>NC_077234.1:173365722-174059006 GCF_027887165.1 Monodelphis domestica
ACAAGGAAATAGAGATGTACAAGAATATTCATAGCTGCACTCTTTGTGGTGGCAAAAAATTGGAAAATGAGAGGATGCCCTTTAATTAGGGAATAGCTGAAAAAAATGTGTTATATTTTGGTAATGGAATACTATTCTGCTTAAAGGAATAATAAACTGGAGGAATCCCATGTGAACTGGAATGACCTCCAGGAATTGATGCAGAGTGAAAGGAGCAGAACCAAGAGAACATTGTATGTACACAGAGACTGATATACTGTGGTACAATCGAATGTAATGGACTTCTCCATTAGTGACAATGCATTGATCCTGAGCTATCTGGAGGGATCTATAATAAAGGACACTATCCACATTAAGAAGAAAAACTGTGGGAGTAGAAACACTGACAGAAAACAACTGCTGGATTATATGGGTTTAGGGGGATATGACTGGAGATGTAGACTCTGGATGAACATCCTATTGCAAACATCAACAACATGGAAATAGGTTTTTATCGAGGGCACATGTAATACACAGTGAAATTTCACATCGGCTACAGGAAGATTGGGGGAGGGGAGAAAGGGAAAGAATATGATTCTTGTAACCAAGGAAAATTGTTCTAAATTGACTAAATTAAAAAAAAAATAAAGAAATAAAAGAATTTTTTAAATTGGTTAAAAATTTTAAAAATTACATACAGTTAAAAAGAATCATTCTATGTAGACCCTAGACAATCACCCTACTGCAAATATCAAAGATATGGAAATAGATCTTCATCAATGATACATGTAAAATCCATGGGACTTTTATTTTGGCTCTGGAGGGAGGAGGGGAGTTAGGAGGGGAGGGAAAGAACATGAATCATGTAACCATGGAAAATATTTTAAGTTAATTAATTAAATAAAATTTTTCAATTAAAATAATATTAGAGTTGAAATAAGAATATCCATTGTCCTTATTATTCAATACTGCTCTAGAAACATTAGCTATTACAATAAGAAAAGAAAAAAATGAAAAAAACAGACACTGAAGAGACAAAACTATTAATAGATGATAGAATTGCATACTTTCAGAATCCTAGAAAAGCAATTAAAATTAATTTAAACAATGAATAACTTTAGTAAAGTGAAAGGATATAAAATAAACTTACATAATAGTAACAATTCTACATATTATCAACAAAAACCAGCAATAAGAGATGGAAAATGAATTTCCACTTAGGATGACTGCAGAAAATATAAAATATTTGGGAGTCTATCTGCTAAAATAAACCCAGTGACTATCTGAATTTAAATATCCAAAACAGGAAGGTCTAAATAATTAGAAAATTATTTCTCATGGGTAGACAAAACCAACATAATAATTTTTTTTAATTATCTGTAAATCTATTCAGTAAAATACTTCTCAAACTAACAAAAAAAAATTTAAATCTATAAAAAAAATAGCAAAATTCATCTGGAAGTACAAAAGGTCAAATAAATCATGGGAATTAATGAAGAATGTGAAAGGAAGCACCTTATCAGGTCTAAATTTCAAATTATATTACAAAACAGTAATCATGTAAAATAATCTATTTGGTTTTTTTAAAAAGATAGAATGGTGGATCAGTGCTACAGATTAAATACAAAATACACAGTAGTATGTGACCATAGAAATTTAGTGTTTGATAAACCAAGAATTCCAAGGTTTGGGGGTAAGTATTCACACTTTGACAAAAATTGCTTGGAAAATTGGCAAGCAGTTCAGCAGAAACTACCCTTTGTGGAAAGGAAACTAAAACAAGTTCTGGACTTTCTGCCACTGTGTTGCAACAAGCAACAGTGGGAATATTAGAGAGAGAAGAAATTGACAAGACTGACAGTTTGTAGGGGAAGGTGAAACTGGGAGTGGTAGTTGTTCATGTGATGAGTACTTCCTTCAGGCTGTGGATGTGGGAGGAGCTTGTTCTTCCCAGTCTAAGGTTAGAGGTGCTGCCATTTTCTTCAGCCCAAAGAGACAGGTCCAACCAGCTCTGAAGGTCAGAATTTTTCGTGGTGCTTGATGTCGACTGCTAAGATTCTGAAATTTAGAAAATTAGCACAGATATAGTGCAGACAGGAATGAGAGAAACCCTCCACTAGCACACTCTTCCCTCTTCCCTGATACCTCTCCAATACGAACTGGTTATTAAAATTTATCTTATTTGAATATCACAGTCAGATAAGTGGACTATCTTTTCAGGGGCAGAGAGGGAGCTGAACCTCAGTTCAGTCATCCAATTACAGACTGTCCTAATTGGACCCCTGCTGGGTGACCAAAGTCTAGGAAAAGGCTTGTCCCTCAGGAGGGTCCGTGTTTACTTGCTCTGGGGCATCTCCAGCATCAATCCATAGAAAAGACATCCCTGCAGGCTATCATAAGTGGCTCATTTCTTGGACACCCCATTTTGTTCAAAAATAGCCTCTCAGCAGGGGGCATCTTTCTCCTTCTGCCTCCCTGGAAGCCATTTTCCCTCTCTCCCTTCAACTCCTCCATTCCCTGCTACAAACCTTCCGTATCCTCTGTTCTTTTTATCCACACATCTTTCCCTATAAATATTATACCTTAGACCAACATTTCAAACCAAATACCAAAATAAGATAAAAATTGATAAAGTAGTTAGTCTTAAAGTGAAATCTCATAAGTAAATAAGAGGGACATGAAAAAAATGTAGGTTTTTTTTTTTGTGGAGGCAAAAAAATGAAAAATAATTGAATTTTCACCAACTGGAAAAAGGCTGATCAAATTTTGGTTTAAGATTTTTATGGAGTTCTTTTATCGTATAAGAAATAATGAGTAAGATGACTTCAGTAAGAATCCTGGGGAGACACATACTTCATGCAAAATGAATTCAACAGTCAGTAGAACATTTTGCAAAGTAACAAAAATGCTTTAAGGATGACCAACTGTGAAAGGCTTAATTATTCTGATCTAGACAATAATCCAAAACATTTCTGGAATATTCATGATGAAAAATGGTCTCCATCTCCAGAAAGAAAACCAATGAACTCTGAGTACAAACTGAATTGTACATTTTTTTACTCAACTGTTTTTGTATTTATGTGTGTGCATACATTGTTTCTTTTGCTATATGACTAATATGAAAAAATTACATAATTTCACAAGTATAATTGATAATCATATTGCCTACCTTCTTAAAGGATCATGAAGGAATGGGAAGCCAACAATTTGGAACTCAATTTAAAAAAAGTTTATACATATATATATATATATATATATTTTTTTTTTTTACACATACATATATTTATGGGTCTGAAAAATATTTTTAAAAATAATTTAAAATATTTTCTAAAAAGACACAAATACTATGTATCTAAGAATTTAACTCAGGTTTTCCTTACTCTTTGTGAAGCATTTTACTCATTCCTATACCTAGAAGAAATCAATGTTTCTTAAATAAATGCTTACTCATTTGCAAAAAAGTCAGAGATCAAGATGGTTACTTTAGAACCTCAAAAGCAATCTAAGTTGCCTACCTTTGATTAATTTCTAGGTTATCTTTATCATTCCTAAACTGTATCCCTCAGAATGAAATCAAACCTTCTAGAGATTACATTTCTATTCCACACCTCCACAGGCACATCATATTAACTGATTGATTATCAAGCTTGATTCATATTTATCTTGTGGTTCAGAGAAGGACCCAGTTCTTTTTGAGACAAACCGTTTTCTAACAATTCCCCCAATTGCAAATGAGAGATGACCAGGCCATTCCCTAAGTAGTTAGATTTTGAGACCCCAATGAAATAATACAATCTGTTCTATCTAACCTTGAACATAATGGAAATTACTTAGGAAGGGAAGGATATATTTTGTAAAGGCAATAAGAAAGAATACGCAATGAAGGCAACAGGCTGATTCAGTTGAGACCACTGGATGTAGGACTAGAAGCTATATTGTAAATCAAGTGCCTATACTTACTTTCATGGAGCTCTCTGCTAAAATTATCCTTACCTGAATTCAAAGAGTGGAACTTTGGAATTAGCTTAATGGTAGATTTTTTAGCGTGAGATTGTTTTGTTTGTTTCTGATATACTCAAATGATAAAGTAATATGTTTGACAAACATGGGTGTCACATTGGTGATGATGACCCTGTTGATAATACTAGATTACATTCTTTTCAAATAAGGTTGTCTTGTATAACAGGCATGTTTGCTTAATTCAAATTTCAAAGTCGGAATATTTCCAGAGAGCTATCTTTCTTAGCCTCATATTTTCCGTGGAGGTCATCCGTTAAGTAAATAATGACAAGAAATGTCACTATCTATTTTGTCTAAGATAACCCCATCCCCAAGAGGTATAGATGTACCCTGCTTATATTAAAATATGTCTGAAGACATTTCTACAAATCCAATATCTAACATGACTGGAGCATATGGTATCAATATAGCTCTAGAAGAAATATCATTATGCTTACTTTTTAATTATATATCTATTGCATGAAATGATAGGTTCTATATGTACCTACTAAAAATGTAATACTGATCTGGAGGGAAAGTTATATTTTTTCTATTGTTTTTATATCCTTATTGTCTAACATGATGTTTTCAATAATACAGAGAATTCACAGTAGGGAAATTCCTTCCAGTAAGTCACATTAGCAGTCTATTACTATGATTTTAAAGAGTTTCCAGAAACACTGAGAGATTAAGTGATTGTCTAATTTCACATAGACAGTGTATTAGTTGAGATTTGAATCTAGATCTTGACTTGCTTTTCATAATTGCACATATTAGTCAATTACCAGATTGAATTCAATTAGAGAATGAACCTAACAATCAAATATATTAAGTTCATGATAATGTTGTGCATTAAGTAATTTTTTAAAAAGACAATAAGAAACTGTGTTAGAAGATCCAATTAAATTATTCCTCTTTTAGGGGGAATGAAGGCAGAAGTCATCACTATGTATGTTATCTCCCTCTTTGTACAGGTACTCTGAGGTTAGAAACCATCTTCCTCCACAAATGCAAATTGTCAATTTGTCCTATTTTCTTAGGTAGTTACTTGGAATCAAAGTAGAGCAGAAAAAATCAATCATGAAATCCACTTGGAATTTATTAAAATACAGAAAAGTATATCAATGGAATAGACTAAATAAAAGAATCTCAGAAAAAATGGAACTCAATAACACAGGGTTCAGAAAGCAGAAAATATAAATTACATCAAAAAGGATGATTTCATAAGAACTACTGGAAAATCTACAAAACAATCTGGTAGCAAATAGGCTTAGACATCATCCCACACCATAGTTTCTCAATAAATTACAAATGGATAAGTAATTTGAATATTAAGAATCATACTAAGAGAAACAGTCACACCTAGGGTAGGAAATACATTCTTAAATCCCAAAATAGTTAGAGCAAATTACAAAAGAAAATCACATATTTTTATAAGATTAAATTGAAATGTTTTAAATATAAACAAAATAATAACTACTACCACATTAATACATTTGGCTTAAGGGAAAGGTTTAACTAAGAAAAAAATCGGTTCAAATTTCCCTCATGATTCTTTAGTATTCCAAATATTTTCATAATTAGTAGGAATATAACAAATACTATTTTGTAATAGATGAGTAATTAAATGAATGAACATGTATCCAAAGAAAAATTATAAACTACTGACAAGTATATGAAAGAAGACTCCAAGAAACTCATGAAGAGAAATTCAAATCAAAACAATTCTGACCTCATACCAGCAGGTTCTCCAATATGATAAAAGATAATAATTTTGAATTTATTGATCATTGATAATAGTTTTGAATGAGTAGTGGAATGACAGGCACATCAATGTATTGTTGATTGTGAATTTTAGATTTTCTGCCCCTTGATTAGTCTTTAAAATCCTAGCAACCAGGAATGTATACACCCCTACTTAAGAATTAAATGTTGAGGAAGAAGGCCTATGACAGACATGTGCTAGCAAGTGACAAATAAGAAACAACTGACAGACCCCCTATGCTGTCCTAAGTCAAGCTTAAGCTACTATTGGTACATATGAGATGCAGGAAGTGATATAAAGAATGATCTATATATTTCACATGACTTCCTCTCTTTGGTCTCTTTCATGGAGATGTGGCTCTCTTTCTGGCTCATGTGGCTCATGACAGTGTGCTGGGCATCTTGGCGGTTTTGGTTTTTGTGGCTTGTCAGTGAGGTGACTAGGAGAAGCTCTGTAGGGTGAGTTAGGTGACACATCTTCCCTGAACAACCTGGGTGAGTAGTTAGGCTGATTTCTCCTTTCCTTTACCTCCTAAAACACTATCCTCTTAGGAGTCCCCTCATCTCAGAGTAGGTCTTGTGGCTGGAAGCTGAGCTAGTTTTAATCTTCTGAGGAGGCCTTATAGTTGAGTTCTCTGAACTTCCCTTGGCTTAGGCTAAGCTAGAGAAAACTTATACCCTTTTCTCGCTTTCTTCTTAATTCCTTCCCCCTATTGTAATTAAACCACCATAAAAATCCCAAACTGACCTGAGCATTTTATTGGGATTGAATTAATCCCTGGTGACCACTAGTATAATATATTCAGTCAACAACCCCCTAATTTTACCCCTTACATGATGAAACTAATAATGTGGCTGAGATATTCATATCTGTTAACCCAGTCTTGATGAATGTTTTCTTCTTTACTTTTGTCCTGTTTCATTTCTACAAGAAGTTCTTTGTTATAAGAGATGATCCTGGGTAGGGAGAGGGAAACTTAAGGGATGTGAACAATAAATGGAAACAACAAATGGAGAGGGGGAAATTTGCCTGGCCTACTAATAGGCTCTTTGTCATACAATTTATAAATGTCAGCATCGGTACTCAAATCTGTATCTTCTAAATGACTAGACTAGCACTCTATGCAGGGTACTAGCTTATATCATTACTGGTGAAAATAAGAGAATTGAATTACATTCTTGAATCATCTCTCTTATATGCCCCAGCCACATCCTCTGCTAAGTGGTCTCTTTGCCTCATCTCTCCATAGTCTAATCAATTGACTATTCAGCTGCCAGTGATTTTTCAAACACCAGTTATTCTTCTATTCAATAACCTCTAGTAGCTCTCTATTACCTCCATGGCCAAACATAAAGTCCTCTACTTGTAATTTATAATTTTTCACAACCTAACCTTTCAAAAATGTAAAGTTTTTCTAATATTTACTTTTATTTTTTTGTTCTGGGTTTGAATTCTCCCTCCTCTGCCTTGCACATAATGCTTCATCTCAGTCTCTGTGTATGTCTTTCCCTTTCATTTTTTCAGTATATATTTATATTATTTAAATATATAATATTTGTATATATTATATATAACATGTTATGTCATTCAACTTCCATATTACAATGTTAAATCCTTAAAGGCAGGGACTATTTTGGTTTTCTTTATCCCTTGTTCTTAGCATAATATTTAATAAATGACAAACACTAAACACATGACTGATTTTAGCTCTGAATTCATTTACATATATCCCTTTAACATCAGAGAATGTAATGTCTAGTGGATTGAAGAGGTCTGTTTCACAAGATCTTATTTTTAGTTATAACTAATCTTTAATCTTTCTGAAATTTAGTTTCTTTCCTAATCTGTGAATTGTTGTTAATTAATCCTATTATATATCTAATATTTTTATTCTTATCACCACTTTGCTCCTGTGCTGTCTGTTATCTTCATTGGATAAGCTGTTGCCGATATACTCTCTTTCCTTACCTACCTTTTCACCTCTATGCATAGAAATAGTAATTAAAGTAACACTAATATTCCTGAAATGGGCATATCAATTAAATGTCTTATGATTTCAGTCACTGTGCCTTTGATTTCACAGTCCAAAATACTCATCTATAACTATTAATCCCTTACATATATGTATTGTCTTTGACTTCTTGTGAAGAATATAATCTCCTTGAAGGAAGGAACTATTTTTTCATTTGAATAACTGGTATATCCCAGGGGATAATAATTCCCTTGAAAACACATTAAAAACTTCAAATATATTCAAAAGTAAGGCATTATTATTGTCTTTATAGGATATTAAGAAAATTAATTAATGAATAATATGGAAATGGATATTAAGTGATAACACATGTATAACCCAATAGAATTGCTTGTCAGCTCCAGGAGTGGGGAGGGAGAGAAAATACATCATGTAACCATGGAAAAATATTTAAAAATAAATAAAGTTAAAAAATAAAAGTCCATGATACTCTGAAAAAAAGAATCAATACTATGGATTGGTTCCAAGAAAAAGATAATTTTTATATATTGATTGGCTTTATGGAATACAAAAACAGAAATACACATTAGCAACTAAACATTTTTTTTGCGAGATTTAAAGTTTAATATAGATAAAAATTAAGGAATGAAAGTGTCCACAAAATTTTTCAATATGTTTAAGCTGAAGGAGATATTTAGGGTTAAGATTCCTCAAATGTCTTGTATTCCTACAGTACTTAGCCTTGATCTCAGTTGTAATGTAAGAAAGAGAGATCCAGGAGGTTACAATGGGAAGCCAAGATGAAGGAGAGATCAGTTGAAGAGCAGCGAAGGAAGGACAAAGAGAGAGAAGCTCCAACTATCAAAGTTCTTCCAGTCTGGGAGGTAGAGGAGGACAGGAGGTTTTCCTGGAAGCTGAGAAAGAGCCCATACATATGGGACCTGTTATTCCTTCTGGGTCCCCAAAACACCTTCACTAAGACTCTTCAAGAATAGCTACCAGAATTCTCAAGGGAGATTTGGGTTTTTACTCACACTGGCCAGAGCCATCTAGATCTTTCCCTGATAATTCTCTCTCTCCTACCATCCCCCCTGTTCCTCTCTCAAATCCTTCTATTACAGGGAAGAAGAATCTTCTCTCTCCCTCTCTCCTTTCATTCCCTCTCTTCCCTTCTCAGATCCTTCTATTACAGTGGTGACCCAAGGTAGCTGAACAAAGAATTCACCATTAGGAATTACAACTGACCATTACTGACAGTTAAGAGTGACTGGGGGGAAGGACAGCCATCTTGTACATTAGAATTCTGTGAGCCCAACTCACAGCAGTGAAGGAGCTTAAAAGGCAAATTTAAACTGAACTTTTTTTTTTCCTTTGGGGAGGCTTGGACAGATATTGGGATGAATGTGGGGAATAAAGAAAAGAATAATGTACCAAAAGATACTGTGGGCTAACCTGGTGCTACTGATAGTGACTCATTTGTATTACTCAATCTTTGGGGCAATTTCCACTATATTCCATAATTTCCTGGGGGCAGTCATATAACCAAAATAACTAAAATACAACCAAATATTGGGAACAAATGAAAATAGAAATAGCATCTTTAAAGCCAATGTTTCCAGCAGTCTATGGATCTGTCATGATGATTTACAATTTTATACAAGTACAAAAGGACTTAAAGCAATCTTGGGCAAGGGTGGCATTAACAACTTAGATAACATACTTGACAAAGTATTCTCACAGATGGCAGCCATTATAGATATGTACCAGGACTTCAGGGCAAAGATGGAGAAACTGGGGATGGGGAAAGATTCTATGACAGAGA
Source organism: Monodelphis domestica (assembly GCF_027887165.1). Taxonomy (NCBI): domain Eukaryota; kingdom Metazoa; phylum Chordata; class Mammalia; order Didelphimorphia; family Didelphidae; genus Monodelphis; species Monodelphis domestica. Next base: position 173,375,260 of record NC_077234.1, read on the forward strand.
CTAACATTGACAATGACAAAGACAAGAACAAGGGTACCAAGACAGTAACAATAACAGTTCTGACTATAGGAATTTGCACAGAGAAAGTAATGGTAGATAGGCAGACCAATACAGACCCAATACAGACTGAGGGACCTGCAGAGACACAAAAAATCATGCCTTTTAGGGATTTTGCTAAGTTCACACAATATTCAGGGGTTCTACACATGAAGGTCCATAAAACTTTTCACAGCACAGGATTTAGAGACCCTACAAAAGAGAATGCCCTGGTTCTGCACAGAACCTTTCAAATGTTTGTACAAATTGAAATGGGCATTAAAACTTTCTGAACCAAGTTTTGAGGACATAGAAATTTTACTTGGGGAACTTTTTAGACCACAAGAACAGGCCTAATTCCTAAGAAATACCAAAGAGGATGAGAATTTGATGAGGTGGCCAGAATTTTATGGGGACGTGGAATATTTCCAGCCTCAGAACTTGACTTTTTTTTTTTTTTTAAGAAAAGCTGGCAAAGATTTCCTTGAGGTGAAAAAATAATTCTGCATTTGCCTGAATCCATCGGTGAAATTTAAAAGGATTAGGCAGGACCCAAAAGAGTAGCCCTCAGTTTATATCAACAGGTTGCTGGAAAATGCAGAAACAATTTTAGGGCTCCCAGATGACAGCGAGCAAGCCATTCCCCATGTTAAGAGGCAATTCCTAAAGGGGTGTAGTGCTACACTTAGAAACTTCTATAAGCATTTCTGCCACAATCACTTTCCACTTTCCCTATAGGAATTGCATGATTCTGCAACATACTTGCATGACACAAACAGAGCAGCAAAGGGAGAAGGAAGACTTGAAGCAAAAGTTAGAGGAGACAAAAGAGACATTGAGACAAAAGGAAATAGAGGAGGTCAAGAATTTAGCAACAATTAGGACTTTCCTACTTTCCAACAAAGACCCCCAAACCAACAAAGAGGGCAGGGGAAGGCTAGGAGATTCTTCATTCACAATAAAATTGGGTACATAATCAAATTTGTACCATGAAGTCACAATATGAGCTGGGGATCAATAGGTGTTCACAATACAACAACCATTTCAACCAGAATAAGGGCTTCAGAAATAATCCCAAGAAAAACACATATTACAATTTATACAACCAAAGTTTAGCAAACACTGTAAATTGAAAAATCAAAATGTTCCAGATCTCAAAACAATGCAAAGACTAATCAATGATGGAACAAAGCCCAATTATGCAACTGTAGTGGCTAAGGGAAATTCACAGCATACCTTATGAGGCCAGGAATATGAAACTCTTAGTTCAAAAGTGGTGCAAAGAGGCATAGCAAGGTCTATTTCACCAAAAAGGTTACAGGGGTGCAGTTCTGAGGCTACTGCACATAAGATACTGAGAGAATTATAAATGGAAGAGATAGAATTTGGGGAGAAAGAGGTCAAAAACAGAAACTCAAAACAGTGGGAGTGGGAAAAGGAAGAGAGAGAGATGCAAACAGACATATTAGGCATAAAAAACAAAATATTTGAAATGTGTAAAGACAAAGAGAGTAATGGTAAAACCAAGGAGCAAATCAAGAAATACCTAGAAAGTTTTCTGATATGCAAATATGAGTTGGAAATGGGGAACACAGGGGTTCCTAACAAGTCCTTAAGTCAAATCTAGCATCACAACAGAAACATGAACAAAAACAAACATTTCAGTATTTCTCCAAACCCCTAAAAGAAAAGAATAGGCAAAAAAAAGAAAGAGATAGCATAAGAAAAACCCAGTTACAGATTATCGCATACAAAATTCCATACCCCCACTTTCTAAAGATCAGGGGCAAGTTTCTCCACAGAGAGAACCAAAAGATTGTGAACAAAAATGCAAATTAGATCCTAAAGCAAAAGATATATTTCCCAAAACAACAATAGATTTACAAGTCTCAAGTAAAAACACAGAAATAGACAGCAGTCTCAAACCAACACAAGAGAATACTGAGAGGAAAAAAAAAAAAGACTGGGAAGGGGAGAACATTGTTCAAACTCCAAACCAAAAGGACATGCTGTCCCATAGACCAGTAATTTCCACAAACTATAGGGAAATGGGATGAGGAGAGAGAAGATTCTTCTTCCCTGTAATAGAAGGATTTGAGAGGGAAACAGGGGGAATGATAGGAGAGAGGGAGAGAGAGAAATCTCAGGAAAAGATCTGGATAGCTCTGGCCAGCATGAGTCCAAATCCAAAACCTTCTTGAGAATTCTGATAACTATTCTTGAACAGCCTTAGTGGAGATATTTTGGGGTCCCAAAAGGAATAACAGGTCCCATATGGATGGGCTGTTTCTCAGCTTCCAGGAAAACCTCCTTTCCTCCTCCACCTCCCAGGCTGGAAGAACTTTGACAGTTGCAGCTTTTCTCTCTCTGCCCTTCCTCTGCTGCTCTTCAGCTGATCTCTCCTTCAGTCTGGCTTCCCATTGTTCCCCCTTGGATCTCTCTTTCTTACATCACAAATCCTGCTTTTCGTCTTGTACACTGTTAACCAAACAATGCACCAGAGTTTAACAAGTAACTCAATATTTTGGTTCTTAACCCTAGTTTTAATTTTTTTTCTATCCCACCCCGAAAAGAAAAAAAGATCTCTTTTACTTCAACTATATCTTACTCTTATCGTACCTTAGCCACCTAAGCCTACACTAAGACAAGGTTCTGGGACAATATCCGGGGTAGGTGTCGTTTTGTTACAAGGGGTTGATACAATTGAATAATATAATTTGGACTAACAGTGTCTCAGAACAATATGCAACAATATTGATTTGAAACTACTTGGTAGCAATATTAATGATCTCTAAACTATGGTAACACTTTTCTAACTCTTATGTTGTCCTATGTTTTCTTAACTTCTCTAGCTATTACAACTTATTTAATATTTTAAGATATTTAAGTTGTCTATATTATGTGCCCTGTTCTTTCCCTGTTGTTGGCTCTCTAAGCTTTGAACTTACCTTGGTAGCTCTCTATGCTCTCTCCTTGGCCTCGGTTTTGTTTAGTGTTAGTCTGATTCATAATCTATGTTAGTGATCTAAAATTTACATTATGTACATATATGTTTACAATCATTACATATGATACATAGATATATGCATATTACATATATACATGAGTTCTGCCTTGGAGTCAAGCAGACAGAAAAGTTTTTTTCTACTTTTCTACCTGTTTGAGGTACTTTATTTACAAGTATGTACATTTTTCATTATCATGGGCCTCGCTTATTTAAGACAAGACCCTTAGATTAGTGTGTTTTATGATTATGTTCTAAATATGTTGTGTGGCATGTACATACTTACTCCCTGATAATGGATCCTTTTCCCATGTTGACTGATGTTTCTATCTTCTAATTTATTCTGAGTTTATATGCATATTACATGTGTGTCCTTAATGTGAAGTTAATATGTACGGTGCTTCATCTTATGTGACCTGTTCCTTGAAGTTCTTTGTTCTACATAGTTCATGGATTAAAATTCTTTTGTCTGTCTCTTATCATTCATTTAAAGTATATGATGGTCGAACTCTTTCTGGTCTTGGTCTTTAGTTGAAGTCTTCGTCTGTACGGGTAATATTCTTGATTGTCGTCTCACCTTCATTGCAGATTCTTCTTTCTTATTTTACAGGAACATGTACGTGGGTAAGATTTGTTCTGGTCAGGTGAGTCCACGTGTAAGATTGGTTAAGATTGTGTGAATGTGAGTAAGAATATGTGTAAAGTTTTTTTTTCTTTCTTTGTTGGTATAAGAATTTTTTGTGTATGTGTGTGTGCTATCTTTCTTGTTATAGAGAGATAGTGGGTGAGAGTAGGAGATAGAGAGCTAGTGAGAAGTTAACTTTTAGGTTTATAATCAGTCTGTCCTTCTGTCATTTATGTTTCAGCGTCACTTTGTTCTGGACTCTCAGTAGCTTGTTTTTCCTTATTCATGTCAATTTCCCTTTGGATCTGTATATCTTGTGTATGGTATGGGGCATTTTCTGAGTTTGTATCTTTTGGGTTAGTCAAGGCAATTTGGCATTTAAAGTGTGAGGCATGATACCAGGGGTCCTTCCCTATAATTTTAATTCTTCTATTACACAATGCAAATATATCATGGACAACATTCAAATGATCTTACAAGGAAAAAAATATGGTACAGAATTTCTATAGTCCCAAGAAATTCAAATTAGTAAGAGAACTAAATATAACCCCAGTAAATGATTATCTTAAAATTAATGTCCCAGAATCACAGAGTTTTAGTGCTTAAAAAGCAGTATTCAATGTTGTTAGGTGGTGAACTTTCAGTGGTACAGACCATCTGCACAACTGCTGTTGGCATCTGTTTTATTCTCCATCAACTCAGAGCTAATATACTCCTCTTTCGCTAAGGGCATAATTTTCATCAGTGGTCCAAAGAAATGTTTCTCAGTATTATTTTGTTGGAACCATTCTCTGAAACTGTGTTTAGTAATTTAAAAAGAGCTGAGGATGATCCAAAGAAGATTAGGAAAAAAGTAGGAAAGATAATTTCTTTTTTTCATTACCAACATGATGATTAACAGGATGGTCTCTTTGTTGTAGACTCATTTGTGTAAATGGCAGCAGTGTTAGCAGATAAAATTCACATAAAATAGCTAATATTTCTATATTGCTTGTAGGGTTCTTTAAAAGCTCCTTAGACATATAATCTCATTTGACTTTCCATTTTAAGGGAAACTAGAATGGAGGAAGATTAAGTGACTAGCCTGAGTCATACAGTGTGTGTCTAAGGAAAGATACAAAATGATGTCCTCCTTATGATAAATTCAGCCCTCTTTCCATTTAGACCCCAAACTGCCTAATAAAAATATGAGTTTAATAAAATTGTATGTATTCCATATGAGAGAAAGAAAAGCTAGTTGTAGAATCAGGAAAAAAACATATTCAAGTCCTACCCTACTCCTATACTGCGATAGAATCATGTGCACCTCAGTGTCTCTGGCATCTATTCCACCCTTTAAGTTATTCACAAATTGATATATGAATAAATATATGAGTAAATTCCTTAATAAAGTAGCAATTAGAGATTGCTATATAGCACAGTGGAGAGACACCATGCCTAGAGTCAGAAGGACCTATGTTCAATTCTGGATTTAGATATATGGCCCTGAACAAGTCACTTAACCCTAATTGTCCATCTCTTTAATCTCATCTGCCTTGGAATCAATACTTCCTATCCTTTCTAAGAGAAAAGGTAAGTGTTTTAAGGAAAATTGTGAAGTGCTTATTATATGCCAGGTGCATGCTAAGAATCAAAGTTTCAAATTCCAAAAGAAACACTATTCCTTCCTTCAAGATTACAATCTATAAAAGAAGTAAGTGTACATAAGATATTAATGGTCAGGGACAGGTATTTTGAACTGGGAAGTCAAGGGTACAGTGAAAGGAGCCACAGGACAATTAATTGTTTTGTCCACTTCAGAAAAAATGGTTTTACTTTCAATATTATTCTCATACAGGAAGGTAGAAAGCATAAAGAATGGAAAATTAAAACAAAAACTGGCAATAGCTCATCCAATGAAGATGGCTATAGATGATGGTTATTCTGTATTAGATTAGCAATAAAGAACTCTTTCTACAGCTTCCAATCTAGAAGCTGAAGAGCTTTACTATAGGCAGATGTTTAGTGTGTTGCCACATATGGAGTTCCCTACATACCATGGTAAAATTATAATTCTGGAGAACTGTTCTACATTCTCCCTTATCACCAGCAGTAACGTTTCATATCATTATTTCTGTTTGTCCTTCAATTTTGAAGAGGCCTGATGATATTGTGAATGTTATGACTTGAATGATTAGTGAGTTGTATTTAAGTGAGGCCGAATTACAGTCATCAGCCTTACTCTCTTCCAGAGTCATTGAAATCTAGTGGCAGGACAGACATCAATATGACTGATGAAAGTCCACAATGCATTGATGATCTTGGAATTTTTGTTGTCTCTCTGAACTCAAGGCACACCTCAGTGCCTGCTTTAACTTAATGGGTATTGGAATGGATTGTTCTAATTTGACTATTCCCATGGAGAAAGTCTTCACATGCTTGGGGTAGACATCCCCCTAATTCAGTGATGGAATTGAGGTCTGTCTGTTAACCTCAACCTGGTTTACCCTAGCCATTAATATGGCTTAATTGGGATGTGGCCATGGCTTCATAGAGGTAGAGATGAGTTAGATGAAAGGTGGACAACAAAGGTGGATGAAGGTCCCTGAAAAGGATTGAGCAAGCCTTTACTCCAGAAATGTTAAACCATCCTAAATGGAGGCCAGTTAAATAAAGTTGAAAAAGTAACTTTGGAACAAGGCAAAACTTTCTGCAGACATTAAATTTGTGAATTTGACTGTATTACGACGACCTAGTAGCCAGGTGTGATAACCAACAGGGCACTAACAAAAAAGACATATATAAGTTATTCAAGTCATCCCATTCTCTTTTTTTCAGTTTAACTTAGATTTTTAAAAATTAATTAGTTAATTAATTTACAATATTTTTATGGTTACATGATTCATCTTCTTTCCCTCCCCTCCTCCTTCCCCCTTCCCATACCCAATGAGCAATTCCACTGAGCTATGCATATATCATTATTCAAAAACTATTTCCATATTATTAATATTTGCAATAGAATGATTAAAGTCAAAATCCTCAATCATATCCCTATCAAACTATGTGATCAATCATATGTTTATGTTTTTCTTCTGCATTTCTACTCCCACAATTCTTTCTCTGGATGTAGAAAGCATTCAGTCTCTATGTATAATGTTCTCCTGGTTCTGCTCCTTTTCACTCTGTATCAATTCCTTAGGTCTTTCCAGTTCACATAGAATTCTTCCAGTTCATAATTTCTTTCAGGACAATAGTATTCCATCACCATGCGATGCCACAATTTGTTTAGCCATTTACCAATTGGTGGACGCCCCTTCACTTTACAATTGTTATCCACTACAAAGAGCACAACTATATATTTTTTAAATAATTTTTATTTTATCATTTCCAAGCATTATTCATTACAGACAAAGATCGTTTTCCTTTCCTCCCCACCCCCATTGCTGATGCATGATTCCACTGGGTTTCACATGTGTTCTTGATTTGAACCCATTTCCATGTTGTTGGTATTTGCACCAGAGTGTTCATTTAGAGTCTCTCCTCAGTCATTTCCCCTCAACCCCCTGTAGTCAAGCAGTTGTTTTTCTTCCGTGATTTTACTCCCATAGTTTATCCTCTGCTTGTGGATAGTGCTTTTTAAATCCCTGCAAGTTGTTCTGGGACATTGCATTGACCCTAATGGAGAAGTCCATTACCTTCAATTGTACCACAGTGTATTAGTGTCTGTGTACTGCTTATCCTACTGGTTCTGCTCCTTTCGCTCTGCATCACTTCCTGGAGGTTGTTCCAGTCTCCGTGGAATTCCTCCACTTTATTATTCCTTTTAGCACAATAATATTCCTTCACCAACAGATACCACAATTTGTTCAGCCATTCCCCAATTGAAAGACATCACCTCATTTTCCAATTTTTGGCCAACACAAAGAGTGCAACTATGAATATTCTTGTACAAGTCTTTTTCCTTATTATCTCTTTGGGGTACAAACCCAGCAGTGCTATGGCTGGATCAAAGGGCAGACATTCTTTTAATACCCTTTCACCATAGTTCCAGATTGCCCTCCAGAATGCTTGGATCACTTCACAACTCCACCAGCAATGAATGAATGTCCCTACTTTTCCTCATCCCCTCAGCATTCATTACTTTCCATAGCTGTCATATTAGCCAATCTGCTAGGTGTGAGGTGATACCTCAGATTTGTTTTGATTTGCATCTCTCTGATTATAAGAGATGTAGAGCACTTTTTCATGTGTTTATTAATAGTTTTGATTTCTTTGGCTGAGAACTGCCAGTTCATGTCCCTTGCCCATTTATCAATTGGAGAACGGCTTGATTTTTTATACAATTGATTTAGTTCTTTGTAAATTTGAGTAATTAAATCTTTGTCAGAGGTTTTTATGAAGATTGCTTCCCAAATTGTTGTTTTCCTTCTGATTTTAGTTACATTGGTTTTGTTTGTACAAAAGCTTTTTAATTTGATGTAGTCGAAATTATTTATTTTACATTTTGTGACTCTTTCTATATCTTGCTTGGTTTTAACGTCTTTTCCTTCCCAAAGGTCTGACATGTATAATATTCTGTGTTTGCCTAATTTACTTATAGTTTCCTCCTTTATCTTCAAGTCATTCACCCATTTTGAATTTATCTTGGTGTAGGGTGTGAAGTGTTGATCCAAACCTAATATCTCCCACACATTCTTCCAATTTTCCCAGCAGTCTTTATCGATTAGTGGATTGTTGACCCAAATGCTGGGATCTTTGGGTTTATCATATATTGTCTTGCTGAGGTCACTTGCCCCAAGTCTATTTCACTGATCCTCCTTTCTGTCTTTTAGCCAGTACCAAATTGTTTTGATGACTGCTGTTTTGTAATATACTTTGAGATCTGGGACTGCAAGACCCCCTTCCTTTGTATTTTTTTTTTCATTATTTCCCTGGATATCCTTGATCTTTTGTTATTCCAGATGAATTTTGTTATGGTTTTTTCTAAATCAGTAAAGAAATATTTTGGGACTTCAATGGGTATGGCACTAAATAGATAAATAAGTTTGGGTAGGATGGTCATTTTTATTATATTGGCTCGTCCTATCCATGAGCAGTTAATGTTTTTCCAATTGCTCAAGTCTAGTTTTAGTTGTGTGGCGAGTGTTTTGTAGTTGTGTTCATATAGTTCCTGTGTTTGTCTTGGGAGATAGATTCCTAGGTATTTTATTTTGTCTAAGGTGATTTTGAATGGGATTTCTCTTTCTAGTTTTAGCTGCTGAGCTGTGTTGGAAATGTATAGAAATGCTGATGATTCATGCGGGTTTATTTTGTATCCTGCAACTTTGCTAAAGTTGTTGATTATTTCAATTAGCTTTTTGGTTGAATCTCTAGGATTCTTTAAGTAGACCATCATGTCATCTGCAAAGAGTGATAACTTGGTCCCCTCCTTGCCTACTTTGATGCCTTCAATTTCTTTTTCTACTCTAATTGCTACGGCTAGTGTTTCTAGTACAATGTCAAATAGTAGAGGTGATAATGGGCATCCTTGTTTCACTCCTGATCTTATTGGGAATGCATCTAGTTTATCCCCATTGCAGATGATATTAGCTGATGGTTTTAGATATATACTGTTTATTATTTTTAGGAACGACCCTTCTATTCCTATGCTTTCTCATGTTTCTAATAGTAATGGATGTTGTATTTTATCAAAGGCTTTTTCTGCATCTATTGAAATAATCATGTGATTGTTGTTGGTTTGCTTGTTGATATGGTTGATTATGTGGATGGTTTTCCTTATATTGAACCAGCCCTGCATCCCTGGTATGAATCCTATTTGATCATGGTGAATGATTCTTCTGATCACTTGCTGGAGTCTTTTTGCTAGTATCCTATTTAAGATTTTTTGCATCATATTTATTAGGGAGATTGGTCTATAATTTTCTTTCTCTGTATTTGACCTGCCTGCCTTTGGAATCAGTACCGTGTTTGTGTCATCAAAGGAGTTTGGTAGAACTCCCACTTTGCTTGTTATGTCAAATAGTTTGTATAGTATTGGGATTAACTGTTCTCTGAATGTTTGATAGAATTCACTGGTGAATCCATCGGGCCCTTGGGATTTTTTCTTAGGAAGTTATTTGATGGCCTGTTGGATTTCATTTTCTGATAAGGGATTATTTAAGAATTCTATTTCTTCTTCTGTTAGTCTAGGCAGTTTGTATTTTTGTATGTATTCATCCATGTTACCTAGATTGGTGTATTTATTGCCATATAATTGGGCAAAGTAATTTTTAATGATTGCCTTAATTTCCTCCTCATTGGAGGTGATGTCCCCCTTTTCATCTTTGATGCTGTTAATTTACTTTTCTTCTTTCCTTTTTTTTAATTAGATTGACCAGTGCTTTGTCCATTTTGTTTGTTTTTTCAAAGTACCAGCTTCTTGTCTTATTTATTAAATCAATAGTTGTATCACTTTCGATTTTATTAATTTCTCCCTTAATTGTTAAGATTTCTAGTTTGGTTTTCTTCTGGGGGTTTTTAATTTGGTCTCTTTCAAGTTTTTTTATTTGCATTCCCAATTCATTGATCTCTGCTCTCCCTAGTTTGTTGATATATGCACACAGGGATATGAATTTGCCTCCGATTACTGCTTTGGCTGCATCCCAAAAGGTTTGAAAGGATGTCTCGCCATTGTCATTCTCCTCGATGAAATTATTAATTGTTTCTACGATTTCTTCTCTAACTAAATGATTTTGGAGTATCTTATTGTTTAATTTCCAGTTAGTTTTTGATTTGGTTTTCCACGTGCCATTACTGATCATTATTTTTATTGCCTTGTGATCTGAAAAGGCTGCGTTTATTATTTCTGCTTTTCTGCATTTGTATGCCATGTTTCTGTGACCTACTGTATGGTCAATTTTTGTGAATGTGCCATGTGGTGCTCAGAAGAAGGTATATTCCTTTTTATCCCTATTTATTTTTCTCAATATGTCTATTAATTCTAATTTTTTCTAAGATTTCATTTACTTCTTTTATCTCTTTCTTATTTATTTTTTTATTTGATTTATCTAAATTTGATAGTGGTTGGTTCAAGTCTCCCACTAATATGATTTTACTGTCTATTTCTTCCTTCAATTCTCCTAGTTTCTCCATTAGAAATTTGGGTGCTATATTCTTTGGTGCATATATGTTGATTAGTGATATTTCCTTATTATCTAAAGTCCCTTTTAACAGAATGTAATTACCTTCCCTATCCCTTTTGATCAGGTCTATTTTTGCTTTGGCTTTATCAGATATCATGATTACCACTCCTGCCTTCTTTCTGTCAGTTGAGGCCCAGAAGGTCTTACTCCATATTTTAATTCTGAACTTGTGGGTGTCTACCTGCTTCATGTGTGTTTCTTGAAGACAACATATGATAGGGTTTTGGATTCTACACCATTCCGCTATTTGTCTACTTTTTATGGGTGAGTTCATCCCATTCACATTCAAAGTTATGATTGTCACTTGTGGACTCCTTGGTATTTTGATATCTTTCCCTAGTTCTGACCTTTCTTCTTTATCTATATCCTTTTGAACCAGTTATTTACTTTAGGTCAGGCTCCCTAGACCCCTCCATTGATATGTGTCCCTTTCTAGCCCCTCCCTTTTTATGGTCCTTTCCCCTCCCCCCTCTTCTTCCCTCCCTTTTTTGTGTTCCCTCATCCCTACCCCTCTTGGTTTTCCCTTCTCTATACCCTTGTTGGGTAAGATAGAATTCAAGATCCCAATGGATCTGGATGTTCTTCCCTCTCAGAGTTGATTTCCCTGAGAGTAAGGTTTAAGTAAAAACTCTCTTCCTCTCCTTCTTATAGGAGTTTTCTTCCCCTCTCCTTCCCATGTGAATCTTTGTGTGAGAAAGATTATTCTATTTGGTTTTTCTTTTCCCCCTAATTACACATTATGTTTTCCCCACAAGTTAATATACATAGATTGATATAAATGTAGTCCTTATAGAAGAGAGTTTGAGTAAAAGAAAAAGATAACTTTTTCTCATTTTCCCTTTTGTTCATATTTAACTTTTCAGGTATTCCATGCTCTTTGTTTTTTTGATATCGATCTTTCCACAGAGCTCTGGTCTTTTCTTTGCAAAAACTTGGAAATCTTCTATTTTGTTGAATGCCCATACTTTCCCTTGGAAGTATATAGTCAGTTTTGATGGATAGCCGATTCTTGGTTGAAGGCCCAGCTCTCTTGCCTTTCTGAAAATTATGTCCCATGCCTTATGTTCATTCAGGGTGGAACTTCCAAGGTCTTGTGTGACCCTGATTGGCATTCCTTTATATCTAAATTGTCTTTTTCTGGCTTCTTGTAAGATTTTTTCTTTTGCTTGAAAGCTTTGGAATTTGGCAATTACATTCCTGGGAGTTGTCTTTTGGGGATTTAGTGTAGAGTGTGTTCTGTGAACTCTTTCAGTGTCTGTATTGCCCTCTTGTTCTAGGATCTCTGGGCAATTTTCTTTGATTATATCTTGTATTACAATGTCGAGTTTTCTGTTTATTTCTGGCTTTTCTGGTAATCCAATTATTCTTAAATTGTCTCTTCTCCCTCTATTTTCCAAGTCTATGATCTTGTCACTGAGATATTTTATGTTCTCTTCCAATTTCTTGGTCTTTTGGCTTTGCTTTATTAATTCTTGCTTGTTGTCTTCCAGTTGCCTAATTCTGACCTTTAAAGCCTGGTTTTCCTTTTCAGTTTGATCAAACAGGTTTTGTAGATGCGTGAATTTCTTTTGCATTATTTCCCACTTTTCCTCCCAGAAAGCTTCCATCTTTTTTATCCTTTCTGATTCAAATTCTTCTTGGGTTTGTGGAGAGTTTCCATTTCCTTTGGAAGGTTTCAGAGAATTTGCTTGTGTTTCCTCTTCTATCTCCTCTGTATTTTGTATTTTTGCTCCATAAAATGTGTCCAAAGTCGCCCCCTTCTTCTTGTTTTTCTTGGAATTTTGAGGCTTTTGTGCTTCTGTGCTGTTTTCCATCTCTATCTAAGTGGGGAGGAATAGCTTTTCTTATCTCTATCTGGTGTTCAGAGGCTTTAGCCCTAGGCAAATTGTCCATTCTCCGCAGGTGTTCTGTCTTCTTGGGGGAAGCCAGAAATTGCTGGTGTTTTGGTATTACTGCCTTCCTCAGTTCCCTCCCGATGCTTCTCTGTTGCCTTACTTCCACACTCTGAGCCTGGCTTGGCACTCTCCTCGAGGTGTTTCAATGACTTTGCTGGCCAGAAGACCCAGCACTCTGAGGGGGGAGGGGCCACGGCTTCCTGGAGCTCAGAGGGCTCTTGATAGGATTAGCTTTCTCTGGGTTGAACTGAGTATGCCCTGAGGCGGGGATTTTCCATGAGACTCGGATGGGAGGATCTAGCCAGGGGGCTACAGGTTCCCCCCCCTCTGTTTCCCTGCTGTCTGTGCTGGGTGCCCCGGAAAGTGAGTCAGGTTGTTTTCAGGAAGTGGCCTTCAGAATAGCCAGCCCTGAGGCTCTGAGGTTCCCTCTGCTGCCTCGGACTCAGCTCTCTGTATTTGGGGGGGATGGGTCCTGGGACCTTCCTTCTGCCTTCTCCTTAGGTCCTAATGTTCTCAGGTTCTGGCTTTTGCGGGGCCATACCTTTTGATCCAGGTCCAGGATGAGGGTTCCTGGGGCTTATGCTGTTGTTCGTTTTGAATTTCAGTGCCCTAGGAGCATATAGTTTGAGATCAGTAAGGAAGGGTTTCAGGAGGTCTGAACTTTAGCTTTCTCTAAGCCTCCATCTTGACCGGAAGTCCACAACTATATTTTTGTACAAGTATTTTTCCTTTTTATCTCGTTGGGATACAAACCCAGCAGTGCTATGTATGTAAGGGGGGGACTCAGCAGGAAAACGTCAAACTAGTGGGTATCATCAGAGACAGTTGGGAAGGGCCAACCTGCTTCTTTCTCAGAGGCATCTTTGGACTTTGTGATTTTAGAAAAGCAGGAGACTGACTTTCTCCTTTTTATACACACTGTAAGGAAGATGATTTTAAAATGTCTCGAGCTTTGGGAGCTCTGGTTTCCTCAGCTCTGCTCCCAGATATTTTTTTTCCATAAAATACATCATAGATGCCAGCAAGAGACCACACCTTACTCTAGCAAATCCCAACTTTACCAATGAGCTGGGTGTCAGGGAAGTCAGGCTGGGCCTCATCTTATTTAAATGCTGTCTTTGAACAGGAAAGCAACTCCATGGGAGAGGTTGTTGTTGTTGTTGTTGTTGTTGTTGTTGTTGTTGTTGTTGTTTTAATTCAAATAAAAACCACTTTGTAAAAAAAAATCAATACTGGGTATTGGTACTAATACAGAAGAGTGGAAAGGGCTAGGCAATGGGGGTTAAGTGACTTGCCCAGGGTCACACAGCTGGGAAGTATCTGAGGCTAGATTTGAACCTAGGACCTTCTGTCTCTAGGCCTGACTCAATCTACTGAGCTACCTTGCTGCCCAGCATTTCTTGATAAAATCTACCACCTCAAATGAAAATGACTCTATTGAGTTGACTGATTTTTTTTTCTAAGTGGTATTAGTTATTTCTGACATGACACAAACTTCTTGTTCATTACTATTTCCCTCTGTTTCCACTTTGAAATTCTTATCCAGAAAAAAAAATATGTCTACTGTCATTCACTTTTATTGTCACTAATGTGAAATCCTTGAACAAGCAAACTCCCCTTTTCAGATTAGTCAATAATTCCATGATTATAATCTTTATCATTAGCTTCCTAATTAAAGTTCTCACAGTCATTACAGTAATATTTTGAATCAGGTTTTCCTTGATATCTTGATTACATAATATCTATTTTAATCTAAAGTCATTAGTACTTTTCTATTTATTTTGCAGCAACTTAAAATGACTGATACCTAGAATTGCCACTTGTCTACCAGGCAAATCTGATGGATACCAGGCTTATTGAGAAAAGTGTTCTACCCCCTTTCAAATCTGGAAAATCTACCCAGAAAATACATACTTTTTTTAGTCATAATTTACAAAGAAATTGATGATTTATAAACTAGATTACAGGAAAAGAATAGGACTGTGTCTTTCTAAATTGTTCTGTACAGTGTTCTGTACAGTCATGCTCTTTTCTTTCTTGTCCTTTCTTTTTTTTTATCTCCACATTGCTACCACTACAGAATGATTCCTTGTTTAAAAAAATCCATACAATAAATAATCAATCACTTTTCTGCAATCATTTTCTTATGACTATTTTACTAAAGCAAACTTCACTTTTCCACATTGCCACCTACATATGAAAAACCATTCTCTTTACAACTCTCAAATGTCTTATTTCTATTCTACTTTAAATAAGTTTCCTTTCATATCCCAAATCTCATCCACCTAAATTATTCCCAAGGCTAATATGAAACAAACGGAATAGTGAGTGATACTCCTTCCCAAATAAAATCAAGATAAATAGATACCTCTTCTATATTTAACACAAGAAAAAGAACAAAGAAAAACAAACATGCCCCATTGAGAAACTTTGGCATTATGTGTCCTGCCCTCTTAAAGATATAGAATGATTCTATTTTATGATTATTATAGTATTTGATATATATATTGAATTCCATAAATAAATAGTATGCCAATTATTGCCATTATCAATGATAGTAGAACAACTATAAGCAATTTTGCTTCTTTTCTTTCAGGAAAACTTCATATTAAGATCTGAAGGGCATGACCAATCCTTCAACTATATTTTTTTTTGCAAAGAAGAGACAGAAAGTACTTTGCGATATTGTATTCTGTTCTTGATACATCTTATAAATAGGAAGATTTAAAATTTAAATTTAAAAAATTTAAATTTAAAAATATAAAATTCATATGTACCTGCAATTCAGCACAAAATGACACAGAAGCATGTCTTTGTCATATTCCTTTTTCTTCCTCCCTTAAGCTACAGGTCCAGAAGTGTCAGCACCTCATACTGTTTGTTTGTTTGCTTGTTTTTTCCCATGCCCAAGCATCTTGCTAAATTAAGTTTCCTAACGCTAGGCTTAAACTGCAGAAGGGAAAACATCATTTTGTTATTCTTTATTTGCTCTACTTTCCAAAAATAGTTATTTTATGTTCTGTTTGTTTGTTTATTTGTTTAAGAGTTGGCTCCTATCTATTATAAGAAGAAAAGTGACAGATTGAAGAGGGAAGTTTTTGAGTTACAAAACCCCTATGTCTAAATCCTGTTCTTTTATGCAAACTACTAGAAACCAGGCTTTATTGCCTTTTAGCTCCTCTCCTTACTGATACTCTCTCTGCCTCATCTTGAAAATCCATCTAGTCATTCAGTAGTTATTTATAACCATTCATTTCTTCATTCATTCAATAGCCATCTGGCCTACTAAGTGGAAAGTAATAGATGAGATAGAATTTCTCTCACAAAACCTAGAATAAAGGATGGATAGAGAACATATACAAACATACAAATCTACATGATAATTTCAGAATGACTATAGCTAATAAAACAATAGAACAAAAAGATGGGAGTTACAAAATGTTAAACAAGGTTAAAGGAAGGGAGACTATTTCTTACAGTGAATGATTTATGGGGATTTGGCATGTGAAATGAATCTTGCAAGATGGACAAGATTTCAAAAGGCATATAGCCCAATAACAATGAGATTCTTGTCATTAACAATGTTGTAAGAAAAAGGCACATAGAAGGCAAAAGACTAGGCAGAAGGTTGTCACAGATTTAGACCCTAGAATTAAATTTAGTTGAACCCCCTTTTTTTTTTTTTAATTTTAATATTATTTTATTTGGTCGTTTTCATACATTATTCACTGGAAACAAAGATCGTTTTCTTTTCCTCCCCTTCCCCCCCCCCCCCCCCCCCCCGCCTTTCCTTCTCCCATAGCCGACGCATGATTCCACTGGTTATCACATGTGTTCTTGACTCGAACCCATTTCCCTGTTGTTGGAGTTTGCATTATAGTGTTCATTTAGAGTCTCTCCTCAGTTTTATCTCCTCCAACCCTGTGGTCGAGCAGTTGCTTTTCAGCGGTGTTTTTACTCCCACAGTTTATCCTCTGCTTGTGGGTAGTATTTTTTTTTTAGATCCCTGCAGATTGTTCAGGGAAATTGCATTGATACTTATGGAGAAGTCCATCACCTTCGATTGTACCACAATGTATCAGTCTCTGTGTATAATGTTTTCCTGGTTCTGCTCCTTTCGCTCTGCATCACTTCCTGGAGGTTGTTCCAGTTCACATGGAATTCCTCCACTTTATTATTCCTTTTAGCACAATAATATTCCATCACCAACATATACCACAATTTGTTTAGCCATTCCCCAATTGAGGGGCATCCCCTCATTTTCCAATTTTTGGCCACCACAAAGAGTGCAGCTATGAATATTTTTGTACAAGTCTTTTTGTCCATTATCTCTTTGGGGTACAAGCCCAGCAGTGCTATGGCTGGATCAAAGGGCAGACAGTCTTTTATCGCCCTTTGGGCATAGTTCCAAATTGCCCTCCAGAATGGTTGGATCAATTCACAACTCCACCAGCAATGAATTAATGTCCCCACTTTGCCACATCCCCTCCAGCATTCATTACTTTGCATAGCTGTCATGTTAGCCAATCTGCTAGGTGTGAGATGATACCTCAGAGTTGTTTTGATTTGCATCTCTCTGATTATAAGAGATGTAGAGCACTTTTTCATGTGCTTATTAATAGTTTTGATTTCTTTGGCTGAGAATTGCCTGTTCATGTCCCTTGCCCATTTGTCAATTGGAGAATGGCTTGATTTTTTGTACAATTGATTTAGTTCTTTATAAATTTTAGTAATTAAACCCTTGTCAGAGGTTTTTATGAAGATTGTTTCCCAATTTGTTGCTACCCTTCTAATTTTGGTTACATTGGTTTTGTTTGTACAAAAACTTTTTAATTTGATGTAATCCAGATTATTTATTTTGCATTTTGTAATTCTTTCTAATTCTTG
Source organism: Monodelphis domestica (assembly GCF_027887165.1). Taxonomy (NCBI): domain Eukaryota; kingdom Metazoa; phylum Chordata; class Mammalia; order Didelphimorphia; family Didelphidae; genus Monodelphis; species Monodelphis domestica. The sequence continues at coordinate 173,392,867 of NC_077234.1, forward strand.
CTTGGTTTTGAAGTATTTCCCTTCCCAAAGGTCTGACATGTATACTATTCTGTGTTCGCCTAATTTTCTTATAGTTTCCTTCTTTATGTTCAAGTCATTCATCCATTTTGAATTTATCTTGGTGTAGGGTGTGAGGTGTTGATCTAAGCCTAATCTTTCCCACACTGTCCTCCAATTTTCCCAACAGTTTTTATGAAATAGTGGATTTTTGTCCCAAAAGCTGGGATCTTTGGGTTTGTCATATACTGTCTTGCTGAGGTTGCTTGCCCCCAGTCTATTCCACTGATCCTCCTTTCTGTCTCTTAGCCAGTACCAAATTGTTTTGATGACCGCTGCTTTATAATATAGTCTGAGATCTGGGACTGCAAGACCCCCTTCCTTTGTATTTTTTTTCATTAATTCCCTGGGTATCCTTGATCTTTTGTTTTTCCAAATGAACTTTGTTATGTTTTTTTCTAAATCAGTAAAAAAAATTTTTGGGAGTTCCATGGGTATGGCACTAAATAGATAGATGAGTTTGGGTAGGATGGTCATTTTTATTATATTGGCTCGTCCTACCCATGAGCAGTTAATGTTTTTCCAATTGTTCAAGTCTAGTTTTAGTTGTGTGGAAAGTGTTTTGTAGTTGTGTTCATATAGATCCTGTGTTTGTCTCGGGAGATAGATTCCTAAGTATTTTATTTTGTCTTGGGTAATTTTGAATGGGATTTCTCTTTCTAGTTCTTGCTGCTGAGCTGTGTTGGAATTATATAGAAATGCTGATGACTTATGTGGGTTTATTTTGTATCCTGCAACTTTGCTAAAGTTGTTGATTATTTCAATTAGCTTTTTGGTTGAATCTCTAGGATTCTTTAAGTAGACCATCATGTCATCTGCAAAGAGTGATAATTTGGTCTCCTCCTTGCCTATTTTGATGCCTTCAATTTCTTTTTCTTCTCTAATTGCTACTGCTAGTGTTTCTAATACAATGTCAAATAATAGAGGTGATAATGGGCATCCTTGTTTCACTCCTGATCTTAATGGGAATGGATTTAGTTTATCCCCATTGCAGATGATATTAGCTGATGGTTTTAGATATATACTGTTTATTATTTTTAGGAATGACCCTTCTATTCCTATGCTTTCTAGTGTTTTTAGTAGGAATGGGTGTTGTATTTTATCAAAGGCTTTTTCTGCATCTATTGAGATAATCATGTGATTCTTGTTGGTTTGCTTGTTGATGTGGTCAATTATGTGGATAGTTTTCCTAATGTTGAACCAGCCCTGCATCCCTGGTATGAATCCTACTTGATCATGGTGGATGACCCTTCTAATCACTTGCTGGAGTCTTTTTGCTAGTATCCTATTTAAGATTTTTGCATCTATATTCATTAGGGAGATTGGCCTATAGTTTTCTTTCTCTGTTTTTGGCCTGCCTGGCTTTGGAATTAGTACCATGCTTGTGTCATAAAAGGAGTTTGGTAGGACTCCCTCTTTGCTTATTATGTCGAATAGTTTGTATAATATTGGGGTTAACTGTTCTCTGAATGTTTGATAGAATTCACTGGTGAATCCATCAGGCCCTGGGGATTTTTTCTTAGGCAGTTCTTTGATGGCTTGATGGATTTCAATTTCTGATATGGGATTATTTAAGAAAACTATTTCTTCTTCTGTTAGTCTAGGCAATTTATATTTTTGTAAATATTCATCCATATCACCTAGATTGGTAAATTTATTGCCATATAGTTGGGCAAAGTAGTTTTTAATGATTGCCTTAATTTCCTCTTCATTTGAGGTGAGATCCCCCTTTTCATCCTTGATGCTATTAATTTGCCTTTCTTCTTTCCTTTTTTTAATTAAATTAACCAGTACTTTGTCTATTTTGTCTGTTTTTTCAAAGTACCAGCTTCTAGTCTTGTTTATTAGCTCAATAGTTCTGTCACTTTCTATTTTATTAATTTCTCCCTTAATTTTTAGGATCTCTAGTATGGTTTTCTTCTGGGGGTTTTTAATTTGTTCATTCTCAAGTTTTTTGATTTGCATTTCCAATTCCTTGGTCTCTGTCCTCCCTAATTTGTTAATATATGCACTCAGGGATATGAATTTTCCTCTAAGTACTGCCTTGGCTGCATCCCATAAGGTTTGAAAGGATGTTTCGCCGTTGTCATTTTCTTCAACGAAATTGTTAATTGTTTCTATGATTTCTTCTCTAACTATCCGATTTTGGAGTATCATGTTATTTAATTTCCAATTAATTTTTGATTTGGGTCTCCATGTACCCTTGCCGATCAATATTTTAATTGCCTTGTGATCTGAAAAGGCTGCAGTTAATATTTCTGCTTTTCTGCATTTAAGTGCCATGTTTCTATGACCTAGTGTATGATCTATTTTTGTGAATGTGCCATGTGGTGCTGAAAAGAAGGTGTATTCTTTTTTGTCCCTATTTATTTTTCTCCATATGTCTATTAATTCTAATTTTTCTAAGATTTCATTCACCTCTTTTACCTCTTTCTTATTTATTTTTTGATTTGATTTATCTAAATTTGATAGTGGTTGGTTCAAGTCTCCCACTAATATGGTTTTACTGTCTAATTCCTCCTTCAATTCTCCTAGTTTTTCTATTAAAAATTTGGATGCTATACCATTTGGTGCATACATGTTGATTAGTGATATTTCCTCATTGTCTATACTTCCTTTTAGCAGAATATATTTACCTTCCCTGTCCCTTTTGATCAGGTCTATTTGTACTTTGGCTTTGTCAGATATCATGATTGCAACTCCTGCCTTCTTTCTATCGGTTGAGGCCCAAAAGGTCTTACTCCAACCTTTAATTCTAACCTTGTGAGTGTCAACCCGTCTCATATGTGTTTCTTGAAGACAACATATGGTAGGGTTTTGTGTTCTAATCCAATCTGCTATTTGTCTGCGTTTTATGGGTGAGTTCATCCCATTCACGTTCAAAGTTATGATTGTTATTTGTGGATTCGCTGGCATTTTGATGTCTTCCCCTAGTTCTGACCTTTCTTCTTTAGCTTTCTCCTTTTGAACCAGTGATTTACTTTAGGTCAGTCCCCCTAGTCCCCTCCCTTGAGATGCTTCCCTTTCTAGCCCCTCCCTTTTTATGCTCCCTTCCCCTCCCCCCTCTCCTTCCCTCCCTTTTTGTGCTCCCTCCCCCCTCCCCCTCCTTAATTTTCCTTTCTTTCTTGCCCTAATGGATAAGATAGAATTCAGGATCCCACTGGATCTAGATGTTCTTCCCTCTCAGATTTGATTTCACTGAGAGTAAGGTTTAAGTACTTCCACTTCACGCTCTCTTCCTCTCCTTCTCATATGAGAGTTCTTCCCCTCCCCTTCCCATGTGTATCTTTATATGGGAAAGTTTATTCTATTGATTCCCCCCCTATTTCTTGAAGTTAATCTTAGTATTATCACGGTTCCCCCCTCCCTTTTCCTTTTTTTGCCCCAACTTTCCCCAAATCTTCTTGATTCCCCAATCTTTCCCTATGCATGTTTCTTCTAACTACTCTTATGATGATACAATTTATGAGAGTTACACAAAACATTTTCCCCACATATTAATATATATAATTAGATGTAAATGTAGTCCTTATAGAAGAGAGTTTGACTTAAAGAGAAAGATAAGATTTATCTCCTTTTCCCTTTCTTTCATATTTACCTTTTCATGTTTCTCTTGCTTTCTGTGCTTGGATATCGAACTTTCCACAGAGCTCTGGTCTTTTCTTAGCAAATGCTTGGAAATCTTCTATTTTGCTGAATGCCCATACTTTCCCCTGGAAGTATATAGTCAGTTTTGCTGGGTAGTTGATTCTTGGTTGGAGACCCAGCTCTCTTGCCTTTCTAAATATCGTGTTCCATGCTTTGCGGTCTCTTAGTGTGTTAGCCGCTAAGTCATGTGTGATCCTTATGGGAGCCCCCTTATATCTGAAGCTCTTCTTCTTGGCTTCTTGTAGGATTTTCTCCTTTACTTGGAAGCTCTTGAATTTGGCAATTACATTCCTAGGCGTTGTCTTTTGGGGATTTAGTATAGAAGGTGTTCTATGAATCCTTTCTATTTCTATTTTGCCCCCTTGCTCCAGAACGTGGGGGCAATTTTCTTTTATAATCTCCTCTAGAATAAAATCCAATTTGTTGTTTACCTCTGGTTTTTCTGGGAGACCGATGATACGGAGATTTTCTCGTCTTCCTCTGTTCTCCAGGTCCGTGACCTTTTCCGTGAGGTATTTTCTGTTTTCTTCCAATTCATTAATTGTTTGGGTTTGCTTTATTGATTCTTGCTGTTTTATCATCTCACTTTCTTCTAGGTGCTTGATTCTGGACATTAGGGACTGGATTTGCTTTTCAGCCTTGTCTGCCCTTGTATTGGCTGCTTCGAGTTCTTTTTCCAATTGAGCAGTCTTATCTGTCAGACAGCTGAACTCTTTCTCCCATTTTTCTTTCCAGAAGGTTTCCATCTTTTGGATAAGTTCCAGTTTGAGATCTTCCAGAGCTTGTTGATAGTTTCCATTTTGGGAGGCGTGTTCTGAATTTTTTTGGATTTCCTCCTCATTCTCCTCTTTTCCTTGGGTACTTCCACCATAAAAGTTTTCAATAGTCACTTTTTTCCCTTTCTTCCTGGAGGTTTGATTTTGGGCCATGTGAGCCATCCCTTTGGTGGTTTTATTTCCCTTTCCTTTTTGGTCTGGGGTCTGGGTTATAAGAGTGGTTTTTCTGTGAATTTAGGTTGCTTCAGACTAGTTCTTCCCAGCCTCTGAGCCCAGGTATTCAGCTCCGCCCAGATAATCCGTGCGCCTTGTTCAGCGCAGCCCGCCCGAAGTCCGCTGGCTTCTCCAGTGAAAGCGCCCTGAGACGTTTTTTCCTGGCAGTCCCCAGATCCCAAGGACCCTGGAGTGCCCCCCCAGACAGAGACGCTCCCCACTCACTCGCTGTCCCGGTGAGCGCTCAGGTAGCTCACTCTGGTTTAGTGGGGGAGGTGGGGTGGGGGAAGGGCGGCTCAGTTCACTTTTCTGTGCAAGCTTTTCCTTCTTATTTTAGTGTGGAAATGTTCAAGCCCCACGTACCTTTGCCTCTGTGGGGTACTGGGGAGTCCTTCTGTTCCTCCAAAGGTGATTTTATGCTCCTTTGATGTAGTCTATTTCGTTCGGTGCTGGGGAGAGGAAACGTGCTGCGTCTAGATTGCAGCCATGATTACCCGGAAGTCCGCGAACCCCTTTTTTTATAGATGAAGAAACAGCCTCAGAAAGGCTGAATGATTTGAGAAAGGTACCTCAATTAGTAGCAGAATCAGGATTCACAAGCTAAATTCAAATCAATCAATCATTAAATATTTATTGAGTACCTACTATGTACCAGGCACTGTGCTAAGCACTGAGAATACAGAAGGAAGAAACACATAACCCCTATCTTTATGGAGCTTACATTAAAGGAGACAATATGAAAATAATCACATATGAAGCAAGCTATATACAGGATGAATAAAAATAAATAGATGGAAGTCATTGGAAATTACAGGGGTTGAGGAGGGCTTGTAAAGGGTGAGCTTTTTGACTAGGAAGAAAAGGATGACTAAGAGGTCAATATTTAGATTAGAGAAAGAAGTTTCTAGGCATGCGGGATAGTCAGAAAAAATACTCAGCCCTGACAGATGAAGTGTTTATAAAACAGCCAGGAGGTCACTATCGCCTTTGTGTGTGTGCTAATAACACAATTCAAGAGATACTAAATAGTTTGGTTGGAGGATAGGATGATTTAGAGAAGACTTAAATATCTTAAGTTTGAAAAGGTAGAGAAGTAATTAGTGTCAGAGTTTTAAGTGGGTTATACTGTTTGCCCAACAAATTATTTTGAGCAAATGACTAACATGATTAGGTTTATACATTAAGCAAGATTATTCTGACAATAGTGATTGGAATGTTTTGAAAGAGGAACCATCATGTAGGGAAGTGAAACATATCTTTGGGACCAATTAGTCTACATCCATCATTTCACAGATTGGGAAACTGAAGCCCTAGGAAAATAAATGCCTGATGTAAGGTTATAGAAGGTATTAAGCAGGGTCAGAATTTAAACCCAGCTTTTCTGATACCAGAATAAAGGTTCTTTCCATTGTAATATGCTATGATGGAGGCCTCTATCAGGAAGGGGGCAGATGATAATGAGTATTGATTTTATTAGAAAATAAGTGGTTGATTAAAGGGATTTTCAGAATTAGGATTCAGAATACATACACACACATATTTATAGCCTACGGAAACAGTTGATAAAGGGATAGTGAAAGATAATGACTTCATGATCTTAATTTAGGTTTTGATCTCTAACTGATTAATTTAATTGGCAAGGTTATTTCTATCTATCCTTCCATTCTGAATGTGAAAGCCAAGTCTCCAGAAGGATTTCACTACTATAATTTCCTATAGACAAGTTATTATTTTCAACTGCATCAATTTGGCAAGACAAATATATTAACTATAAACCTGAGGAAGAATTGTTTTTGACTTCTGCCTTCCCACTGAATAAATTCTTCCTTCTCTGAACTACCTACCAAATGACAAATTCTCTGTGTGTGTGTGTCTCTCTCCTTCACACACTTAATAACTTCTGTACCACTCAAGGTTGCTACCAAGTAAATACAGAGAGTAGGATTGTGAGCCTATAGGAAAGTCCTTACCCTGGTTCTAGATCTTCAGGCCCTGGTCAGACATTGACCACTGTACAACCAGACAATTAAGAATTTTTTTTCTTATTATCTGCCATCTGTTCAAATTATAATTTATAATTCATTAAAATCAATATAAAGATAAAGACAGAGACAGATAAAGAAAGAAGACAGAAAGATACAGAGAAAACACATTGGACAGAGTTAAGAGAGATATAGGTCTAAATCCAATGACTGATGTTTACCAAAACAGTGACAGGACAAAGGCTCACAGCCTATCTGAGACTCATTTATAAAATAGGGAGAAAAATGCCTATGGAATCTAAAGCATAAGTTTGTTATAAGGTTTGAATGACAATAAAATAATATATTATCACTATGTCACCATTATCTTTTAATCATTTAAGAAATTTATTTTAATAAAAATTCAGCTTAATTTAATTTTAATTACAATGAATATTTATTCTTTTCATTTACACTATGCACAGAGCACTTTGTTAGACACTTTCAGACAAAAGTATAAAATTTATGAAATAAAGATGCTATTCTACTACCTTAAAGGAAATCTAGAACTCAAAGTTTAGACGTGCAGATAATACTGTTAATTGTATGCAGAGCCACACGCATATTTTGGACATTTATTCCAAACATTAAAAGGGTTTTCAAGAATAAAATAATCCAGAGTACAACTGAAGCTTTTTTCCATATAGATAATGAGGGATTCCCTGGTGGCAATCATTCTGAAATAAATTGTTGAATGATTGGCATGACCTAACCTACCAAATGATATAGAATATTCCACAATTGATCATGATGGAAAATTAAAGAAGAGAAAATGCTGAAGATTGAGAGAATATGAAGTCTTCTATACAGAGTAACCTGACTTAAGCAGAGTGGAAATGTTTCACAGCAGTAGATTAGGAAACCTGGCTAATTTGTGGTGGCAAGAGCATAGGAGTTGAGAGACTTTGGCTCAAATGTAATGATAATTAATGATCGAGTGAACTTCCAAAGATCAATTTCTATCTCTGGGACTGAATTTTCTCACTCATAAAATAAAAACAATGATGCTTTAAAAATTTATCTCAAAATGTCATTGTGAAGAAATTGCTTGATAAACCTTAATAAAAAGGGTGGAGCCACAAGGGCAGAGGAGGTACATGGACTCATTTGGTCTCTGTCAAACTATATTCCAAACAGCATTTTTATAAAGCATCAGAAAAATTTTGGAATGAAAGAACCCACAAAAGAATAAGGTGAAAAAATTTTATTCAGGCCAGACTACTTAGAAGATCAGCAGGTGGGATCTGTCACAACCTGGTAGGAACAAAGCTTGGGCCAGCACATCAAGGCAGGTCCCACCAAGAATCTAGCTCAGCCCTTGGACAGGTGAATCAGCAACAACAGCTTCCAAACTTATCAGTTATAGCTAGTAATGGAGTTGGACAACTAATCAGAAGGAGACTACAGGGTCCCTTGTTGACTCTGTTGTCTTACATTCAGGTCACAGTACCAGGACATAGTCCCATGGAGAGGATAAGCACTAGCACACATAGGTACTTGTGGTCACAGTTTGAAGGCAGAAGAAAGTGCTTTTGGTTGCTCATTTTGGTTGAACACAGATTAGGAGAATATTAAATAAACCTTTCCTTAGGTTAAAGATCCTTGGAAAAACTGAAAATCTAGATATGCCCAGAGCAAGCTCTGAAGGAAATTATACCAAGAACTTAAAGCTTGGGATAATGCCTCCTTCACCATAGGAAATGAAACCTTCCCATAATAGTGTTTTTATGTTGAAAAGACAAAAAAAATTGTGGGAAATGAGCAAGGAACAAAAAAGAAACAATCTAGAAAGCTATTTTGGTGACAAGTAAGTCCAAAGAATGAACTCTTAAGAAAATAACAAAGTCAATACTGTTGCATCCAAAGTCTCAAAGAAAAATTTGATTTACTCTCAAGTCCCAAAGGAATTGCTATAGGAGCTCAAGAAAGATTTTAAAAGTAAAATAAGAGAGGTAGAAAAATTACAAAAAAAAGAGAGTAATAAAGGAAAATCACACATAAAAAAAGAATTGACAGCTTGGGAAAGAAAGCACAAAAATAATAAATAACATACATTAAAATACATTAAAAATAAACAAAAACAGTTTTTTAAATGATATAACATTTATTTTATTTTTGCATAGAAATAAAATTGTTCTTTCTCTGATTTAAAAAATGATGTTGATAAAAGAGACCCCCCAAAAATGAAAAAAAAAACTTAAAAAAGAATTGGTAAATTGAAAAAAAATGTACAAATTCATTGAAGAAAAGAAAAAGTGCAGAATTGGCCATATAGGAAAAGATGTACTAATATTCACTAAAGAAAATAACTTTTTAAAAAGATGAAGTAGCCAAATGTAAACGGATATACAAAAGCTCTCTAAAGAAATAATTGCTTAGAAGATTGAACTTGTCAAGTTAAAATGAATAACTCAATGATACATCAAGAAATAATAAAATTAATTCAGAAGAATGAAAATAAAGGAAAATGTGAAATATCTCACTCATAAGAAGGCAGAAAAGAAACAAATTAAATATGGAGCCAAAGACAGAATAATCGATTAATGATCTTCTTCCTTAAAGGATCAGTGGGCCAAGAATATTTTATTTTATAGGACAAAAGAACTAGGATAAAACCCAAGAATCACCTACCCAACAAAATTGAGTATAATTCTTTAAGGGGAAAAATTCAGTGAAACAGAGGATTTTCAAGAATTCCTGTTGAAAAGACCAGAAATGAATAAAAATTTTGATTCTCAGATAGACACTCAAGAAAAACATAAAAAGGAAACCAGGAAAAAAGAAAGAAAAAAGAAAAAAGAAACCATAAGGGATTCAGTAAATTTAAACTCTTTATATTGCTTGATGGGAAGATGACAATTGTAGCTCCTAAGAATGTGTTCATTATTAAAACAATTAGAAGGAATTATACATAGTCAGGCTGCCAAAGATTAAGGGTGTGAATTGGATAAGATGGGATATCTAAAAATATAAAATTAATGGGGGAGAAAGAGGAATACTCTGGAAAAGGGGGAAGGGAGAAATATAATGGGGTAAATTATCTTATACAAAAGAGGAGTGAAATGGCATTTATTCTAGAGGGGGAAATGAGGGAGGTGGGGAGAAGAGTGCTTAAACCTTACTCTCATGAGAATTGCATAAAAAAGAGAAGAAAATGCACTAAATTGGTTATAGAAATCTACCTTTCATATAGAAAAAGAGAAGGAGAATGGGATAACAGAGTGGGGAGTGTAATGATTATTTATGATCCTGTAACTGATTGTTTGGTGATGGTATTAGATGGCCTGATGGAACTAGATGGAGCTAGTTAGTGATCTAGGTGAAGTGATGAAGGGTAGAAATCAAGGTGGATTAACTCCTTTGAGCTCACACACTCACTCTTTCTAGACTGCAATATCAAGTGTTGTTATTCAGGAAAATGGGGTTCCCCTGTTGTAAGGAAGGGATGGGGAGTTGAAGGGAAGTCTTCCCTATTTGGTGATGGATGATGTATCTGCAAATTCCCTTGAACAAATTGGCCAGAAAGATAAACCTCCTCTATGTTTGATGAAACAGTGGAAGAGGGGTCTTGATCAACACTGGTAGTGTTTGTTCTCTGATACAGTGAGTAAATACCTCAAAGCTCCTTTGAATAACTCTCTAGAAAAATATCTGACTTCTATTTGAATATGTTTAATAGATGTTAGATATAAAGTGGGGAATTGGAATGAGGGAATTGGGATTCCGTATAATTTATGTCCCAAAATGTCCTTCATTCTGTCAGCTTTGAAGCCAGGCAGAGTTTCGCCTTCCTTTCCCAGTATTTCTTGTGCTAAGCTAATTATTAGAAGGGCAAAGAAATAGTAGGGAAATAGCAAAAGGCAGGAGACAGAGTCAGGCTCTATGACAGAGAGTCCAAGACCCCCACAGGTCCAAAGAGACTAGACACTCTTAACAGATGTTCTCAGAGGCATAATGATGTAAAAATACTCTTCAGGGGAAGTCTTAGGGCTAGTCATTGGTAAATTCTCAGTTAGATCTTGACAATATCTCCAGCAAGGAAGTGATTCCTGTCTTCTTGAGATCCCAGATCAAAAGCCTCAAGTTCCTCTTGGAGCACCCCTAGGTTAACCTTCTTCTCCCATGATCCTCTGTTCCCAGCTGTCTTTGGCTGTCAATCATCTCTTTTTTTCAATGTTCCATGTTTTCCTTTGCAACCTGCCCTTGGGGGGGGGGGTGAGAGAAAAGAGGTCAAATTGGAGTCTGACATGGTAAGAAGCAAAACACTTTTAAAGACAGACAGGAGAAAAGGAGAGAGAGAGTAGAATAAACAGGGAGAAACAGGATGGAGAGTAAAAAACAGTAATCATAATAGTCAAAATAATTTACAAGTCACTATAATAAAGACCTCATTTCTCAAGTAAATTGAAAAATGAGTCAAAGGCTTAAGAATACAAGTCATTCTCTAACTGATACATAGTCAAAAGATATGAAAAAGCAGTTCATTAAGTATTTAAAGTTATGTATTATTGGGTAAAAAGAGTTATCAATCACCATTAATTAGAGAAATGTAAATTAAAACAACTCTGAGGTACCACTCCACACATATTAGATTGACAATTTTGAAAGAAAAGGAAAATTGCAAAAGTTGTAAGGGATTTGGGAAAATTGAGACACTAATATATTATTGGGGGAGTTGTGAACTGATTCAGTTATTTCAATTTTTAAAGACTGAATTTCTTCCATGATCTTTTGATCCTTCTTTTCCATTTGGTTCATTCTTATTTTCATGTCATTCTTTTCTTCATTTGACATTTTTGCCATTTTTTTCCAGTAAGTCAGTTCTGGCTTTTAGAATATTGTTTTCTTCCTTTGATTCACATGCCTCCTTTTCCATTTGACCTATTTTGCTTTTTAAGCTGTTATTTTATTTTTCTTCAACCTGTCTTTTTTTTAATTTTTGAATTCCTTTTTGATCTCTTTCAGAGCTTGAGTTCAATTCATAGTTTTGTTTTGTTTTGAGGTTTTACTTGAAGTTCCTTGGACCCAATCATCTTTTGTTGGTTCTGTTCTTTGGTCTTTATCCCCATAGAAACTTTTTATTGTTACTCTCTTTTTCTGTTGTTAACTCATTTTCTCTTCCTCCCTCCCCACCCCCCACTATAAATAAACTAACCCTCTGGTGGTTTACTGGAACTGCTCTGTCTGGAGGCTTAATCTTCGATTTTCTCTCTCCTTTGCTTGTATACTAAATTAGGCCAATTGAGCAAACCCACAATGGGGCCAAATCTTCACCCTAGCCAGCAATAGAGGACAAGGTTCCTAGCCAAATACTTGCCCCCTTCCTCCTTGCCAGCTGCTGTAAGAGTCTGAGACCACAAGTGGTGAGTCTGAGGTGCTACTTTAAGCCCCATCCCCTGGAATCTCAAAGTCAACGCATGTCTAATTGCAGATCTCAGCATGGTATTGGTGGGGAAGGAGGGTTGGCCAGCCCAGTATTGTTTCCACTCTCTCATTTATACTATGGAAATGAAATCTTTCTGCCTACCTTTCAAGTTGTGATGACCAAGAAAGCCCCATGATTCTATATTATTGCTGGGTTTGGATTTCTGTCTTTTTGAAACATTTTTTAAAGATTGGTATGAAAGAATAGATAGAATGTTTTTGGCTTTTGTTGCTCCTATGGCACCATCTTAATTCCACCTCTCTGATTCAATTATTTTGAAGAACAATTTGGATCTATGCACAAAGAATTATAAAATTATGAATATCCTTTGACCTAACAATACTATGTTTGTATCCTAAGGAGATTAAAAGAAAAAAGGAAAGGGATATACATACATAAAAACATTTATGGCACCCTTTGTGATGGGAAAGAATTGGAAAGTGAGGTGGTGCACATCAACTGGGGAATGGCTTGGTATATGATTGTAATGGAATGGTATCGTGCTTTTTGAAATGATGAATAAGAGAATATTTTCTTTAAAATACTGAAACACTTATAGCAACTGATGCTGAGTGAAGTGAACAGAACCAGGAGAACAATGTACATAGTAAAAATATTATTATATGATAAAAAACTGGGGCCAATTTATCTATTCCCAATAATACAATGATACAAAATAATTCCAAAGGACTCGTCAAAAATGCTATTTGCTTTCAGAGAAAGAACTGATTGTCTCTTAACCAGGCCAAAGCAAACAATATGTTATTTTTTTCATGTTTCTAGTTCCTATTCTTCAACAAAAGGATTAATATTGAAAACTGTTTAGATCAAATTACTTATCATCTCAGATTTGGGGGAATGTGGGAGGGAGGGAGAGAATTCATGACTTAGAATTTCAAAAATAATGTTAGAAATCATAATTACTTATAATGGGGGGGAATGAAATATCACAAAAGAAAGGGGAAAATTCCAAATAAGGTATCAAAAAATAGACTCTTTAGAGAGAAGGCTGGATGCCTAATTATTTTAGTCAGGTAAAGGTTGTACCATAATAATTTTATTTAATGACCTAACATTCTTCTTAGAATATGTTTTGCTTTAGATTTGAAATCCATCCTGATTGTTGCAAGAAACAGTTACTTCATTCAAAATTTTATTTGGTGTAAATTGAAATGAAGCATGGTGGTTACATATTAATTTTTTTTAAATAAACATTAATAAAAATGTAGGAATGCAAGTTGATGACAATGATGTTAGCATTATTGGACAATGAAGCAATATAGAATGTATAAAAGACCACAAACATGGGAATTAGAAGATATGAGATCATTTGGATTTAAATTCAACCAATACTTAGTCACTATTTGTTCCACTCTGGACACTAGCAAGATGATAGGGCATAATTGCATTCCAATAAAAATTATTTAATTGATATGGGGGTTCCAAGCAATGATATAGACATTAAACCATCTATGGTGGTCCATCTTGTGTGAATAATTATATAAATGATTTCCTGAAAGTTCAACTCATGCTCTTCACAAACTTGAAGTAAACAGTCCTTGCCTTTGAAGAACTTATAATTCAATACCAATGATAACATATGTGTAAATAATTAAAACATATAAAAGAATGTAATGTATGTATCAGAGAAGTATAAAGTATTTCATGGAATTTGTAGGGTTTATCTGATTAAAATAGTTACAAGGAGGCCAACAAGAAAAATGTAACAAATCAAAACCACACTGCAAAACCTCATACCCAGAAAAGTTGGAGCAGTTATAGAAAAATATGAACTCTAATGCACTATTGGTAGAACTATTAATTTCCACTAAGGGATATCCATCAACTGAGGAATGGTGAACAAAATGTGGTTATAAGATAGTTATGGTATACTGTTATACTGTAAGAAATGATGAACAGTATGATTTCAGAAAGAGCTGATGCAAAGTGAAATAAGAAGAACCAGAAAAATATTGTATACTGTAACAGCAATATTGAGGAATGATCAAATGTTATAAACTTAGCTGTTAACAGTAATACAATGAGCCAGGACAATTCTGAGGGAATTATAACAAAGAATGCTATCCACCTTCAGAGAAGGAAGTGTTGGAGTCAGACTGCAGATCAAAGTATGTGATATTTTAATTGTTCAATGATATATTATGTTTCAGGGTTTTGGTTTATAAGATCCTTCACTTACATAAATAAACAATATTGATATATGTTTTGTGAGATAACACATGTGTAACAAAGATTAAATTTCTTGCTAGTTCAGGGATGGGGGAAGGAAGGAACAGTAGAGACAAATTTGGATCATGTAACTTCAGAAAACTTATATGGAAATTTATTGCATGTAATTGGTAAAAAAAAAATGTTAATTTCTCCAGTTATTTTTGGAAATCTCTTTAGAGTTACTGGAAGAAAGTGACTGAAATATTGAAATGTTCATGCCCTGGGACCAGAAAGATTATCTCTCTCTCTCTGTCTCTCTCTCTCTGTCTCTCTCTCTGTCTCTCTGTCTCCCTCTCCAAATACATACATATATAGATATAAATGAGTATATGTATATTTGTATATATATGTATAAATAAATATATGGATATAGTTTATATGTGTGTAGATGTATATTGTGTGTATATATAAATATATGTGTGTATATGTATAGTGTGTATATATAAATATATAAGTGTATGTATATATACATACATCAAGAAGTATAATAAAAAGTAAGTATATATACATATATGTGTATATACCTATATACCAATATATTTAAACAAAATTCTATTTTTGTAATAGGAAATAGCTTAAACCTCTGTAGATAGGCATTGATTTGGGCAATAGATACAAAGAATATGATTACCTCAGTCATAAAAAAAACACATGAAATGATTAAAAGTAAAAGTAAGACAAATTAGGAATACAACATGATAACTAAATACAAATTGAATTAACAGTACCAACAAATAATTTTAATTATTCTATGAAGTTATAAAGACTTAGCTTTGCCCCAAAGAAGAGATTTCAAAAAATATTTTGCCTTTTTTCCCCACAAGTGGTAGAATCTGAATGTGGAACAATAAAGAGAATGCAAAGAATTCCAATGTTTAACAGGTTTTTTAAATCAATTTTTTCCCTCTCTTTTATATTTGTTTTAAGGGATGTCTTGCTGACAGAGAGAAGGGGAAGAAACATTGGAAAATGTGGGTGATATAAAAGACAACATCAATAAAATTTAAATAAAATTTTAAAAGTACTATATATATCAAAATATGTATCTTTATGTATTATCCATGTGCATATTCACCCAAATTTCTTTTGTTTCACTTATTTACTATTAATATTATTTAAAGATAGATCTGGTGCTAATTATTTTGATATACCACTATTGTGGACACAAATTCTAATGAATAGTCTCTCCTATATTTTATGCTATTATCTAGGATGCAAATTAACTGGCTAGTGATTGGACCCATTCAGATAGGACTTTCCACTATGATATCATCCAGATTTTTCTCAAATACATTTAACCCTTAAATGCATGTATTAATAATTTTTAAATAAATGTAAACTAAATGAATGTCCTGTCCTTGGAATCCATTTAATTTAAATTCTACAAACATTTTTGAAGCAGCTACCATGTTAAACACATATATTGTTAATGGAGATAATAGAGACAAAGCCAACTGAACGCCATTTAAATCAATCCCAAAAGCATTATTTAGAGTCTAGTAGGTTAAAAGCATTGTACTTGACACTGATGATACAAAGAGTGAAAATAAAATAGTCCTTTCCATCAAGGAACTTACTTTCTCTAATGTAGTGAAGAGAGAAAGAAGAATATACACAGATATGTAAATATAAACTATATACAGAAAAAAATTTATTTCAAGAAGGAGACAATACAAACGATGAGTAAAACAGGCTTCAAATATGATATCTGAGGTGTATATTGAAAGAGAGGTATCTAAGAGATGCTGAAGGAGTGTATTAGTAAATAAAGGAGAATCATTTGTACAATGGAACAGAGGTAGGAGATGGAATATTAAACATGAAAAATATTACAAACAACTCTGTGATATTCACAATAATTTTATTAGAAATAACATTTAAATAGGGTTTACTCAGGGTCTGGAATTGTTCTAAGCACTTTATGATTTTAGATAGAATAAAATCCATAAGAAGGAGACTAATATGGAATAAGATTGGAAAAAGGAAGACAGCTATTTTGAAGGAATATAACAATGTCACCCTCAATAATGAAGACTATAAGTAAGAGAAAATGATATACCAGAAAAGAGCCATCATAAAAATGAATTTAAAAAAGCAAATGAAGAGGAAAGTTTTATAAAAATGCAACAAAAATAAAGAGAGGTATAGACAGATCTGAATAGAATGAAGATCTCTGAATGTGGAATATGGATATTTGGGTAAATGATTGAATTTCATTTTTTTAATATGTGTTTCAGAGTCAGTCAAATAGGAAATCCCAGGAAAAGAATGGGAGATTATGAGAGTGAATTACATACTTTTAATATTAGGACATAAATGGGAGGAGAGTGATGAGATGATAGTTAAAGCAATAGTTAAATGCATTGTTACCTACGCACTAAGATAATACACTAATTAAATATATTTGACTAATATTGGCAGCAAGTACTTTTGGGATTACCCAAAACTTGAACTTTAACTATGTGTAATATCTTACATTCAAGTACATGTACTGGCATAACACATCTTGCTTAGAGAATTAATTCTTTAGAGACTTAACTTTAAATGGATAAATATTTTAGAAGACAGAATCAGTACTACTAATAGAAAATATATTTCTGAAGAATACACATTGAGATTACAAATTTTTTTAATTATTATTAGAGAGAATGGAGACATATATGGGATTGCGGGGGTAGTGTAGAGTTTATGCAATCATGGGCTAATTTAGGTGGAGCTATTAGAAATGCTAATGTATCTGAGTCCTTGGCAACTTGATATGTTCAGTCATTAGAAACACACCTGAGTTTTATGACTGGTAAATAACTAGCAGAGAAGAATGAATGAAGAATTTCATATTGGTGGCAGAGGATCAAAAGATAGGGTGGAGATAGCATGGACTGGCATTTATACCCAATCTGGAAACACACTATCTATTGAGAAAGTTTCCTTCTCCAAGGGGTAGCTATCCAAAATTCAAGGTACTCTATGGTCTGCAGGCCTACAAACATTCTCATAAGAACACACTGTTATATTTACCTTAATAAGTGAGACAATAATCAATCATTAAACACTATATTTCAGAAACTACTAAGCCTTGTTGATACAATGGTACTTTGACACACAAGTTTAATTCATTCCATGGCCAAACTCATTATTTAATTGCTTGTGTGTCAAATTAAATTTCCCCATTTAAATTAATGGAAATGCTAAATCCATATTGGCCCCAAAAAGCCACATGGATTTTTTGTATTATGTGCTTTTAAATACAAAAATGCACTTTATAAGTAACAAATAAATATGTCTACAGATAATAAGAAAGAATGTTAAAAAAAAAAAACTTGCTTATGAAATGTTATTTACTCTCAAGGTCCAGCAAAGAATATGGCAGAGAAGGTTTTCATTTCCTGCACTTTCACTTAGCATAACTTACTCTCTACATATTAAACACTACATTTAAATGCAAAATTGATCTGAAACATTACTTATGATATGGAAATTTATTGCTAAACTTCATTGCTATTTTTTTATTTCACTTAATTATCATTATTTTCTTCATTGAATTTTGACTGTTTTGCTACACTTTCCTCAATTTCACTTAGAGGCCATTTCAACAAAAATCTTCCCATGGAAGTTTGTTTCTTCCTCTCTTTCAGAACTTTTATTGATAATGTGCCAAACAAGTGTGATTACACAGCCCCAAGGCAAGGCATGACCTGTTGCAACTTTTTCTGGGTGTGTCTTTTCAATAAACTCTGTAATTTATTTCCAATTCCTCAACATTTCCTTAATCTAGCTTGTATTCATTACCTCATCTACATTGGGCTCCTTCCCATTAATTTCTTGCAAAACCTCTGTATGCTGCTGCTGCTATAACTCCTTCAATTCCTCCATTAAGAAATTTTCCCCAAATAAAACCTGATAATAAAGACAAATAAAGAAGAAACCAAAAGCAATTCAATGCAGATGCTCACATGGCCAGATAAACACTGAACTAAATGAAACAGCCTCTTGTAACTTGTGAACCAAACACTGGACAGAGTATCTAGTGGAGGATGGCAGAAACTTGTGATTTGAATATATACTTGTGACTTAAAGCAAAAAATCCCAATTGTCACTGCTCATAGTTCAAATTGCTCATGACATAAGGTGTTTATGTATCAAGATACCACTGTACAAAGAAAGTGAAAAACACTCTCTTTCTTCCTGCTCTTCATATTCTGATGGAGGAGTAAATATCCAAATAACTGTACTGATAAGAGAGAAGACAGAGACAGAGACAGAGACAGAGACAGAGACAGAGACAGACACAGACACAGAGACAGACACAGACTCAGACACAGACACAGACACAGACACAGACACAGACACAGACACAGACACAGACACAGACACAGACACAAAGACAGAGAGAAACAGAGAGATGGAATACAATGTAGGCAATACCAGATAAAAGACACAAGCAGGGTGTGGGAAATGTCCGGAGATGATAAATAAAGTCATAGGATTTGATGGTATCACCATCTGAGATAGTACAAAGAGAGAGGAGGAACAAGGATAGAACTTTAAAGGATATTCAGAGTATATGAATAGAAAAATAGAAACAAAATATTCCATCTATAAATATGAAATTGGCTTTCCCAAAAATACATTTACTGGCATGAGTAGAAAATATTGCAAACACACATACATAGGCAAATATGCCCCCACACCCATATACACACTTATTTCAAAAACATGTATCCAGGGCATACGTGTGGAAGGACAAGTCTTGACTTTGACACAATAGAGAGAACAATGTTTTTTGTTTTGTTTTTTAGAACATGATCCTACTATTCCTTTTCAGATATGTTAACCAATAATCTTATATTTTTCAGTGGATTGACAATCTAGTTTATGCTCAATACTGTTCAGTCAGACTCATGATCTCTACTGTCCATTGTTTTTTGCTTGGTTTGTAGACATTGTAGATACCATTTTTTAGTGTGCATAGTTATTTTACATATAAATTCTGTTTTAGCTGAAATCCTCAGGGAAGAACTTTTATTGCCATTCTTTCTTCACTTGAAGGCTAATACTTTTTACAATTCTTGTAGTATAGAAAGAAAATCCCTTGCCCTAAGAGGTGACAAAAAAGTTTCTTTTGTTCTTTCTGAGTATTGGCTACTAAACTCTTTCATTTACCCAACAGATTATCATCTTCCAAAATCAACTACTTTGGAACAAAAACAAGGTTCTCCCTGCTAGCCCAAGTCTTCCAATTTAATCTCTCCTTTGGAGCTACATAAGCACAGTTCCATCTCTCAGAGACCTTATATAACTTGTAATGAATATCACACATATTTGCAAGTTGATGGAGAGTAGCCTAAAGACTAGACTACAGACTAAAGTCTGGTTAATATCTTAATTAATAATAAACAACTTAGAGGAGCAAGATTCTCCCCTGTTTAGTAAATGTGATAACTTTAACATTGTTTCTAAAATCCAAGAGAAAAAAAAAAGCATATCTTATTTTTGGTAGCTAGACATTTATTTGAATTTTCATCTCCCCAGAAAAAAAATCCTTCCCTCCTTTCCTCCCTCCTTCCTTCCTTCCTTCCTTCCTTCCTTCCTTCCTTCCTTCCTTTCTTTCTTTCTTTCTCTTTCTTTCTTCCTTCCTTCCTTCCTTCCTTCCTTCCTTCCTTCCTTTCTTTCCTTCTTTCCTTTTTTCTTTCTTTCTTTCTTTCTTTCTTTCTTTCTTTCTTTCTTTCTTTCTTTCTTTCTTTCTTCCTTTCTTTCTTCCTTTCTTTCTTCCTTCCTTCCTTTCTTTCCTTCTTTCCTTTTTTCTTTCTTTCTTTCTTTCTTTCTTTCTTTCTTTCTTTCTTTCTTCCTTCCTTCCTTCCTTCCTTCCTTCCTTCCTTCCTTCCTTTCTTTCTTTCTTTCTTTCTTTCTTTCTTTCTTTCTTTCTTTCTTTCTTTCTTTCTTTCTTTCTTTCTTTCTTTCTTTCTTTCTTTCTTTCTTTCTTTCTTTCTTTCTTTCTTTCTTTCTTTCTTTCAAAAGCAGAAAGTAATGGCCTTTACTTGAAGTGAGGTCAGAATCAGAGTTACACCTGGATAAGAACAGAAGTATTTATACTGGGCTAGACTGAGAAAACTGGTAAAAAAATGTTTATCTACATTACCTTTTGACATAGGGTAATGCTTCAATACAATGTTTTGAAAAAAGTTATTGTAAAATGATATTAATAAAGATGATTGTATTTGGGTTATGCCTATACACTAATTGGTTGGTTCATCTATTCCAAATCCACTGTTCTTTTGTATTAAGTGAAGATGATAGTGATACTAGACTTAGTGGGATGTTATAATAGTTATTTTAACAGTGTCTGTCTCTTCTTATGACCCAGTTTTTCATACCCTCAATATGTAAAATTGGGGAGATAATACATGTAATATGATCTATATTACAAAGTTTGGATAGAGCCAGATGTAGATACATGAAAATTAATCTACTTATCCAATGCCATCCCAATTAAATTATCAAATAATTATTTTATTTAACTAGAAAAACAACAATAAAAGTAATTCATAAAAATCAAAAGGTAAATAATATAAAAGGAATTAATGAAGAAATGTAAAAGAAAGAGACCAGTGCCAAATTTTGAATAATATCATAAAACAGGATATATCTAAACTATCTGATACTAGCTAAGGAAAAGAAAAGTAGATCACTAGAACAGAACAGATATATAACAAAAAGCAATAAGAGATCATAATAACATTGTGCTTGATAAAAATGAAGATTCAAATTCTGGGGATATTAATTCACTGCTTGACAAAAATTGTTGGGATATTAGTAAGCATTCTGGCAAAAAAAAACTAAACACAGATCAATGTCTTACACAATTTACAAAGATAAGAGCAAAATGAATAGATGACTTAGGCTCAGGGAGATATAAGCAAATTAGAATAGAGAATATATATTTCTCTAAGATTTATGGATAGGAGAAAAATGTGAATAAATAAGAGGTAGAAATCATTACATGATGTATAATATATAATTTTGAATTCATTAAATTCAAAAGTTTTGTACAATTGAAATGGATATCCCTTCAAGTAGCCAAGATTAGAAGAAAAGCATTAAGTTAGAAAAAATATAGACAGTTTCTCAGATAGATATTTTATGTCTAAAATATATAGAGAACTTTGTGAAATATGAGAATATGATCCATTTCATAATTGATAAATGGTCTAAACATATGAATAGAGAGTTTTTGGATGAAGAAATCAGAGATATATCAACATATATGAAAATACTCTAAATCACCATTGATTAGAGAAAAACAAATGAAAACAACTATGAGATCTAATTCCATAGCTATCAGATTGACTAAAGTGAAAAAAAGGGCAAAATAGTATATGTTGGAGAGGATGTGGAAAAAAAGAGACACCTATTAATACACTGTTGGTGGAACTTTGAAATGATACAATCATTCTGGAGAGCAATCTGTGATTATGATCAAAAAGTTATAAAACTCTGAATATTTTTGACCCAACAGAACCAGTATTAGATTTATTTCCTATAGTGATCAGGGGGAAAGGAAAACAATTTATGCGTTCTAAAACATTTTTAGCAGCTCTCTTTGTGGTGGCAAAGAATTGGAAATTGAAGGGATATCCATCAATTGGGAAATGGCTAAATGAATTGTGGTATATAATTGTGATATAATTTATTTTCTTACTGCATATTTTTACTGCATAATAAGAAATAATGAGGTGGATAACTTTGGAAAAAAAGAAAACATGGAAAGACCTACATGAAATTATGAAGAGTGAAAAGAGCAGAATCAAGATAATATTATATGCAGTAAGTCAAATATTGTTTGAAGAATGACTTGTGTATGTCCACTTCCAGAATAAATTGATAAAGAGCAATGACATAACTTTTATATGTGTGTTATATGCATGTGTATATATATATGTATATAGATATCCCTCTATTTATCTAATTTATCTATCTACATTTTTGTCTAACAATGCCTTTTCCAATGGAGGGAGGGAAAGAGAAGTTTTGTTACCTGATAATTGTAATATAACAAATAAATTAATAAATTTAAATTAAAAATTAAATTAATAAAAAAGAAAATACCTATACATTTCATATGTATATTTGTGTTTTGTCACTCTGGTTATTGATTCTTAAGCTCTCCTTTTTATGTGCTTTCTTTAATCTTCAAACTTCTTAAATGTTACTTTTAGGTTGGGACCTATGATCTGAAATTAGCAAAGACATCACATGTGTTTGATAAACCTGAATTTTATCTCCCTGAAACAGGTGGTTGTGGGAGAAAGTTGGAGAAAATCACTACTCTTCATCATCAACAGGATAAACCAACAGAAACTTTCCGCCTTACATTTTATCTCAATCTGTAGCATTATATTCTCAGGAATGAGAATTGGAAAAGAAGCCCAACAAAAATAATTCACATTTCTGTGGAAATTTAGAATTTACAGGACAATTTATTTATCATTATGTGAGGTGAATATAAGTATTATTATTTTAAATTCACAAATACAGAAACTTATATTTTTTAAAAGTTCAAATGATTTACTCACTGTTACCCAACATGTAAGTATTAAAGCAGGATACTGGTTCACATCTGTTGTCTCTAAAAGTCCAGTGCCCTTTGCTGTGAATAGCATTTGCTTACAAATGAAACAAATGTTTAAATCTATGTCTGAGAGGATAGGGGGCAGCTAGGTGTTTCGGTGGATAGAGAGCCAAGCCTGGAGATGAGAAATCCTGAGTTTAAATCTAGCATCAGACACTTTTCAGTTGTGTGACCCTGGGCAAGTCTCTTAACCTCTATTGTCTAGTGTGGAAAAGAGAAATTGGGAAAGCATGCAACAAGATATGGAACAGCTGAGACTGATAACCTGTCAGTCAAATGAAAGTATTCTGATTTGAAATGTTACCAGTAGAAACAATAAGAGGCAAACAAACTGCTTGGTGGACCCTGTGTGGCTTGTATAGTAACCACACATGAAAAAAGTAGAAATCAAGTCAAAACATTCTTGGAGAACTTTTTTTCAGTGCAGATTGGGCACAAGGATTGAATTTTATAAAAGAAAAAGTCACATAAACTCAAGCAGGAGTTAGTGCGAGATATACAGAAATGAAATTTCAATTCTCTAAAGCAAAATAATTGTAACAGAAAATGAAGCATAAGTTTATTGTTACCAATGAGTTTACTATTAATGGAGATATAAATGATTTGGAAGCATTCACAAATTTGCATAACAAAATCCCACAAAACTCAGCTAATTCTTCTAATAGTTGTATGGCACAGATCTCCTTAGAAAAAAACATCTAATCTGAATCCTGAAGCTGAAACTTTCCATCCTGCAGTGACTGATTTAGACAATACAAAATTTAATGAAAATGAAGCTGACATTACATTTGAAAATGATAATTATATTCAAAGTAATGGAAGTGAAATAACAGTTAAATTTGAATAGATGAATGGAATGACAGACTTAGTAAATGAAAGAACAGCCAAGGATTCAAATGGCAGAATTGAAACCAACATTCTAAATGGCAGAGGGCAGTATGACCAAGTAATATTATATGACCTTAATCATAGATTTGATATGAATTCATTGTCCACTGAAATAGAGGATATAGTACAATCAACCTCAAATAAAGATCTCCTTGGAAATTATTTAAATCAAAAAGATTTAACTGATTCAACTATACAGATGGCAGAGGGTAGCAAAGAAATGAACAGTGATTCATTAGCAATAAATACCTTAGTGACACAGCCAGAAACATATGTATGAAGTACTGTGGGGAAGAATGAAGGCACACATCCCACTGATACAGGGGAAAATGCAGATGTACTAAACTTATTCTCATAAGAAAACATTATACAGGGAAAGGCTTCTATCTCTACACATTCAAAAGAGAGGGAAAATGAACAAAACCTTCAGGCTGATGATAAAGTAGAACCTATGAATTTTAGTAACAGCATTGCATATCTGCAAGAAGCAGTGAGCCCCATACCATCAAATTTACCACCTCAAAACAAGAATCTAAAGCTTATCAATAAGAATCAACCAGAAACTGATTTTGGAAACATAAAAGGTGGTGACATAGAGTTCGATCAACACAGAAAGCCAGAGTTAACAATATCTGACACAAGTTTACATGGCACTGAACAAAATCCATTGAATAACATAAGGATTACAGAATTCAGTGACTCAGAATCAGAATTAGAGTCAGAAGGAATACCAGATGGTATAATAATAATGGACCAAGATAGTGATTTAGAACAAATATCTTATCAGTTTTATAAGCTTTATGATGAGGTGGATGAAGAAGGGGATGTATGTGACATAAGTGAGAAAACTGAATACCTGAAACCAGAACAATCAAAATCTTACCAATATGATGATGATGAGATGATCTTTGGTCACAGAACAAGTTGTATACCATTGGAGGAACTTTTTTCAAGATTAGGAGTTGATAATGAAGATGATCTTATAGAGAAATTGAATTGCATGACTTATACAGATGATGATCTTGAATGGGAAGGATATCAAGAAACATATTAAAGAACAAACTAGAGAGGAGATAGATATACAATTTCACATCTATTCTCTAACTTCAAAAGCATGACAAATACCATTCATGCAGTAAGAATGAAACCAAGATTAGTTTGACTTCCATAAGGTAGCATACAACACAAAACCTCATGAGGATGAAGACTAGTCTTAGGTAGAAAAAGAAATATATTCTGACAGAAAAACAACTAAGTAATTCAATCGCAACAAGAAAAAACTCCTAAGCTTTTAGCAGAAAACTCCAACTTCATAACTATGACAAATACTGCAGTAATGCAAGATGGGGAAACACCTAGAATGCTATTGAAGCATCTGTTCACATTGGATGAATTTGTTAAAAAAGACTTAGACATCAAGTTATAGATGAGTACTGAAACAGGTTATCCATGTCTCTCAACCTTCATCCTAAATAATCTCTACCAGGGGAAGGAAGAGAGGGAGGGCATACCATGAAGATATTACCTCATAGTTTCAGATATCTCACAAGAAACAACAATGTGATCATGTCATCAATGAAAATACATGCAAATGACATCTGATTAAAAAAAGCCCTAGTCATAAGCACCAGCACGAATAGTCCTAGAAAAAACTATAATATTCCTTATGAATGAAAGCCTATGAATGGAAAACAAAAGAACGTGCACAAGAGTATGAATCAACAGAAAATGCAGACAAGAGAGCATTGCACATGTTAAAATAACAGAAAATCTCTGCAAAAGCAAATACACAGCTCCAGAAAGAAATATAGTGAGTAACACAAAGAAAAACATGCATTTAAAAATTAACTCAAAAGAAGTCTCTTCATAATCTATATATATAAAAACAAAGTCTCTGCCAACCACAGTAACAGCAAAGAAAGTAAAGTTATTTCAAATGAAAACATAACTCCATGACCAAATGAACTACATTATATCCAAATACAATATCCAAGACATAACTAAAGACAGCAAACAATAAATACCCTTGTGAAAATGTAAACATCAAAAGATAAGAAAACTTCAAATTCATATTCTTAACAAAATTCTAAGAACTTATACATTATGCATACACCCACTCATGAAGATGATCATATATAATGCTTACTTCCTTACATGAAGAATAACTAATGAATTCTGACAAGCACTCCTGAAGAATTCATAGCTTACTTCCATGCACAATGAAAATTTCAATCTTACATATATGCACATGTAAAAATCTTACATGCATGCATGTTCCTGATTATTCCAGTATATTCCTGAATTAAAGAACACAGGGCTACAATTAAGAACAACAGCAGATAAAAAGTGTCATGCTGCGCAGATGAAGAGAGCAAGACACACAGTTTTCTACAATTAACATTAAAAGAAAGAAGGACTATGAAAATTTTGGACTTGTGATCATGAGGTTATATAAGAATATGACTTACATGTTAACATCATACATATACATACATATGCTACACAGAAATACAATGTAGGAAGAAATCTCATGCAATGGGTAAGTATGTAACATAGGCATATTTGCAAAACACAAAATTCACACTGACATGTAAATTTCTTTGGAAAATTCAGACACAGAAATTTCTTATCTGCATGAGTTTGCACAGAAATCAAGACAAATATATTATATTTGTGCATATATAAATCTGTATAGCTATAACCTATGTACATATGTGAACACTAATGTACTAACAAACTAACTATTTTAGAATAATTTATAAATGTTCTAATAACCAAACTATAGGAACAGTTTAGAAAATTGTTCAAAGTCTTAGGGAAGTAGAGACAGACATAAAACTACTTAAAATATAGAAGTTAGATTAAATTATGATTTTAGGTTAGCTATTGTTAGTCATGGAAAATTTTACTTAGTTGAATTTATAGACATTAGGAGATAAGACAGTTACATATTCAAAATACTGTTGAAATTGTTGAAAATGTTTAAAATTATTTCATGATTTTTTCAGTTCAAAAAAACATATTTCATGTAAATTCCTATTACCTAAGCCACTTTCTTCTACCCAAACTTAGCATAAAATTAGATAGACAGAATAGCTAAGATAGATTAAGATTTGTTGTTTTCGGAGGGTAAAGGAATATTTAACATAGTACAGGGTTAAGAATTAGATAGTTAGAAATATAACAAAATATATATCTAAAAAGTAAGTAGGTATCATTAAAAATGCTGATTGCATTTTTTCAAGATGAAAAGGGAGGATTTGTGGAAGAGAGAAATTGGGAAAGCATGCAACAAGACATGGAACAGCAGAGAAAGTCAAATGAAAGTATTGTGATTTGGAATGTTACTGGGAGAAACAGTTAGAGGCAAACCAACTGCTTGGTAGACCCTGTGTGGCTTGTACCAGGGTAAAAAGCTGTATTTTCTCTCTTGGATTTTGGAGACTCAGGCTGGAGGTGGCCTGGTGAAGACAGAAGAAAGAAGTCCAGATATCTCTCTGACTTGCTCTGTTGATGATAGTGACTGAACTTCCAGACCTATCAACCATTTCTCTCAATTGAACTATATGCCAACATCCTCCAATCTAAGACTCACTGTAGTATTAGGGAAATCCCCAACCCTCTTACCTCCCTTCTTCATCCTTTCCCATCTTCCCCAAATAAACCCCTTACTTAAGATAGAGAAGAGAAAGTGTATTTCATTTGAAACATCATAAACTCACCCTGAGTTGATTTAGAAAAATCAGAAGGAGAATCGTGAGACAAGGGGTAGGCTGGAGAAGGGAGGAAAAGGGAGGAAGGGAGGAAGAAAGCAGATAACTGTCTGATCTGTTAGTTATCAATTACCAATCAATATAGTCCCTTATTATTCTTTATTACACTACGCCTTACCACTCTTTTGCATTGGCATTTTAAAAAGGGATAACCACTCAAAGCCTCCCTTAAGCCCAAGGTATAGCCTAGATTCCCAAAAGATATAGAACTGAAGGAAACTGTTTAGACAGAATGACAGAGATGGTATTATATCAGTTCCCTTCCCAAAGATCTGACATGTGTACTATTCTGTGTTCACCTAATTTATTTATAGTTTCCTTCTTTATGTTCAAATCATTCACCCATTCTGAGTTTATCTTGGTGTAGGGTGTGAGATGTTGATCCAAACCTAATCTCTCCTACATTGTCTTCCAATTTTCCCAGCAGTTTTTATCAAATAGTGGATTTTTGTCCCAAAAGCTGGGGTCTTTGGGTTTGTCATAGACTGTCTTGCTGATGTCATTTACCCCAAGGCTATTCCACTGATCCTCCTTTCTGTCTCTTAGCCAGTACCAAATTGTTTTGATGACCACTGCTTTATAGTATAGTTTGAGATCTGGGACTGCAGGTCCTCCTTTCTTTGCATTTTTTAATGATTTCCCTGGATATCCTTGATCTTTTATTCTTCCAAATGAACTTAGTTATGGTTTTTCTAATTCAGTAAAGAAGTTTTTGTAGTTTATTGGGTATGGCACTAAATAAGTAAATTAATTTGGGTAGGATTTTCTGATTTTCTTTGGAGGTCATCTTTCATCCTCTTTACCTCATCTTTCATCTCCTTTTTCTCACCTTTCATCTTCTTCACTTCATCTTTCATCACCTTTGCCTCATTTTCCAACTGGTTGATTTTGGGTTTTAAGAAACTATTTTCTGTTTCCAGATGATTTATCTTAGTTTTTAAGTTCTTTTCCCAATTGTCTTCAGCCTCTCTTAATTGTGTTTTGAATTGCATTTTGAGTTCTTCCAAAACCTGTATCCAATTTGCTGGGATTTCTGATTTTTCCTTTGCTGATCCCTCCCCCTCTGTTTCATTCGCTCTTTGCTCGTTACCTGTACAGAAGCTGTCTATTGTAATTTCTTTCTTCTTTTTCTGTTGTTTGCTTGTCTTTACCCCTTCTCTGCTCCCCATATTTGTCTGTGCTCTTGCTCCTCTCATTATTTTTTTGATTTTGGCCTGTCAGTCTCCCCTCTTGGAGCTTTGTCAGACCTCTCTGTACAGTCTCTGTGGGAGGAATGTTGGCTTCCCTGTCCACTGGAGGCTTTTGATCTGATTAAGTTCAACTGGGTTGGGCTATATGTTCTCTGAGGCCGAAGACTACTGGAAGGCTGAAGCCAAATGGAAGGTCTCAGCTGCCCAGTCTCTTTCCAGTTCTCTCAAGCTGCTTCCCCGCTGTCTGTGTTCCACACTCTGAGCCTGGTACAGCTCTGTCCTCAAGGTACACCCTCTAGACCAGTGCCTTTGCCCACTCAGAGGTTCCTGTTCCTGCTGCTGCTGGGGGCTCAGCACTCTGGGTTGGGGGGGAGAGGTCCTGGGACCTTCCTTCCACCTTCCCCTTAGACCCGAGTGTTCTCAGATTCCAGCTTTGGGGGGGGGGTGCATACCTTTTGAATTGAGTCCAGAAGGAGGGTTCCCCACCTCTATCCTGTTGTTAAGTTTGAATTTCAGTGCCCTAGGAACATTCAGTTTGTGATCGGTAAGGAAGGGTTTTCAGAGGTTTGAACTTTTGCTGCTTCTAAGCCGCCATCTTGACTCTTCCCCCTCTAAATCTTAATATCTTAAGAAAAGATGAAAGTTTTAATTTATATTAGTGACTGCTTGATTCTTATCAATATGCACTTGTGAAAGTCTTTTGTTAAACTTTTTGTAGGAAATAAATAAGAAATTTTGATGATTCACAGCCATATATTTTTCTTCTTCTACTTTTTCAGAATTTTTTAAATCTTTGACCAAACATAACCATTTTCTTTTTTTATCCCCTCCAGTAGTCTAGAATTTAGGTTGTAATGAATTATAAAGTATGAGAAAAGAACTCTGGTCACTTTTCTAGATGGTCAGACTCTCCCAGGTTTGAGGGGAATGAGGTCCACATTTGTGAGATAACAAAGTCTGTGGACTCCAAGTAGTGGAAAAGGGAACATGCCCAGTACCTTAGGTCCACCAGCAGTTAACATTCCTAAATGATGCTTTTATGAAGTTTCTAAATAATACTTCAATGACAAAATATTCTGTAATGGGATATACTAGTTATTCCTCCCAGTTGGATATCAACTGAATATTCAAAAAGCATATTTCCCATGCCTTCATCTAAATCATTGATAATAGTATTGCACAAGACAAAACCATGACCAGTGGTTTTGTACATTTGTATATTTGTACACTGGACATCATACAGTACATTTTTATGATATACTATTAAAATGATTTCTTCAGTGATTCAATAATCTGTTAATTCATTACTGTGGTTACTCTTTCCACTGAGAGACTAAAATATTCCATACATTAATAGAGAGTATGGAGTTGACAGGCTATCCATTATCTATCATTACCTTTTAAATAATAAGAGTTTCTAAATTTTGACTTTTTTTCCACTGAATAACAGAGAAATCTATACTTGGGCTCTTATTTAAAGTTTTTCCAAACCAGGAGGACTATGACATGTTTTCTGGTATCATATTTAGAAGCCTAGAATCATATAAATTCCATAATAACATGCGATATTAGAAATTAATTGACAGTAGTTTGAAATCAATTTGTGAAAAAACTGATTTGGATGGAATTCAATAAATTATTACAACAATATGTTTCTTCTTACTATAGATGAATATAAACTTGTTTCCTGTAATCAACATTAATGGTTCATACTGAATGGTTTCAAATAAAGAAATTTATTGCTTCTTGTTAATCATTCTCTGGCTGAAACCAAACCATCAAAGTTTTGGAAATAGAACATTAGAATATGGTATCCATCTATATTGTCTTATCACATGTAAATACATGTAGTCATGTACTCATATAATATGTATGCATATATCTAAATACTTATGTTTTCTCTATATCCATATATCTCTATCTATATTTATGACCAATCTCTAACTATTTATCTTTTTGTCTATCTATTTCTGTCTATACATAATGAGTACATGTATCTCAGACTAAAGATACATAAAATAAAATACACCCTTTGTCCTATGATCACTGATCCCTCTCTGAATGCCAACCCTAGACTATACCATCAATCCACTTTATTCACCCTTGTTTGCATATAATATAACCATCCTAACTCCATCAACACATTTATATTACCTAATTTCAGCTGAGCCTTCTCTAGTATCTGCCAAAGCAATCTGTAATATGTATACCACTAGAAAGGAATCATTCCTTGATCAGTTTATACTGTGTGACGGGAATCCCCTTCACAACATCGCAGACTGAGGTCCTACCTTAAATGATAAGAGTTTCTAAATTTTGCACAAATAGCCCTACATCACATCAGTGTTCTCCAGTGTGGATCAGGGAACAGTGACTTAGGCACATGACTTAGAAAGGATCAGGTTATGGATCCATGGTAAAGGAGAAGATATTAAAAGGCAGTTCCAGGAAGTAGGGTCTCTGTATTCCCTTGCGCATGCTGATAAAGGATGGTGGAAGGGGAAGCTATAAGAAGACATCCATGTGGCTAGTTTAGCATTGGCTTCTTTCTTTCTGCCTTCTCTTATTCAAGTAAATATTTATAAACTCTATGGAAATTAAGGCCTGGAATATAATATAGCTTTAACAATACCAATTTCTTTTAGAAAGCCTACACCCAAAGAAAGAAAATTTAATTTTTTCCCTAGTCTCTCTGAGTTGTTTGGTTTATACCCCTAGTCCTAAATAATTTTGTTGAAATCTCCAAAACAAAATTTAGATATGATTCCTTTTTAGAGTCTTCCTCAAAAAATAAATTACAAGGGTCATTCCAGAAAAGATACTCTACATACAATGTGGATGAAAAGAATAACATATATTTCAGTTTTCTAAGAAATTCTGATCAGAAAAGAAGTATTGTTCCTTTGTTCCAGTAATTTATTTTCTTAGATTTTTAAAAGAATGGGATATTCTTACTTAAATTTTTTGATTAACTTGACTACACCACTGATTAATTTTGGAGTTTTTATTTAACCAGAATGAACTAGTTCTGATTTCTATCATTTTTTTATAACATCACTTGAGGTATGAAAATGTTATGCCTCCTATCCATTTGTATTTTTTCCTCATTATTTCTCTTCCTATCTTAGACCATTAATTCTTCCTTAAAACTTTTGTTATTTTTTTATCTGATTCTACTATATATGTTAGGTAATGTTATTATCACAATCAAAAGGCAAATTAATTTAGATAATAAAATTTTGATATAATGACATGACCTATCTACTAGCAGGGGATAAGGAACCAAAGCTTGACAGGTCTAAGAGAGGGAGGGAACAAATAAATAGAAGCACCACTTCCTCTCCCAGGCAGAACTACACAAGAGAAGGTGATATTGGATCAATGTCCAGAGCTGAAAGGGAAAGAGGAAATTCCCTTCAGTCTCTGGTTTCTTTCTTCTTCCCTGAATGGATATTATCTTCATCCCCTTAGTACATTTGAAGAATAGGATGTTCAGTTTTTCTGAATTAATAAGATCTATTTGTTGTTTGGAGATTCAGGGATGGTAGATTTAGGGAAGAGGGAAAAATAGGAAGTCTCTAATTCTATTTCAACCTACATTCCCTTCAGCGGTTGAGGGCTCAGGTCTGGAGACAGGATGGAGTCAGGCTAGTATAATTTCCTAATATAGAGAGATACAGCTATTGAAGATATCAATGGAAAATCTTCTTTGGTGGATAGTCTCTTATCTTCCCCAAAGGGAAAAAAGTCTCTATTCACCACTTTTGAGGAAGGATGACTAATCTGATTTCTTCAGATCAATGAGGGATTACAGCAGGTTAAGTTTAGCAAATTGTTCTACTCCCTTTCAGTTCAGAAGGGAATAAGAAATCCTTTTCAACTATCCATCTGCTTTTCTTGACTAGAGGTTCTAGTCCCATCCCCCCTTGTCAGCAAAGTTTAATTTCCTTCCTCCATGAAGTTTCCTTGTAAATCAAGTCCTTGCACACCTAGCAACAAATAACAACTATTTTTACAAATATTTCCCCCCTTAATTTCTGCAATGGATAGTTTTTAGTTCTATTTGTATTAATGTTGTGTGCATCCTAGTGTATCAACACCTATGTAACTTATATTTCTTCTTGATATTTTGAATAGAATCTATGTATTATCTTTTTCTGTTTTTTATTAATATCATATAAAATATTTTTATTAATGTGATTTTATTTTTAACCCTAATCCTCACTGAAGTTATTATTTCAATTAGATTCTTCAATGATTCTCCAGAATTTTTAAAAGGTACTATCATGTCATCTGAAAGTATGGAAAAATTTTTGTCAATATTTCTATCATTTTTGTCTAGTACTATGGTTATAAATCATATTGCTATTTTTACATGAAATAATTAAGAGGAATAGGGACATCTTCATGTTTTTCATATTTATAATTGGAAAATTAAAAGTATTTCTCTATTGTTCATGATCTTAAATATTTTCAACCATATTAAAGAAGGACTTGTTGGCATTTTTCAAGTCTTTTATCATAAAGTAATGTTTTATTTCATCATAGTTTTTATGGTTCTATTCAAAATTTTATATGATTTTAATTACCATCTTATAATACTAAATGGTTTAATTATTTTCCTAATAAGGCATTATTTTTATATCTATGGTATGTATTCATTAAGGACATAATAACATATTTTCTCAAAATATTTCTATAGTTTCCTTGAAAACACTAAAAATTTTCAATCAATATTAATTAGAGAGATTATTATATGTATATTTTTGTTCCTGGGGTAGTTATCAAGGGTGTATTTATTTTAATAAAACACAAATGTACATGCATATGCATATGTGTGCATATGCACATATTTAGTATACATGTATTTTGACATGCTCAAGTCATATAAACTAGTTTAGATATAAATTTTATATTAATATTTTCTAATTCAAGGTATATATAATTATGTGAGAAGTTATATTTTTCTTTATTTTCTATATTTTGTGGAGCATTTCCTTTGCTCATTTAAAATATTATTTTTTATTTAAATAGGATCCTTTAAAATTTTAATAAAATTATTTTTGTCATTTCAATAGGAAACTAAAATTAGATGAGATCTCATTAATATAATGAACTCCCAAATGAGTAAACTCTCTCTAACAATGAAGATCATTACTTCCTCTGCAATATTATATCTTGGCGAATTATCTACTAACAGGTTTAGTGACTTGTCCAGATGGGTGAACATAAACAGCATTTATTTTCACAGCATGAAGTGACCCATTCTGAATCCAAAGCCAGCTCCTTATACACTATCCCAAGCTGCCTTCTTTCTGGAGTCTATTTTCTCTATTTCTTTTCTATACTTCCCTTATGACTGCTAATTTTATTTTTAGTGATTTTAATTGCATGTTTATTCCATTGACACCATGATTTTCTATGATGCAAATATGTTTTTTACTTTACCTCAATT
This sequence comes from Monodelphis domestica, assembly GCF_027887165.1. Classification (NCBI taxonomy): domain Eukaryota; kingdom Metazoa; phylum Chordata; class Mammalia; order Didelphimorphia; family Didelphidae; genus Monodelphis; species Monodelphis domestica. The sequence continues at coordinate 173,427,174 of NC_077234.1, forward strand.
GTATTTACATGTATCACTGCTCCTTGAGAATTTAGATTAGTCTTTCATCTTTCCTATTTACATGTTTGTCTTCTAGTAAAGTGTCTGGCCCATAGATTGCTGTTAGTAAATGGTTTCTGAATGATTGATTCTTATTTTCTTTAACAGTTTTTTTTTATTGTTTCTATGATTTGTCCTTTGATTTGCTCACTATTGAGAATATTTTTATCTAGCATTCAGTAAGATATGTAACCTTTTCCATATTTGCTTTATACATTATTTTATCTACATGCTTTCTGTAAAGGATTTAGGTTTTTTCATATTTCTTCTCTGAGTAATGATTTCTTTATGCTCCAGCATATGCCTAATTTTTCTAAAAATACTACCCAAGGTTTAGAAATAAATGTATTCTTTAACATTCCATTTCAAAGGTAATCATAGTCATTTTAATTGAACAAATTTTAAATATCATTTTTTTAATATTAGCAACAGATTCTTTTCTTAACTCTGAATAAAGGACTTGATATAGCTTAATCTTCTTATAAAAAAGGCAAAAATCTCTACATGAACATGACATTAAAATTCCCAGAATGTCATATTGCATTGAGCCCAGGAGAAGATAAAGGAATCCATTTATAAATGATTCTTATGAAATATCCTGTAATAGACTAAGCATTAAAATGCAGAACTTAGAAAAATCCTAACATTGAAGCTAATACCTATTCAACTACAGAGGACTAATTATTTATATATATATATATACATATATATATATATATATTCATATTTTAATATGTTACTTGTATGCCAAAATCATTGGGTTTGATTTTATTTATTTCTGCTTTGATTGTGTTTTGGTTTTATTTATTTACTCATTTATGGTCCTTTTTAAATTTGAGAATTCGATGTATTCAAAATTAGATTTATAATCTTAAGACTATATTTTCATTCACTCAATGGATAAAAATATATTTTCTTCTACTCTAAGAAAGAATCTTCATTTATTTTGCTTACAATAAAATACTTCTGATTATCCTATCCTACTGGTTTTCACTCCTGCTAGCTATCCTAATCACTTCTACATACTTCCGTCCCCTATGTGGATATAGCAAAAGTATTGATTATACTTTTGTCAATGATGTTATATAATACATGTGTGTGTTCCTTACCACCTGTCTTAAAATCAGAAAGAGCTCAAAAAAGATTTCAAAAACCAATTAAGAGAGGCAGAGGAAAAGTGGGTAAGAGAAATGACCATGATACAAAGAGAAATGAAAGTGATTAAAGAAGAAATGAATGATACAAGGAGAAATGAAAATGATGCCAAAAGAAATGGGCCAGTTGAAAAGGAGGACCAAAAACAAAAAGAGGAAAATCAGGCCTCAAAAATCAGAACTGACTATTTAGAAATTAATGATTTCTTGAGAAATCAAGAAACAATAAAATCAGTTCTAAGCATTGGTTCCAAGGCAGAAGAGTAGAAAAATCTAGGCACTTGGGGTTAAGTGACTTGCCCAGGGTCACACAGCTAAGAGGTTTCTAAGGTCAGATTTGAACCCATTACCTCTGGTCTCTAGATCTGGCTCTTTATCCACTGAGCTACCCAGCTGCCCCTGTTATTTATTTTTTTATGACTTTTCATTCACAACACAGAGGAGAATGCCCAAGGACTAAGAAACAGCAATTTAAGAGTAAAGGGAAAAACTAAAATTTCCTAGTCAAATATCACCATTCACTTAGGATCTCTTAAATAAGTAAAGAGGTAAAATGATTCATGGACAATGATAAAGGATTATAGAAGATCATATCCTGTTATATCGGTATTTTTGTACAGAGACATGCTCATTGTACTTCAGGGTAAAATAAAACAAAACAAAACAACCAGTCCTTGACCTTAGTATAAGAACTCTGAGGCTGAATGACAAAAAATATCTTCAAAATTTAATGAAAACATTGAGGAGTCACTAAAAATTAAGGTGTTTCTCTATGGCATTGGTTTGTTTGTATGTTCATATCTTCATACTTTTAGCCAATTTAAGATTACCAGTATTTTAAGCCAAATCTATCATATTTTATTATCATTTGACAGACATTTTATAAAGAGGAATGCTTTTTAATTAATTGACAAAAGGTCTATTATTCTGTTCACATCTAACTGAAATTAGGTTATGATTAACAGTAAAAAAGCTTTGGAATTCTGGAATTCTTAAGAACTCAGTATATTTCCAACTACACAATTTGGTCTCCACTATGTGAATTGTGGAAAGGAAATAAGAGTAATAGTTGGTGGGGGAAGGGGCAAAAGTATTGATTGCATTTTTGTCAATGGTGTTATCACAAATTGCTATTCCTGAACTATTATTTCAAATTCACTGTATAATTTCTTAAATGTACATGAATTTACTGTAGTGATATCTTAAGAGCATTATTCTGAAAATATTGTGTAAAGTGAAAAATACAAAAATTGATCATTAAGGCCAAAATATTTAGTGAAAACAAAATTGAATTACATTAGAAAAAAATCTTATTTCAACCTTTAATAATAATTTAATGTTCTTTTGTGTTAAAATGATGCTAAGTGTTACAATGGCATAAGTGGTATTTCAGATATTCTAACATTTTTCTTCATGCTAAGAAAGTATGCTTTTCATTAAATAGCCATATACTCTATGTAAATTATGCCCTAGGCATATTCCAGCTTAATTCTAAGCATGTTTAACCTATGCACTGTCTTTTAGGAGAATGTTTTAATTAACATATGTATTTATATATTTTTGGATGAATTGAAAAAATACCATGTGGCTAAAATAGCCTGTCCACTTTTATCATAATTCCACCTCCTGACTTCTTAGTAAATACTTTAATCCTCTTCCTTATGTAAAAATGTCTGTTTCTTAAGCTCATTTATATTATTTTCTTTGATGGCCACTTTGGTCAATAAAATCCATATGTATATTACACAAAGTTAGAAACCTTATGTCTAGATTCCTCACATATTTTAGATATCCAGTCTTTGTGAACTGCAGGCTTCACCCCCTATCCTATGTAAAGTACATGTATTGAAGCTAATTCTTTTTTCTCATTCCTTTGGGTTACAGAAACAGTAAAGCATTGCAGAGGGATCTTATGAATCCACAGTCATAACCGAAATGCAAGCAAAGGTAGAAGAGGAAGTATCTGCCCAAAGTGGAGCAGTGATTATTTTTATCCTTACATTCATAGCTCTAGTTCCCTTTACCGGGGAATATTAGAAGCTGGGTGTGAATATGGACAATGGCTTGTGTAGTAAGGTAGTGAGTTCAGATATATAGATTAACACATTTCTCTCTGACATTTTAATCCCTATACAGTAGGGAGCTATAAGCACCGGACCATAGGCTGCCAAAGAATAATTCCTCATGCAAAATAGAATGGGGGTCAAGATGGATTTTCTATTCTAACACCAGCAGCAATTTAATTCTCATCCAGAACCAAAAGGGCAAGAGTTGCTATCATGCCTATTTTTAGTGTCTCCTTTTTTTCACTGAGGTGTGAACCCCTGGATAAGTGGCATATCAAGTATGATGAATCTTTGGATTCACTTAGAATTAAGCAGAAATAGGAAGGAGAAGCGAGTGTAAAAGTTATGTCACAAAATGATACATGAATCATTTCTCAAGCCTAAATTACTTAACATATTTTCCCTTAGTAATAACCCAGCAAAGGGCATCAAAGTGAAAATTGTGACACTAAGAAAAAACAATGTGGGCTAGAATGCAAAATGGCAGTTGTTTTCAGGTGACGTTCAGTCTCAGCTCAAATGATGCTTTACACACTCAATGCTCTGGCCTGTTGACTTTTCTTTCCTATTTTCTTTGCAATTAGTTTTGTCCAGGAGAGTTACTGGATGCTGAGATTTTCCCAAATTTAAAAACAATCAAGCTAATAATTATTTTGAATAACACTGTATTTGTATTTCAGTGACTCAGAGTCACTGAGCACAGGGAATGAGCACAGTTTAATGATAGCAATGGCAGTAAAGCTTATGATATGTATGTCATGGATAAAAGAACTTCTAGTAATTTCCTTGGGTTAACTATAAGTCCTTCCAAAGTAAGTTCTACAGTATCTAAAATATAGTACCTCTTGATGAACCTTTTTTGGTCGTATTCCAGGAGTTCATTATGGGCTTGACATCCTTTCATATTTGCATTTGAGACTTCACAAACGTCCATACTGGTACTATTGTCCTCTTCTGAGCTTGGGTTTTGATCTTACCTGTTGCTAAAATAATTTTCTAGAGTCAGTCTTTTTCTTTATCTTTTGCTCATTTTTAGAAGAGTCTGTGTGGCTTTTTTTGTGACCCTGATTATATGTTCAAGCTCAACTCCACTCCTGGGGTGGAGGGAGCACTGTCCTTGGTTTTCTCCAGATTCACATATGCTAGATTGAACTGGATTCTCCTCCTCAGCTGCCAGATAGGGAATTGCTCCTTCCACTGAGGTTCTCCCCTGTCCCCAACTTCATGATCATTGTCATGCGCTGGTTTGCTCCTCTGCATGCACTGGGCTCCTCCTCTGCATGTGCTGCTCACTCTGGTTCCACTAATCTCCCCTCTTATTCCAGTAAGTTGGGTCCTTCCTGATGTGCCTCTACATTTTCCTTGGCTGAAACTTTCACTGATATTTTGTTGGATCTGCCACTCCAAAATTTGTTTTAAGGAATTTTTAGTGTGTGTGTGTGTGTGTGTGTGTGTGTGTGTGTGTGTGTGTGTGTGTTCATGTGTATGTATATGTGTTTAGGAAAGCTTGGAACATTTCTTATTCCATCTCAATAATGTTTATTTTAGCCACAGCAACTCATGAAGTATATTTACTCCCTTAGTTGTAGAAATCTTTTCTAGTGGAGAAAATGCCTACATACATTATTATATATCCTGAAACATGGAAGTGTTAAATGACCTTTGTGCTTTCTAAGTAAAATGATCTATTCTTCCCCAAGGACTTTTCATGTCTAAAGATGTGTTTTTTAAAAGAGCAAAATAACAACAACAACAAAACAACAAACATAAATTGTGGAAAAAGATTTGAGTTTCACTTCAGTTCCAGAGAATTTTTTTGTTTGATTGATTCCTGCTTACTAATGTGCTTATAACTTTGGTAGATGATATTTTGTTATTTTTTGTGATTCATTGGAAGGGTGCAGGCATCAGCAAGTAACAATATAAACTCTTGATAGATATAGAGAAACTTAATTTATTTCAAAATCAGCTTGGCACTCTACTCACTTGTACCATCTAGTTGCCCCCAATTTCACTATAATGCGGCTCTATTTTTTAAAACTTCCTTTTCTGCTTAATTCAAGTTTTATACACAGTGCCAATGTGGTGAAGGACTAAGACCTTCACCTCTTGTTACCACCAGAAAGAAAGAGTGATTGTGCCTGTTTCAGGAAAATTTAACAATGTAGTCTTTTCAGTTTATGCAGTCAAAGGAAAGAGATTCTTCTGACTAGTGTAACAGGCAAATAGAGAATGTCTTCCAGTAATGTGTGAGTCCATCTTAGGTGATCTGAGCATGAACTAAGCCTGCATTATACAAGCATATGATTTTCTATTTATTTTTTATTCAACATTATTTTATTAAAAATGTCCTGATGATTCTAGTCTCTCAAGAACTTCTTTGACACCTGACTTATCAGAAGTGTAAACTATGTCTCTTAGTTTGTTATCATCTAAACATTTGATAGGCATGGCATATGTCTTCATAAACATCACAAGTCAGTTCCATATTCCCAGGTCACTCCAAATGAGATTTCCTTCTTAGTTGACCCTGGGTTATTAATGTCTGCTTTTTTGGTTGGAATACTTGAATATTTCTGAACAGACTTATAACCATGCACATATGAAGCACATTTTTTCCACTTTATACATAAGGATAACATTCAATTGTTTGTTATATTCTTTGCTAAAATGCAGATATCCAGTGTTTATGACATTTCCATGATCTACTAATTCACCTTTAAAAGTCTTTAAAGAAATATATTAAGATATTCCTAGAAATGCTTTAGTGTGTTTTCTCTCTGTGTATGAAACAATCAGAGATAAACAGAGACAAGGGAAAGAGACAGAGTATGTTTGTGTTGAAGTCATAATAAAACTTTCATTCCCAAATGCTTCATAAATCATTGCTTCCACTTATAAATGCTTCAAAAACATTTTAATTTAAAAATATAATGTGTTGATAGCATTTTAATAATGATTTTCTGACATTTCACAATCCTTCTCTCTCTCCCCCTTTCCTAAGAAGGCAGGTAATATAACATAAATTATACATGTGCTATTATACAATGTGAATTTCCATAAGAAGACACATATTACTTACATTAGAGAAAAATTCATGGAGGAAATAGGTGAAGAATTACACACTTTAATCTGTATTCAGACTCTGTCAATTCTTCCTATGGTGGTAAATAGCCCTTTTCTTTATGAGGGTCACAGCATTGTCCTGGATCTTTAGAGTTCTGATAATAGTTCAATCATTCAGAGTTTATTATCATTATGCTGTAGGTGTGCAATGTTCTCCTAGTTCTGCTCACTTTACTTTGCAACACTCCATTGAAATCTTTCCAGGGTTTTTTGTTTGTTTGTTTGGTGATCATCTTGATCATTATTTCTTATAGCACCATAGAATTCTATTAAAATAATATACTACAAATTGTTTATCCATTCCTTAATTTGTGGACATCTTTTCAGTTTTCAGTCCTGTACTAATGCAGCTACTATAAATATTTTTGTACACTTAGATCATCTTTTATTTTTTTATCTTTTTGAAATATAAATCTAGTAGATATTGCTGGGTTTTAAAGGTTATTCACAGTTTGATGTCCCTTTGGTTTCAAATTGCTATTGAGAATAGTTATCTCAAGTCACAGCTCCACCAATAGTGTACTAGTCTCCCAATTTTTCCACATCTCCTAATATTTATCATTTCCCTTTTTTTCTCATTTTACCCTATATGATAAATATGAGTTGGCATGTAAAAATTTGTTCTAATCTGTAGTTTTCTGATTAAAAATGATTTGAAATAGTTTTTTTCTTGTGATTGAATTTATTTTTAGTTTCCTCAAACATTTAGAGATCAGGTGTTTTTACAAAGAGTTGTTTCACATTTTCTTTCCTTTTTTCATTATTCTGTTATCATTCTTTTACTTGATATATTGTGAAACCATTAACTTGTTTCTTCTTGCTTCTGCTTGTCCAATTTCTATTAATAAGAAATTATTTTATTCAATGAGCTTTTGTACTTCCTTTTCCATTTGACCTTTAAAATTTTCTTTACTTTATTTTACCTTTTTTGTTTCCTTGTAGCCAATTCTGTTTTTAAAGAGTTCTCTTCATTAAATTTTTATTTATCTTTTCCCTTTATGCCAATTCTTCAATGAAAGTTTTTCTCTTCAATATATTTTTGTGCCTCTTTTACCATTTGTACTACTTTAGTTAAGTTTTTTTAAAGATATTCTTTTCTTCAGTATTTTTTATTCCTCCTTTATCAAAGACATTGACCCATTTTTTCATTATTTTTGGTATCATTTGTTTATTTTCCCAATTCTCTTCTACCTCTCATATTTGATTTTAATAATCATTTTTTCATTTCTTAGAGGAATTATTTTTGTACCTAAGACCAATTCACCTTTTTCTTTGAGGCTCTGCACATACATATTTTAATTTTATTGTATACTTTTGAGTTTATTTTATTCTTTCCTATAACTGTATTAACTTTCTATGATCAACTTTATTCTTACTTTTATACATTTTCAAGTCTGTTTTTTACTTTTAAATATATCTTTAAAATAGATTTTGCTCCTGGAGTGGAAAGGACACTGTCCCCAGGCTTAATTTTTTTTTTTTGTGCTGCTTTTTTCAGGACTAGTTCTAAGAGGTCTGCAAGCTTTCAGTTCTCCCAAGACAATATAATATAAAAAAGGTGTGTTCATTATTCTTCTGTCCTTTCATTAGTCTGTGAGCTGTCACAAGCATTCTTTCTACTGTGCAACTTTGACCAGTGTCCTTACTCTCCTGTGGCCTCATACTCTAGTGCCACTGCTCCTCCTTGCTCTAGATTATAATCCAGAATGCAGTATGGTAAGTACAACAAACTGGCAAACAGTAAAAGCTATTAGATCACCTATGCTCTCCTTCTGACTAGTTGTCTCACCACCTTATTATCTAAGATCTCCTGAAACCACTTCTACTAATTCAGTCACCTCCAAGGCCTGTGCCTGTCAGGAAAATTGTTTTACTTTGTATTTTCTTGATTTTACCATTGAATAATTCATTTTGAGGCATTATTGTAAAGTTCTTTAGAGGAAATTTGGGAGAGTGCAGAAGAATGCCTACCTTTTCTCTGCCATCTTTGTGTTACCACCCAAAGATCATCTTATTAACTTAATAATACTAATCCTCAGGTAAAAGACATGAAATTATTTAAAGGGCCTATACTTTAACAACTTGCATCTTTTTAATACGGAAAACCTTATAACAGAGGCTGGAAGGTGTCGAGACCAAATGTTTAGCTTAATTTAATGTAGGAAAAGTCCAAAAGTGGAATGTTTTGCTTCAGGAGGAAGTGGCCTTTCCCTCACAAGATGCCTTCAAACAACATTTAGATGACTTTTCGTTGAATATTGTAGATAATATTCTACATTCATTTCAGATGGAAATTGTTGACCCTTGACATCCCTTCTAAATCTCCTTCCCTGTGATTTAATGTTACTGTGATCTTCTGGGACATGTACTATATTTCTATATCAGAATAATCATAGAAAACACAGGATAATTCCCATCTGGATATAATATAAATGTGAATATAGTTAACACATTGAATGAAAAGTGTAGAAAGACTTCTTAAGGTAGATAGAAAGAAAAAGAGACAGAGAGTCAGAGAGGGACAGAGAGAGAGATGGAGAGACAGAGACACACAGAGAGAAACAAGTATATATATATATATATATATATATATATATATATGTTGCTATAGAGATGTAGATATAGCAATATGTATATAGATTTATATATAAACAAAGAGGTATAATAATCCTCAAGTAACAGACATAGAATTACTTAAAGGGCCTATACTTTAACAACTTCCATATTTTTTTATTAGAGGGAAAAAAATTATAACAGAGGCTGGAAGATGTAGAGACAAAGTATATTTAGAGAGGAAGGAAGGGAGATAAACAGACAGAAACAGACAGAGAGAGACAGAGAAGTATAACTCCATAGATACCTAGGTTAATTTAGATAGCATATTTTTGAGGTAGCCTTTAATTTCTTCAGTAATTTATAGATATCTGAAGCCATTTGTTGGTTCAACAGACTTATGATCAACATATTTTTTACCTGCTCATTTTCTGGCATGGGTCAGAGTTCCTTCTTAAGTTAGGTGTTCTCAGGACTTATCATATTGGTTCCAAGCATAGTAGTAGAGACTCCTGATCCATAGCACACCAAAGCTCCAGAGCTGAAGGGCTATACCAAATTTAGTAGCCCAATTAGCAATGATTTCAAGTACAAAAACACACCTAGCTTCTTGTGTAAATTTTAATGACTGCTGTGTAAAAGGGGTAGATAATTAAAGCAATTGGATTATTCAAATTTATAGTTATTTTTCCCTTGAATATGGAAATTATAAAGCAATGTGGTGAGTTGTTTAGAAAGTTGATCTTTAAGTAAGAAATTCCACAAATGCTTCCATTTTCTTCATACCAGTAATATAAACAAGAGTGAGTAAATCACAACCTTATTTTCCCAGACAACTCTCTGACATTCTAAATTATAGATAAATTATTAAATTGTATTGGTGGAAGTAGTTTCTACACTGGTAGTTACTTTCCCTAATAACATGATAATTACATTATACCCTGCTTCCCCTTTGCTGAGTTCTCTAAAATGGTAAGCTGCTTTTTAATTTCATACACATTTTTATGGAATTACAAATTTCTCCATTTTGTCAATGAACTCCCAGGTATTGCTACATGTATTTGGTTCATTATAAAAATAAGTGATAATCAGCATATCTTTAGCCATTCTCTGTTTCTCTCTGTCTCTGTCTTTCTGCCTGTCTGTGTCTCTCCTCTTCTGTTTCCATCTTAAAAGTGTGCTTGACTTTTGATCATTTCCTCTCTTAATCTAACCTCCATCTTAACATTTCCATTCACTCTTTTAATCCCATTTCCTTCTATTTTCCTGTTAGTGAAGATGCATTTTTACACCCAATGTGTGTATATACCTTTTCCCTTATTCAGGAAGTTAAGATAAGAGTGAAGTTCGAGTACCTCATTTTCCATTTCCCCTCAGATATAAGAACTCTTCTTTACATACCTCTAGTATTTGAAATATTTTGTCCTTTCTTCCTCCTCCTTCCCTCTTCTCCTTTGCATTCTCTTTCTCAGTCTTCCATTATTCTTTGAGATCATCCTGACATAATAGATCCACACACATTTCCTGTATTTATGTAACAATCCTAATGATAAAATTCTTAGAAGTTACATTATTATCTTCCCATTCAGGAAGGAAATTATTTAACCCCATTGAAACTGTTATTATTTCTCTTTAATGTTTACCTTCTTTTTGCTTCTCTTGAGCCTTTATGTTTGAATGCCAGATTTTTTTATTGTGCTGTATTTTTATCAAAAATTCTTGAAAAATCTTCTATTTCATTAAATCCATTGCTTTCCTTGTATTATTATTCTTTATTTGGCTGGATAGTTTATTCTTGTAATTGTCGCTTTCTAGCTTTTTGCCTTCTGGAATGTCATATTCTAAGGTCTCTGCATCCTTATAGTAGTAGTAGATGCTAAATTTTATGTGGTTCCTTACTATTTAAATTGTTTCTTACTGGTTGCATGCAGAATTCTCTCCTTTTCCAGGGAAGACTTGATTTTTTTAATAACATTCCTAGAAATTTTGATTTTGGGATCTCTTTTAGGAGGTAATAAATGAGTTCTTTCAATGTCTACTTTGTTCTCTGATTCTATGATATCTATTAATTTTTTCTAAATAATTTATTCAAATGTGGCACTACACTCCTATTTCTGATTTGTGTTTCTGGTAATCCAATAATTCATAAGTTATCTCTCCTCATTCTATTTCTCGGGATAGTTTCCTCTTCCCCAAGGAGTTAGTTCACATTTTCTTCTATTTTTTTTTTCATTTTTTGACTTTGTTTTTTGTTTGTCTGTTTGTTTACTGATATCTTCTGGAGATATTATTTTCCTCTAGGCCAATTTACATTTTAATGAATTATTTTCTTCAGCGAAGTTTTGTGCTTCTTTTAAAAAGTTAATTCCATTTTTTTTTAATTTTTCACTGTATATTTGTCTTTTCCTAACATTTCTTCTACCTTCTTTTGATTTTTTAAATAGCAATTAAAATATCTTCTCAACCTTTTCTATGAATTTTATTGGACTTGTGTCAATCCAATTTTTTTTTTAATTTATGCTTTAAAATGTTTTTTAATGATTGTTTTCTTCTTAATTTATGTCTTGAGCTTCCTTGTCTCCATAGAAGATTTTTAAGATTAGGTTCTTTTGTAGTTGTTGCTATCATTCATTATTATTCTGACTATTTCTTGACATTGAACATTGCATTAGTTATGCAAATGCTATATTCATCTCTTGGGACAAAGGGAGGGGATGGGGATAAATTGACTTCCTTTGACCATATTTGGGCCTCATACATTTTCTCTTCTTCCAGGGTATTATGATGGACAGTATTTTGGTCACTATCCTCCTTCTCATCACTCTAGTCTTTACCCAGGTAGGGCTTTAAGTCCTTCCTATATATAGGCAAAATTCTTCTTCACCTAGAACTGTTATTCAGGACAAGGTATGTATAAAAAAGTTGTCAAATACCTCTCAGACCTGTGCCCAGTGACATTACAGATGCCCTCTGTAATACATGATGAGCTGACATTTAGTCCCATATCGTCATTATGTATATTCTAGGGTACAAGCCTTCCTGGAATGGAAAAATGATTTACTGAGGTTGGTTTTTAATGTTGTTATATTATGGAAGTTGTTTAGAAGATTAGTTGGGAAATATCTTCAATTCTCTCTTGTATCTTAGATCCTACTCCTTTTTGTCTACTCTCAATTAAAGACACAGGGGAATATATGTATGGATATTAATGAGTTGCTAAGTTCTACTTCCTTAAACATATTACAAAAAAAGGCATGCATTAGATTCATGTATGAGGGTCTCATTTATACAATTTTACTTCCTTTTGTTAGATGCAAGATGATAAGAGAGAGTTTCAATGAAGCTAAAAAAAGATTTAATTGAAAGAAATACCTTTTCATTGGATACTGTTGATTATCAATGTCTGGTCTCTTTTGCCTAGGAATATGGAAATTATCTTCTGAACAACTTATCTTATTTGCTCAAAGGATATTCAAATGACACTTCCTTTTAAAAATGTCAGAGGGAGAAATTTCCCAGGATGGCTATCCATTTTTGTTTACCATCTGTGTGATGACTTTCTAATTATCTACATGCCTTATCTTTGATAAGATTTATTTCTTATTAATTGAAAATGAAATGAAATTCTCATACTTGATAAGTCAAAAAGTAAGCCTGAAATAAAAACAGTAGGCTGATTCTTTTTTTTCCTTTTTTTCAGAACTGACAAGGCAGCTGCAGGAACACTTACTTAGGAATCTTTGTTTAGAATGAAATTCAAAATGATGAAGCACTGGACTTTGAAGACAAAATGTGTTGTGGTCATTTGAAAAAGAAATGTTCACCAGTCTGCTTTCTGTCTTAGATACATCAAGAATTAAAAGAATGTGCGATAATTTAGAATGGTATAATCATCTGATAATCATTTTGTGCCACTGAATTTTAAATCAACACCTGGGTTAGGCATTGGGAATGGAATATGCAGCCAAGTACATTCAAGAAAGCAGTAGGGTTTGCTTTTAATATTCATAAAGTTCTTTTAAAAAAACTGTAGCTGTACAATATGTTCTAACACAGGTGGCACTTTAGGAAATTATGTCACATGATGGTGAATCAGCAGGTGTGTGATTATCCCTCTGCCAAGTAAGGTTGGACACAGGTATGATATTCACCTACTTTTTTAAATCATAGCAAAATATGTATGCCGACAATCTAGAACCATAAAGATTTGTTTTTAAATTGGCAAGCACTAAATAGATATCTTCCCACAACATTTTAATTTGTATGAATCACTTGTTTATATTGCAGATTAACTTTGTAGTTGTGTCTCATTGAAGAACCACATAGAGCAAAACACCCAGCTGTTACACTCTAAAGTTGGTCAGAGCCAGTCTTCCAACATACCTGCATAGGAGTAATCCACTGACTGCCCAAGGTATAAATTGCTCATTCTGTTGAAATGTCATTGTCAAGGTAATAAATACTAAATTACAATAGATAAATGCTGAATTTAGTCCAGAGAGCTGAGCTGTTCCGTTTACTGCCAGTATATGAAGCAAGCTGCTTGACTTATCTAGTCCTTCATTTCTTCATCTTTAAAATAAGGGATTTAGACTAAAGGAAGTCCAAAATCTCTTTCACCTCTAAATTTCTGAGCCTATATAAAAACGCTATCTCCAGTCATAGTGAGTGAAGTTTATTCTTTTTAGTGTAATTGATTGTACTTATGTAAGATTCAATTCAGAAAAAATATGAACCACACAAAATATAAAAAACCTACTGGTCAACCAACAAAAGTCACAGAAAAGAATGACAGGGGAATGCTTTTCTTATAATTTTTGAAATCACAAAGGAAGGTAGTAACAGTGAACATTGGCACAGTGCTGCATACATCTTCAGTATTAATAAATTTGGACTGTGCAAAACTGAACCAGAAAATAATTCTCCTGTTTGAAGGTCAGTCATTATCTTTATACATCCTGCTTTCCATAGAACTCAAAATACCTCTAGATATCCTTTTTTTTACTAATTGAATATAGTATTAATCTGTCTAAATGATTGAAGTACAATATTTCCCTTCTCTTTACATTATCCTCTCTTAGCTTTTAAAACACAACTTGAATCAATGCAGATAACCTCCTTTATAAGAAATATGGAGACAAAGTTCTCAATGCAAACAACAGAATAGACTAAAGAGATGAAACTTTTAAGTTAAAGTGGAAAGAATTGAGCTTACTTGTGTTCTAAACATATGAGAAAGTTGAAAGGTATGTTTAGTTGAATAGAATTATAGACTCAATGTTTGAAGGGATTTTAGAGGCCATTAATATAGGCTCTCTTTCTACAATATCCCCTAACAAGTGGCTAGCTGGACTTTGCTTAAGTTTAACTTAGTGTTTCTATAATTACTTAAGTCCATTTTGAGAGAGCTCTAATTATCAGGTTGCTTTGCTTGTATAAAGTCAAACTCTATGTCTTTAAAAATTTGACTTTTTCAATTTCTACCCATTAGATGAAAGCAAAATTAAGTACAATTTGCTTTTTAAATTAATGTTATGCTAAAAAGGCAGTTATGATATCTTCTCTCTAGTCTGAAATTTCCATTTCCTTTAATCTATACTTGTTCATCTTGCCCTGCTTGTTTTTTTTTAATAACTGTGACATCTCATGCAAGTTATTTCAACTCTAAATCTAGATTACTTTTTAGGTAAAATTATATTATAGTACAAAGTTTATTAGGACTTCATAAGTATCAAATGAAATAAAGCAAAGTAAACATCCTTAAAACATCATATTGAGATAGTACTATTGATAAAACACTGGACCTAGAATCAGGAAGATATAATTGACTTATTTATGACTTGCTTTATAACCCTGAGAATTTTACTTAACCTTTGTCTGCTTCAGTTCCTTATTAATAAAAAGGAAATAATAATACTTACTTTCCAGGGTTTTTGTGAAGATAAAATGAAATGGTATTTATAAAGCATTTCACAAACTTTAATTATACTTAGCAAGTATTATTATTAGATTGTAGTCAGCTAAGTGGTATAACGGATAGAATGCCACCTCTAAAGTTAGAAAGACTCATTTTCCTCATTTTCCATTTCAGCTATGTACTAGCTATGTAGACCTGAGCAAGTCACTTAACCCTATTCTTTTAAGTTTCATCTGTAGAATGAGTTGGAAGAAGAAAATGCCTACCACTCCAGTATCTTTGCCAAGAAAAAACACAAGGGGTTCATGAAGAGTCAGACAAAACTGAAATGACTGAACAACAACACATTGTTATACTTCCACGTACACTTCTATCTCTAAATATGGTTTCTCTTATGATACATAGTTCTCTCATTATCACTATGATCCTCTCCTGGGAAGCTTCCAGTTTATCAATGTCTCTTCTAAAATGTGGTGCACATACTTCAAATAATAACTCAAATTTGGGTAAACCAGGGTCTCTAGTTCTAAACACTATGTTTCATCAAATCAGTGAAAATATATATTAGTTTGTTGCCTTCTGTATCATGTTCATATTAACCTCATAGTCCCTTGTGTTCCTATTTATTTTTCCTGAATTGTTGTCTGAAATCAACTTTATACTTATTTTTACTGAATTCCGTTTTATTAGAATCAGACTTTTGTTCTATTGTGTAGAGTTGATTTTAGTTTTTGTGTATATCATCCAATATATGTATGTATGTATGTATGTATGTATATAAGTATGTGTAATTCCTCACAGCTTTATGCCACATGCAACCTTGATGATTTACCAATTTATGCCTTCATCCAAGGCATTGGTAAACATAGAGAACTGAACATGACAAAGAACTGATTCTTATCTTATTCTACTAGATATCTCAATCAAGAATTACATTGACCCATTAACCACCAATTTGGCATTTCTGCCACTTAACCAATTCTGAAAACACCAAATGGTACAATGATGAAGTCAATATCTTTTTTATCCTGTCCAAATGGAGACCATAAGAGACTTTTT
This sequence comes from Monodelphis domestica, assembly GCF_027887165.1. Lineage (NCBI taxonomy): Eukaryota > Metazoa > Chordata > Mammalia > Didelphimorphia > Didelphidae > Monodelphis > Monodelphis domestica. The sequence goes on from NC_077234.1 coordinate 173,443,088, forward strand.
TGTGTTTTCTGGATCCAATTCTTTTATGACCATGGCATTACCCTTGACATCTAATGAACTTGTCAGGGGGAGAAAAAAGATTCTGGGGTAGAAAGAGTAATCTGGCATGTCTTGTTCTTGATGAGTCAATGGGGGGGGGGGGGCAGTTACTGTCTGCTGCTTTCCTTTCTATATACCTAAAATGTATCCCTTAAATATTTAATGATGATAAAAAAAAATTTAGAATTTTTTTAGGACTATAATTTCATTCGTTTATTTCCTCTACCTTTTTTAGAACATTTGCCCATTTCAAATATGTAATATTTCCATATGGACAAATATGAACAATATTTTTTCATTCCCACAAACAGTTTTAACTTTCAGTAGGAAAATGGTAGCTCTCATAAAAGTCTATACAATTTACAAATTTTCATCATTGAATCTAGGAAAATAATTAGCATCTTTTTTATTATATCTACAGACAATTAAACTGAGACTTAGTTTAATCTTGCAGTGATCATACTCTACCATTCTGTCCACTTTTCAGGATGTTTCAGATCATAAATTTTGAATAGGAAAGACCTTAAAGAACATATGTCACAACATATGTCACACTCATTTTATAAGTGAGGAAACTGAGATCAAGAGCATTTAAGTGACTTGACCATGCATGACCATAGCTATAATACGTAATGAAACTGTCCTTTGATAATGCAAATTTTATACAAGTACTATATCCCATTTTTAGATATCCGTTTTAGCTGAAATATTGGTAAATATCAAATAAATTCATGAAATGTTTTCCTGAATAAAATATTATAGAATAATGTATTTATTCAGAAATATGTAGTAGAAGTCTCTATTGTAAAAGGGAGGTGGGTTTTGGGGATGGGATAGGATGAAATGTATTGGGCCAGTATCAGGTTCTTAACTGTGGGTTGAAAGGCCAACAGAAACTCAAACCAGGGCAGAGACTGGTCTGAGATCAACATACAGACCACTCAGTAACAGCAAAGTATTTTAATTAAATAGGGACAGATTGAAAGGGAAATTAGGTAACCCTGATACTAAATTTCTTCTAACTAAAGTCCCCAGGATCTAAATGTCTCTTCACAGAGTCTTCACAGAGTTGGTCTACACTACACCTCACCTCAATTATCTAAAATTCCCAATCCCTGCTCTAGCTGATCCTGCACCTAACCCCCACCCCCTTAGTAAGTTTTGAATGGAGATGGCATGTGGCAAGGTTAGCAGGGCCAAGGGAAAGCTCCCAAGTCCAGATGGACTTAGATCACACTCACTAACAGCTGCACTTGGCAGGATGTTGAGTCAGGCTAGCTATAGTTTAAGGATCTTCTCAGGAATCACAGGTCTTAAATGCAATGGACAGGTAAAGGTAATCCACCAGGTAGCTTGGCAGCAAAGCCTCCTAGATGCTTGCAGTCAGCAAACCACCAGAGAGACTCCAACTGCTTCTCAGTTTTTCCAGCTCACCCCTTTTTTCAAGATTCTGGAATCCTTTCCTGCTCGTCTCCCTTGCAAAAACTTTCCTCTCATGGTCTAACCCTCTCTTACCTATAACACTATGAAGGAAGGAGGAAAGCACAGTTTTTCATATTTTAATGATTATAATGTTATAATTAGAACAAATATATAATTTTCTAGAATAATATAATTTTAAATGTTTATGTATCATTTCTAGTATAAAGGCTTTCTGAGTCACCCATTGCTTTGGTATCACCTTTGACCCAACTTTCATACTCTGTCTCCTATAAGCTTTAGCATGCATAGCAACCACATCTCATTAAAACTATCTCAGCAGATGGGCTAAACTAGGTTAAGAGTAATTGGCAGTTCTCAAACTCATCTATGAAGTTAGGGCAATGGCTTCCCCAAGCTTGTGAAGACTCCCCCTGGTGGAATGGTCAAATATGAACAACTTGTTCCAGTGGCTGTAAATGTTTCTGAAATAGGCAAGATGAAGTGCTTAGAGCTTGGTTAGACATAGAAAGATACCAAGGTCTGCTCCTGCATTACAAGCAATTTTCAGTTATCTTGATTTTTGCCTTGCCACTGGACTTAAAAGACTCTCAAAGAATTAGACTGATGACTTTGAGAAACCTAAATACAATTCACTACCAAGTCAGTACATCGCTCTCTCTTATCATTGGTTCTGTGCAAAAAAACAAACAAGAACAAGAATATATTTTAGTACTTTAAATATAAGTTCTTGGTAGAAAGTAACTTCTCTAAATAAGGTTGGTTCAAGCTGCTTCACCCAGAATGGAGTTTTGGTACCCTAAGTGGACTATATGTTCTCTCTTTTGTTTTCAGCTTGAATACTAAGGTCCACAAGGATTATTTATTACAAGAAGGGTTATTACAAGATCACCTCCTTTTTCAACTAAAGTCTATTTATTTAGTTACCTAACATATTCCCCTTTGGATGCTTATATACATGTATATTTGTTTTTCTTTTATCCTTCAGGACACTATTACTTACAGTAACTCCTATGGAAGAGGAAATGACTTGAGAAAAGCATGTAATTCCTTCTTGAATTCAGAACAATAGTAGAAGCTCATTGTAAACTGCAAGTTCAGTATCATTGAACTGTGTCATGCCAGTCATGAATGTTAATGCAGTCTTAAACTACAGTTAACTAAAGCTATAGTACAGTAACAAGGAGGTAAAAAATCAACAGCATTCTTCTCTTCATTAATAACATTTTTATTTTTTCTGTACTGTCCTGGGCAATGCATTTAGGAAGGTATTTTTAAGCTGAGGGGAATTTATAGGAAGAAAACTGGTGTGGTAAAGGGTCATGAGTTCTTGCCATGTGAGGATAGTTGAAGGACCTGGGGATACTGAAGGATTAGAAAAGGGAAAACTCATGGCAGACATACTAGCTTTCTGGATTATTTGAAAGCCTGTAAAAAGATGTGGATGGACCATCAACAGAATAATAAAAACAATAATTGGTAGCAAATGTAAAGAGGAACATTTAATTTTAGCAGGTGGAAAAGAAGAAAGAAAACTTCATAACTATAGAGGTATTCATAAACATATAAAGTTACTTCAAGAAGTAGTGGGTTCTCCCTCATTTGAAGTCTTTAATAAAAGACTAAATGAGAACTAATCATATATATTACAGAAAACATTATCCTTCTTTCCAAGGTTTGAATGGGTTAAAATGGGTTCCAGAGCCCCTGAGAGCTCTTTCAACTCAGAATTCTATAACTGTAGTCATGTAGGATGTATCCTCTTTTGATACGTAAACATTAGTATCTACAGTCACACTTCATCTTAACCTTTTTAATTGGATTTACCCATCATCCCTCTTTTATTCTTCCCATTACATTTTATAATCTTGATTAGAATTTAAGCTTCTTTATGTCAAGGAATATATTATTTGCTTGAACCTATATCTACAGTACTTAGAGCAGTATCTGGCTTTTAATAAATGTTCTATCTGTCCATCATCCATCATTCATCACAGAATGATTTTTTAATCTTTATAGAAATATAGTTCAACTGAACACAAATGCTTGTAATCAAAATTTCATCACAAAGAGGATAGATGGACTCCATCAGAACATTGCTACAATTGTATAACAACCTTTGAAAAATTTAATGAGCTAAATATCTCAAATTGATTTAAAGGGGTCTTTTAGATATGATTTATATATTTTTTTCCAACAACTCTGGTCATTTTACCGGCCCCTAACAGGGGGTAAGGTCCATTTTAGTAGCTGAAGTGAAATACAATTATAATCCCCACCTCCCACATTTATAAAAATGTGATACCAAGGAGCTGGGAAGTTAATCCCAGGGCATATAGTACCCCTGAAGCACTCCCCAAAGAGAAGCATCTCTCATTTATAACTCTTCAGCTCACTTTACCCAACATCAACAGTACAGGGTTTTGGGTTGTTTTTTTTTTTTTCCTAGACTCCACTGCCACATTTTTGTAATGATATCTAGATTTCTTGATGATTTTCTAAACCCAAAATCAGTTTTACTTTGTTTAAAAATATGTTTGCCAAGGTTGAAAGATTTGCTACATTTGTAAAAATTTTGACAAATATCCATCAGTTCATAGGCTTTTAAAAATGCCATACAGCAACTTATGTGAAATATGATAGTGGGTGGGTTTGTTATTGTAATTAACTGGACTATTGAGAATTTAGGGATATTGATACCTACATATCTGTACTACTGTTCTTTATTAAAAAAAAAACAAAACTATTACCTTGTAAAATTCATTTGGTTGTACTCACAGTAGATCATGGCCAGGCATAAAGAGGAAATGGATCTCATTTTTGGTGAGAAAGCCTTGTATTCTATATTTTCTTAGCTGACACAGAGTGTCAATGATTATAAGCTATATTTTTGAATTTTAAAACTTTTATAATTATACTTTTCTTGCATGTGTAATATATACTATTTCAGTTTTTTTTAATTTTTTCTCTGCTTTTTATATTTGAAGCACATGTCTTCAGTATTAAGATTTTCTTTAACTTTTTTGATTTCGCAGTAATATAAGTTTAAAATAATTTGCTATAATGTCTATGCATGCCCCAAAAGCTTGAGACAGTAAAAATGATGCCACTAATTATTTAAAGAAAAAATTATGGGACTTTGCTTAATCATTCTGTCTGATTCCAGGACAAGATAATACAAAAAAGCCATTGCACAGGGCCAAAGAAACCAACACAGGAAGGATTGATGAAAATTCTAAGCCAATACAAAGGACTTGAACCTACTGTGAAGACTCAAGGTTGAGATGCTTAACATATGGTAAGATGTAGGCCTTCCTTGTATCCACACTTTTCATGAAAATACTTACAGACAAGTATCTCAAACATAGCTCCTTTTCTGTCTCCTATAATCTAGTCCCTTTTTCTGTCTTTCATAGTGTGGCAAACATTCTGTAGTCCTGACTACTAACTGAGTAAATGCTTACTTGCTTATTTCATTTTAATTGGGCCCTGATTCAAAGACTTGTTATAGATTTATTTTTCCTTTATTTAGAATCTTTACACATAAGAATTTTATGGTCTATATTTTCATCCAGAAATTATTTTATTTGGATTTTTCTGATGTCTTTTTAATTTATCTTGCCAATTGATTCATATACCTCATAACTCAGTCATGCATTCCTAAGTGATCCCTGTGTTTTTTTAATCACCCTCTTCAAGGCGGGAATGTAAAAATATTGTTTTAAATTGCAAAGTTTAAATTCCTTTTTAGAAGAAATTTTAGGTTAAGAAACATGCTATCTCTCCGAATCCATAAACTGAACTGTTTGGAGAAGACACCATGAAGATGCCTCCAGACCACAAGCTGCACAAGAAGATCAAGAATGAACTTTGGGTGTGGTTGATTGATCATTTATTTGTATGTATACTTTCATGCCAAAGGGGACTGCCCCCTAACTGTTTTTTGTCAATGCATCTAGCAATTATTGGTTTTGTTGGGTTTTTTTCCTCTTATCCTCAAATTATTGTAATCTTTAAGTTGATTATGTTTTCATGATCTTTTTGGGGAAACTGCTTTCCCAATAACGATCAAATGAAGGTTATGTAAAAATGGAGATTTGAACCCCAGACTTCAATTCCCAGAAGTCCGTGGTAGTTCCCAGAATTCCCTATAATCTCACCTGAGTCCTCACCTGAGTGCGAGATCACAAATTATTATTTAAAGGGGCTCTCTGCCTACTTCTCTCTCTTCTTCTGCTTGTAAGCACATGCAGCTCTCTCTTCTTCTATTTAGAGATTGCAACATGTTGTAAGTAGGCTATGAATTTGCTGATCAGCACTGAGCACATGGCTTATTATTTTGTATCCTTGATTTCTAATAATCTTTAATAAACCTCTAAAAATATATGTTATTATTAGAGACTAAATTAACTGTTACACATATTTTCATTTATTTACTAGAAGTAATGATTTTAAAGTGTTAAAAAAAATGGTGGCTTCTGATTCTTAATTAAGCCTTTGTGTTTTCATTTGAGATTCTACATGTAAAGTAAAATGGGAGAAAATGTAAAGGAAACCTGGCTTTATTGGCATGAGAAAATTACCTTTCCAAGTCTTGGAAACAAAACATAGGCTCTCTCTAAGAAAGAGTCTTCTTTCTATCTGTTTGACCTAAAAAAGGCTAAGAAGACTGACTATGGAACATGAAGCCTTTTGTTTACATAGACCAAACATAGTACTTTCCCATCCTTCTTTCACAATAATCTTAATGTTGCCCTAACGGAACAATTTGGCTATATAAAGACAGGTAATTGCTCCTTGTTTTCTTCTAGGGATCAACAATTTAGTAACCAATCCATTTCATTTGGTAATCTGCTTCCATAGTTGTGAAGAAGATCCTAATTGATAGACCTTATTGACTTGTACTGGTACAAATAGGTTATGGAGTCAAATTTCAGCTATTTCCTTTCTAAAGGAAAGAGAAATAGAAAATAATACAAACCTATTCATTAATTGTTACTGAGGATAAAAGATCAGTCCTCCTTTCTCCATTTGTAGTGGCAGAGTCTGCAGGATCATGAATGAAACCTTTATTGTTGGCATTCATTGAAGAAGGAATTCAATTCCATAGTATCTGGTGTGAGTAAAAGACTTTGTGTTTGATATGTGGGATAGGGGGGTTGGCCATTTTTCACTAGGAAGATCAAGAGAAGGATTCCCCAAAATATTTGGCATAAAAATTGGAGTCTGTAAAATGGCAAAAATGATGGCAATGCATTGTTTTTAAATGAAATTCTAAGTTTTCACTGATAAATATATCAATTATATTAAAAATCAATTGATTTATACAGTATATGTATTCAGTCAAAATTAGAAAAATTAAAAAAATTATGCCTAGAATTTCTTAGCAATATTAATAAGTTACTTTCATTTAAACTGTCGACATGGAAATCTAGAGATCCCCAGTTTATTTAGTTTGAAGGTCAAAACCCCAGGTTTTGGCCTTGTCACAGGAGAGTTTTCCCCTGAGGGAAGCTCCCACTTCACCAGACAATACACAACCCACCTCAGGTGAGAGATAAACCCAATCTGAAGTCAAGTGACTCTTTGTCTCCAGAACCCTTTCCAAGTATATAACATCTTCCTTCCAAGGATGGAACTCGGGACCTTCCAGTTGCGAGACTGATGCCCTGCCTGCAGAACCAAAGAGTCACTCTAGGATCAAAGTTGAGACCTTCAGCTTGAAAAGAGTCACTAGACTTAGGATGGGGCTTAGTTCCCACCTGAAGTGGGATGTCTATTGTCTGGTGAAGTGGGAGTTTCCCTCAGCAGGGAAAACTCTCCTGTGACAAGGTCAAAACCTGGGGTTTCCACCTCCCTACTAAATAAACTGGGGACTTCTAGATTTCCATGTTGACAAACCTTAGAGGTCACCTTTTTTTAGATTCTGAAAAAAATCAGTGAGCAAAATGGTCACATTTGATAATTTAATAATTATGATAATCAATGGAAAAAACTTTAGATTACTAAATTCAAAGGATAAAATTCACTCAACTAAAGTTGAGTTTAAATGCAGTAGGAAAAAAAGCATTTGGGAAAGAAAAAAAAACAGGTAGTTAAACTAAATGATCCTTTTAAAGTATAAGCCATGTTCTTTTTTCTCCTTTAAAGATATAAATTTAGGGTAGAGCTACATAGCTCAGGAGATTGAAAGCCAGTTCTAGAGATGAGAACTCCTGGGTTCAAATATGGCCTCAGACACTTCCTAGATGTGTGACCCTGGGCAGGTTAATTAACCCCCATTGCCTAACCCTTACCTCTTTTCCGCCTTGGAACAAATACACAGAATTGATTCTAAGATGTAAGTTTTTTGTTTGTTTGGTTTTGAAAGACTTGTTTAAATGGGAAAATAAATCATCAAATATTAGGAAGATAGTTCCATAAATGGAAACTTACTTTTTGTAAAATAAGTGAGAATTTTCTTAAAACAAAATAGATTCCATTTCAATCAACATAAAAATAGCAAAAGTACTTAAGATGTTTTATTAAAAAATAGAGGTTTAAGGATTATTCAGTTTCCACCATTTTCATATACTTCTGTAAAATCTGATTCAGGCTTTTGAATTAAAAACAAACACAAAAATGAATAATTAATGGAATTGTAAACTCATCAAACCATTCTGGAGGGCAATTTGGAACTAAACTGAAATGATGATAAAACTTTGCATACCCTTTGATCCAGTAAAACCACAACTAGGTCTTTATCCCAAAGAGATCAAAAAAGAGGGAAAAGGCCTGCTTGAACAAAAATATTTATAGTGTCTTTTTTGTGGTGACAAAGAATTAGAGGCAATGTTCATCAACTGGGAAATGGCTGAACAAATTATGGGACATAATTGTTATGGACCATGTAATAATTAAAAAATAATATTTCTACCCAGAAATATATGTTATAAAGTTTATTGGAAGGGTAGACAATGTTCCTATAAGTAACCTGACTGCCTGGTGTCTAGCCTGCCATTCTCTTCCTGAACAAATAGGATTTGTTCAGTCCTATGATAAGGCTGCAGACCGTGTATAGCATGGTCAAACCTTGCATTTAACTTGTTTTCTGCCCATCTGTTGATAATGGAGTTGCCTAAACATTTTTTGAGGATATTCTTAAAGCATGTGAACAGTACAATATCTAGGGGGCTTCCCATTATCCCAAACACAATGCAATATCCATGATCCCCTTCCCTCACCTGCCTGCCTTGTCTTTTCTCCTCATGGTTCTCTCATGGTCCTCTGAGGTTCTCTCATTGGTCTTCCCCAATTCTCCCCCAAACCTTAACTTTGATTGACGTACAGAATGTACACCACCTGTGGCAACCCTGGTAAAACTGTGGTATGTCCAGAATGTTTGATAGACAGGAAAAGTTACTCAGGAGGGGGAGGGGACGAGCTTCCTTGACACAACCACTACTGTGCTATAAAAAATGATGAGGATGATTTTTAAAATAGTTGAAAGACCTACATGAACTGATGCAGCATGAAACAAGCAGAACCAGAACAACACTTTATATAGTAATAGCAATATTCTGCAATAGTAAACTATCCTCAGCTAAAAAAATTATCCCGGACAATGCTAAAGGATTTATGATAAAGATTGCTATCCATATCTAAGAACTGTTAGAATCAGAATGCAGATCAAAGAACACTATTTTTCATTTTAGTTTATTTATGTTTTTATTTGGAAGTTTGGGTTTTATATAAGTATCCTGAGCATAATCATGGGCAATATGGAAATATATTTTGCATGATCATACATGTATAACTCAGATGAAATTGTTTACCATAGCTTGGAGGGAGGAGTAAAGGGAGGGAAGGAGACAATGAAGATTTCATAATACCAGAAAATATATATTGGAAATTGCTATTATAGATAGGGAAATAAAATATTCAAAAATGAAAATAATATTGTGCTATTTAGATATGTCACCAAAATAGTTTTGGAATAAGTAAATATTATGTCATTTGTATGCAATACACCATATGAGGGTAAAACTATGTGCTTGATGACAGTGTACTGAAAGGAAAGTGAATTTGTTCTATCTCCCCTTCCTGGTCTTTTGTTTATATTGCATAAATTTTTTTTTGTTTGTAAAAGGTCATTGAAATGATTTGTTATTGGGAAAATCAGTTAATCAATTCAAATTTTAAGAGAGGTTATTCAAAGGCTTATCTTTCTCCCTAAAGAATCTCTACTAATCCCTCATAAAGATTTTTTTTTAAAGAAAATAGCTCTTTATAAGAGACAGAGGATGCCCCATAATGGATTTTACTTTAAAGCTTCCTTGGCCCTTAGTTAGGGATTGGTTTCAGTGACTGAAGTTTCCAAGAAGGTGATTTGGTTGACTAGAGCTCAGAAATCTATAAACTTTTAGAAGGATATACCCAGGTCCTGGGGTCTATAAAAGGGAGAAGTCAGATCTACTTGGCCCTTTTTATACTTATCTTTTTTTTAAATGAGGTTTTCTTCTGTAGTGTGAGCTACAAAGAAAAGGTTTGCTCCAATCACACCCCTCTACACCACCTTACCCCATCCCCCCTATACACACCCATTCTCAGGAGAAGTTAATGATGTCTTTTGGCTATAACCCATAGCAAGGTGAATGTGTTCTATCTCACAAAGCCAAGGGAAGTTTTCATAGACCTCAGATATTATTGAGAATCCTCTCTCAATCCAATAAATTGCAGCAGCCAGGGCGGTGATGGAAAGCTAAAAGTTCTTACATTGTATAGATTTCTACTTTCCTAAATAGCCAGAAAGGGAGATCATGAAAAATGTTTCTGAACCCCATCTTCTTTTTGGGAATAGTAGGAAGAGGGTATCTTGATTTTCAAGGAAGCATAATGCCAGGATCTTGAGATTTAGTCAGAGGAGGAATATTTTTTGGGAGGCAGCATCAGTATGAAATTCAGTTTTTAAGGAATCCTACATTGGAGAGTACCTGATCAGCCTTCCTATTTGGAAAAAAAAAAAGAGAGGGTCACATATAATTCTAGAAGATGAAGGAGGAAAACCACAACATCCCAATGAGGACAAAGGACAGAGATCTTACCACAATTCATTGCTATAATAAATGACTAAGTTTAATGGGAAGGGCAATGAATTTTTAGTAGGATCAGTTTGTCTTTAGGAAGAACTGAAACTACAAGCTACATTTTACCTAGTGGGTATATGTAGTCTATCAAAGAAAAGGTGAAGGTTCATTAGAATGTTAGAGTCTATCCCCCAGAGGTAATTTCATGGTCAATTCTTTTCCTAGTGGAGTTTGTGGTTTCAACATTACATGGAATCTAGAAACCCCCAAACTTGTAGCCTTGTGAGTTCTGATAAAACCCCAGTTTAGTTAGTTTGAAGGTGAAGACTTCAAATTAGATCTTGTCACAAGAGTTTCCTTCTGAGGGAAAAACCCAATTTCACAAATTCAGATTAACAACAGTATTTAAATTAGTTTAGGTGGGACTGGCAAATCCTGTCAGGTGTTAAGTACTTCTTTTTTTCCCCCAATGGTTTCTCCCCTTAGGCCAAAATCCTTCACCAAGATATCCCAGCCACTGGCTGGATTAGTCCCTTTTGTGTCCATTGTAAAAGCATCAGCCTTTCACTGATAATCCTGTCTAGGGCTCCTCATTTTCTTTGTTGCAATTGTAAAGTCAATCAACTATACTCTTCCATCCCCAGTCCCTAATTTCCCTAAAAAGGTATATGTTTCCAGATCAACCAGAGTCTCTGAGTGAGCTCTGTGTGGGTGTGTAGCTCATAGGTTTATATGGAGACCTTGAGGAAAGCACTGACCCCTTTTCCTTAATTAGTGTTTTTTTTTTCTGACTAATTGTTCCCTGTTTTTTCAGTTTAACAATAGAGATACTGTGAATGCTTCCTATAGTTTCTATATCTGTTTACACATGCATCTTCTGCATTCTCTTGGACAAAAGAAAAGCTATTCAATATCTGATAAGTTTGTACAAGGTCATTCATGTATGGAAACCTAATCTTGAGTGTGATGGTAGCAATATCCTACACATCTTACCATTCTATTTAGGCTAGTTGTTTTTGTTTGTTTGTTTGTTTGTTTGTTCTTTTGTTTGTTTTTCCTCAAAGGGTATTGAAACTTGCTTTGAGATTTAATTAACTCAAGCCTTTGATTTACAAATGGATCATGTCTTAGCTTGTGGATTGCTTAGGTACAAAGTAGTCAGATCTTAATGGTTAGAGATTTTCCCATTAGTTGGCTATCATAGACCAGCAGCATAAACCTCAATGGGAATCTTTGCTCAATTGAAGAAATGTTTTATCTAGGATGAACACTCCTTCCCTACTCTGAATGTCCTTCCCTGATCATGGCTAACTAAGTTTCCTTTTGTTTATTTTTAGATGTGAGTGCTTCATTTCCTAGAGAAATGCCCTAGAGAAAAATACATGAGAAAAGTTGATTAATCAAAAAAGGTCTGAGAAGACTTACCAACTCACTTGTATAGGCCTTTAGAATGGTTGGTTTTTCCTATAGTTCATGAGTCTATGACTCCTGAGCCATAGTCAAGGGAATCATTTTAGTGTCAATTCATGTCACTAGAATGAATCTGTTAGGAGGGGCCAAAGAGCATCACCAAACTAGCCAAACCATCATGGAAGAGTCTCAGATTCTGAAACTGAAGTAATATCACCTCTCAAAAATTCTCTTCACAATCTCTATTATATATATATATATATATATATATATATATATATATATATATATATATATATATATATATATATATATATATATGAGGGAGAAGGGGAGGTTCAAGGAAAGGGAAGAGGATGAGATATAGAGAAAGATAGTGTATTATAAAGAAAAAAAAGCTCTTGAATTAAAAAAATCAAAATCATTTTTCGAATCATATTTAGCAAAATATAAAAAGGCAATAAACAATGAAATAATAAGCATATGTATATATAAATAAAAGTTAATGAATAAATCAATAATTTTTTGTGATCAAGAAGCTATTATGGGCTCCCCTTGTAATTTTTCACTTTTTAATGCTTTAAAATAGTTGTTATATTAAAGAAATCTGTTTCTGTAATCCCAAATTTGCCCAAAACATGAGTTTGTTGAATATCGTTTAAATGAAATATAAACCACATGGTCTGCCATGGATTGCTCATGCCATAGTTAATCATTAATATAGTCACATCTCAGAAGGTACCTTCATTTTCCTGAAGAATGCATCATTGGTGAATCTGTTTCTATGCTCCTGATGTTAATCATCAGAAGACTATATAATTAAACTTTCTGTATGATTAGATAGTCTTCAGGGAGAGCAACAAATATTGTGTATAGGTTCGTCTACATGACAGTTCCGTGTAGTAATAATTGCATGTAAACATTTCTCCATTTAATAAGTAACTTATTCATGTTAGACAACTTGCTGCTACAGTGGATAGAGTGTTAGATCTTGAGTCATTAAGACCTGAGTTCAAATCCAGCCTCAGATACTTATTAAATAATAAGAATAGCCAATATTTATATAGCACTCACTAAGTGCCTGGCTCTGTTCTAAGTTCTTATGATTATTATTTTATTTGATACTTAATATAACCCAGGGAGGTGGGTTTGTTATAATCTCTATTTTAAAGATAAGGAAACTGAGTCAGAGGTTAATGAATTGTCCAGTGTGACAAAGCTAGTCAGTATCAATCAGGCTGGATTTGAACTCAAATCTTTTTTTACTTTAGGCTCAGTACTTTATCCACTGCACCATTGAGCTAGGTAACCTTGTACATTAAACAACAACAATAACAACTCTTTGCCCCAGTTTCCTCAAATATAAAACAGTTATAATAACTGGTTTTCCCTTCTCCTCCTCTTTCCTTATTCATTCAAAAGCATTTTTCAAACACTATACTGGATGTGTGTGTGTGTGTGTGTGTGTGTGTGTGTGTGTGTGTGTGTGTGTATGTGATGGAAATGAAGAAACAAAATTAAAACACTCCTTGAGGAACTTTGATTCTATTGTAGGATACACCACTCACATAGGGGAAATTAGATCAAATTAATAGAAGAAATGAATACAAAACAATTTAGAAGATGAACTAGCATAATGAGATCAGGAAACATTTCACTGAAGTGGATGACATGAGCTTAACTCTGAAGGAAAGTGGATATTCTAATCTGTGGAAATTAGGAGGTTATAAATTCTTGGCAGGGATGATAACATTCTGTGATGAAACAGGATGTATACTACAGAGTAGTACAGTTGTTTCATGGTTTGGGGAGAGGAGAAAAATGTGTAAAAAACCTGAAAAGGTTTTTAAAGCAGGCGTATCTAGATAAATTATTAATATCTATTAGTAAGATATTTACATATTCATAGATTTATAGCTCAAAGAGCACTTAGAGATTGACTATGTATTCTTATCATTATACTGATGTGAAAACTGAGGCACAGAGCGGTTACATGATTTCCACAGACTTTTTGTTATTCTGTATTCTACTTAACAGATGGGTAGCCATCAGGTCATAGACCCCTGGTGAACCAAGGCTTTGCTCACCCAGCATGTGAAGACTGCTTCGGCTGAACAGATGGAAGAAACCAACAAGAAGGTTCAACGGCTGAGATGGCAATGCAGCAAAGCACTGTGGAGTGTTTAGGGCATGTTGGAGCACAAAAGAAAACACGGTCATCCAATGCATCTGAGGAAGTCTCCAGGTGTAACGACTTTTCGTGCCAATGGACCCAGGTTTCCAACGCTGAGAGAGTGGGACTGTCTCTGTGCATCAACTTTTTCACTTAAATCTTCTTCACACACAAGTGTATTGTCATACTTGGTTACTGAGAGACTACTACTACTACTTAACAGACAGATGCCTAGCCCAGGAATGAGGAGGACCTGGATTCAAGTTTTGTCTATAATAATTTTTTGTATCAACATGACTTTTCTGTACCCTAACCAACTCTAAACTTCATATAGCAGATGAATTACTTATTTAAATGGCTGCAAGGCTTTTTCCATAAAAAAAAAGTCCAAGAATTAATGAGAATAAAATATTAGAACAAAAACAATCAACAGAAATAATTAGTTCATTAGACTGTAAGTAGATGAGAGGCGAAAGGGAGCCAGAAAAAGGCAAAGATGATGACAGACAGACTTACGGATAATTTCTCATCTCCTTTTTACTATGAGTTGTCTGTCCTGTTGCCAAAAAAAAAAAAAAGACTATATTACCTTATTTTTTATCATGCTTGTAAATGTACCAGTAGACTATTATGTGATGGGTGCATCCAATAAAGAAGATAAATAAGTCAGTTTATAGGAGGGATGTTTCAGGCAACCTTAACAGAGACAAGCTACCAAATAGTCACAGAATAGCAAGTTTTACACAAGTAGTGCTTAAACTGAAGTATGCTTTCCCATGTTGTCAAATCTCCTTTCAATATACCAATGTACAAATTTAATGCAGAAATTGAAGATTTCTAACTTCTTTGAAATTTGATAATTTTTTACCAAAAAAAGAAAAGGAAAAGCTCGTGTTTGTTGAGGCAAAGAGCAAAAATTTTCCATATTTCTTAAAGAAGGAAATCAAGCCACACCTGAGAGATTGAAAAGGATATTCTAATTTTATATAATTTTTTTTATAATGATGAAATACTGCTAGTTGAGAGATTTGCTTGTTTGGAAGCTTCATATTGTCAACTACTTCATGTTACTCAGTTTGCTTGTCTTTCACAAGATAAAATGCAAAAATTCAGTGTGATTTATGATTATTTTTCAAAAATAAATGTTTTACTACCAATTTTATTACAGCAGGTTTATTTGTATTCAGGATCAATAATGTAGATACTTTAGAAATGCCTTCAATATCTCAATAGATATATTAAACTATAATCATACTAGTCCAGGCAAATATTTAGGAAAATTCTTTTCTGGGTTTTTCTACATAAGACAACGATTTTCCAAACAAATATCAAAAAATCACAAAATTCAGATTTTGTTGGGTCCTCAGGGGTCCACCTAATAAAACTTATCCCTTTCATTTTTGAGGCAGCTTCTTACTCAATAGATTGAGCATTGGGCAGAGACTGATCTTAGAGTTTAAATAGTTGTATGACCTTGAGCTTGTCATTTAACTTATGCTTGCCTTACTTTTCTAAACTGTAAAAAGTGAGATAAAAATAGCTCTTTCCTTACAGGGTTTAAATATTTTGCCCAAAATAAATACTTTTTATTCTTCCTTATAATTCAAAATATTTGATTTCTTTTTCTCTAGGTCTTTTCCCATGCTCACATTATAGATAAAAAAAAAAATAGAAATTCTTTGAATCAATGGATATAAGAAAGCAGGTGGATATGGATATTAGGTAAGATAAAATAACTACCAAAGAATTTTCAGTTTAGCAACAGGGAATACCTAGGGTCAGCTACAAGGCCCTTTGGATGTAGCAGTTCTTATCTGAGATGTATATCCATTCCCTTTTCCATGCAAATATGTTTTTTAAATGAGTTTCTAAGGTTTCTGATACATTTGGGTGAGATAAAATTCCTAAAACTGATTTATAAAGGTGCAAAAGTAGTCATGCTCTGGAATGATTGCATGCCAACTCAAGGGATGATTCTCCAGGGTCCAGTGATTTAATACCACCATTTACTGAAATGAAAAACTGCCAGGCCAGAGGTGTAGCCTATTAAAGGTGCTGAGTTATCTACTTTCCAAAATAACAGCTCAGAGTTCTTGAGATATACCACTGCAACTCAATAACTACCTTCAATATAAAATTTAAAGTCTATAAGTAAGCTTGAAATATCTAAAGAAAAAAATCTGGGAACTTCATTTGGCCACACAAGTAAGTTTCATCTTAATTAGAAGACTTGACTGACAATTTTAAAAGTCTAATGAAATAAACACTATGACCTTATTGGTATCAGAATCAGTATGAGATACATATCCAGGGAATATTTATAGTGAGTTGGAATAGCAAACTAACTCATAAGCAGTAACAAACTGTAGACATGTTTATGGACATAG
The DNA here is from genome assembly GCF_027887165.1 of Monodelphis domestica. NCBI lineage: Eukaryota > Metazoa > Chordata > Mammalia > Didelphimorphia > Didelphidae > Monodelphis > Monodelphis domestica. The sequence continues at coordinate 173,459,602 of NC_077234.1, forward strand.
TAGTGGTAGTCTCTCGGTGATAGAGAATGACTATTGTCTTTGTGCATTATCATCTACAGTGTACCCTCATGTGGCTTTGAAGTCCAAAGGCTGAGGCGCAGTTTGTGGCACATGGGGCATGGGACGCCAGTTGTTACGGGAGGTGCGGGTGTGGCCTGGTGTCGGCGTTCATGCACACTGGCAAGACGTCGACGTCGCTCATCTTCAAAGGTGGCGGCAGCATGGTGAATGTGGGTTCTCCAGCTGCTTCTGTCAGAGGCAGCAAGTTCTAGTTGCTTTGGTGTGATGCCAACCCACTTCAAGTTGGACTTTAGCTGATCCTTGAATCTTCTCTTTGGTCGGCCTTGTTTCCCGAGTCCAGCTGACAGCTCACCATAGAGTACCTGTCTTGGTATTCGCTGTGGGTCCATGCGGATGACGTGTCCAGACCATCGTAGCTGGGTTTTGAGGACCAGGACTTCGATGCTGGTGGAGTTGGCTCCATCGAGGACTTCCTGATTGGTGATTCGGTCCTGCCATTGGATCCTCATGATTGACCGGAGAGAGCGTTGGTGGAATTGCTCCAGCTGTTTCATGTGCTTCCAGCACAGTGTCCATGTCTCACACCCGTACAGGAGCGAGCTGAGGACCACTGCGTTGTACACTTTGAGCTTCGTCGCAGTGCTTACACCTCTGTGTTGGAGGACTTTGCAGCGCAGCCACCCGAGTGCCTGGCTGGCCTTTTGGATCCTGGCATTGATCTCGTGGTCTGGGGACTCGTCGTTGGCAATGGTGCTGCCCAGGTACTTGAAAGTGTTGACGTTAGAAAGCTGCGTGCCATCGACTGTAATGCCCGGCTGGTTCGTTGGCCTCCCTGGTGCAGGTTGGAACAGCACCTCTGTTTTGCTGAGGCTGATAGTCAGGCCAAACAATTTTGTTGCGGTGGAGAACCTGTCCACAATGGTTTGGAGATGATTTTCTTGGTGGGCCATGAGAGCACAGTCATCTACGAAGAGAGCTTCCAGGATGAGTCTCTCTGTTGTCTTTGTTTTTGCAGTCAGGTGGCGAAGGTCAAATAGTGAGCCATCCAGTCGGTATTTGATGTAGATACCCAGGTCTAGATGCATTACAGCATGTCATAATACTTGGGTGAAAAATGGGTTGAATAGTACCGGAGCGAGGACACAGCCTTGCTTCACGCCATTGGAGATGTTGAGGCGATCGGAAGTCTCTCCACCAGATAGGACTTCCCCTGTCATGTCGACATGAAAGAGCTGGATCAGTTTGATGAATTTTGCTGGTCAACCGAGCTTGCTGAGGATCACCCACAATGCATCCCTGTTCACTGTGTCGAACACCTTTGTTAGTTCTCTGAAGACAATGTAGAGACTCAGGTTCTGCTCAAGGCATTTTTCCTGCATTTATGCCTCACCGTGAAGACCATGTCAATGGTGCTGCGATCTGGTCGGAAGCCACATTGTGATTCAGGCAGGTTCTGCTCTGAAACAGATGACAGGAGTCTGTTGAGTATAACACAGGCGAGGATCTTTCCAGCAGTGGAGAGTAGTGAGATGCCTCTGTAGTTGTCACAGGCTGCTCGTGAGCCTTTGTTCTTGTATAGGGCTACGATGGAGGCATCTCTGAGTTCTGGGGGCATGTCTTCCTCTTCCCATATGTTGGTCAGCACTATGTGGAATGCCTGGAGGGCCTTTCCATTTAAGGCCTTGTACACCTTGGTTGGGATCCCGTCTTTACCGGGTGCCTTGCCTGCACTCATTTGTTTAATGGCTTTTTGGACTTCCTCTATTGAAAAAGGGACTTCAAGTTGTTCAATGGTGCGGTTTTGGGGGATCTGGTCAAGGGCACTTTGGTCGACTGAGGAAAGTCAGTTGAAAAGCTGACTGAAGTGTTCTTTCCACCTGTTGCTGATGCCTTTTTATCTTTTATGAGAGTGTCACCATCAGAGGATAGCAAGGGAGTGGTGGTGGGTTTTAATGGCCCATAGACAGTCTTGAGGGCACTGAAAAATCGTTTGTAGTTTTTTGTATCAATAAAACGCTGGATTTCTTCTGCCTTTTTTTCCCACCATCGGTCTTGCATCTTCCTGATCTCACGCTGTGCTGTGGCTTGGAGAGACTTGAATATGTCCTTTTTAGGGGCAGAGTTTGGGTTATTTTGCCACTCCATAAAGGCTTTATTCTTCTTGCTCAATAGGTCTTCAATAGCAGTGTTGTTCTCGTCAAACCAGTCCTGGTGGTTGCGTTGTTTTGGGCCCAAGACTGCCTTTGATGTTTCCTTCACTGCATCTATGAACTGGTTCCATTTCTCGATTGAGCTTCCAGTGAGTGGTCCCTTGGCAGACAGCTTGTTGTCCAGGCAGGACTGGAATGTTTGCAAATAAGATGGATCTCTAAGAGGACTCATGTTGTAAAATGCGCAAACTGTCTGGGCACGTTTTGGAAGGTGAGGCTCAATGCGCATTTGAAGAGTCGCTCTAAGCAAATGGTGGTCTGTCCAGCATTCAGCTCCTCTCATGGCTCTGGTGATCTTTACATCCTGGATGTCTTGCCAACATACAATGATGTAGTCAATGAGATGCCACTGTTTTGATCTTGGGTGCATCCACGTTGTTTTATATTTGTTCGCTATTCTGAACACAGTGTTCATGATGGTGAGTTCAAACTCTGAGCATTTGCTGAGTAGCAGTAGGCCGTTGCTGTTCATTTTGCCCATGCCGTGTTTGCCGAGCACTCCTTTCCATCTTTCATGGTCCTGGCCAACGCAGGCGTTGAAGTCTCCCAGTAGTATCAGCTTTATGGACATAAACTGATGAAAACTGGCAATTCCAAAAAAGGTTTGATGGACAGTGACTGGCTGTTCTGCCAGCAGAAGGGAGTAAGGATGTATGAATTTGACAATTATGCCCAAAGCACTCTAATTTAGAGAAACTGTTGAGCTAAATAGAGGATCCCCCGCTTTCCCCTTCTTTCATCTTACCTTCTTTCCTTTAATACATGAGCAATAATTGATCTTGATATTAAAAAAATCACTCTATCTCATCCTTTCTTTATTTCAGTGTTTATGGAAATATCTTTAAAGGAATTCATTTATGTAGTCACTTATATTGTGCTATGCTATTTTTCAAACCCTTCCTTTCTGTCTTAAAATCTATACAAGTATCAATTCCAATGCAGAAGAATGGTAAGGGCTAGGATATTGGGGTAAGTGACTTGTTCTGTGTCACACATCTAGGAAATGGCTGAGACCGTCTTTGAACCTAGGTCCTCCTGTCTCCAGACATGGAATTCTATTAACTGAGCAACCTTGATGCCCCTAACAATTTGCTATGTTAAAAATCACAAATTTTTTTATGGAGGGCAAGTTATATCATGTGGGATGATTTCCAACAATTTCAACACATAACTGGCATTTAGAGACACATAACTGAGAAAGGAGATAGTCTTATGTATTAAGAGCAAAGAATAATAAAGCAAAATACTAAATTAAAAAAAATAACTCAAGTAATCTTTCCTGCAGAATCTGTGATGATAGAACATAAGCAAAAATCATACAGGAAATGTTGCTAATTATAAAGGGTACACAGTAATAAACAAAATTGCTTTTTTAATAATAGTAGAATATTAAATAAGGATAACAAAGTAGGATACCTTGAGTTGATTCAGTTAAGTTCCCATTCCTGTTTCCTAACAAGATCCACCAAGTATCAGAGAAGGATCCAGAAATCCTCATGATTTTTTTGTATTAAGTCAATCAGAATGTGATATCAACAATATGACTCTTTAACCTCATTAACCAACCAAATTTTGCAGTGGGGGACTTAGTATCTTTTAATGAGAATTTAATTTAACTTGCATGATAACAGGGGTTAGGATACTAATCCTAATAGATTTGTTTTCAAGTATTTCAAAGACTATTAAATGAAAAGTTAGGTCAATTTAATAAAACATTTTAAAGGACCAGATATTATGCCAAGACCTACGAATACACAGAAAGGTAAATGTCCCTACAAAACAAAATGGTACTTCACATCAAGGAAACAAAATGCTAACAACTGTACAAATAATATATATATAGGATAAAGTGAAAATAAGTTTAAAAAAAACCACTAGATTTAAGCTGAATCAGAAAAATTCTCTTGTAGAACATGATATTTTATGCGAGACCTGAAGGAAGCCAGAGAATAAAATAAATAAAGGTAAGGAGGTTTAGAGTAACAGGTGTGGAGGACAATCAGGGAAAATTCAGTCATGTGTATCTTAGATAACATATCAGTAACTCATATCAGTAATATCAGATGTAAAGATTAAAATTTAGGAATATGGGGAGACTTAGGCAGGTAGAAATTAGTTTCTCTCTGCAAGAAGTATTATATATTTTAGAGGTTTATTAAAGGTTAAAGATTAAAGAATATACAAGTAAGAAACATGTGCCTAGGCCAGAGGCCTAGACAAAATAACCTCACATCACGGAAGAGATGCTTATGCTCCAAAACGGAAGTCCAAAAAGAGCGAGCCCCTTCAAAAGCCTTTGAATCAGCTTAAATACCTTCTCGATCTCAGCCCAGGTGAGATTACCAGGCATTCTGGGGAAGTGGAGCAAAGGCTCATGGGGATTGTAGTCCTGTATTCGAGTCTATTTTTTACACAGAATCACAGAATGGGAAATCTAATAAGAGAAGGGAATGGAAAGGTTATAAAGAACTTTAAAAGTCAAATTAAGGATTTGGTTTTTGGTACTGGAGTTATTAGTTGGCTAATCAAGTTTATTTAATAGAGGATAAGTCAAATTTGTACTTTAATTTGCTTGGTTTTTGTTTTAGTTGTAATCATAATTGGTTATTTTATTATTTCTTTCATTGATGCAAATATTTAGAGAAAGAAATGTTCCCTAAGTACTACTTTAACTATAAGCCACACATATTGGTATTTTGTCTCATTGTTGTCATTATTACTGGTTGTTCCTGACCTGTTCTTCTACCTACTCATTATTTAGAATTAAGTTATTTGCCAATTAATTTTAATCAATTATTTTTATTGAATATGATTTTCATTTTATTTTAATCAGAAAATATATGTCTTTATTATTTTTACTCTTCTGGTTTGTAAGGTGATTATGTTCTAATTTATGGTCAATTTTTGTGAAGGAATTATTTCCAATTTAGAAATATTCATAGTCCTTTCTATTATCAGTCAATATTATTTGTAAATCTATCACAACTAATATTTATTTTTTTATAAAATTCTATTCAAAGCTTTAAATTCTTCTTTTATGTATGACTAGCTTTATCTAGATCAGAGAAGAGTAAATTAATATTCTCTCACTATTACAATTTCAGTAACTATTTCTTCATATAACTCATTTAACTTTCCTTTAAGAATTTAGATGCAGATATAGACCCAGTACAGATTTTGATTTATTTTCTATAGCATCTTTCAGAAATATGTATTTTCCTTATCTCCTTTAATTACTTCTATTTTTCCTTTTTCTTTGACTAAGAGCATAATTGTCACTTCTCTGCCATTTTCACTTTAGCTAAAGTATATAGTCATTCCTCGCTATATCACAGTTTACTTATTGCAGCTTTACTATAGAGTGGGTTTAAAAAAATTCTAATCCTGTATTTTGGAGTTTTCTCTATATTATGGGATTTTGAGAATGAATACCATACTGTACACATCAGAAATGAGTACACCATTACTGCTTGTGTAAGTTTGCCAATGTGAGATTGTACATGCACACTACTGGCTGATGGAATGAAAGGCAACCAACCACAGTGCTGCGTTGTGTATCCTGGGTGTTGATTGGCTCAGTGACTTTAGCATTGGTCTGTTTGCTCTCCTACACTGCCAATACATTCAGCATCTCTCCTTATCCACTTCACATCAATATCTGATCACTGTGCATAGTGTTGCCTGGGGGTGTTTGTGTTTTCGTGAAGTTTTCATAAAAGTTTGAATTTATTTCAAATCCTATGCCACCAAAACATTCTATACCTTCTAAGGCTTCTGGCAGTGAACCTAAGCACTAGAGGAAGATGCTTACCATCAAAGAATAATAAAATAATTATAACACCTCTACTTCATGAATTTTCACCTATCACAGGGATATCGGGAATGTAACTCCCAGGATAGATGAGGGATCACTGTACTATATTCTGATCTAGATCCTAATTTTAACTGGTATTTTTCTTCATGTTGCAAACAGCATATTGTTATATTCTAGTTTCTAATTCATTGTTCTATACTGTTTCATTTTAAGGATGAATTATTTCCATGCACATTCATGGTTAAGATTGCTAATTATGTACTTCCCTCCATATTATTCTCTTATCCTTAGTCTTTTTTTTTAACATTTCCATCCCTCATGAACTCTTTTTTTTAACTTTGATCTATTGTCATCTTTAATCGAACCCTACTTCTTCTTTTTTCTCCCTCTTCAATTCTTTTCCTCTTAATTCCCTATTGGATGATATGATTTTCTGTGTAAAGCTGTGCATGTATCCCTCTTTAAACTCAATAGCGAGGTTCAGGGGTTGCCTACTCTCTCTAAACTATCTCTGTATAAATTCTCACTCGTATTCCCTATTTGTGTGACATAATTAATTGGCCACGTTCCTTCTTTTTCTACCCTTACAGCATTCCTCTTCTGCACCATTTATTGATCTTTTAATATTATACAAACATTTTATAATCATATCTTGTCTAATTACATTCCCTCTATCATTTCTGATAATAATAAGAATTTGAGGGATTTATATGTATCAGTTTTTCTCATGAGATGTTTAGTCCCTGATGATTTCACCTTCATGTTTCCTATTTTATGCTCCTCTTGAATCCTGTGTTGGAATGACAAATTGTTTATTTATCCTTGGTCTTTTCATTGGGAATCCTCAAAAGTCCTTTTATTAATTAAATATCATTTCTGTCTTATGAGAAAATACTTAATTTTATTGGATAGCATATTCTTGGGCATAATCCTATATCTTTTACTTTGGGGAATGTCATAGTACAAGACCTTTCCTTCTTTACAGTTTAGCTTGTAAAACTTGTGTGATCTTCATTTTGCCTGAGGATTTGAACTTTTTTTATTCCTGTATACTTGAAATATTTTCAATTTGGATTGGTAGCTCTGAATTTTAGCTATAATATTCCTGAGTTTTTATTTAGGAGATTCATTTAAGCATGTATGGGTTATTTCAATTTCTCATTTTCCCTCTGGTTCTAAAATAGCAGGAAATTTTTCCTTCACAATTTATTCAAATATGATATTATTTTTCAATGTTTGCTTATAGCATTCAGGTGGTAAAATGATTCTTAAGTGGTATCTCCTCAATCTAGTTTCCAGGTCAGTTTTATTTTTTCCTATGAGATATTTTATATTTTCTTCATTTTCAGTCTTTTGATTATGTTTTATCATTTCTAGATAGCTAATGAAACAATCATCTTCCATATGGCCAGTTCTACTTTTAAAGAGTTAATTTCTTCAGGAAGATTTTGTTAAGCATTGTTTTATTACTTTTTTAACCAAGCTATTAATTCATTTTTTTTCAAAATATTCTTATACAAGTCATTCCTTTCCCCATTTTCCCCCTACCATTCCTCTCAGTTTTTTTTTTATTTGCACTTTTTAAATCTTTCTTTAACTCTCTTAAGAATTCCTGTTGGGTTATAGCAAATCTGAATTTGTCTCTTGGAATTTTATGTTTTTGAGTTACTGTTTTCTATGTTCATGTCATGAATTTCTCTGTCACCATAGTAGTCCTTTGTCATTAGTTTCTTTCTTTCATTGCTTTTTTGTCTTTTTTGGTTGCTTATTCCAATTTACTTTTTGACTTCAGACTTTATGTTAGTGTTAGGCACTGTTCACTTCTGGAGGAAATTTCTGACCTAAACTTCTGTCTTTGTATTTCTTTATGCTGTTTTCATTACTTATTATGGTAGTTTTAAATTAGTGTTTCCAATAGGGAGAAGACTGTTCACTGCCCCCTTTATCTGAGGCCACAAGTTCCTTACCTAGGTTTGGGTCTGTTAGATTGTGTGGTTAAATTTCAGTAGAATATTGTTTTTGTCACTTTTTAGAATACTGATAGATTTTGTGAATTCCAACAATTGAACTATTTGATTTCCCCTTTGGTGTTTGTGTCCTTCCTTGGTTAATTTGCCTGCAAGCTTATGTGAGGAGGTAAAGATTAAAATAAATCCTATCTCTGCTTTTTTGGTTCAGCATCATGGAATTGAGTTTTGAGAACTAGTTCATTAATCTCTAGACTGCTAAACCCCTGATAAGTTGGGCCAATCTTCTTTGCCTTAAAACAATGATGTGGAACTAGATAATAGCCAATAGAACTTCAAGATGTCACCTATTCCTGCTCCTACTACTAGGTTCACATGTCTTCTTGATCTTTCTTTTTTAAAATAATAATTTCATTTCCCCCCAATTACATGTAAAAACAAATTTTAATATCCATTTAAAAAATTTTATTCTCTCCCTCCTTCCCACCTTTCCTCCTTTCTGCCTCTACTCCCAGAGATGATATGACATATATATATATATATTTACACATGCAATCATATGTAATATTTTTTCATATTAGTCATTTTATGGAAAAGAAGAACAAGAATAAGAAGGGAAGGAGGAGAAAAAAGGAAGGAAGAACGAAGGAAGACCATAAATTCTTCGTTTGAAGGCAGATGGCATTTTTCATCACGAATCTCTGAGATTATCTTGGATCACTATATTACTAAAAATAACTAGGTTATTCACAGTTAGTAATAATAAAAAAGTATATTACTAAAGATAGTGCTCTTCTCATTCTTCTCCCTTCATTTTGCATCAGTTCATATGTCTTTACCTGAATTTCTTTCTATGTTGCTCCATGCCCTGTAGTTTAGTTAAAGCTCCCCAATTTTCACTAGGCACTGGAATGCTCCCCACAGCTTCCATAGCTGCCAGTATTGCCACTGCCACCATACTGCCTTCCTGACCCGTCTCAGTGTTTGAAGACCTATCTTCCTAAGCTTCCTTAAACTGAAAATAATTCACTATAATGTTTGTCTTTTTAAATTACAATTAATTCTGAAGTGTTCTCTTGGTAGGTCCTTTTGGAGCACGTACACTTAGGTGAGCTAAGCAAAAATGCTTCTCCTCATACTGCCATCTTGACTGTCCCCGGATCTGCATTTTCAGATCACTTGCATATTTGAATTGATAGTGTAATGAACTCCTGAGAACATTGAAGTCCAATCCTAATGCTATTGCAATCAATCAAGCTTAAAATGTTGAGAACCCATACCACAGTGGGGACACATCAGAGAAGGACATACAAGACTGTTAACTTGGAAATATTAACTTGCATCCAGATCCACACTTAGAAATCATGTAACTTGGAGCTGCACTTCTAGGTCGTTCTTCAGGCTGCTGACTGCCCCCACCTTCCCTTGGGACAACAAACAAGCTGTTACCCATGTACGATAGCGCCCGGGTGGCTATGGACGATGAGGCTCTGTGTACCCCACAGACGCCCAACCAACAATCCCTTAATTAAAGAGAGTCACTCCCAAGGACGAGATGCGTGTCCTACCTCCGAGAGTCACTTACCTGGCCCTTGCTAAGGTACCTCAAGTCTCGGGGTCCTCGTTAGCAGGAGGGCTCAGGCAGCCGGGACTTCGGATCTCGGTGGGACCTCCATTAATGTCAACTAGAAAAAACACAGAACTATTAAATAGTCAAAATCACTCTTTAATCAAGGGCTAAAGGGGTTCAGCACTAAAGGCCTCAGCCCTAATAGGCCACAACAACAGAGCTGCTCCCCGAAACTGCAGAGTCTGGACACCCGTGTCACTGACCCCTGGGAGTGCCACTGACTCAGGATGGACTCCAGGGAATAAAAGAATTTGGGGAACATATATACCATTTGGGGAGTCCAGGGGCAGGGAAAGATGATTGACATCACTATAGCTACAAGGAAAACGGGAGTGTTCAAACTACACTGAGAGGATACAATCAAGCTTGGGAAAGGAATCATAGCTAGAGGCTGGGTGTAAGAGAAGGGGCTGCTTACAATAGACTAAAGAATGGTTCCTGCTCAGGTGTGGACCTTCTTGGGAAAGGTTCTAATACAATAGGGGATGCTACCTAAAAGTCCTTAGCATATGCTGATCCCACCCAACCAGGATTGTCAATCCCCTGAGGGTCTCCCACTCTGTCTGAAACTGCTAATTTGGGATTCCCTTTAGGGTAGATTCCATGGGAACAGGGAACAAGAACAAGCTTTGGGGTCTCCAATCTACAAGCTAGGCCTGAAACTTGGGGTTCATCAGATCTCACTAGATAACAAGTTTGGGATTCCTAAATTCCATGTTGACAAGACAAATATTTTAAAGGCAAAATTGATAGGGTGTAATAATATATTAAATACAGAAATTAATTAGACATCTTGAGTTTCCCTCCAAGGTTCAGAATTTAGAGTCGTTTGTCCAAGTTTTCAAAGAGGAAAATTCAGGCTTATTATAAGGAAGGCTTTCCTAATAATTAGAGCTTTTAAAAAAAGGAATGAGTTTCCTTAAGAGGTCATAGGATCCTTTTATTTGGATATTTTCAAGGAAAGGTTGAATTTATCATTTTAGGTAAATGTTTTACACTGTATTCTTATTTCAGGTATGAATTTATCAAATGGAGACTGAGATCTCTTTCAATGATGAGATTTTGGATTTTTTTTCTTATGTGTTTTCTCATGTATAAAATAGAATTTTTAGAATTCTTATTATAGAATAGAATTATTATTATAGAATAGAATATTTGAACTCACATACTTGCCTTTAGGAAAGTTCTTTGTGACTTCTACCTACACATAAAAAGTTTTATCCTCTTTATATTCTTAATATATAATTATGCACATCACCCTTTCAGGTTGCTGAAATAGCATATTGTATTTGTAGGCTTCAAGTCAGTGGAAAACTAGATATCCAGTTAGAGAGATTGGTACAGTGTCTAGAACTCTGGGGAGATAATATAAACCAGTTGGTATAGTTGACTAACAGAGAAAATTAGTTTTTTTGTCTTTTTCATAGAGATCAGAGTAACTATTAATCACTTCATATAGTATATGGACAGTTAAGTGGTACAGTCTATATACTACTTGGCCTGGTGTCAGAAAGACCCGAGTTCAAATCTGAACCGGACATCTAAGCAAGTCCTTTAATCATATTTGTCTCAGTTTCCTCATCTTTAAAATGAGATGTAGAGGGAAATGGCAAACCATGCCAGGATATTTGCCAGGAAAACCCCAAACAAGGTCAGGAACTGCTGAGTTCAAAAGAAACTGTTATGGGGTTCAGATGTGTACCCCTGGTGTTCGGGAAGGATACCTTTAGCAAGAATGCAAGACTCCAAAACTTAGCTTAAAAACAAAAAGAGAAATTTATTAATTTAGAAAGTAATGTTGAGAATGACCAGGGGGATAGCAAGGTAGGACAGCAAGATGGCGAGCAGTTCCTGGGAGGACAGCATGGATGGAAAAGCTGTCCCCCAAATGACATCAGTTCTGGGGTTTTTATACTCTTTACCACTGATTCTATGTCATGGTGTGGACCTGACTTTAGAGTGCTAATCCCTCAGGCACTTGGTGGGGTGGGGTGGTCATCTGACTGGGGTCTGCCTGGAGGCATAAAGATTCATCTCTTTGTCCATCTTAAACCTAGAGGACAATCAAGGAGGAGAAACATCTCAGGACCCTAGGGGGATCATTGGGTGTTTCTAGGTTAAGAGTCAGAGGATGCAAAGGCAAGGGAGTTTCCCTGATAATAGTTCGCCTGAGTTTCTGGGGTACAGTGCCCATGTCAAAACAAACTGAATAATTTATTATTAAATATTAAAATATTATATATTTTATTAAATGATAGATAGATATATAAACACATATTTAAAATTTGTGCATTCAAGGCAAGATTGCAACCATCAATGAGAAAATAAATAAATGAATGGATAGATGAAAAAAGTGTTGGTTCTTTTTAGGGGTTTACTATGTGCCAAACAGTGAGCTAAGTACTTCGAATAGAAACAGAAAAATGAAATAGAAACCTCCCTCAAGGACTTCACACTAATGGGGATAAATAAATCTCAATTGTACTGGTTTGCATTTATGCCATTATCATCAGCACCTATCCCCCAAATTCTGGATAAATTCTTCACCAGAAAACTCATCATGACAGAAATTGCTTGTTTCAGCTTTGGAACTTACAACTCCTCAGTATCTTCAAATGCCCTTGAATCTATAATTGAAGGACTGGAAGGAAAATCACAAAACTCCTTCCAAAGTCTTCCTTTAGAGAGCATCCAGAAAGTCATTCAGCTCTTCATTTTCCACCAGTTTGTTTTTAATTGAGTGGCTTAAACTATAATGTCATCATATATCTTTCCCCTCAGTTTTCCTTCTGATTTTTTTCAGCTTCCTTTTAGTTATGGAAGTCCACCATTAAGTTATGAGCTCCTTGATGACAGGGAAAAGTTTTCTTTTTCCTATTTGTACTGATAGTGCTTAGCATAGTGCTTGCCATACAGAAAGTGCTTAATAGTAGATGTGTATTATACAGCACTGAATTATATAACAAAAGCAGTTTACCTACAGAAATGGAATGAATGACAGTATCAATGGGTCAGTTAATAGTGCTAGAGATCTACAATTAGGGGTATGTAGATAGTGTAATGATAAGTTTCAGTAGACCTCCATTTCACAGGACAGAACAGAGTTGATGATTCCCATCTTATCCAAATCCTGCAAGTAGTAAAGCAGGCTGGATAGATTTGGGACAACCTGTATCTGGGGAAGGGGATCAGAAGTAAACTTAAAAAGAGCAGATCCCTCCATTGCTTCTAGTCTTCCCCCTTCCCAGCCATCTTGGATGGATTCTAGAACACCCTGGAGCTAAAGAATGGGAAGTCAAAAAAGAAAGAACAGTTTAGATTGGCAAAAGTATTTCAACATCAATGGATGCCAGAGGCTCATAAATTGAAAGAAACTAGAAATTATGTAGTATAACTTATTTTAAAGGTCATAGTAGTTATTTTATAGGCCATATTAGTTAAAATGTTATGGGGTTCAGATGTGTACCCCTGGGGTTCGGGAAGGATACCTTTTGCAAGAATGCAAGACTCCAAAATATAGCTTAAAAACAAAAAGGGAAATTTATTAATTTAGGAAAGTAATGTTGAGAATGGCCAGCAGGATAGCAAGGTGGAACAGCAAGATGGAAGGCTTCTCCTAGAACCCATCAATTCTGGAGATTTTATACTCTTGCAACAAATGCTGTTTCATAATGTGGACGTGATTCTAGAGTGGTTGTCACTCCGGCATTTGGTGAGGTGGGTTGGTCATCTGACTGGGGTCTGCCTGGAGACATAGGGACTGACTCTCATAAAGATTCCTTAGTTTTAGGGAACAGACAGATGTCTGAGATGTAGCCTGATAGGATCGAGGTGTAGCCTGGAGGTGCATCTCTCTGTCCATCTTAAATCTAAAGGATGATCAAAGGAGGACAATCATGTCAGGGTCCTATAGAGGTCATTGGATGTTTTAGGCTAGGAGTCATGAAGAAGGGAGCAAAGGAATTTCCCTGACAATAGTTTGCCTGAGCATCAAACAGTTCAATAGTATTTTAATATTTAGAAGACACTTTCCTCATATCAACTTCTTCAGTCCCATAATTCAAATATTATTGGCTACTCCCTTTATAGATGAGCAAATGAGTTTTTGAAATTTGTCTAATGTTACTTAACTACTGTGTTTCACAGGCAAGATTTGAAATAATCAGTCATCCAAATTCCTTACCTTCCTACAAGTCTTAGCTGAAATCCCACCTTCTGGTAGACACTCTCTCAGATCATTCAAAAATTATCTTGTTTATATATAGTTGTTTACATATTGTTGAGTTCTTTAAAGAACTTAATCCTGTTTGCCTCTGTTTCCTAATCTTTAAAATGAGCTGCAGAAGGAAAAGGCAAACTACTCTATCTTTGCCACAAAATGCCCAAATGAAGATTCAAACATGACTGAATATGACTGAACAACAAAAACAATTTCACTGTATCAACTGGCTACTTCTGTCACTGCAACAATCCTTCAATTTGAATAATTAAGTTTCATAATATGGAAGTAAAAAAAGTAAACAGGAAAGTCAGTTATTTGTTAATTAGAGCTAGCTAGTCAGTCACACTAAATGATTCTTCTGTAAGTGCTTTATTTAGGGAAGAATGCATTATTCAGACCATCTAGTTCCTTTCTGGGATTTCATGGATTTTCTTTTCCCCTGCATTACCTTTATTATATATTTGAATAGCTTAGCAATCAAAGATTTTTGTTTGTTTGTTTTTAAGCAATCCATATACAGTTCTGCATATAGTCTAACCAGTTAAATTCTTGATGTTTCTTCCAGCTCTAAGATTCAGTAGAGAATGTTTTTATTGTCTCTTAAATTTAAAGTACATAAGCCCTTGAATAGATCTGATCCTGAAGCTTCTATGTGTGGGGTTATCTTCTAAGTGTGGCTCAAAATTCATTCCCACCATCCAGTGCTATAATTTGACACAAGGCTATATAAATAACAATTGTTGGATTAACAGATGCTACTGTTTAGATTTAACAAGATTGCTATTGAACATTTAATTAAAATTAAAGATTAAAATCAATCAAGTTGTAAAGCATTCCCAGTCTACCAAAGAATCCATCAAATGATAAGCATTTTAAAAATTATCTTTTTATTATTTTAAATTAAGTTAAAAGCCTACCTAATACAGAATTACCTGTTTTAGTGAGGTAATCTTTAGAAGAAAAGACCAAAGAAGCTCATATTGTAGTATCTCCTTTTTCATTAGTTGAAATTTTCGTAGACTAGGCATATAATGGAAAGCACAGTGGAATCAAAAGACCTAGATTCTATTCCTGCTTCTTTCCCTAATTCAATATATAACTATAGATGTAGCTTATTTCTTGGGGTCTCTGTTTCCTTATCTTGAAGATGAAGTGTTTTTGAATATGTGATCTCTACATAGTCTTCTTGTAACATTTTGTGAATTATACCTCTTTTTGCAGACTCATTGAATAAAATAGTTCAATAGTCTAAAGGAATTACAAAATATTTTAACAACAAAAAATGTCTGTAATATCATTGCAAAATTTAAAATGGCAATAAGTTTGGGTTTTAGGGGTAAAGAGTTGAAAGAACATCTGGAGATGCTGAAATAACCTGCATTCATTTATGTTATTTAAGTTGTAAAATCATATTCAATCTTGACCCACTCAGGAAATCTAACATAAACGTCCTGCTGATTTTGACAGTCATACAGCAAAAACACCCTCTAATGAGCATTTAATAGTCACCAAAAGTTTTGCATTAAGTACAAAGCCCTTTTGATTACTTATTCCACTAATTTAAAGTAAATGCTTTTACAGATGGCATCTGTTAGGCCGCAGAGCGTGTGCTGCATTCATATGTAGTCATTGGAAATAGATTCCAGCTTTGGTATAAAGATTGTACAGAAAAGATCAAACATGAAACACTGAGTAAACATTTACTAGTGATATATTTTTTCTTCAAATCTTTTCATAAATACTTATCCAATAACAAAGTACAATGCTTAGGGTCCACATAGTAATTTAGAAATACCTTGACAAATTAACACCTATAACAAAGTGATCTAGGCTAAGAAACTGAGCTCTCCATTTGGTTTCCAATCTTCCTTGAGTATGGGCGAATATAATAATTCCATCCCCTTCAAACTGTATTATATTACAAACATGAAAAATGCCATGAAATGCTTTCAGATGTTGGAGCCTATCAAGAAAATAGCAATGACACATTAGAATGAAAAGTCAAAGGAAAGCCATATATTAATTTAGAGATAGATGAGTCTATAGTGCTTTTTTTTTCTGTGTTTTAATTATTTCCATAAGATACTATCTGATGTTATATCAAAGGTTTATCTTAAATGAAATAAATTAAGAGAATTATGTGGGATGACTGAATTCATAAACAGAATATGTCTCTGTCTGGGTGAATGTGTCATAAACCAGATTGTTGCTGTACCTAACTTACTTCCTGTAGGCCAAGTTGGGAAGTGCATTGCCTCCTGGTCGATAGGTAGTGATTTATTGTGACAGTACTCTTAATAGTGCCTCAGCTACTCAGAAGAGTTATGGCATCACCCTATTGCTAATAGGCTATCGCTTAAAAACTGGCAAACTTTAGTTCAGAAAGTATTGAATTTGGGCCTTCTGATGTGTAAGTTACACTCTGGTTGTAAGTTTCATACCTCTCCAAGCATATTAATGAAGGCTTCACAGCCTGACAAATTTACAACTAGGAAAGGAATAGCAATAACAGTGAAAACCTGATTCTAAATTTAGTAAAACAGGAATGTTATAAATATTTGCAATGTTATAATTGTTCAACATTGATCACTGATGTTATTTTATTAAAATATTCAGTGGAATCATATTATAACAGTTCTGTAAATAGATAGGTCTAACGTACTTCAGGTCTACCATATTATGTCAGACATTTCTATTATTATATTTTACAGTATTGTTGTTTTTAGAAAAAAACATCTTAGGATCTTAGAGATCTAGTCCAGACTTCTTTATTTTTCAGGTGAGAAAGAATAAGACCCAGAGTACTTAAGTATTACTTCTCAAAGATCACAAAGGTAACAGATGACAGATTGGAATCTAAACTAAGGTCTTCTAATCCAGCGTCTTGTCTGCTTAGTGAAATGTTGCATATTAAGAAAGGAGTAGATGGAGAATTCAGAGCTAATTTCTGCTTTGGCAAATCTGAATTAACTAAAAAGTTATTAAACTGCAAATATAGCCTTTGCTCTAGGTATAGCACTACTAGATCCATACGCTAAAGAGAAGAAAGAAGGAAAAGGACAAATATGCAAAAAAATATATATCTATAGCAGCTCTTTTTGTGGTAGCAGAGAACTGCAAATTAAGGATGTGTCCATATATGAAATGGCTGAATAGTCAAATATTACTGTGCTATAAGAAATGAGAAACGGTATATATTCAACAAAAACTGAAAAGACGTCTATGAAATGATATAAGAGTGAAATAAGCTTAAGTATAAGAAAGATTTCCACAATTACAGTAACAGTTTAAAGTCTTTACAACTCAGATAAAAGTGGAACTGCTCTTTGGGTTCTGGAGGGGGCTGGGAGGAGGAGAGGGAAAGAACATGAATCATGTAACCATGGAAAAATATTCTGAATCAATTCATTAAATAAAATTTCAAATAAAAATAAAACTCAGATAATGTGATGATAAAGCACCAATCCAAATGTAAGAAAATAATGCATGCTTACTCACCTCTTACAACAGAGATGAACTTAAAAGAGAATGATAGTCATATATTCTAGAACATAACCTATGTGACAATTTCTTTTAATAGTCTATGAATATTTGTGATGGTTTTATTTTTCCTTTTTTGTTATTTTGTAGGAAAGAGCAGTAGAAAGGAAATGATAGACAAATTTAAAATACATTTTTTAAAAATTCCTTCATTGATCACTTTCCTTTAGATCAACCGGTGCACATCTATCCAAGGAAAATTTGAGTTGAGATACAAAAGATTGCCCATCCTCTGAAAGATATATAGAGTTTAATATTTCCCTAATACTCATTCTGGAGCTCACTGGAAAACAAAATTACACAGTAAACATGAAACTGTCCAGGACCTCAACTTCTGGAAAATAAAATTTGTTAGTGTTAGTGACAAGTAGTGTGCTTGGTGGTTAATACATATACAAATATAACATTGTGAGCAAAAGGGCAAAATTTTTAGTTTCTTATTCATAGCTTAATGAACAAACCACAATTAATTAGGCAAACCTAATGCACTAGCATTAAACTTATCCAATGTGACATAAAATAATAGTATACTTTTACAAAGCTTTCTAAGAGTCATAAAAATTCTTTGTCATGAAAAAATTAATTGCAGTGTGGTCCAGCAGAAAGAACTGTAACACTAGAATCAGAAGAATCCTTAATTCTTGCCTCTGACAAATTGTGTAATTTAATTTTTTTTGCCTCAATCTCTTCTTCTGTGAAATTAAAAAAAAAGATTCAACAAGATATCCTCTGATGTCTCTTCTAGCTGTATGATTTTATAAATACTTCCAGATATAAATACTTTTCTGATTTGACAGATTAAATCCAAAGAGGAAAATACAATTTACTAAGATTATATAGCCAGTAAGTGGTAGATTCAAGATTAAAAGTCAGTCTGCACTCCAAATACAGTATGCTTAACTCTACAGCAGAATAATTGCCTACTCTAGTGTTCTGTTATGAGTTAAAATAATTCATTAAATTAAAATTTTAAACATATTAGGATACTACTATATCATTTTCTATTAGTTCACAGAGTATTATTTCAAAACAATCATATTGTCTTACTGTTTCATAAGTGAATCTATATTTAGGATTCTTTGACTTCATGTCTAGGAACCCCTTCACTCTATGCCACTCCCAGATCTACTTATATAGCCATGAGGAATTCCTGAAGTTAGAACTAATTTGACTCTTTTCCTTGTGAAATGAACAATTAGGTAAAGGGTATATTGTGAATACCAAAGAAGTTCTACTAAGCTTCAGTAGTCCAACCAAAGTACCCACGAATGCCTGGTCATAACTATATCTCATTTGGCCCTTAATTATGTACCTACATTTTTTGTAGCACATTCCTAATTATTAAACTAAGTTTTAAACGACTCCTTGTTCTTAAGGACTTTGCTTAATATTGCACTAATGAGAATAAAGAAATACTATGTCCTATCCTAAAGTCATTACAAGTAAATTTTGAGAAATTTGAGAGTTTTCCCTTGACCTCAGTTCAAAAGTAGTATCTTTATTTGCTAATGGATTAAAGGAAAATTAAAACAGAGTTAAACCCATGGTAAATTATAATAAATCAAAATAAATGCTGATTTTATAAACTTTTAGGAGACTCCTCTACCTGTGCAAGTGAAGTACCTTTAATGTGTAATGACTTTATAACAAGTCATGCTTAGTTAAGTAATATTAAAGGCCAATTTTTATTAGCTTTGTAGCCAAATTGTTCGCATTTTCAAAAGGACATGTAAACAACATTAATATTTTCTTTTTTTTGATGAATTATTATTTTTTAATTAATTTATTTAGTCAATTTAGAATATTATTCCTTGGTTACAATAATCGCATTATTTCCCTCCCTCCCCTCCCTTCTCACAGCCCACGTGCAATTTCATTGGGTATTACTTGTGTCCTTGATCAGAACCCATTTCCATGTTGTTAGTGTTTGTATTAAGATGTTCATTTAGAGTCTACATCCCCAACCATATCCCCTTGACCCATGTATTCAAGCAGTTGTTTTTCTTCTGTGTTTTTACTCCCACAGTGTTTCCTCTGAATGTGGATAGTGGTTTTTCTCGTAGATTTTTCCAAGCTGTTCAGGGTCACTGTATTGCTACTAATGGAGAAGTCATTACATTCGATTGTACCACAGTGTATCA
This sequence comes from Monodelphis domestica, assembly GCF_027887165.1. Taxonomy (NCBI): domain Eukaryota; kingdom Metazoa; phylum Chordata; class Mammalia; order Didelphimorphia; family Didelphidae; genus Monodelphis; species Monodelphis domestica. The sequence continues at coordinate 173,479,147 of NC_077234.1, forward strand.
GTCTCTATGTACAATGTTATCCTGGCTCTGCGCCTTTCACTCGCATCACTTCCTGGAGGTTGTTCTAATCTCCATGGAATTCCTCGACTTTATTATTCCTTTTAGCACAATAGTATTCCATCACCAACATATACCACAATTTGTTCAGCCATTCCCCAATTGAAGGGCATCCCCTCATTTTCCAGTTTTTGGCCACCACAAAGAGCGCAGCTATGAATATTCTTGTATAAGTCTTTTTCCTTATTATCTCTTTGGGGTACAAACCCAGAAGTGCTATGACTGGATAAAAGGGCAGGCAGTCTTTTAGTGCCCTTTGGGCATAGTTCCAAATTGCCCTCCAGAATGGTTGGATCAGTTCTCAACTCCACCAGCAATGAATTAATGTCCCTACTTTGCCACATCCCCTCCAACATTCATTAATTTCCTTTGCTGTCATGTTAGTCAATCTGCTAGGTGTGAGGTGATACCTCAGAGTTGTTTTGATCTGTATCTCTCTGATTATAAGAGAATTAGAACACTTTTTCATGTGCTTATTAATAGTTTTTATTTCTTTAACTGAAAATTGCCTATTCATGCCCTTTGCCTATTTATCAATTGGAGAATGGCTTGATTTTTTGTAAAATTGGTTTAGTTATTTATAAATTTGAGTAATCAGACCTTTGTCAGAGGTTTTTGTTATGAAGATTGTTTCCCAATTTGTTGCTTCCCTTCTAATTTTGGATGCATTAGTTTTGTTTGTACAAAACCTTTTTAATTTGATGTAATCAAATTATTGATTTTACATTTTGTGATATTTTCTAGCTTTTCCTTGGTTTTAAAGTCTTTCCTTTCCCAAAGATCTGACATGTATACTATTCTGTGTTCACCTAATTTGCTTATAGTTTCCTTCTTTATATTCGGGTCATTCACCCATTCTGAGTTTATCGTGGTGTAGGGTGTGAGATGTTGATCCAAACTTAATCTCTCACATACTGTCTTCCAATTTTCCCAACAGTTTTTATCAAATAGTGGATTTGGGTCCCAGAAGCTGGGATCTTTGGGCTTATCATAGACTGTCTTGCTGAGTGCCCCAAGTCTATTCCAATGATCCTCTTTTCTGTCTAACATTTATATTTTCTTAATAAAAAACTTAATAAAATAATACCAGCATTTATATAGAAAAATCAGTTTTGCAAAATATTTTACATAAATTCTTATTTTATATAATAATTTTTATCTGAAGGCACAATTATTCTGTATCAGAAAGACCTATGGGCCATTTCATCCTATGGGGCCTTATGGCTTCCAAGAAATGAGACCTTTCTACTCTTTTTGTCTCTTTGCTTCTATTCTAGATAAAAGGAATTGTTGCTGACCATGGCAGAACAAATTATGGGGATCATATCTGAACCCAGTGAGGGCAGGATAGCATTGATACTATGAGGAAGAAAGAGAAAACTTTAGGAGTCAACTTCAGGACTCCAGCTGTAATAAAATAATTCTGGTGCTTGTCAAGTTGTAATAACTAGATACTCTGGCTTGACTAGAGAGATACTAAGGGAAACCTGTGGGTGCCTAATTGTAATGGAGATAGAGATACTTCTGAGAGATAGATACTAGGAGAGGGGATACTCTGGGTCACCTATTGATCACTACTGATGGCTAATAGATCAAGATAATTTCTACCCTCCACTCTTCACCTCCCAGTTTTCCACCCACTCCCTCCTGCCTCCCTTCCCCTTTCCCTGTTAGTCAGACATCCTTCTATGTAAATCAAATTTGAACTGTGAGGTTTAGAGAAGATACTTTTTCTCTCTTTCTCAAATAAGAAGGTTTATTAGGGAAGACGGGACAGAAAGATGAGGTGAGAGGGATGAGGTTATCCCTAGTCTATAATGAGGGTTAGAAGGATTTTAGGAAATGTCAGTCCTGTCACAACTGTGTCACAAGTCTGTCAAGGAGATGAGAGGACAAATGTTTGATCTTTCTTCTTCCTTCAAAATCAAATCTCAGAGACACCAATATCTTCTTCACCACACTAAGCCACCAACAAAAGTTAATTTCTTCTCAGTCTAGCTCCAGAAGCCCCCCAACCCCCAAGGGTCCTTCAGCCTAGGACAGAAGCTAACAGGGGACCTGTTCCCAGCTTCTTCTCTCTTCCACCTGACTTGCCTCCAACTGTCTTTCCTGGGAACATTCTATTTGAAATGTTTTTTTTTGATTGACAGCTGAGGTCCTTTGCTTTGTTTTGCATGCTTGTCTTGTCTTGTAAATCCTCTCTTACACACAGTTCAGTATTAGTTGAAATTTCTAGCAATGATGCTGCCTTTGGACATAACTTGGTGGCAACAATGCTAGGTAGGATATGAACTAAATTATAGGCATAATTCATTCCTCTCTTTCTTCTAAGGTGATATAGGAGAATCATGGTCCCTGAGTTATTATTTATTCTTGCTATATCTTTGAAGTTCATGTACCTCCTTAAGAGTTCTCCAATGATAAGTAGTTAAATGAAGTTATATTACTAGTCATTTGTCTTCTCAAAAAATAGACACAAAGGCAATAGCTTGATTTTGGTCCCAGCCAATAAAAAAAAAATAAAAGAACCCTATTCTGCACACCCAGGATCCCCTCAGAACACTCAATAACTATCAAATGGACATGCAATGTATCTGACCCTAAAAGAGAAAATCCCAAGTAGTCTCTCCATATATTAGTTCCACTGAGAAAAGTATAACCAGCTCATAATTTAAACTTTTGACTGTACCAAGAAATTTGATATTGAGATCTCTTTTTACTAAGTGTCTCTGACTTCTCAAGAGATGAGGGCTACAATGTCTGGAATAGCAGGTTGTAAATCTGTAAAAGTTAATTCCCTGGATGATGTTTATGGAAGCTCTGCTGTAAGCAGATTACGTGGTTTGGAGGTGAAAAATTATTTTATTGAACTAGAAAAAATAATAACAAAACATAATTAAAAGAATAAAAGATTAAGAATATAAAAATAATTAATGAAAAAATATAAAGGAAGGAGGTCTAGCAATACCAGATTTCAATTTGTTTTATAAAATAGTAATCAAAATCATTTAGTACTGCCTAAGAAATAGAAAGATAAATCAATGGAATACAACAGACATATAGCAAACAAAAGACCTTTCCCCTCCTGTCTTCTCCTTTCTTCTCCCTTCCTCTCTTCATCTCCTTTCCTCTCCTATCTCCTCCTCTCCTCTGTTTTGCTCTCTTCTCCTTTCCTCTTGTGTCTTTTCTTCTCTTCTCACCTTTTCTTTTCACAAAAACAGTGGAATCAGTGGTTCTATATTGAAACATCTGAGTTAGACAATCCTTATCAAAGTGTATATATATATATATATATATCTCCAAATACTTTTGCCCCATATTTGTCTATCTGTAGTTCACTTTTTTCTTTTTCATACAACTTTTTGTTATTGCTTTTATAGCATGATGAAAACACTTTAAGTGAGTTTTGAGTTTCTTTACTTGTAAAAGTCCCATTTGGAGCATATTAAAGAAAAGCTTTGCATTCTTTCCATGCTAACAGGCAGACATTGAATTTTTTGTGATGCACTAGAGAATAGTAACCCGGATATTAAGAATATGGGTCTGAGAGAATCTACAAGCAACAGGTGTTAGCTTTACCTGCCATGAATCCATTACATCTTTTTATTTCTCAAAACTTCCTACATGCTAGTGGATATAAAATAATCAATATCAGAAATCTGAAGGTAACAGTATCTGGGGAAAATTATTAAATATACTAGATAGATCAATGCAACTTTAAGGGGATACCTATTGCAAAAACAGTGTTAATACTTCACTAAAGGACCTTTATCTTTTCTTTGACAATCCAAAGGCCTCCAAAATTTTCTAAAATCCATTTCATCATGTAAGCAGGATTCCCAATTCTAGAGAGACCAGCTATTCCTTCTAATTTTTTTTAGTCCAACAGATTCACAGTTTCCTAATGAGGAAATACAAGCTGGGAAATATGTGAATAAAGGAATCCCTGCATTATAGATATTTTATTTTAACAGTAACCATATAGAATAACATGTTATAGAATATTCAGCTACAAGGACCTCAGAGGGTCAAAATATATTATTTCATATAAGAAGATACTAAAGGCCTAACAATGTAATTGGTAGCTACTATTATCCAGTCTAATCTTTCTCTATTCTTGGCTAATTATAATCATTAATTAATTCTTAAGAAATTAGTATTATCAATAATGATAATGTTATGAGGAAGAGAGGATATGAGCAGATGAAGTAGGTCTTCAGGGAGATGCAGATGCAAAGAAAAGATTCTAGAATGTGGGAGGAAAAGTGTGAGAGAGTTAACTGAGGTTGGAGCTGGGGTCTTTCTCTGGTTTGACCTGGAGGGACTGGTTGTTTTCCCTTAGTGGCTGCTTCTACCTTGTCTTTCCCATTCTACCTGCTTACCTGTTGGCTTATTGTCATCTACTAAGCTTCCTGGTGTGATCATGAATCATTTGGGCCATCTTTCTGTAAGATTAGGTCTGGGGTCCTTCTGTATCCAGGGCCTCTCCCTGGGCCCTGTTCTGCCAAACTGCCAAAACACACTACCTCTATTACCATCGAAAGGGAGGGGGTTGGGGTTAGTGTAGGTTTATATATATTAGGGACTGGGGTCTTTAGACAGATAGGTAAGGATTAGGTTAGCTTAAAATCTGTGATGACTCTCAGTGACGAAACATTTAGATCTGGGGGAGGTGTAGGTAGTTATTAGCTTAGTATTATCCAAATCCCCTTTTCACCTTTCCTTGTCATAATAAATCTAACATCCATCCCTGTTATATAGTGGTTTGTGTTTGTTACCTCAGGACAGTCTCTGCCTGGACTGGGTCCGTTAGCCTGTCAGTCAACCTATTGACACTGCCTTCCCAAATCAGTTAAATCTTCTGATAAGGGCCCTATCTGAAGCACCTAATCCTGTCCCCAAACCACCCTCCAATACAATAACCAGTATTCATATGAATGCAATATATTTAGCAGCAGGTTTGTTGTTTACTAACCATGCCTCAGTCTCTTAGTGAATTGAAGCATTTATTATTTCAGTGAATGAAACACTCAAACTTTAGAAAATGAGTTCTTCTTAGATTTTAAAATGTTCTTAATTATTAGATATTCATTCTTTTAAAAATTGTCCAACATCTATAAAAAACATGAGAAGAAACAGGTAAAGAGTCAAAGAATAAAGGAAGTACATTTAAATGTAGATCATGTCTAAATATGCTGTAAAACAATGATTGCGCAACATTTTCAGCTAAGAAAAAAAGAAAGAATCAAAATCTCACACACTATACTAAGATAAGGTCAAAAAAGATAAATGATTTAGATATAGAGAGTGATATAACTAAACTAGAGGAACACAGAATACCTAGCAGATCTTTGGAGAAGGGAAGAACTTGTAACCAACGAAGCAATAGAGAATATAAGAAGATATTAAATGAAAAATTTTAATTATATTAAATTTAAAAGTTTTTGTACAAACAAAACTAATGTAAAAGCTGTAGTAAGCAAAGGAAGATTGCAAAAGGATTTTGCAAAATGAACCACATTTGATTGACAGGAATATGTGACAGAATCACATGGGAGTCTGGGTCAAGAGTCTAAGGTCCTAACTGAAAAAGAAACAGTCTCTTAGGGTAAGCTTTTGGAAATAGTAGAGATTTCCATCTTTCTACAAGGTTTCTGGCCCTTTGTAAGATACCAGCTTTAGTGGAGAAAAAAACTGTTTTTACTGGCTGTTGGCAGCTGGACAGAAGACCAAAGAAGAAACCACTTCTCTGCTGGACCTACTTTGGACATTTCCTCTTGGATCTTGGCTCATTTACTGGACTCTGTTTTGTGAGGTTCTATTTGGGGGGAACCTAAATTATTTAGCCTAGGTAAATTAGCCATTAGGATATTTTATTAAGGGAATTTAGGTTTGGAGAATAAGATAAAGTACTTCTCCTTTGTTATCCTCCTTCCTATCCCTTTTCTATCAATAAATTTAAAATATGGGGTGTATGAGGTGTTCAGGGAGGGGTAGTATCTCTAGTATGGAGGGCTTGTCATGCCCTCTTAGGTCAGCTCACCAGCCTCTGACCGTCACCTGACACCCAGCTCTCACTTGTGGCTCCCAGTAGCTGCTAGCATGCGGCAGAGGCCACACCCTGGGCAACGGCTTCAACAGGCTGGCTAAACCTTGTGAGGGTAGCCATCGGGTCGTTCTCGACCCCTGGTGAACCAGGGCTTTGCTCACCCAGCATGTGAAGACTGCTTCGACTGAACAGACTGAAGAAACCAATAAGAAGGTTCAACGGCTGAGAGGGCGACGCAGCAAAGCACTGTGGAGTGCTCAGGGCGTGTTGGAGCACAAAAGACAACATGGCCATCCAATGCAGCTGAGGAAGTCTCCAGGTGTAATGACTTTTCGTGCCACTGGACCCAGGCTTCCAATGCGGAGAGAGTGGGACTGTCTCTGTGCATCAACTCTTACACTTAAATCTTCATGCACAAGTGTCTTTGTGCACACTCATTTATACACCATAGATGAAAACGCACAAAGACCATCATCATCCTCGATTACCAAGAAACTACTACTAATTTAAAATATTTATGTTTCCTCCTGTCTCCTTCCCCTTTAAAAATCCTACCAAAACAAAGCTATTAGAACAAATGCCTTTGATAAAGGTATAATTTATCAGATTTTTAGAGAACTAAGTCAAATTTATAAGAATAGAAGCCATTCCCCAATTGACAAATAGTCTAAGGTTACAAACAAGCAATTTTCAATTGAAGAAATCAAAGCCATCAATAATCATAGGAAAAAAATGTTCTTAAATCACCAGATTAGAGAAATGCAAATTAAAACAACACTGAGGTACCAGCCCATACTTATTGGCCAACATGGTGGTAAAGGAATGTGGTCAAAGATGGAGAGGATGTGGCAAAACTGGGACACTAATGGAGTTGTAAACTGATCCAAACCTTCCATAAAACTTTTTCACTCTCCTTTGCTATTCATCATCAAATCCATGCTCTCTAAATGTAGATATTTGCTGGGAGCCATCAGACCATGACACCTTGACAGAGTCATGCGTGGTAGCTGGGGAGACCACAGAGTGGTCCTTGGCGAGATGTGATTGTCCACCCTTTTACATGACTTCTTTCATCAATGTCCCTTACCTATGAATTGACATGATTATTATTCCCCCTAGTCTCAAAAGAAATAATGCAAGAGCAAAACACCTGTACCCTAATTCTCCAAAACATTACCAAAAGACCAGACCTTTAAACCCAATCCCAAAAAGACTATCATGGGTTAACTTTTACTTAGATACATAATTCCTAGAAAAACCACAGCTACAGGTCAAGCCAAAAATTTTCCCACATACAGAAGCCTATTCTCATGAAGTCAGCACACAAATCAATCATAGAGGCCCAAGCGATAAATACAAGTACATCAAGCTTCAGTATGCCTCAGTGACTCGATCACAAAAATCAGTAACTCCCCAGAAGCCACCTGTCTAAATCTGAATTGTGTTCCCAGACCCCTCAGTCTCCATGATATGATTGTTGAACTGTCTTCTAAGAACTGCTGATTAATTATTCCATTTTAATTAAAGCAATATGTAATTTTCCTTGATTGTAAGCTCAAAACTTCTCACAGGGTAATGAGAAAATTAAGCCACCTGTAACAAAATCATTTATCTTGTGTGCAACCTTTATTCTGTCTGTAATCACAATACAAGAATATAGAATGTTAATCAAGTGATTTGTTAAAAGTTGATATATCACTTTTCCAATTATCTCTCTTTGATTTTGTGTATATGCGTGCCAAGAGAATGGGTATAAAAATAAAGATCAGACATCAGGAAAGTGGAGCAGCTGTCAGATGCAAAGGAATCCCATGGCTGTTATGATTAAGTTGTCTTCCGTTTGTTATTTTTGTTGGCTGATTGTTTGCCACCAGTAGGGATACCCTGGAGTCTTGGGCAAGGGTGGACTTTGCCTGTGACAGGTATTCTATTAAAACTAACTTTCTCCTACCTCATTTTTACTCTTTTACAGTAGAGGACAATATTCTTCTTTGAGATCCTCAGGCTAACAAACTAAGTTATCCTTGATGCCTAACTATTTTTCATCTCCTTTTCTCCTTATCCAATTTGTTGTCAAGGACTGTCTCTTAAATATGCTACTTTCTCTATTTAAAAAAAAAAACAATAAAATTTTTTAAACTTAAATTTATTTGTTTCTTTAAGACACTGAGTTACCTCCCTCCCCTACCTGCCCCCATTATAGAAGAAATAACAAAAGGTTATGTATATAAAATGATATCTTACTTATTTTTATTAATCAGTTCTTTCTCTGGAGTTATTCTTCAAACAATATTTTTTTTTGCTACACATGACATTTCTTGGTTCTGATCATTTTACTCTTCATAAATTCCTTTCCATGTTTTTTTCCCCCCCAAAAACTAACCTGATCATTATTTCTTAACATCAGAGTAGTATTCTATGACAATCAGATGCCACAACTTGTTTAGCCATTCTCCACAAAGGGAGCTTCTATAAATATTTTACAACCTATAGGGTCTTTTATTTTTTTTCTGATAACCTTATTAAATAAGCCTATTATGGGGTCAAAAAAGGTATGTAGTCTTTTTGAGCATAATTACAGATTGCTCTCCAAAAAGTTTAGACCAGTTTAATTTCACCAATAGCATATCAGTGGCCCCATTTTTATAAACCCTCACCAACATTTGCCATTGTATCCTTTTATCATTTTAGCCAATCAGATAGTTATGAAATAATATCTTAAGAGTTGTTTTGATTTGCATTTCTCTAAACAATATTGAATTAGAACATTTTTATATCTATATCTAAAAATCATTCCTATTTTTAAACAGTTTATCAATGGGAAAATGGTTCACATTTTTATATATTTGACAAAGTTCTCTAAATAGTGGAGATATGAGACCTCTATCCAAGAAAACATATATAATTTCTCTTACTAACAACTAACTTTTCTTTCTAATTTTGGTGACATTAGTTTTATTTGTAAAAGCAAAACAAAATGAAACTTTTCAACTTAATGTATCCAAAGAACCTACTATGTGATTGGCCCTATTCTAAGAGATAGCTTCTCTTCATCACTTTATGCCTAATTTATTGCATTAACTTGTTGATGGGTCTATTTGCTTTAAGGCTCATTATACTCTGATGCATACTCCTTTCAGCTGCCAAAGTGATTTTCATGAATCATAGTTCTCACCATTTCATCCCCCACTCAATAAACTTCAGTAACTTCCAATTACCTCTAGGATAAAACACAAAATATTCTCTTTGACATTCAAAAGCCTTGTTAATCCAGCCTTCTCCTACCTTTCCAATATTCTTATACTTTATTCCCTGAAAGATAATCATTACTCTAGTAACATTGGCCTCTTGGCTGTCCAATGGGGGAAAAAAAAACAAAAAAATCTCTGATTAAAAACCTCCCAGGTTCCTGTAAGTACAAGCTAAAATATTTTCTTTTTATAGGAAACCCTTAGTGACATTTAAATTTGAGTATCTTCCTACTGTTAGTAACTTCCTTTTTATCTGGTATCCTGTAAAGGATAGTCAGGGAAAACTAGTACCTCCAGTATGAGTTCTTGAAAAGCCTTTTTCAGTACTCCTTTCTTCTTTTGGTGTCCATCTGACATCCAACTCTCACCTGTGGATCCAAGAAGCTGCAGTATGCACAGTAGCAACATCTTCATGAACCATCTAGGCAAGTAAACTAACTTAGGTTGAGGGAACCTGATAGACCTCAAAAACACATTAGTGAATTAGGAGGGATCTCTATATACTCCAGGCATATGAAGACTCTCCCTTTCAGAAGGGGTAAATGAGAAAAATTTGTTTGAATGGCCATAAAAGGTGTTGAAGCAAACCCTGTTGAGAGCTTAGAGCTTGGTTAGACACCTAAGGAGCCAAGTTCAGTCACTGCATCTTGATTCATTATAAGGAATTTTGACTTTTGTCTTACCAATGAACTTGATGTCTCTGGAAGAGAGCATAAGGCTGATTTTATCCAACTCTGCCTCACTTAAAGACATCACTTATAGTGATGTTATTTTGGTCTTTTTCAAGTATGATGACAATAACAAACCAATTAACTATCTATCTAATATACAGCTTGTACATTTTTGCATGTTGTGTCCTCAATTATATTGTGAACTCCTAAAGAACTGAGAACAGCTTTAGTCTCTCTTTGTATATTATATCTATGCAATACCTGCAGTAGTATGTGCTTAATGAATATTTATTAGTATAATTATTAATTATTTATTAATCACTTTTATTATATTTTAAGGGTCAGCTTGACACAATAACCAATATCAGTATATTTACAACTTGATTCATTAATTCTCTTAAGCTTATATCTCCCTGAATTATATTAAGGGTGGAGAGCTTCCAGACTACCGGCTTGTATTGGTCCACACCTATAAATTTCTGACTTTTTGAGAAATACATCAACACTCAGATTTGTATTTACATCTCTGTTCTTCCTAGTTAAATTAAAAGAGGAAGGACTTTAGATTATTAGTCTGATTTAAGTTCACCAATTCCTTTAACAGCTCTGGGTGTATCAGACTCTTAATATATGTCTACAGAAAAAGTGTAAAAATACTTATTCAAGAAATAATAACTTATACTTATACACACACACACACATCTGGGCACATGCCATATATATATATATATGTATATATATATATATACATATATATATATATATATACATATATATATATATATATATTTGTTGTTTGAACTGAATTCAAGAAATAGATAATGGACTTCTGGTCAAGATGGAGGCTTAGAAGCAGCAAAAGTTCAGACTTCTGAAAACCCTTCCTTACCAATCACAAACCGAATGCTCTTAGGGGACTGAAATTCAAACATAACAACAGGACAGAGTCAGGGAACCCTCCTTCTGGACTCAAATCAAAAGGTACGCCCCCCAAAATCCAGAATCCTAGAACACTCGTGTCTAAGGGGAAGGCAGAAGGAAAGTCCCAGGGCCCCTCCCCCCCAACCCAGAGCACTGAGCCCCCATCAGCAGCGGGAACCTCAGGGCCGGCAAAGGTGCCATTCTGAAGGGTGCATTTTGAAAGCAAACTGGGCAAGGCTTAGGTGTCCAACACTGAAGGCAGGGAAGTAGCCAGAGAGAGACAGGGGGAGCCTGTAGCACCGTGGCTGGGTCCTTCCATCAGTCTCATTGGCGGTTTTTGCGTTAGGGCACATCCAGACCAACCTAGTTGAACCTGATCCCATGAGGAGCGCTCAGAGCTCAGGGAGGCCAGGATCCCTACGCCCCTAGAGTGCAGGGCCTCTTGAAAGGACAGAAACCTCAGGGTGGGCAAAGGCACTGGGGTACCTTGTGGACAGTGCTGGACCAGGCTCAGAGCATAGAAGTAAGGCAGCAGAGAAACAGCTGGAGAGAACTGAGAGCAGTAACACCCGAAACACCGGCAGGCAGGGGAGGGCAGACCCTGCGTTTCCCTGGGAAGACAGCACAGTTGCAGAGAACAAACAGTTTGCCTGGGGCTAAAGCCTCAGATCATCAGAAGCATACACTGAGAGCCAGCCCTCCTCACTCAGATTTCTGACTGGAAAGGGGAGGAAAAACCATAGAGATGGCAAACAGTGCAGAGGTGCAATAGCTTCCAAACATCAAGAAAAGCAAGAAGAATGGGGTGACTTTGGACACATTTTATGGAGTAAAAATACAAAATACAGAGGAGATAGACGAGGAAACACAAACAAATGCTCCAAAACCTTCCATAAGAAATGGAAATCCTCCACAAGCTCTTGAAGCATTTAAATTGGAAATTATCAAAAAGATGGAAGCCTTCTGGCAGGAAAAATAGGAAATAATGCAAAAGGAACTCAGCAATCTGAGGGAACAAAATATGCAAATGCAGAAACAGCTCAAAGCCTCAAAAAACAGGTCAGACCAAACTGAAAAGGAAAACCAGTCTTTAAAGGTCAGAATCAGGCAACTGGAAGACATGATCTTGCAAAAGAGCAAGAATTAATAAAACAAAGTCAAAAGACTAAAGAATTAGAAGATAACAAAATATCTCACTGACAAGGTGACAGACCTGGAAAACAGAGGAAGGAGAGACAATCTGACAATCATAGTTCTACCAGAAAAGCCAAAAATAAAGAGTAATTTTGATATCATAATATATGATATAATCAATGAAAATTGCCCAGAGATTCTAGAATAAGGGGACAAAATATGCATTGAAAGATTTCACAAAACACCCTCTACACTAAATCCCCAAAAGACAAAACTCCCAGGAATGTAATGTGACAAGGAAATCACTTTAAAAGACTGATATATATATATATATATATAAATTTAAGGTCGCTAAGGAATTCAGCTATGTAATTCCTAAATGAAAACTCAAGTCAGCCGTCAACCTTTTATAGAGTTTAATTACAAACAAGAGGAAGAAAGGAATGAGAGAGAGAGAGAGAGAGAGAGAGAGAGAGAGAGAGAAAGAGAGAGAGAGAGAGAAAGGGGAGAGAAGGGAATAGGGCTTAAATACCCCTTCTGTTTAGGCTGGGCCAAAAGGCCCAAGCCCTTAGATAGCTGGGGCAAAGAAAGGAGATCAGTCCCTATTACTCACATGACCAAAATGGAGAAACAGTCTCAGGGGCCTCCACCTCCAGCTTCCTTCAGAACAAGCTTCTCAGAGCACCTCTCCAACCACTCAGAGCCAAAACTCTCCAACCACCCCCTCAGTCCTCAGACCCCTCTATCTTTAAGGAAACCATCCAAGTTCCCTCCCCTCAGTTCTCACATCTACCAATCGCTGTCCATCATTTTCCCTGTGCCAATGGTGGCTCTAGCTTAACCCAGGACCGCACAGAGGTCTGTGGCATGTCTGTTGAAGGCCATATTCTCAAATAATTAAATCTTGATCTTTTGCTACAGCCCTTCCTAAATCCTGTTACCCTGAGTAGGGTAGAGATTGGAATAATTAAATTTTGATCTATGCTGCAGTCCTTCCTAAATCCTGTTAGGACTGAGTAGGGTGGAGATTGCAATTTCCAAGACCTGGTTCTGTCATTCCAAGTATCTCCATTGTATCAATTCTAAAATCAATCATGACTCAAAGAAATTCCTGTTCTATGCTTAAGCATAGGTCAAAGCCCTTTCCATTGTTCAGCAAAAGGTTTCTGTCCTAAAGTAATCTTAAGAAGGGAGGAGGAGGAACCTCCCATGCCAATGGGGTTCACATTCCAATAGAGTTCCCACTCTCAATAGGAAATTTTTCAAGTATGAAATTTCCTAATGGTGAAATTTCCAACATTTATAAGTCTAAGAAATTTTAAGGTTTACGGTAATTGCCAAATTCCAAAGCTTCAAAGTAAAAGAAAAAATCTCACAAGAAGCCAGAAAAAGATAATTTAGATATAAAGGAACACCAACCAAGGTTACACAGGACCTAGCAATTTCCATTCTGAATGACCGTAAGGCATGGAACATGATATTCAGAAAAGCAAGAGAGCTGGGTCTTCAACCAAGAATCAGCTATCCATCAAAACTGACTATATACTTCCAGGGGAAAGTATGGGCATTCAACAAAATACATTTCAACAATCAACAAAAGATTTCCAAGTGTTTGTAAAGAAAAGAACAGAGCTCTGTGGAAAGTTTGATATCCAAACACAAAGAGCAAGAGAAACACGAATAGATAAATATGAAGGAAAGGGAAAAGGAGAAAAATGTTATCTTTTTCTTTTATTCAAACTCTCTTCTGTAAGGACAACATTTATATCAAATTATATATATTAATATGTGGGGAAATATAATGTGTAACTCTCAAAAATTGTATGCATCATTAGAGTAGTAAGAAGAATCACGCATAGGGAAAGTTTGGGGCATCAAGACGATATGGAGAAAGGGGGGGATAGAAAGAAAAAGAGAGGGGGATATCGCTAATGGTACTAAGATATACTCTAAGAAATAGAAAAAAAAAACTAAATAGAATAATCTTTCTCACACAAAGATACAGATGGGAAGGGGAGGGAAAGAATTCTCCTATAAGAAGGAGAGGAAGAGAATTTTTACTTAAACCTTACTCTCAGTGAAATCAACTCTGAGAGGGAAGAGCATCTAGATCCATTGGGATCTTGAATTTTATCTTATCCAATAGGGTAAGGGAGAAGGGAAAACCAAGGTGAGTAGAGGGGTAGGGAACCCAAAAAGGGAGTGAAGGAGAGGGGGGAGGGGAAGGGAACAAAAGGGAGGGGCTAGAAAGGGAAACATATCAAGGGAGGGAACTAGGGGGACTGATTTAAAGTAAATCACTGGCTTAAAAGGTTATAGCTAAAGAAGAAAGGTCAGAATTAGGGGAGGATATCAAAATGCCAGGGAATCCAGAAGTGACAATCATAACTTTGAACGGGAATTGGATGAATTCATCCGTAAAAAGTAGACAAATAGCAGAATGGATTAGAATCCAAACCCTTACCATATGTTGTCTTCAAGAAATACACATAAGGGGGGCACCTGGGCAGCTCAGTGGATTGAGAGCCAGGCCTAGAGACGGGAGGTCCTAGGTTCAAATCTGGCCTCAGCCACTTCCTAGCTGTGTGACCCTGGGCAAGTCACTTGACCCCCATTGCCTAAAAAAAGAAAAGAAAAGAAAAGAAAAGAAAAGAAAAGAAAAGAAAAGAAAAGAAAAGAAAAGAAAAGAAAAGAAAAGAAAAGAAAAGAAAAGAAAAGAAAAGAAATACACATAAGGTGGGTAGATACTCACAAGGTCAGAATTAAGGGATGGAGTAAGACCTTTTGGGCCTCAACTGATAGAAAGAAGGCAGGAGTTGCAATCATGATATCTGACAAAGCCAAAGCAAAAATAGACCTGATTAAAAGGGATAGGGAAGGTAATTATATTTTGTTAAAAGGGACTTTAGATAATGAAGAAATATCATTAATCAATGTGTATGCATCAAATGGCATAGCAACCAAATTTCTAATGGAGAAACTAGGAGAATTGAAGGAGGAAATAGACAGTAAAACCATATTAGTGGGAGATCTGAACCAACCACTACCAAATTTAGATAAATAAGAAAGAGGTAAAAGAAGTGAATGAAATCTTAGAAAAATTAGAGTTAAGAAACATATGGAGAAAAATAAAAGGGACAAAAAGGAATACACCTTCTTCTCAGTACCACATGGCAAATTCACAAAGATTGACCATAAACTAGGTCACAGAAACATGGCATACAAATGCAGAAAAGCAAAAATAATAAATGCAGCCTTTCAGATCATAAGGCAATAAAAATAATAATCAGTAAGGGTACATGGAGAGCCAAATCAAAAATTAATTGCAAATTAAATACTATGATACTCCAAAATCGGTTAGTTAGAGAACAAATCATAGAAATAATAATTCATTGAGGAAAATGACAATGATGAGACATCCCTTCAAACCTTATGGGATGCAGCCAAAGCAGTACTCAGAGGAAAATTCATATCCCTGAGTGAATATATTAACAAATTAGGGAGGGCAGAGATCAATGAATTGGAAATTCAAATTAAAAAAAACTTGAAAGTGAACAAATTAAAACCCCCCAGAAGAAACCCAAACTAGAGATCCTAAAAACTAAGGGATAAATTAATAAAATTGAAAGTGATAGAACTATTGAACTAATAAATAAGACTAGAAGCTGGTACTTTGAGAAAACAAACAAAATAGACAAAGAACTGGTCAATCTAATTAAAAAAGGAAAGAAGAAAAGCAAATTAACAGCATCAAAGATGAAAAGGAGGAACTCACCTCCAATGAAGAGGAGATTAAGGCAATCATTAAAAACTAATTTCCCCAATTATACGGCAATAAATATTCCAATCTAGGTGATATGGATGAACATTTAAAATAATATAAATTACCTAGACTAACAGAAGAAGAAATAGAATTCTTAAATAATCCCTTATCAGAAAATGAAATCCAACAGGTCATCAAAGACCTCCCTAAGAAAAAATCCCCAGGGCCTGATAGATTCACAAGTGAATTCTATCAAACATTCAAAGAACAGCTAATCCCAATACTATACAAACTATTTGCCATAATAAGTAAAGAGGGAGTTCTACCAAATTCATTTTATGACACAAAAATGGTACTGATTCCAAAAGCAGGCAGGTCAAATACAGAGAAAGAAAACTATAGACGAATCTCCCTAATGAATATAGATGAAAAATCCTAAATAGGATACTAGCAAAATGACTCCAGCAAGTGATCAGGACGGTCATTCACTATGATCATGTAGGATTCATACCAGGAATGCAGTGCTGGTTCAATACTAGGAAAACTATCCACATAATAGACCATATCAATAAGTAAACCAACAAAAATCACATGATTATTTCAATAGATGCAGAAAAAACCTTTGATAAAATATAACATCCATTCCTATTAAAAACACTAGAAAGCATAGGAATAGAAGGGTCTTGCCTAAAAATACTAAGAATTATATATCTAAAATCATCAGCAAATATCATCTGAAATGGGGATAAACCAGATGCATTCCCAATAAGATCAGGAGTGAAACAAGTATGCCCATTATCACCTCTATTATTGACATTGTGCTAGAAACACTAGCAGTAGCAATTAGAGAAGAAAAAGAAATTGAAGGTATTAAAATTGGCAATGAGGAGACCAAGCTCTTTGCAGATGATATGATGTTCTACTTAAAGAATCCTAGAGAATCAACAAAAAAGCTAATCGAAATAATCAACAACTTTAGCAAAGTTACAGGATACACAATAAACCCACATAAGTCATCAGCATTCCTATATATTTCCAACACATCTCAGCAGCAAGAATTAGAAAGAGAAATCCCATTCAAATCACCTTAGATATAATAAAATACTTAGGAATCTATCTCCTGAGACAAACACAGGAACTATATGAACACAACTTCAAAACACTCTCCACACAATTAAAACTAGACTTGAGCAATTGGAAAAACATTAACTGTCATGGGTAGGTTGAGCAAATATAATAAAAATGAACATCCTACCCAAACTGAAATATCTATTCAGTGCCATACCCATTGAACTTCCAAAAAAATTTTTTACTGAATTAGAATAAAACATAACAAAGTTCATTTGGAAGGACAAATGATCAAGGATATCCAGGGAAATAATGAAAAAAAAATACTAAGGAAGGGGTCCTTGCAGTCCCAGATCTCAAACTATACTATAAAGCAGTGGTCATCAAAACAATTTGGAACTGGCTAAGAGACAGAAATGAGGATCAGTGGAATAGACTTGGGGTAAATGGCCTCAGAAAGAGTCTATGGTAAACTCAAAGACTCCAGGTTTTAGGAAAAAAATCCACTATTTGACAAAAACTGCTGGGAAAACTGGAAGACAGTGTAGGAGAGATTAGGTCTACACCAAGATAAACTCAAAATGGGTGAAGGACTTGATTATAAAGAAGGAAACTATAAGTAAATTAGGTGAATACAAAATAATATACATGTCAGACCTTTGGGAAGGGAAGGACTTTAAAACCAAGCAAGACATAGAAAGAGTCACAAAATATAAAAATAAATAATTTTGATTACATCAAATTAAAAAGATTTTGTACAAACAAAACCAATGTAACCAAAATTAAAAGTGAAACAACAAATTGGGAAACAATCTTCATAAGAAAAACCTCTGACAAAGTCTAATTACTGAAATTTATAAATAGCTAAAGCAATTGTACAAAAAAATCAAGCCATTCTCCAATTGATAAATGGGCAAGGGACATGAATGGGCAGTTTTCCACCAAAGAAATCAAAACTATCAATAAGCACATGAAAAAGTGTCCAAAATCTCTGATAATCAGAGAGATTCAAATCAAAACAACTCTGAGGTATCACCTCACACCTAGCAGATTGGCTAACATGACAACAAAGGAAAGTAATGAATGCTGGAGTGGATGTTGCAAAGCTGGGATATTAATTCATTGTTGGTGGAGTTGTGCATTGATCCAACCATTCTAGTGGGCAATTTGGAACTATGCCCAAAGGGCAATAAAAGACTGTCTGCCCTTTGATCCAGCCATAGCACTGCTGGGTTTGTACCCCAAAGAGATTATAAGGAAAAACACTTGTACAAGAATATTCATAGCTGCGCTCTTTGTGGTGGCCAAAAATTGGAAAATGAGGGGATGCCCTTCAATTGGGGAATGGCTGAACAAATTGTGGTATATGTTGGTGATGGAATACTATTGTGCTAAAAGGAATAATAAAGTAGAGGAATTCCATGGAGACTGGAACAACTTCCAGGAACTGATGCAGAGAGAAAGGAGTAGAACCAGGAAAACCTTGTAAACAGGGACTGATACACTGTGGTTCAATTGAATGTAATGGACTTCTCCATTAGTGTCAATGCAATGTCCCTGAATAATCTGCAGGGATCATGGAGAAAAAAACACTATCCACCAGCAGAGTAAAAAGTGTGGGAGTAAAAACACCAAGGAAAAGCAAATGTTTGACTATAGGGGTTGAGGGGATATGATTGTGGAGAGACTCTAAATGAACACCCTAATGCAAATACCAACAACATGGAAATGGGTTCGAATCAAGGACACATGTGATACCACGTAGAATCGCGCGTCACGTATGGAGGTTTGGTGGGAGGGAGGGAGGAAAAGAAAATGATCTTTTTTTTTTCCCAATGAATAATGTTTGAAAATGAACAAATAAAATAATGTTTAAAAGGGGAAAAAAAAGAAATAGATAACTTTAAAGCCATAGATTTTTCTGATCAAGAAATTCAGACTCAGCTACTTTTGTAGCAAAAATTAAATAATCATTAAAAATATTAATTTAGCAATTATTGTAAAACTGATTTCCATGTTATTAAAAAAATCTTTTGCTTTCAGAACATGTATATATTTATAAATATGCATTGATTTTTTTCCTCTGATTTCTTTTTCTACTGTGCTACAGAAACCATCAGTCTTCTCGAGCTAGTTTTATATGCTTTCCCTTGGGTTCTTATCCCTCAGGAAGATAATTCAAGTGCTTCAGCCTCTTCCTCTGACTGATCATTTAATTCTGATATTACCATTTTAAGGAAAGCTCCCAGACCAGATGTCAGATTCACTTGTTCTTCAACAGAGAACTTCTTTCTTTTGGGAATGGGAAAATTTTCTCTCCCCTCTCCAATCTCCCCTCCAATATTTTTATACATACTCAACAAACCCTGGCCCAGACAACATATTTATGTATCTTATAAAATAAAACCTTTTTGATTTATAAGGATAAGAGTCAAAATTGCGGGTTAGAGGCAACAAAAGTTGGGACCTCTGAAAACTCTTCCTTACCGATTAAAAACAAAATGCTCCTAGGAAACTGAAAACCATATCTAACAACAGGACAGAGCTAAGGAACTCTCCTACTGGACTCAACTTAAAAGGTACATGCCGAAAAAGCCTAAATTTGAGAACACTTGGGTTTAAGGGGAAGGAAGAAGGAAGGTCTCAGGACACCTCACCCACCTACAGTACTGAGCCTCTAGCAGTGGTTGTAATCTCTGAACTGGCAAGGGTTCTTGCCTGGAGGGAGTATCTTGTGGGCAAAGCTGCGCCAGGCTCAAGGCTTTGAACACGGGTTCCTAGGAAGCAGCTTGAGGAGAAGCACAGAGGAGGCAGCCTGGTTGCAGCAGCAGAAACACTCCATATTGTCACCTCCCTCTTTCCAAGGTTTTGGCCTCAGGGCACATCCAGCTCTGCAAGATCAACTCCACTCCAAACCATACCTAATCTTATCAAGCCTTTGGAGGGCAGGGAAGCTCAAACTCCATTACTCTTCCCCCACAGACTGCTCTTAGAACTTTTCTGACTAAACTCCAAGGGTGAAGGCTGACAGAAAAGTCCAAAACCATAGATCCAGCACATAATGAAAGGAGCAAAAGTACAGGGAACTACAGGAGGAATAGAAGGGGGAAAATATGAGCAAAGAAAAAGATAAAAAGAAATTATAATCAACAGCTTTTATCCAGGCAATGAATAAGGAGCAAATGTAACAGAGGAGGATCAAGGAATACCAAGCAAAACCACAAAAACTTTGGGAAATTGGACACAGGCTTTGGAAAAACTCAAAATACAATTAAAAAAAATTAAGAGAGGCTGAAAAGAACTTTAAAAGCAAAATAAATCACTTTGAAACAGAAAACAGTGTCTTTAAAGCCAAAATTAACCAGCTTGGAAATAAGGCAAAGAAGATGAAAGATCAGAAGAGGAAGGATGACCAAAAAGCCAAGGATGAAATTTAGTCATTATAAAAACCAGAATACAACAATTAGAAGCAATCATCTTCACAAGGCAGTAGGAAACTATAAAACATTATCAAAAGAATGAAAAAATTGAGGAAAATATGAAACACCTCATTCACAAAACAGAAGATTTAGAAAATTGTTCCAGGAGAGACAACTTAAGAATCATTGGTCAACCAGAAGACCATAAGAAAAGAAAAAGCCTGGACATCATCCTACAGGAAATTATCCAAGAAAACTGCCCCCAACATCCTAGAATAAGAGGGAAAAGTGGAGATTGAAAGAATCCACAGATCAGCTCCTGTACTGATGTGCTCAGTAGATGACAATAAGACAACAGGTAAGCAAGTAGGATGGGAAAAACAAGGTAGAAACAGCCACTAAGGGAAAGCAGCCAGTCCCTCTAGGTCAAACCAAAGAAAGACCCCAGCTCCAACCTCAGTTAACTATCTCACACTTCCTCCCCACACACACACATTCTAGAATCTTTTCTTTGTATGTGCATCTCCTTGCAGATCCAACTCATCTGCTTATATCCTCTCTTCCTCAAAACATTATCATTATTGATAATACTAATTTCTTAAGAATTAATTAATGATTATAATTAGCCAGGAATAGAGAAAGATTAGACTGGATAATAGTAGCTACCAATTACATTGTTAGGCCTTTAGTATCTTCTTAAATGAAATAATATATTTTGACCCTCTGAGGTCCTTGTAGCTGAATATTCTATAACATGTTATTCTATATGTTTACTATTAAAATAAAATATCTATAATGCATGTTGTTTATTGGTTGTCTCTCAAACCAAGGATGACGATTGTCTTTGTGCATTTTTGTGCACAAAGACACCTGTGCATGAAGATTTAAGTGGAAAAGTCGATGCACAGAGACAATCCCAACCTCTCAGCGTTGGAAGCCTGGGTCCAGTGGCACGAAAAGTCGTTACACCTGGAGACTTCCTCAGCTGCACTGGATGGCCGCATTGTCTTTTGTGCTCCATCACACCCTAAGCACTCCACAGTGCCTTGCTGCATCGCCATCTCAGCCATTGAACCTTCTTGTTGGTTTCTTCCATCTGTTCCGCCGAAGCAGTCTTCACATGCTGGGTGAGCAAAGCCCTAGTTCATCAGGGGTCGACGTCGACCCAATGGCTACCTTCACAAGGTTTAGCCGGCCTGTCGAAGCCCTTGCCCGGGGTGTGGCCACTGCCGCATGCTAGCATCTACTAGGAGCCACAAGTGAGATCTGGGTGTCAGGTGACGGTCAGTGGCTGGAGAGCTGCCCTAGAAGGGCACGACAAGCCCTCCATACCAGAGATATTACCCCTCCCTGAGCACCCCATACACCCCATACACATCTATAATGCAGGGATTCCTTTATTCACATATTTCCCAGCTTGTATTTTCATCCACATAATTGACCATATTAAAAAGCAAAAGGACAAAAATCTCATGATTATTTCAATGGATGCAGAAAAAGTCTCTGACAAATTACAACATTCATTCCTATTGAAAACACAAGAAAGCATAGGAATAGAAGGACCTTTTCTTAAAATAATAAACAGTATATATGTAATACCATCAGCAAATATAATCTGCAATAGGGATAAAGTAGAAGCCTTCCCAATAATATCAGGAGTGAAATAAGGATGCTCATTATCAACTCTATTATTTAATGTTGTACTAGAAACACTAGCAGTAGCAATAAGAGAAGAAAAAGAAATTGAAGGTATTAAAATAGGCAATGAGGAGAACAAGCTATAACTCTTTGCAGATGATGATGGTCTTCTTAAAGAATCCTAGAGAAACAACCAAAAAGCCAGTTGAAACAATCAACAATTTTAGCAAAGTTCCAGGATACAAAATAAACCCACATAAGTATCAGTATTTCTCTATATTTCCAACACATCTCAGGAGCAAGAATTAGAAACAGAAATTCCATTTTAAATCTCCCTAGACAATATAAAATACTTAGAAATCTATCTACCGAGACAAATATAGGAACTATATGAACACAACTACAAAACACTCTCCACACAATTAAAACTAGATCTAAACAATTGGAAAAACATTGATTGTTCATTGGTAGGATGAGCTAAATAATAAAAATGACTATCCTACCCAAATTAAGTTAATTATTTAGTGTCATACCCAATGAACTATCAAAAAACCTTTTAATGAATTAGAAAAAAACATAACAAAGTTCATTTGGAATAACAAAAGATCAAGGATATCAAGGGAAATCATGAAAAAAAATGTGAAGGAAGGTGGCCTTGCAATCCCAGATCTCAAACTATACTATAAAACAGTGGTCATCAAAACAATTTGGTATCGACTAAGAGACAGAAAGGAGAATCAGTGTAATAATCTTGGAGTAAGTGACCTCAGCCAGACCAAAGATCCCAGCTTTTCAGTCAAAAATCCAATATTTGATAAAAAAAAAAAAAAAAAACTTGCTGGGAACATTGTAAGACAGTGTGGGAGAGATTAGGTTTGGATCAACATCTCAAACCTACAACAATATAAAATCAGAATGGGTGAATCACTTGCATATAAAGAAGGAAACTAAGTAAATTAGGTGAGCACAGAATAGTATAAATAGTATACATATCAGATCTTTGGGAAAGGAAAGATTTTAAGATCAAGCAAGAGTTAGAAAAAAATCACAAAATGTGAAATCAATAATTTTGATTACATCAAATTAAAAAGATTTTCTTCAAACAAAACCAATGCAACCAAAATTAGAAGGGAAGCAATAAATTGGGAAAACAATTCTTTATAACAAAATCCTCTGACAAAGGTCTAATTACTCAAATTTATAAAGAGCTAAATCAATTGTACAATAAATAAAGCCATTCTACAATTGATAAATGGGCAAGGGGCATGAATAGGCAATTTTCAGCTAAAGAAATTAAAACTATTAATAAGTACATGTAAAAGTGTCCTTAATCTCTTATAATCAGAGAGATGCAAATCAAAACAACTCTAAGGTATAATCTCATACCTAGAAGATTAGCTAACCCAACAGCAAAGGAAAGTAATCAATGTTGGAGGGGATGTGACAAAGTTGGGACATTAATGCATTGCTGGAGGAGTTGTGAATTGATCCAACCATTCTGGAGGGCAATTTGGAACTATGCTTTAAGGGAGCTAAAAGACTGTCTGCCCTTTGATCCAACCATAGCACTACTGGGTTTATATCCCAAAGAGATAATAAGGAAATAGATCTGTATGAAAATATTCATACCTGCGCTCTTTGTGGTGGCAAAAATTTTGGAAAATGAGGGGATGCCCTTTAATTGGGTAATGAGTGAACAAATTGTGGTATCTGTTGGTGATGGAATACTATTGTGCTAAAAGGAATAATAAAATGGAGGAATTCCATGTGAACTGGATCTACCTCCAGGAAGTGATGTAGAGTGAAAGGAGAAAAACCAGGAGAACATTATACAAAGAGACTGATATACTGTGGTATATATAATCTGATGTAATGAACTTCTCCATTAGTGGCAATGCAGTGATCCTGAGCAACCCGGAGGGATCTATGAGGAAGAACACTATCCACATCCAGAGGAAAAACTGTGGGAGCAGAAACACTGAAGAAAAACAACTGCTTGATTACATGGTTCGAGAGGGATATGATTGGGGATGTAGACTCTAAATGATCATCATAGTGCAAACATCAACAACATGGAAAAAGGTTCTGATCATGGACAGATGTAATATCTAGTGGAATTGAGTGCTGGCTATGGGAAGGGGTGGGGGAAGGTGATGGAGTTATATGATTATTGTAACTAAGGAATAAAGTTCTAAATTGACTAAATTTTTCAAAAAAAGATTTATAAGTATAATAGTGATAGTTTTTATTTAGATAGTATAAATTTGGATTAGTCAGATCAGGGAGTAGTGTAGCCTGTGAAACCACAAGAGAAGCAGTTCCTTGTGGTTCCTGGGAGTTTGAGTGGATTTAGAATCCTTAAGAATTAGAAATCCTCTATTTATCCTTGTATATTTCAATAAATATCTTATTTTTTTAATTGAAAAAAACAATACAAAGCCTAATCTCTTGTGATTCTTAAAAAATTAATTTAATCCTTAAAAATAATCAATATTCACATAAATTATTTTTTCTGGCATAACTGAAAAAAATTCATAGGTATATTTCAATTATGAGTGTAAGAAAGATTATAGCATCTAAAATTATGCCCTTAAGGAACTGATTCCCTTGACTTATTGAAGATAGAATTAATATTTCAATATATTTAAAAACTTTAATATTTCAAATATCATGTCATTGCTTTAAACTTATGATATATTCAATTTTGAGTGTTTTTATTATTCATGAATTTGAGATTTTTCTTACCAATTCATATTCATTGGGATGTACAGTTTGTACTTACTAATATGATACTTGCCTCTTCAACATTTAAAAGTACTTAAAGAAATTACACCAGAATATTCTAGAAATACATTTTATTTAAATGTACTATTACATTAAATTAAAAGAAACATTTTATTAAGACAACTTTTAACCTAATTATATAAATAAATGTAATAAAACATTCATTTGCAGTAATCTTTTTAAAATTTAAGTGAATCCTAGGAAATATAGAATTACAATTTAAAAATCACATAGAATGAATATATTTCATAGCCTTCTTTTAATCAATGACTAATATTTCAAAGACAAATAGGTCTTCATCAGTGAAGACTTTCATGTATAGTAGTTATGCTGGTTTGTTCTAGAACAATTCTATTTATAGTGGGTCAGGGACTGTCACATACATTATAAGCATGGCCTCATTTTGGGTGAGGTCATAGCTCTTTTGTGATATTCTCCAACGTTGACAATGGGAAATGGTAGTTCTTAAGGTTATTTCCAAACTGCACCATGTATTTTGCTAAGTGTGCTATATTGTTCACCATTCTTTGAGATTTCCACCTAAAGCCTATACCACTAGCCTCCATTGCTCCCTACATTTCCCTGGTAATGCCAAAATTGGTTTTATCAGGAGGTTTAAGCTACCTCCTCTGGTATACATTTTGGAAGTAAAAAAAAAAAGGAAGAGGGTAGGGGTGTGGCCCAGAACCAAACATAGAAATCCTAGATCCAGAGTTATGAGCCTAGAGGCCCAAGTGCCATGAAAACTATTTGTCTCCTGCTTAAACATTCGCTGTGCCATGATTCTTCTTGGGAAACAGTACTGTGCAATGATTGAAATAGAAAACGTAAACTGAGAAAACTATTCTTTGTTGCTATAAATGACTATGCTCTGGCTGGCTGTGACAGAACTGCTAAAGGGAACCTGAGGCTGCTTGGTTGTAATGGAGATAGAAATGAGACACAGAGAGACAGATACTGCTAGAGGTAGAGAGATGCTGAGAGAGATGGCTGCTAGAGAGATAGAGGGATACTGGTTCAGGTAGATACTGCTACAGGGGAATGCACTAGGGTTTGCCTATTGATTCCTATTTGATGACTAGTGGATCAATCTATTTCCTAACCTCCTCCTCCCTTCACTTCCTCCCTTCTCCAACCCTCTCCCTCCCAGTTTCTTCTTGAAGGCTTCCTCCCTCCCCCGAGTGGACTATAAAATACTCTAGTTTTCTTTCTCAGGTAAGGGGTTTATTGGGATAATAGAACAAGGAAACTGAGGAAAGAGGGATGAGGGTTTCCCTAATCTATAATAAGAATTTGGGGGCTTGGGAAGTCACAACTGTGACAGAGGGACAGTCAGAGATGGAGGACAACAGTTAAAATCTTTCTTCTTCACAAAGTCACCAAGGTCTCTTAGCCACCAAGAAAAGTCTCTCCTTCAGCCTGGCTTTCCTCCAACTAACTCTTCATCAGTCAAATCCCAGAGAGAGAGAGACAGAATCAAAGTTCAAGTTCCTCCTTCTTCTCCTCTATGGCCAGACCACAACTGCCAACTCCTGGGAACATTCCATTTGGAATCTTCTCCTTGATTGACAGACAGATAATCACCTTGGTCTGCATGCAAGCCTGTCCTGCAAATCCTTGATTTTACAAATCAGGTCTCCAGCTTGTTTCTTGCATCTTGGCTTGTCCTGGAAAACCTCTCTTCAAGTCTCTACCACATGATCTAAAAGAAATTGATAACCACTGATTTAGAAACTCCCTAATTTGAGTGGGTGTGTAATCCCTTACAAAATATGTTGTTCACAAAGTTCAATGTGGGAACATATTAATTAATTAATTAAATTTTTAAAGAACGTGAAAATTCTTTTATTGATTTTATTTATACATTATTTAGTAAAATAAGTCCATCATAAGTCATGTATACAGATTAGCAGGACAAAAAAATTCAATATTATCATATAGAAAGTATAAATAAATACATGTTCAAGTTTAAGGATATATGATTCTCTCCACTACTCCCCATTTTACCTGTGTACCTTAGGTTTAAGAAACAAATTTTAAACATTCTCTTATTCTTTTGTTAGATCTTTTATTGTTAACTAGATCTACCCAGATGAGTCAGAAGGTGAAGTTTAAAACTGCATATTATTACCTCAATAAACTATTATTGACTTGGTTCAGTCTGGCTCACAGAATGTCTTGCTATCCACTATCTTAAAAGAGTCATTCTCTTCTACGGTCAAATTATGCTCTTCATATTGTTGGTTCTACATTCCCCGTTTCTGAGTGGCTGTAGTTGTGATTTTAAAATTGTTTTGCTATTTATTTCTCCCTAGAACAGTGCTGTTTGAGTTCAAGTATTTATACAGAGTAGTGCTAAAACCTAAAACTACTTCCCCCCACCTTTTTCCTTAAAGACCCACTTCCAGAATGACTAACCTCCATTTTCCCTTGGAATAGAGGTAAAGAAACTAAACCTGAAACATCACCAATTTCCTCAGAATCTTCTATAACAGTTCAATACAGTTACAATAAAATTATTTTAATATGTTTCAAAACAGCCAACTAGATAAAAACGGTAATCAATATTTTACTCGGAAGTAAATATAGTTGTCCTTTAGACAAATACTTTTTATCTGAAACATAATAGAAACTTAGATACTGAAAAAGTCTGTCCCTATCATATTAAAACTTAATTTGTGCAAATTTGCCACAAAGAGATTTTTCAGGTACACATTAAAATAAGTTAACATTTTGAGTGTGTTTGCAGGCATGTGTGGTTGTTTTATTTTAAATAAAAAAAAATTTCCACATGTATACACCTTTTGGACATGTGTACACATAAAGCATTGTTATGAAAATTCACCTTTAAAGATTGCTATAATATTAATTTATGGTCTCCAAGGAATTTACTTATGAAATTCCTAAAATGAAACACTCAAGTCAGAATGGAGTTTATGGTGGTTTAATCACAATGGGAGTAAGGAAAAAGGACAGGGAGTGAAGGAGAGAGGAGGAAAGGGAAAAAGGTTAACTCAAACTTCTGGTGGAGCAAGAGGGAAATTAGGCCCTAAGGCCAAGGTAGAAAGGAGATCAGTCCTTGACTCATGTAACCAATCTGAACTAAAGCTGTCTGGGGGCCTCATCTCTGCTCCAGTTCCTAGCACAAACTGGTGTCTCACTCTGTCCACAGAAAGTGAGCGAATTCCAGAGGTTGTTCCTTACCTCACTTCCTGTGCCTCACAAGTGCCAATGGTGGCTCAAGCTTGGCTTAGGACAGCCCAGGTGGGCAGTTAGTTATTTCTGATTTGTCATTGACTAGCACATGCCCCTGTAGTGTGGGTGTGCACAATTTTGGGTGCTAGACCAAGCAAGATGGAGATTTTAAAATTCACAGCATACAATTTACAGTCACCAAGCCAGTGGTCTTTTTTTATATATTCAAATAGTTTATCATCTGCAGTGGTCCTCGTAAAAGAGAACAAGGTAATTTAAAAATTACTTTAATGTGGACTTTTCTAGACCCACATTTTTACATTCTATGAATTTTCTCATGTTTAACAAATCAATTCAAATGATTCAAGTTATCTCACCATTTAAAAAGAAAAGTCTCAGGGATGATTTTGAACCATGGCGTAATTTTAATTTCCCCATTAGCTGCTTTTTCCAGGAGTTCTTCTAGTTCCTTTTTGGTCACATAACAAAAGCTTTTGATCTCATTAGGATCTGGATCTAATGTTACAATCTTCCTCACAAACAAGATATAATCAATTTCATGTTCTCCCCAAATCCCATCAGATTGTGCTTTGTAGTGGATTCCTGTTATATAGGAAATATCTTCTGGAGGAACCTGTTCCATGGGGATGCCTAGTTCAGCCTTTAAACGTCTCTGAGCTGTCTGCCTTACTCCTATGGCATTATTTTCTTCCAATTCGACTGGAGTGCTTAGTAGATGGCTACAACAAGTGTTTTTAAAACAACCTGGAAAAGTAATTTTAGCATCTGATCTCTGCTGCAGTAATAATTTGTCTTCTGTATTAAATAAAAAGATGCTAAAAGCTCAATGTAATAACCCTTTATCAATGTTTTCATTCAGGTGGCAATTCTTTTTGGTCTCTGCACAGATCTTATTGTCATTTTCATCAAAAAGAATGCACATCTCTGCCAGGAGCTGAACTTGCTGCTCATCCAGATCATCCGTGTTGATTTCAGACATTGTTGCAATATGTTTAATCCTAAATTTCAGTGCTGCGGCTTGGATCCGCAGACAGAGACGCCGAACCAGGAGTCTGAGATCTCAGTACTCAGAACATATTAATTTAGAGACAATCATGGAAAATAATGAGAACTCATACTAAAGTCATGTAAGTATTTGGAGGGTAAAAATATCTTCCAGTAAAAAATTCCCTGTAGAGACCTCCAAAATTTTAGTCAGTTCAACTCAGTGTTGTTCTTTGGCACATTTTCTTAGTGAGGATAACAGTCTCCTTTTTCAGACAGTAATTCCTCCACAGTTACTCAAGCAACTTGAAAATAGAAAACTCTATAGGTTTCAGTAGAGAGTGGGGATTTTATTCTAGTTATTGTTTCCCTTTCATGGTTTCTCTATGTAGAACTTCACTGGAGTGCCAGTTAGGTCTATTCTCAGGCAACAGATTCCCATATAGAGAGAAAAAAAACAAACAAACCTAGAATGACTTTGTCGTGGCCAGGAATTTCAAGATTCCTTGGTTCTAGCCATGCCAAAAGAAGTCCAAGTCCTGGGCTTCTTGTTCATGTTATATATTTATCTCATTAGAAAAACAAAAAACAAACAAACAAAACCAAACACAACTAGATAAGAAAAACATCTATTTAACTGTTCTCCTACTTATATTGGGGGGGTGGCTTACATGTCCCTCTCTGGTAAAATAATCTGTTGTAGATTTATGAGGAGAGCAATATGGTGGAAGAAAAACCAAACTCATGGTAGTGAATTTTCCATTACAGATTATAGTCAGCTAGGTGATTAAGCATATAGTGTATTCAACCTGAAGTCAAGAAATAATGAATTTGAAGCCTGCCTTGTTCTCACTATGTAACCTTGGGCAAATTATGTAATCTCCCTTAACCTCAGTGATTATCATCTATAAATGATGATAATAATAATACCTATTTCTTTGGGATATTATGAATATCAAATGAATTATGTATATGAAGTGCTTTGCAAACCTATATATCTCCTACATAAACACAAAAATATGGGTAGTGAACAAAGATAGAAAAAAATTGACCATGTGATCAGAATAAGGATAAATTTCACACATGGCAAAAAGTTATATTTCTTACTTGAAGCTAATGAATAAGATGTGGCAAGCATTTTTTAAATAAGCAGAAAACCTAAATAACCAGATTGACAGTAAAGAAACAAAGCAAATTTTAGATTGTAATTTTAAGATATAAGTGATAAGTAAAATGATGTAGGGATTTAGTTTAAGCACCAACTTCCAATTATGCCCTAGAATTTATTCAGATGAAGTATGAAGTGTTCTGTATCTTCAGTAAGAAGAGATGTATAACATTAAAATATAGTATATATAGGATATATGCATAGAACACATATAAAATACATATAATATAAGATATATATGTATACACGTATATATGTAGTGGCAATTGTAGAAGCATTGAAATCTTTTAGTGGTTTCTGAATCATTTAAGGAAAAAAATCTATGTCCAATGTAGTTTAGAAGTTATGACAATGGGGGCAGCTGGGTAGCTCAGTGGAGTAAGAGCCAGGCCTAGAGAAGGGAGGTCCAGGTTCATATCTGGCTTCAGATACTTCCTAGCTCTGTGACCCTACCCTGAGCAAAACACTTAACACCTATTGCCTAGCCCTTATCACTCTTCTGTCTTGGAACCAATACAGATAAGGCTTTCCTAAAAAAGTCCTGACACTATTGAATTCTTGTTCTTTAAAAATTAATATTCTATGTATGGCACATATATTTAACTTTTATCTGGGACATAGTTTTATGATCAGTTCATCCAGTTCCCCAATTAGTTTAGATAAATAGAATTATTCTAGATAATAGAAACTTTTTTATACTAAAGGGAAACTATTGTTTTGATAAGCCATATTTTCTTTATTACCTTTCAAAGAAATGTTCCAATTAATGATTGCTAGTCAAGCCTCTTAAATTATAATTACTCAGAAGTTTTCAATAGCAGTTATGAGAATTCTGCTAATAATGTGTTAGGGATTTATTATTTGAAGGCTATAAATCTCTTTCCATTCATATTAATTAGCATCAAGATAACTCAGAATAATAGGACACTACTATAGAATATAAAGGAAAAATCCAGCTTGCCTTCAAATCTTTCATGAAGATATAGTTAAAGCTTTAGAGTTACATTCCCAGACTCTGAGCAGTGTGCAGTGTATCTCCATGCACAACTGAATTCAATTTTAATAAATGGTTTCATTCACTAAAACAAGCTTTTTGGTTGACAAGATGCTTAATAAAGTTTGCCTGAGATGAAAATGTCAGTCATACTTCACTTTATAACTGATTATTTTGGCTGCCTCACATATAGAACCATTCTGGAATGATTCTCACTGTAACATTTAGTTAGACTGATCAGTTCTGGTCTATCTATTTGGTCTTATGATCACCAGAGACTCAGGATTTTCACTGACCCTCCACAATTGAATATAGCTAACAATTTTCAATAGATGATATAATACAAAAGGTTAATGAAGAGTCCCATTATTAAGACAAAGTGGAAAATACGTATTTAGATAGTAGATAAACGTTTCAGATTATAATAATTCAAGAAAGTGATAACCCTTCAATAGCCTAAAAGAAATCTGGTATTATATTTTAATGTAAATTAGACATTTTTACTTTTGATTGTGAATTTAGTAGTAGGGAATACCTTATCTAGTCACCCTTAAAATGGCTATTTTACACTTCCATAGTGGATTAGAGTTGGAAAGGGTCAGCAAATGAATCAGAAATTATCTGATCCCACTTGCTCATTTTAAAAATAAGAAATCTGAAAACTAGACTAGTAAAGTCAATTGTTCTACATCACATGGACAACATAGAATATAACTGGAATATAAAGTAAGATCTTCCACTGATCTTCCTACTATACTGCTCTATTTGGTCTACTATATTAAACTATAAAGGTAAGTAACAATCATTAAATGTAGCTAAGAAGGTGCAGTAGATAGAGCAGGAAATCAGGAAGAACGGAATTCAAATCTGGATTCAGACACTGGCTCTGTGACCCTAGACATGTCACTCAACCCTATTTGCCTCAGTTTCCTCATCTATAAAAATGAGCTGAAGAAGGCACATGGCAAACCACTCTAATTATCTTTGCAAAGAAAACCCCAAATGGAATCACAAAGAATTGGATATAACTGAAATGACTGAACAGCAACAACAATAATCAAGAGACATTTATTAAGTTCCCAAGATTCTAAATGTCAGTAACTCTTCTAAGTCTCATGAATTAAAAGCAACAACAACATGGAATCATTTTTGCTCTCCAAGAGTTTACAGTCTATGAGAATATTCAACAAAATTGAAGATTTGGACTAGATGGCTTCCAAGGTCCAATTTATTTTTAAATGGGCTTTTATATATTGAATACATAACTAAAATCATAAAAAACGAATTTAAAAATACAAGAATGTACAAATACAAATATAGGCAAATACAAGATTATTTTGTGGGAGAGGAGGAACATTAACAAACACACAAAAATGGAAATCCTAAAAATCAAAGGAGAAATTAAGTACATTGAAAAGAAATTAAACTGATAAATAAAACTAAGCTCTGGTCCTTTAGAAAAAAAATAACATAAATCATTGATTAGTTTGTTGAAAAAAGAAAGAAAGCCAAATTTCTAATATCGAAAATGAAACTGTGAGTATACCAAAAATGAAAATGAAATTAAAGCAATTATCAATAGTAATATTGCTCAACTATAATTTAGTAATACTGATAATCTAAACTAAATGGATGAATATGTAGGAAAATATAAATTTTATATTTTATATATATTTATTATATATTACATATATTTATATATATTATATAGTCCCAGATTAATAGAAAATGAAATAGAATGTTTAAATAACCCTATCTGAGAGTAAGATATTGAACAAGTTATTAATGAGCTTCCAAAGGAAAAAAGTCTGGGATTAAATGGATTCACAATAAAATTCCTCCAAACATAAAAAGAAAAATACATTCAAATACTTTAAAAACTGTTTGAAAAAATGGGTAGTCTTCTCAAATTCCTTTTATGACAAAATATAAATCAGGAAGAACTAAAACTATAAACCAATTTTTAGTGAATAAAAATTCAATAATATTTTATATTTCCCTTATAAAAATAATTTTTAATGTTGATTTTTCTAACATTTTGAATTCTAAAATTTTCTCTCCCTTTCCTTAATTTTCAATTCTTTAACACAACAAAAGATGTACAATAAATAATTTGGACAAATAGAGCCTTTTTTTATACCTTTGGAATATAAATTGGTTTGTGGGTTGGCTGGATCAAAGTCATGCATGATTTTATAGCCCTTTGGATGTAGTTTTAAATTACCTTCCAGAATGGTTGGAGCAGTTCACAACTGTACTCACAGTACAGAGGTGTCCCAGTTTTCAGACATCCCTTCCAACATTACGATTTTCCTTTTCATCATATTAGTCAATCTGATAGGTGTGAGGTAATACTTCAGAATTGTTTTTATTTGCATTTCTATAATCAATAATTTTGGTAGCATTTTATATGGTTATAAATAGCCATGATTTCTTTATCTGAAAATTGACTGTTCATATCTGCTGGCCATTTATTAATTGAGGAATGAATGATATTCTTATGGATTTGGCCCAGTTCTCTCTAAATTTTATAAATGAGGTTTTTATTGGAGACAATTTTTATTTTAAAAACATGCCACTTTTCTGCTTTCTTTCTTTGTTGCACAAGTTTTGTTTTTTGAAAAACTTTTAAAATTAAAAACAATCAAAATTATCCATTTTATATATTGCAAAGCTTACTCTTTCTTATTTGATCATAAATGCTTCCCTTATCCATAGACCAGACAGAATCCAATCCATTTTCCCCTAATTTTCTTATGGTATTTCCCTTCATGTCTAAGCTATAGCAACAACAATGATAATAAGAGTGTGAAGATGGGATTAACTCTCCCCTTGCGTATTTTTAAATTAATTAACAAAAACTGAAAATACCTCTACTTAACTCTAAGTAGGGAAGGTCTACAAGCCACTTACTAAAGTGGGTGACAACTCCAGAAGTAACTGACAACCCCCTGGGCAGTGCTAAGCAATTTTAAAGACTGCTATTAGTTCCTGTAAAGTGGAGGAAGGGACAGGAAGTGATATGGAAAGGACTATAAAAGTCCTGAACTTCTTGTTCAAAGGGGTCATTGGCCTGAATCTTGAGCTTAGAGGATCTTGGACTGGGACTTGGGGTTGGAGTTATGCCTTGGGACTTTGACCTGGAACTCTGGCTCTTTGATTGCTTCTGGTAGGACTTCTCCTGTATCTTCTCCTTTGGAACTGCACATGGGTGAGTGAGAAGCTGACCCCCCCTCTTTCCTGGCTTCTGGAGAGATTAGTTCTAGAAAGGACCTCCCCTCTTGGAGTAGGTCATGTGGGTGGAACCCACATGTTTAATTCACCACCCTATCCTTTGGTTTAGGATAAACAAGCCCTCCCAAGATGACCTAGGGAATGGAACGACATTTAGGATGATAGGCTAGACATCTTCTCTACCCTCCTTTTCTATTTCTCTACTTTCACTCCTTCCACCTTTTTGTAAATAAAACTACTAAAAGTCATTTTGGCTTGAGTTATGATATTTTTAAATTGGCAAACACAGTATTATCTTAATATTCTCATATATTTAGTCAAACCCTTAATTTTAATTCCTTACAAGAGTAACAATAAAAATATCCAGGGAAGTATTTT
Source organism: Monodelphis domestica (assembly GCF_027887165.1). Classification (NCBI taxonomy): domain Eukaryota; kingdom Metazoa; phylum Chordata; class Mammalia; order Didelphimorphia; family Didelphidae; genus Monodelphis; species Monodelphis domestica. The sequence goes on from NC_077234.1 coordinate 173,513,876, forward strand.
AGCTAGAGAACTAACTTCAAAGCTAAGAAGATCAGGATTCAATTCCCATTTTCAGAAATTCCTTTTGCACATAATGAATTATGAATCTGGACAAGTCATTCAAATTCTGTGTGTTCTTGATAACTCTTAAGACAGAACATAGTGAGAATTTACTTTTGTAGCTTTGTTATGCCATTGTTACTAGAATCTAGTAAAACATTTGCATTATTAGATGACATTGTATTGTTAACTAAACTGAATTTTTCATTGTTATAGTTTAGTCATTTCTGTTGTATCTGATTTTTATGGTCTCATTTGGGGTTTTGTTGACAAAGATGCTGAAGAGGTTTGCCATTTCCTCCTCTAGCTCATTTTCCACATGAGGCAGAGTTAAGTGACTTGCCCACAGACATAGTTAGAAAGTGTCTGAGGCCAGATTTTAAAAAATTATACTTATGCAAACATTTTATGTCCTTTTTCGTTTTCTTATTGGCTTAATGTTCATTTCAGATGACTTGTATTCTCTTACTTAAGTCTAATTTCATAATTTTGGACATCTCATTTTTTAAAAATTTTCCTCAAAGTGAAGAACAATGTTTGGTACAATCTAGGCATAAAATAAGCATTTATTCATAGACAAGCTTATAACTTAACATCCTGAAGCTATAAGTTTGTCTATGAATAACATCCTGAACATTTAAAATGAAATATTTCTAATCCCTTCTTGAAAATACAGAAAAAATAAAATATAATTGCATGATTCAGGCTTTATAAGATGTGAAAAACACTAGGTTCATTTATGCCAATATCTGACAGTACAAGACATGGAAAAAAAATTCTACAGGTGGTATCAATGTCAGCAGACATACATCATTTCTTTCTTTTGTTAAATGGATGATTCATCATATTTCTCAACAGTAGGAACAATCAAATCATCCAAAAGCTTTAGCAGAAAAATAGCTACTTTAAAAGACAGATAATATTAATAAAATGTTATGTTTAGCTGTTGAAGGCAGGATAGTGTAATAAGAAGAAAAGAGCCCTAGGCTTGTAGTTCAAGTGTACTTGAATATTTAAAACTTAGTTACTTATAAAGAGTAATTCAATTCAATGCAATAGATGTTTAAATGTTTAGTGGCAGGGCACGGTAATATGGATAAAGTATACAGAAATAAAATAATCTAATTTATTTTTAAATTTCATTTATTTATTTATTTTTGAATATTTTTCTATGGTTACATGATTCATACTCCTTTCTATACCTCCTCTCTCCCCCAAGTCATAGCTAGTAAGCAATTCAACCAGATTGCATATGCATCATTGTTCAAGACCTATTTCTATATTATTAATATTTGCAGTAGAGTGATCATTTAGAGTCTATATCCCCCAATCATATTCCCATTGAACCATGTGATCAAGCAGTTGGTTTTTTTTTTATTTTCTGTGTTTCTATTCCCACAGTTCTTTCTCTGAGTGTGGAGAGTGTTCTGTCCTTTATCATTGCATTGTTGCCAGTAGTAATCTCTCTAATTTTAGAGATCACACTCTATTGGGTACAAGGCAGTGTTACATCATATAAACACAACTAAAGTTTAAGAAAAATAGAGGAGGGAGAAAGCAAGAACTGCTAGGAGAAAGCAAGAACTGCTAGGAGAAGGTGTTATAAAAAATATCATAGAATTTGTGCAACTTGAACTGTGAAGAAAAGCAAAGATTCTGATCAGCAGTGAAATGAAAATATACTATGGACAAGAGGAAGAACACAAATAAATACATGATAATATGAATTAATAATAGTTAACATTTTATATAATTCCTATTATGTGTGAAGCACTCTATTGAACTTCACAATGATTATCTCAGTTAATTCTCAACATGACCCTGGGAGATATATGCTATTATTGTTTCCATATATAGACCAGGAAACAGAGGTTAGATGATTTGTATAGGGTCATAAAGGTAGTAAGTGTCTAAGAATGGATTTCAATTCAGGTTTTCCTAATTCTAGCCCTGGTGCCAGATTGAATACTGTGGTGAGGGAATAATTATGAGTTCAGTTTGGCTGATTTCTAAAAAATCATAGTCTGTCTTAGTCTGAGACAAAGCTGGAAATTTAGATGGGAAGCAGATTTTGAAAGGTTTTAAATGTCAGATTATTTTTTTTAAACCCTTACCTTCTGTCTTGGAGCCAATACTGTGTATTGGCTCCAAGGCAGAAGAGTGGTAAGGGTTAGGCAATGGGGGCCAAGTGACTTACTTAGGGTCACACAGCTGGGAAGTGTCTGAGGTCATATTTGAACCCAGGACCTCCCATCTCTAGCCCTGGCTCTCAATCCACTGAACTACCCAGCTGCCCCCTTAATGTCAGATTTTTTATTTTAACTAATAGACAGTGGGAAGTCACTGCATGTTTTGAGCAGAGGAGGGTTGACAATAATTTGGAAAGAGGAGAAATTGGAAGGATGGAAACCTACTGAAAAGTGATAGCATGTAATATGTGTTGAGGACCAGAGATAGATAACAGAAAATGAGAGGACTTGCAAGCCAGGTCATGCAAGAAACAAGGCTGGGGACCTGTCTATCAATCAAGGAGAAGATTCCAAATGTAATGTACCCAGGAGGAGGAGGCAGTTGAAGCTTATCAGGGGGAGAGGAACTGATTCTGTCTCTCTCTCTGGGGGATGACTGACCAAGAGAGAAACCTCTTCTCTGTTTTTCTGATCAAAGGAGGCAAGCCTGGCTGAAGGGGGAAGAAGCTGAGAACTAATATTATTAGGAAGAGAGATAACAACAGACATGCATAGGCAGAGGGAGAAAGAAGGATAGGCTGGCAAAGAGACAAAGAGAAAAAGGCTGACTGTGTGAAACAAAATTATAGAGAGACAAAGATATTTAGACAGAGAAGACAGAAAAATTGAGACAAAGACAAAAAGAGTTACAGAAAATAGATTGTAGGAGAGGAAAAGAGATAGACTTAAAGAGAGAAATAGAGATAGAATGGATCAAGCCACTGGAGTAGACGATGGGACAGAATTGAAGAAATAGAAGGTTTGTGGAAATGAAGAGCTTGTAGAAAAGAAGGGCTCCCTCTTTCTCAGAGACATTAGGACAGGACAAGAGGATGGATAAAAATGCAAAGGTGTTTTGAGGCAAAGAGTGAAGAAAAAGATAAACAATTTCCCCTCTCTAAGCCTCAAAGTCCTTAGTAGTAAAACAGATGATGGATTCCATATTACAAGTCTTTAATTCATTTAATTTCAATTTGAATCAATTCAATTCAACTCTAATTTTGTTCAGTTCAATTCAATTTAACAAACATTTATTAGAAGTCCACAAAGATGATAGCTTTCAGTATGCCATAGACCCCAAAGAAAAAAAATCAAAATCATTCCCCAAAAGGGACTTTCATTACATAGGGAAGACAATAACAGACAAGAAATTGAATACAAAATATAGGCAAAGTAACTATAGACAAATATTGAGAACAAAATGCTCACAACTAAGAATGATGGCTTAGAGATAAGGCCCTTGAAATGAACCTTGAATAGAAATACTGATTCACTGTGGTACTGATAGAAATGAAAGGAGAATAGGGTTTACAGAATATAATATTCACTTTAGCAACTGTGTCTGGCAACAAATATATCTTTTTTTTAACCCTTACCTTCCATCTTGTTATCAATGCTGTGTATTGGTTCCAAGGCAGAAGAATGGTAAGTGATAGTAGGCAATGGGGGTTTAGTGACTTGCCCAGGGTGACATAGCTGGGAAGTGTCTGAGGTCACATTTGAATTTAGGACCTCCCATCTCTAGGCCTGACTCTCAATCCACTGAGCTACATAGCTGCCCCCAAATATATCTTCTTAAAAAGAATGTAGGTACTACCACTACTACTACTACTTCTACTAAGTTTCCCATTGCTTCATAAGTCCCAATGCTATGCTTTCTAAAGCACAAGAAGGCATGAAATTAAATACTATCAAGAGGAAATTTGTCTATCCAAGCCAATTTTGGATATTTGACATTGAAACTATTGCAGATATAAATATGTGATGAGATATATTTAGTAAGGTAATATATGAAGATATAGATTTATGTAATATAATGTATTTTATTACATTGTAATCAGATATAGATTTGTGTAATTATTAATATAATATCCTATATAATATTATATAGGATATATAATTTATATTAGTATTATATATTTTATTATATTAATGTTAGCAGGTAAAGATTTGTGTTATTATGAGTATTATTTTCTTAAAGATTTCCAATGAACAGGGCTAAAAGCTGCAAATCATAGTAACCCATGATTGCAGTTTTCACCGATTTCTTAAAAATATTTTAAAAAATAATTTAAATAAGCACACTATGCACCTTTTAATTAGATAAGGAAATCAACCATACCTTTTATGAATTTCATTAATCTATTTTCAGCTATAACATAAGGAAGAGAAACCATTCTCTATTGAAATTCTAAAGACTTTACATTAAATTTTACTTCATATTCTCCCTACCCACAAGAAATCTTAGCTAAGCATATATCAATAAATATAGATCTGGAGTTTCTGGTAAGCTTGCTAACTTCCCCATATCAGTATGTCAATTTTTGTGTTTACCCATGGTGTTACCATCCCTGGGGCTTCTATACCTTTTAAATTCCAACTAAACTGGTCTCTGCCTTTTCACATTTTCATTTAACTCTTGCAAGCAAACACAAACTAAGACCTTCTGACAAAGTCAGACTCTGAGAATGCCCCAAAACAGAAATACTTAGTTTAGTTCCATGAAAAACTCCACTCACAGATAAAATAATGGTTTTTATTTTTGTATTTCATATTATTTGTGACTTTTCTACTTTTCCACAGAGAAATATTAATAAATAATAATGATAATCAGCTCAAAATGGTCTATAAAGATACATAGAAACAGTAAATATTTTGAAATGAAGTTCTAACATAGTTACATTGACTTCTTTTATTCATCATTACTTAGCTAATAAATAATCATGAAGTCAAGAGAAGGAGAAGTAAACAGTAATTGATTTAGAGCCAGAAAAGACCTACTGTTCTTTTAATAGAACCCCTTAATTTTCATATAAGAACACTGAAGCTATATAGTTTGGGCAAATTTCCCAATGTCACTCATTTATTAAATGACAGGATTCAGGTGGCAATCAGGCCCTCTGATTACAAATCCAACAAATAAATTGCAAGTAAATATTGCTAAATCATGTTACTTTCCTACTCCAAAACTTAGAGTGACTTCATTCCCTATCAAGTAATATGCATGTTCATTAGTCTAAAACTCAAAGTGCTTCACGGTCTCTTCCCTTCTAGGCTAATGGAATTTTATTATTTTTCCCAGGCATATAGTCTGTATACCAAGTCATCTCTGTTCTGACTTAGAGACTCTGGCTATGCTTGCACATATTTACCTACTTACATGTTGTATCCCTGCAGAAGAATGTAGATTTTCTGAGGGTAGGGACAGCTTTTCATTTTGACTTCATATAGCCCAAATCTCTTAGATATGAAATTTAGATTGTAATGGATTTCACTATTTGAGGAACTGACACATCTTTACTTAGAGAATATCTCCCAAACTCAAATCCTCCATCAAGTGACTTCCATTTTAGGATATGATATAATATGATATGATAATCAGCAATTGTTGAAATGGAAACAATGACTGAAAGGGAATATGGTTGTAATTAATAAGATACATATTTATCTGTTAAACAAATTTTAAGACAAACAACTGCAGTTCAAATTTACCTAATTATATTATGAACTCATAATTTAATATTTAAAATAAAATAAGTAAAATATTTAAAATAAAAGTTAAAAAGACTCAAGAAAAATATTAATCTGTATGATAATGCTATAGAAATTATTAAGAAAACAAAGGCATTGTAGGTGTAATCTTTTGAGGTTGGTCTCAGGCATTACAAAAACAGTGGTTTCACACAAGTCTATACCTGCCATAGTTTCAAACATCAAATACCAAAATTGCCTTGTGTTGATTTTCTCTTGGCAATATTGAATTCCATACACCCTTATACCTTAGAAGGCATGGTATTTAGGCTGATGAGGCAGTAGTATGGCATATATAACATAAACTTGGAATCAGGAAGACCTACATTTGGATACCATCATTATAAAGTCCAAAACTGAGTATCAGTATCTTTATCTTTTTTAAGATGGAAGTAATAACATGATACATAATTCATAAGAGTATGTTCTTCATTCACTTTTCAGTTGTATCCAACTATTTGTGACCCCATTGGGGATCTTAGAAAAGACACTTGAGAGGTCTTTATTTCCTCAATAATTTTTTTCTATAATGTAAGTCATATGTATTTCTTTCACAACATGGAAATATTTTTTAATAATATATTCAACCTAAATCATATTGTCTGATGTTTTAGGGAGAGAGAAGATGTGGGGGGGAGAAGAGAGATCATGGATCATATAAGAAATATAACAAAATGATCATTCATATGTTGTCAGGAAAACAAAAAAATGAAAATGGAAAAAAAAAGATATTTGAGTGTTTTTCCATTTTCTCCTCCAGCTCATTTTATAGATAAGGAAATTGAGGCAAACAGGGTTAATTGACTTGGCAAGGGTACCACATCCAGTAAGAGTCTGAGGCCATATTTGAACTAATGCATATAAGTCTTCATGACTTCAGGTGTGAAGATCAAATGAGTTTGACATATGTAAAAGACTTTATTAAACACCAATTATGTTTTTGGTCTGCTGGGATGGGGGTGGATAGCAGGGGTCAGGGAATAGAACAATTTACTTGGAGTAAAGGAGATCTGAGTTTGAATTCCACCTTAGGTACTTGATAATTAAGTGACATTCAGCCTATCATTTAAACTCTTTCAGTCTTAGTTTCATAATATTGTAAATTGGAGAGCATATACCTCACAGGTACAGGATCAAAAATTCAAGGATCAAAAAAGTTAATGCATGTGGAATATTTTTAAACTTTATATTGCTTTGAAATATTAGTTGTGCTTATTATTATATGGTGACATTTGGCAAAAATAATATGTAAAAAGTAGTCAGAGACATTTTGGTCACAACACACAATCTCCTAAGCATAGAAATTCCATCTACCAAAGCAGATTGAAAGCTCATCTTTAACTTTATTGTCTTCAAAAGATTTGCCTAGGGCACTGACAAGTTACATTGTGAAAGGATCATAAAAACTAGTGTATTCCAAAATCAGGACTTGAACCCAGGTTTAACAGATTCCTGATCTTATGTATGAATTGAATTTTCACTTAAACTTCTGAGTATATATTTTTCTCTAAGAAATTCAGTCAGTGAAATAATTTACAATAGTTGAAATTTTTTTTTCAATATTTAATGGGTAACACTTCTAAAAACATTAAAATGAGCTTAATATGTGGCATTTGTGGAAGCATTAACTAAATGTTTGTCATCTTACATAACTTTATTTTCCCAAGGTTCCATGGCATGAGATCTACATCAGATGAATTTCTGACCCACTGTGCTTATGTCTATACTCATGCAATAGATGTAATGTGAACTGTTAATCTGTCAGCATGGAGTTTCTTTCCAATTACCAGAGTTTTAGCCTTAGCACTTCCCAAGGGCATTCTAACCTTCCAAAAACACTAATGTAATATCTAATTGGTAACCAAATCTTGTATATGTTCTCTGAAGCAATTAGAATGATTCTGAATATCATTAATTTTAATTTTTCCCTAACTTATTTCTTTTAATAAACACAGAAAATTGGTAGGACCAGGTAGAACAATTTTGGTTGTTATATATACATAGACACACAAATGTAAACATATATAGTTATGTATAGACACATATAACATTTACATATGGAATCACAAAAGACTTGGTGACTTTTTAAGATTTAATAATTTCAGAAATATAAATGCTACAAAGTAACAGAAAAAATTTGAACAATATTTAAATGTTTTACCCTTATATATTTTAATGAAATTTAAATAATGATATTTTTATTTTAACAAGAAAGATGAGACAATCTATATTGTAAGTACAATAGTTCTCATTGACATTTTCTCAAAATGGTGAATTGGGAGAGAAGGACCTCTTTCTTGGCAATCTCAGCCATATGTTCTGTCTTAATTAGGTAATATCAAAACAGTCATATATGCATCAAAATAACATTATTTAAATGATCTGTAATTAAAAGTATAATATTTTTAGTTACTGAGCAGCAATTGATGCAAATATTTTAAAAGTTTGGAAATCCCCTAGAACTGTGGTGGTTAACTACAGCATACATGCCAGAGGGGGCACTCAGAGCCCATCTCTGTGAGTACACATGCTTTGGCCCCAGTACAAATTTCACCCAAATTTTATTACTAGAAAGCCAGAGGGACATGGGGCCTAACTGCTCCTCTCCTGTTCTCCACAAGTGCCTGAAGACATTTCTTATATCATCTTCCCCTATAAAAGGTTCACCATCACTGCCCTAGAGTGACATAAAGCACAGGAAAGAGATTGTGTAAAGTTTTTAAATTAAGAAATACCTTTATCCTAAAATCAATACTGTGAGTTGGTTCCAAGGCAGAAGAGAAGTAAGGGCTAGGTAATGGTGGGTAAGTGGCTTGCCTGGGATCACACAGCAAGAAAGATTTAAATACAGGATCTCCCATCTCTATGTCTAGCTCACAATCTATTTAGTCTCCTAGCTCCCCATTGTTATTTTAAATTTCAATAAGAAATATGTCAAATATTTAAAATTTAAAATATGTGTATTGTTAGTTTTTTTTAAAGTATTTCTACTTCTGAGGTTAGTAAAGTTGCACTAAGAATTTGGGGACTGAAAATCATACTTATCTGTCAGTATGTCTATCTATAGTGACTTCCTGTTTCTATTCCTAATATATTATAAGTTTAGGATTTGCCTCGTGATATGTGATATGTGATACTGAGCAAGACACACAACCTTCTTATATAAGTTTATTCATTTATAAAATACTAATAAAAATGGCATCTACCTTCCAGAATATGTATGAGAATCAAATGTATAAGGAGATGCAAAATTCTGTAAAAACTAATTTACTGTGTAAATTAAAATTATCATTGTTAGTAAGTAATAATAAAAATAATTTTAAAAAAATTTGTCCTTATTCCAGTTTAAATAAGACTATTTAAAAATACAGCCATAGTTCTTTTCTTTTAATCTGAATAGTATAGGGACTTCCTTTACAGACTGACAAAGGAAAAAAAAAAAACAAAACCTTCCCTTCTGTTCTGTAGATCAAAGACAAATGTCCTCTTGTACCCATGGAAAGTGATTGAAATTGATTGAAAATAGGCATTCGACAGCCATAACATTAATGTGTGGTTGGATGGGTTTCTTAGCTTTTTAATTTTTAATTTTTTATTTTGCCAAGTCTTATTTTTTAATTAAATTTTATCTTTATTTTATTCCAATAATAAATTTAAATGTTTTCCAGTTACTTGATTCATGTTGTCTTCTTCCCCTCTTTCCTCTCCCTTACTAGAGCTGACAAGCAATTCAACTGGGTGATACATGTATAACTCAAAACATATTTGTAAGAGAATAATCTTATGAAGCTAACATCCCAAATCATATACCAAAATAAACAGTTGATAAATCAAATGCATTTATCAGCATTTCTACTCCAACATTTCTTTCTATAGATGTGGGTAGCATTCTTTTTCATAAGTCCCTCAAAATTGTCATTGATCATTGTGTTATTGTTAATAGCAAAAGTCTATCACATTTGATCGTCCCACAATATTTCAGTTACTAAGTATCGTTTTCTCCTAGTTCTGCTTATTTCACTCTGCATCAGTTCACATAGGTCTTTCCAAGTCCTTTTCAGGAATAATCCTGTTCATTTCTCACTACACAATATTATTCCATCACCATCGTCTACTAAATAGTTGGATGATTTTAAGGGAAGTCAAAGTTGATACAGTTATAGTTAGCCCCATAGAAATAAAATATAATGCTAAAATGAGGTCTTACCAAAAAGGAGTAGGTGAACTCTAGGTGTATGTTAAGAAATGGCTACATAATATTATCACCAAAATATGTTTATTTTGAAAGCTGAAAAGTTGAGGAAAAAGTAAGGAAAGTAACATTTTAAGCAAGACTTAGATCTATCTCAAATGGGGCTCAAGAAATCTTTCTGGTATTGCAGAGAAAATATAAATAAGTAGAACCCCATCATTATAAACTCAGCATTGTTTTAGGGAAGATACACACAGGTGAAATAGATAAAAATTAATCATAGCACACTTTTTTAGGCTACTCTCATTTTTTAACAACCAGATTGGAGAATTTTGTCATATATGCAAAAATAATAAATTGTAAACAGTTATGACCACTTCTAGGAAGAAAAAAAAAGAATGCATATATATTCAACAAGGACTACACATATACATCACAAAGTACCTCTGAATTTCCATTCATGAAAAAGGCTAGAAGTCTATAGCTGGGAAAGTCATTAAGTACGATGGCAGTATAATGGAGAGACTTTGGGGTATGCATCACCATTCTAAAACTGTTTTTTTTTTTTTTTTGGAGGGGGATGATCTGCTAACTACATCATTAAGAAAAGTCTTAACTCATGACCTTTGGCTTTGATCTCTTGGTTTGAGTCCTTATATGATGGCTTCTGATGAGAGACAATGTTCTAAAGGATGAGGACTTGGAACATCTTCATCAAGACTAAAATATGTATCTGTGGAAGGGATTTCATTTCTTTGCCTTTATTCTTTTCCATTTTAGGGGCACTGAAGCTTCTAAGCTAGTGAATTTTGAAAGGTCAGGAGAGCTATTCTCTTGGAAATTTGGGCATGCTGAGTTTTGAAGTCAATCCAGAATACTTTGAAGGTCAAAGAGTGATTTGTGTGTGAGAGACATCAGGGACTTGTTCTTAGTATCTGTAATAAGAATAATTTGTTAATGATATTATACTTAGATGTAAATTTGATAGGACTCAATTTTTTTAAATTTGAGCATATTCTGAAAAATCTTCAATGTAGAATGTATAAAGATTGTGCTTCCAAGTCATAGGGAAAATGTTTATAGTTTTGCTTTTGCCATAACTTTGAAATAAATAATCCTTTCTAAAATTAATTGATATTAAATTGCTAAATGGAACTTGGAGATGTTAGTCATTGTTGGCCAATAGCAAGGGTGAAAGGTACAAACTCAAGTGGCTCAAGGTGTTGACACTGACAATTTTTTTCAAAAGCCCAAAATCTCAAATTAATCCCTACAACTCTGAGGAGCAGATGTAGGCACTCCAGTTTTTTTCAGAGTGAATTCAGACTACTACATATAAAAAGTGTATTTGAAGGAAGAATGCACTATTTCACAAAAAACTTGTTTCAAAAACTGGAAATCAGTACAGCAAAAACTAGACACAAACCAATATCTCACAACACATACAAATATGTAGTCAAAATGAATATTTGACTAGAAATAAAGGATGATATAAATGAGCTAGGGGAACATGGCAAAATTTACCTATCTGACCTTTAGATATGGGAGTATTTTGTTGCTAAATAAGACAAAGAGGATCTCCTAAGAAAAGAAATAGATAATTTTGATCACATTAAATTAAAAAAGGTTTAGTACAGTTAGAACCAATGCAACTATGATTAGAAGGGAAACAAAAAAAAAATGCAAAGGTATTTTATAGCCTATATCTCTGCAAAAGGCTTCATTTCTTAAATGTATAAGCATTCTCCAATTGATAAATGGACAAAGGAATAGACAGTCCTCAGAAGAAAAAACTAAAACTATTTATTGTCTTGAAAAAATTCCCCAAATCACTGTTTATTAGGTAACTCAAAAAACAAACTAACAAATGAATATAGTCTCACACTTATCAGATTGATTAATATGACCAAAAAGGAAAATAATGAATGTTGGAGAGTGATATGGAAAAATTGGAACACTAATACACATTGTAGAATTGTAAACTGTTACAATCATTCTGGAAAGCAATATGAAATCACACCTGAAGAGACATAAGGGTATTCACTGTTGGGTTTTATTACAAAGAGATCAAAGAGAGTAGAAAAGAACCTACTCATACAAAAATATTTTAGTAATGGCCAAGAATTTAGAAACTCAGGGGATGTCGATCAATTGGAGAATTACTAAGCTATTTCTTATAAATGATTTTAATCGAATACTATTGTGTCATAAGAAAAGTTGAATAGGTTTAGTTTAAAATAAGTGGAAATACTTATATGAACTGATTTAAAGTGAAGTTAGCAGAACCATAGAAAACTATAAAGTAACAAACATTACAATAGTCAACTGTGAAAAACTAAACTATTATCTGCAATGGAAGATTCTAAGATAACCCCAAGGGGACTAAAGATAAAAAAATGCTATTCACAGCCAAAGAAGTAACTGTTTCAAGCTTATTAGGGATGCTAGATTTTTTTGTCTTTGTTTTTGTTTTTTTACTTCATTTCTCTCCTGAGTTGTTTATTGTATTTGTAATATGTGTCTTCTCTCATGGAATGAGAAATATCAAAATATACATTATGATACAGCACTGGTATAATCTATAGCATATTCATTACCACTTTAGGAAGGGATAAAGAGAAAGCTAGAGGGAGAGAATCTGAATTGTGAAATACCAGCTATCAATTGTCAAAATTTGTTTTGGCATGAAATTGAAAAGAAATTTAATTTAAAAAATTTAAAAATTAAAAGTTAAAGACAAAAAATGTCCAATGACATCAGAGTACAGAGAATGTTGTGCAGCACTCATTTCCTCACATTAGAAGTATAGATTTAAGCCTCAGAGCTTACTTCTAAAATCCTTTGATTTAACTGTCTCACTTTGCAAATGAAGAAACTAAAGCCCATGGAAGTTAAGTGACTTGTACAAAGTCACAGGTAATAAGCATGAGAAATGAGATGTGAAGCTATCTTCTGACTAGAATCAGAACTCCTTCTATTGAACAATACTGCCTCCTATATTGGTATATGAGGTATGCAGGGAGGAGTAGTGCCTTTGGTGTGAAATGTTGGGGAGTCCTTTTCAGCCTATATGTACTATCTCAAGGCACATCAGATGATGTATTTATAACACAGTAGGTGCTGTCAGCTTGAAATCTGGACACCTCAATTTTACCCCTGCCTTTTGCGAAACCCCAATACCAGGCACAACTGTTTTGGGATGAATTATAGACTGTTTGGTGATTCTAATTTGGGTAAAATTAATAAACATAGTCAAAATATTGTAAAGGAAGGATTTTGGAAAGAGAGTCAAGAGGGCCATGGAATATTATGACTGCAGAGGGATGGGGCGATCCGGTTGCAATCAGAAAAGGATGGGGCTGAGGGAGTTCTAACTGCCAGTCCAGGGGAATTGGAGAGGGTCTCTGGAGAGGAAGCAAGCTCTCGGGGTCAGCTCAGATCTCTTGCTAAGCTCAGACTGATTCTTGTGAGGCATTCTGCCAAGACCTGAATCCTGCTAAAGCCTAGAAGACCAAAGCTGATGGAGAGGAGCCAATCGAACTGCCATGGTCGCCTCAGTGAGGGCCCGAATCGCTTTTCACCCCATTTTCCTATATCAAACCTTCTTTATCCTAAAGACTTGATACCCAGTGTGGGTTTAGCTTCGGACAAAGACAGACGGCTGCGAACTTTCTAATGAGCTCAAGAATTCAGAGCATCCCAGGCCGAGCCGGAGTAAGAAGAGACTTTAAAGAAAAAGTTACCTTAAGGTAAGAACCACGGAATTGGAGATCCACCTGAAACTCACAGTCCTACCTCCCCTCCGTGTTATTCCTATAATAAACCTCGTTAATCTGAAACGCAGGCAGAAGAGATTTGTACTGGCCTAGGGCAGAGAGCATCGCCATCGTTGCCCTATGGCCTTAGGAGCAGACAGACCTGACAGACAAGGTGGCGTTAAATCCTGGTCATCCATCTATACCATTGTTACGGGGTCTCCTTCCTACCTAACAGTTTGGCGAGCAAGGCCAGGTTTCAAAAATACTCACTTTTGAGAAGATTTGGGAGTCAGGTTTGGCCACAAGAAGATCGAGGCCTACCAATAGGGGTGAAGCCAGTGTGGGAATAGTAGGCAGTCATGTTTGTTTCCCTCAGCCAGTGCTAAACTCCACCTAGAAACTGAGCCAGCCAATCAGAAGAGACCAGCGCTTCTGGGGATAGGGAACTCTTAAAGGAACAGACTTGAAATGCAAATTTTCCTTTGAAACTATTTCTAGCCATGGGAATGATGGCAATCATTTCCCAATTCCTATACATGTGCTATAATCTCATATTTGTCATTATATCGGATTATATTTACTTTTTGTTCAATCTCTATGACAATGTCCAATGGCTCCAAGTTGAAATGGATAGAGCATGACAATGTTTGTTTTAGAAGCTTCTCCCATTACATTAAAGATCCCTCTCAGGAAGCCCAACTCTTAGTTTGATCTTTTCCTTTGTCATTTTTAGTGTTGACTATTGCCTGAACTCCCCCCCCCCCCTTTACAAGTACCTCTGTATATTTTACAGGATTTGCATAATAGCTTTTTGATCATGACATAAGTGTTTAAGCAATACTTTCCAGAAAATACTAAATTTATGTAATTTGATTTTGTGCACAATTAAATCCCCATTTTAAAACATGCATTGTTTAAAATGTGACATCTTATGGATTTTCATATTAAAGTCCTCATTCTTTCTTCAGGCCAAAAAAAAAAAGATAGTGGACACTATCTCTCTCCTGATTAAAAAAAATCTCCTGGTTTTTCTGAATATTAAATAATTCTGTGCTTTTTTTCCAAGTTAACAGTATCAAAGAATAGTTTAACATATGATTTCTTCAGTATCCCTGTCCTTCCTCTATTCCAAATGGAGGAACTGAGAGTGTGGTGTCAAGACTGGCAATCTGTATCCTATCTCTGGCAAGCTATGGGAATACTATTGTAAAATGTAATGTAAACGAACTGTAAACTAGCAATTCCCATTTATGACATGCCATTGAGCATAACAGCTTCCTTGGGAGAATTCTCTTCTTTTAAGATGCCAGATTTCTCTTCTTTGGGGCCATGCTTCAGTTTGGGCGTGTCACTGCCATATGCATTTGTGGGGTTAGTGATGGCCTTTTCGGAAGGCACATGCTCTTTAATCACAACTTTTGCCTATTTCTTTCTTGTTTTTAGTCAAAGTTTCCCTTGGCAAATTTCTGTCTGCTAAGCTCTTTTAAGAATTTCTTGTCCAACTTTATATCCACCTCTGAACCAACTCTTACATGTAGTTCTAAGAAGATACAATATTCACAGTGTTTATACCCCAATAAAAGTAACTAGGAAGAAATGGTAAATCAAGTTGATAGTAACTGACAGGTCACAAATGCATTGACGATTTAGGGGGAAGTCTACTGCAAGACTTCGTCCCAGAGTAGTCTCTCGGTAACCGAGGATGACGATTGTCTTTGTGCATTTTCATCTATGATAAATGAGTGTGCACAAAGACACTTGTGCGTGACAGAGATTTAAGTGGAAAAGTCGATGCACAGAGACAGTCCCACTCTCTCGGCGTTGGAAGCCTGGGTCCAGTGGCGCGAAAAGTCGTTACACCTGGAGACTTCCTCAGCTGCATTGGATGGCCGCGTTGTCTTTTGTGCTCCAACACGCCCTAAGCACTCCACAGTGCTTTGCTGCGTCGCCCTCTCAGCCGTTGAATCTTCTTATTGGTTTCTTCCGTCTATTCGGCCAAAGCAGTCTTCACATGCTGGGTGAGCAAAGCCCTGGTTCACCAGGGGTCTATGACGACCCGATGGCTACCCTCACAAGGTTTAGCCGCCCTGTGGAAGCCGATGCCCGGGGTGTGGCCACTGCCGCATGCTAGCAGCTACTGGGAGCCACAGGTGAGAGCTGGGTGTCAGGTGGGGGTCAGAGGCTGGAGAGCTGCCCTAGGAGGGCAAGACAAGCCCTCCATACCAGATATACTATCCCTACCTGAGCACCCCACACACCCCACCTCAGGTTATAAGTATTACAAAATCCACACAGTGCATTGACTGTACCTCTTCTTCAACTAAAAATAGTCTATTGTTTTTCATTTTCCCTTAATGAAAAAAAACCCCAAACTGAAGAAAACTAAGGTACATATGCTAATAAGGATCATTCCATAAAAGTTCAATTCTGATATTTCATTATGTTGTGATGGTGATTCTGGGTCCTTAAAGACTGTGCCAGAAGATTCAAAGAACCTGCTTCAATTCAAACTGAAGAATCTTCAAGCCCCTACTCAGACTCGTCACTGCCTAATAGAGAGGGGAGAATGGAGCTTGTAGACTTGAATCATGGTAATATGATATATTTCCCTTTCACTGACTAGAGACGTGCCATTTATTTGTCCATTCCTACTTCTATCCATGCTTACTTCTCCAGGATATTGTGAAGCTACTGATGCCCTTTCAGTAGAAAGACCCTTGAACAGCCCAAAGTGTTATTAGAAGCAGACTTCTGCACCTAGGATGAAGAGTTTACCTATATCATCGATGAAAAGAATAGGTCTAATAGCTACCTGTTCTAATATTTCACTAGCTATTCTCAGTACTTTCCTAATCTCTGTTTCATCTGAGTCCCTTCCTTTAGCTTCTTCCATAGGAAGAAAAAGAATTATATCAATGGCCTGCAAATATAGGAGAGATCAATGAGATGAGTGGGTGTGGGAACTGGCTGCTATTACTCATGCCCATTCCCTCTGAGGTGATGTGTAGATCATGTCAATTCTTATTCATGAACTGCATGCACAGATACCATCTCCTGTCTTATGGAGACCACTGCTCAGAGCTGATTTGGAAGACATGGTACAAGGCAAAGAGCATTAACTAAATTCTTCCCAGAAGAATGGACAAATTAGACTGGTGACTTCTAATGGCCATGAAGATAGCTGACAAAAGAGTTGTGGTGTGCGTAAAGCTTGGTAAATCACAGAAGATGTCACAGACATTCATTCACTGCATCCTAGACTATCAACAGGAGTCCCGACTTTTATCTTATTACTGGAATTTGATAACTCTACAAGAGAGAGAGAGACCAATGACTTCGTACATGTCTATCTTCCTGAAATCCAACTCATGCACAAGTGAAGACATCATCCTCTTTGAAAAAGAATGACAGGGCCAAGATGGCAGAGAGGGTTCACAGACCACCTGATTTCTACCAAATTGCCCTCCAAAAAACTGTGATATAAAGTCTCAAAATGAATTCTGAAGCATCACAACCCACAAAAATGACAGGGTAAAATAATTTTTCAGCCCAAACCAT
Organism: Monodelphis domestica; assembly: GCF_027887165.1. NCBI lineage: Eukaryota > Metazoa > Chordata > Mammalia > Didelphimorphia > Didelphidae > Monodelphis > Monodelphis domestica. Next base: position 173,531,182 of record NC_077234.1, read on the forward strand.
TTGGAAGGTAGGCATCAAAGATTTCTTGCGCCATGGTAAAAGTGGAGCAACAAATCTTGAGGAGAAAATGAATCAGCAAGAAAGACTTCCTAAGCTCTCAGTCACAGACAGCAGGGGTAACTGAGAGGGTTGGATAACTACTCCAGAGGGTATTGCATTGACATATTTTCTGGCACTGGTGGAAGAATTTTTTGAACTGTTCATATGCAGATCCAGATTGCAGTCCTGGGTCAGGGTCTCAGAGTGAAGAGGGGCAGTAGCACAAGGCAACATTTGTGACAGCAAGGAAATAGGGGATTCTGGTTAGAGTTCCAAGGTAGAAAAATTAGGTTTGTGGTTACTCAGAGACCAAAGCACAGGCCAGGAGAGTATTGAACCCATCTCTCTGTACTTCATAGCAGCTTGGAAGAATTGAAAGATTATAGATGCCCAGAACTAGTTTTGAAGGTATGTGCACAAAGAAACTGAAATTTAAAATAGTATCCCCTTCACCACAGCTACAGATCCCAACTTTAAAAAAAAAAACTTAGGTAAAAGAAAAGTAAAAAGCTGGAAAATGATCAAATAACAAAAAGGAATTTCATCATAAAAAATTATTTTGGTAACAATGAAGGCCAAAATACAAGCTCAGAAGAAGTCAACAAAATCAATACAAAAAAAATACATGCAAAGCCTTCAAGAAAACTATGAATTAAAATTGGGATACTAATGCATTGCTGATGGAGTTGTGAATTGATCCAACCATTCTGTAAGGTAATTTGAAATTATGTCAAAAGGGTTTTAAAAGACTGCCTGCCATTTGATTTAGCCATACCACTGCTGGGTTTGTACCCCAAAGAGATAATAGAGAAAAATACATGTACAAAAATATTCTTAGCCTCGCTCTTTGTGGTGGAGAAAAATTGGAAAATGAGGGGATGCCTGTCAGTTGGGGAATGGCTGAACAAATTGTGGAATCTCATGGTTATGGAATACTATTGTGGTGAAAGGAATAATGAACTGGAACAATTCCATGTGAACTGGAAAGGCCTCTAGGAATTGATGCAGAGCAAAAGGAGCAGAATCAGAACATTAATCACAGAGACTGACACATTGTGACACAATCAAACACAATGAATTTCTCTACTAGCAGCAATGCATTGATCCAAGGCAATTCTGAGGAACTTATGAGAAGGAATGCTATGCGCACCCAGAGAAAGAACTGTGAGAGTAGAAACTCAGAAGAAAAAAAAATATGACTGATCACATGGTTCTATGGAAATATGTTTGGGGATGTTGACTTTAAATGATCACTCTATTGCAAATATTAATGATATGGAAATAGGTTGTAAACAATAATACGTATACCCAATGGTATATGTATTACCCAATGGAATACCCAATGGATTTGCTCATCGACTTTGCAACAGGGGAAGTTAGAGGGGAAGTAAAGAACGTAAATCGTGTAACCATTGAAAAATATTATAAATTAATTAATTAATTGATTTTTTAAAAAAAATTACCTAAAAAAAGAAAAGTATAAGTCAGTATCAAACCCAAAAAGAACTGATGGAAAAATTTTAAAATCATTTTAAAAATCAAAATAGAGATAGGAAAACATTTTGGAAAACAAATAAGAATCCATTCTGATTAGAGAAATCCATATTAAAACAACTCTGAGGTACCACCTCACACCTAGCAGATTGGCCATTATGACAGCAAAAGAAAGTGATAAATGTTGGAAGGGATGTAGCAAAACTGGGACACCAATACACCACTGGTGGAGTTGTGAATTGGTCCAACCATTCTGGATGGCAATTTAGAACCATGTCCAAAGGGCTTTAAATGAATGCCTGCCCTTTGAATGAGCCATGCCACTGCTGGGTTTGTACCCCAAAGAGATAATAAGGAAAAAGACTTGTACCAAAATATGTATCATTGCACTCTTTGTGGTGGCAAAAAATTGCAAAATGAGGGGGTGTCCATCAATTGGGGAATGGCTGAACAAATTGTGGTATATGTTGGTGATGGAATACTATTGTGCTAAAAGGAATAATAAAGTAGAGGAATTCCATGGAGACTGGAACAACCTCCAGGAAGTGATGCAGAATGAAAGGACCAGAACCAGGAGAACATTATACAGAGAATGATATACTGTGGTACAATAGAATGTATTGGACTTCTCTATTAGTAGCAATGCAATGAACCAGAACAATTTGGAGGGATTTATGAGAAGGAACAATATCTACATTCAGAGGAAAAACTGGAACCAGGAATGCATTAGAAAAATATATGCTTGAAGTGAAAAATTATATGTTTTCCTCTGCATTCCAACCTCAACAGTTTTTTCCTCTGGAGCTGGATATCATTCTTTATCACATCTCCCTCAAATAGTCCTGGATCATTATATTACTGATAGTAGCTAAGTATATCACAATTGATCATTCTACACTATTATTGTTAGTATGTACAATGTTTTCCTGGTTTTGCTTATTTCACTCTGCATCAGTTCATATAGATCTTCCTAGATTTTTGAAATCATGTTATTCATCATTCCTTATAGTATCATAGTATTCCATCACCTTCATATAACAAAATTTGTTCAGCCATTCCCCAATTGATAAATGGGCAAGGGACATGAATAGGCAATTTTCAGATAAATAAATCAAAACTATTAATAAGCACATGAAAAAGTGATCTAAATCTCCTTTAGTCAGAGAAAAACAAATCAAAACAACTCTGAGGTACTACCTCATACCAAGCAGATTGGCTAACATGATAGCAAAGGAAAGTAATGAATGTTGGAGGGGGTTGAAAAAACTGGGACATTAATGCATTGCTGGTGGAGTTGTGAATTGATCCAAACATTCTGGAGGGCAATTTGGAACTATGCCCAAAGAGCACTAAAACACTATCTGTCCTTTGATCCAACCATAGCACTGCTGAGTTTGTACACCAAAGAGATAATAAGGAAATAGACTTGTACAAGAATATTCTTAGCTGAGATCTCCATTCTGTCAAAAAATGGGAAAATGAGGGGATGCCTTATAATTGGTGAATGGATGAATAAATTGTGGTATATGTTGACACTAGCTCAAACATTAATAATATGGAAATAGGTCTTCATCAAAGACACATGTATAACCCAGTGAAATTGCATAGCAGCTATGTGAGAGGTTGGGGAAAAGAGAGGGAAAGAACATAATTCTTGTAACTAAGGAAAAATATGCTAAATTCACTTATTAAATTTTTTTAATGAGGCAATGAAGATGAAAATCAGAAGGAGAAGGATAACCAAAGTGCCAGGGATGAAATTCAGTCCTTAAAAACTAGAATACAACAACTAGAAGCAAATGATTTCACAAGGCAGCAAAAATCTATAAAAGAAAATGAAATGAATGAAAAAATTGAGCAAAATATGAAACACCTCATTTACAAAACATCAGATCTTGATAACAAAGCCAGGAGACATAATTAAAGAATTATTGGACTACCAGAAGATCATGACTAAAGGAAAATTTTGGATATCATTCTACAGGAAATTATACAAGAAAACTTCCTCAAAATTCTTGAGGAAGAGGGAAAAGTGGAGATTTAAAGAATTCACAGATCACCTCCTGTATTTAATTCTGAATTGACAATGCCCAGGAATGTTATAACCAATTCAAGAACTACCAGACCAAGGAAAAAATATTACAAACTGCTAAGAAGTCTTTCAGATACCATATTACCACAGTTAGAATAACACAGGATCTGGCTGCATCTACACTGAAAGACTGGAAGGCATAGAATATGATATTCTAGAAAGCAAGGCAACTGGGTTGGTTTAAAAAAAAAGATAAAAGGGAAGGAAGTTTTCTACCCTCAGGGAGGTTTGGATTTTGGTATGGAGAGGGGTAAGGGAGGAGAATCCCCTTCTATAAAGCGGGGTATAGGGGAGACAGCAGATGTAGTGGAGGGCTCAGAGAGAGGAGAGGGTGTTTGAAGATTTTCCCACTTCTGTCTTCCCTCCTTAGCTAAAGCTGCTCTCCCCAATTCGCTCTTGTCCATCTTGTCCCCCCTCCACTACTTGAGACCAAAAGGTCTCCCCTTGATCCATTCACTCACACTCAGCTTAGGGAAAAGGTAACTTTTAATGTCAACTCAATCAGGTGATACAAAAGGAATAATGGGCAGGGAAGAATGGGAAAAGGAAAGTGGGGAGAAGGGGTCCCTGTCTCTATCTAAACCCTTTCCCCTTCCTCTTTGAGTTTGGGGGGAACTCGGGCCTTGACTGCTTGAGTCTGCTGAGAGAAAGTCAGGTTGACTCATCCCTGGGCAAAAGGAGGTGAGGTAATGTCTGCTCAGATTTCTCTTCAGAAATACCCTTCAATTGGAAAGTGTTGGGGGAAAGATTTCCAGTCACCAGCAGAAAAAGTGGGTAACTCACAGGAGAAAGTCTTTATCCACCTTCTCTCTTTGACATCTCAAGACTGAGAGACCCTCACTGCTCTCCTTACCAGAGTCCTCTCCTCCTTTGGATTTAACCCCTGGGACCCCTCCCCCATCAAGGTAATCAATTTGACATACTCTTTAGTCTTGGTACTTTTTCTCTAGTGCCAGCTTCTATCACAAGTCTACAACCAAGAATCAACTACCCAGTAAAACTGATTATATTCTTACAGGGGAAAGTATGGTCATTTAATAAAATAGAAGACTTCCAAGCATTCATAAAGGAAAAAAAAAACAGACTTAAAACAGAAAATTTGATGCTCAAACAGAGAATTCATGAGAATCATCAAAAGATAATTAAGAAAGGGTGAAAAAACAAAAACAAACCCACTTTTTTAAAGGGACCCAATAATTTCAAATTATGTGTATTCCTATAAGAAAAGATAATACTGGTAACTTAAAATTGTTATCAAAAAAATTATTATCACCTGGATAGCTACAATAATTACACTTAGAGGAAACAGTGACAAACTGTATGGGATGAAATGTCAATACATACATACATACATACATATATATATATATATATGTGTATATATATATGTATATATATATATATATATATATATAAACTAGAGGTAAAAAAAGAGGTTAATACTAAGAGAAATGAGAAAAGAGTCAAAATGGGATAAATTTATATTTCATAAAGAAGAGCATGGTAGGATCAGGGTGGGGGTACCAATACACTAGAAGGGTAAAGAGGTTGGAGACAGGAAATACTTAATTCTTACATGCATTGAAATTGACTCTAAGAGTGAAGAACAATCAGATTCATTGGTGCAGAGAATGGATTTGTGCCCTATAGAGAAGTAGAAGGGTAACAAACATATTGATGGGGATGGAAGCAATACAAAGGAGGATGTTTGGGGAGGGGTTATTTTAAAAAGACCATAAAGAAAATGAGAGTGGAATAAGAAGGGGGTGGAGAAAGGGAAGTAAAATAAGGCTGGGAATTAAGGGGACTGATTAAAAACAAAACATTGGTGTAGAAGGAAATAGTAAAGAAGAAAAGGAAGGACTAGGATTAGAAATCAAAATGCTGGGAAATATACAGCTGATAATCATAACTCTGAATGTGCATGAAATGAACTTACCCATAAAATGCAAACGGATAGCAGAGTGGATTAGAAATTAAAACCCTACTTATATGCTGTCTACAAGAAACACACATGAGGAAGTTAGACACGCATAGAGTAAAAGTAAGAGGATGGAGCCAAATCTATTGGGCATCAACTGATACAAAGAAGGTAGGAGTCACAATCATGATATCTGACAAAGGCAAAGTAAACATAGATCTAGTCAAAAGAGATAGGGAAGGTAATTACATCCTGATAAAAGGCAGTATAGACAATGAGGAAATATCAGTACTCAACATGTATGCACTAAATGGCATAGCATCCAAATGTCTAAAGGAAAAACTAGTGGATCTCAAGGATGAAATAGATAGAAAAACTATACTAGTGGGAGACCTGAACCTTCCTCTATCAGAACCAGATAAATCAAAACAAAAAATAAAGAGGTAAGGAAGTGAATGAAATGTAAAAATGTATTTTATATTGTCTAGAGTCATGATGGAAAACCTATGTCATATATGCCAAAGATGGCATACAGAGCTCTCTCTCTGTGGGAATGTGCCACCCCCTATCCCCACCAGAGTTCATTACTAGAAAAGCAGAGGGCCTCCAGAGGAGTTGCTCCCTTTCCCCTCTCCACCATGCCTGATGAGGTTTTTTTTTTTTCACTTCACCCACCCCTCTGCCCAGTGGCCCCAAGGGAAGCACGTAGGGGTAATGTGGGCAGCTTATAGATAGCAGAATTGGAGGAGAGCCAAGTGCTTCACCCACTCCTCTCCCCATCTTTACCTGCACTGAGGACACTTTATTTTACTTAACCCACTCTTCTGCTCAGCACCCCAATGAGAGCACACAGGAGGCAAGGTGTGAAGCTCAATGGTAGCAGACCTGGGGGTTGAAGGGTTCAGGCCACTCTCTTGTCACCTCTACTAAGGACATTTTTTTTTCTGTTCACTCATGCCTCCACCCAGCAGGCTGATGGGGGTACTTTCTCCCTCCCCTGTGTGGGAGTGAATTGGGCAGATCATAAGCTTCAGAGCTGGAGGGAAGCAGAGTGCTTGGGCCACTCCCCTTCCCTTCTGTATACTTGCTGAGGACATTCTCACATCACCCATTCCTCCACCCAGCAGCCCAGTGGGAGTGTTTTCTCTCTTTCCTGTGTTTGGTAAGGGAGTAGGCTCATACCTGGCACTCAGAAGGGGGCAGAGCACAGCAAAGTAGTCTCTAAAAAGGTTTGCCATCACTGTTCTACAGGGACGTTAAATGAAATTTCTTTTTTTTAACTCTTGCTGATGGATTTTGTTGGAAATATACAGAAATGCTATTGATTTATATGGGTTCCTTTTTGTATCCTGCAACTTGCTAAAGTTATTAATTATTTCAAAAATTTTAGTTGATTCTCTAGGATTCTCTAAGTATACCATCATATCATCTGCAGAGAGATAATTTAGTTTCCTTATTGCCTACTTAACTCCTCAATTTATTTTTCTTCTCTTATTGCTAAACTAATAATTCTTGTTAATTAATATTAACTATTAATTAATAGTTATGAAAATAGGCCTCCTTATTTCATTCCTAAACTTATTGGGAAGGCTTCTAACATCCCCATTTCAAAATATTTGCTCATGGTTTTAGATAGATATTACTCATTATTTCATGGAAAGACCCTTTAATTTGTATCCTTTCCAGTATTTTTTTTAAATAGGAATGGGTGTTGTATTTTGTTAAAGGCATTTTTCTGAATCTATTGAGATAATCATGTGATTCTGTTAGTTTGGTTATTTATATGGTCAATTATGTTGATAATTTTCCTAATATTAAACCAGTCTTGCATTCCTAGTATGAATCTCACCTGGTCATAGGAAATAATCCTTCTGATAAATTGCTGTAGTCCCTTTCTTAAGATTTAATTTAAGATTTTTGCATCAATATTCATTAAGGAAATTGGACTATAATTTTCCTTCTCTGTTTTTGGTCTCCTGGGGGTTAGGTATCAGCATCAAATTTGTGTCATAAAAAGAATTTGATAGGAGTCCTTTGATTATTTTTTTCCAAATAATTTATGTAGTATTGGGATTAATTATTTTTTAAAAGTTTGATACAATTCTCTTGTGAATCCATCTGGGCTTGGAAATTTTTTCTTACAGAGTTCATTGATGGCTTGTTCAATTTCCTTCCTCAGATGGGATTCTTTAAGGATCCTATTTTCATTTTTGTTAATCTGGGCAATTTCTATTTTTTAAAATATTCATCCATTTCACATAGATTTTCAGATTTATTGTCATATAATTGAGTAAAATAATTTTAATAATTCCCTTAGTTTCTTCTTCATTGAAGGTGACTTCACTCTTCATTTTTTGTGCTAGCAATTTTATAAAATAAAATATCTCGGGATTACTCTAGCCAAATTGAGAACTCCCAGGGTAAAGAACTAGTATTATAATCAGCCAGAGGGGGGAAAATTATAATATTGTGTATCCATAGTCAGGATTATAGAGGATGAGGCTAATTAAATATTAAAGGACCAGAAGTTATAAAATATATTTCAAAAAGCAAAGGATCTTGGCTTACAACAAAAAAATTTATATAACCAGTAAAATTGAGCATAATACTCCAGGGAAAAAATTATATTTAATAAAATAGAGGAATTTCAGACTTTCCTGATGAAAAAAACTGAACTAAAAATAAATTTGATGAGGAAATTTGACACTCAAGAGAATCATAAAAAGATAAAGTAAAAACTAAAAGTTTTTGATAATGTTGAATTGAGTACATCCATACTTGTAAAGGAGATAATTGAGATAATTAAGAGAGACATGGTATTTAAAGTATGAGATCTATTTAAAGTACCTAAGATAATAAAATGGAATATACACAAAAAGAATGAAGGAAGCCAAAAAAGATAGGTTGATATACAAAACTTAAGGATGGGAAAAGAGAAATATATCGGGAGAAGAGAGGAGAGATAAAAGGGGGTAAACTATCTTTCATTAAGAAACAGAGAAGAGGCAAATATAGTAGAGGAGAAAGTTGGAGACAGCTATGCTTGAACCTTACATTCACTGGACAGAGTAAAAGAAATAGGCAAAAACAGAATCTACTAGACATTAACCAGAGTAAAAAAAGCAGCGGCAGTAAACATTATCTCAGTCAAAGCAAAAGTAAAAATGTAGAAAATCAAGAGATAAGAAAGGAAATTACATCATAATGAAGCAATATTCAACATATATTCTCTGAATGGCATATTATCTTTTTTAATTTTATTTTTTACAAGTTAAACATATATCTTTTAAAAAATATTTTTCCACATTAACATTATTCATTTTCTTTCCCTTCCATCTTTCCTCCCCACTCCTGGATCCAATAAATACTTCCACCAGGTTATACAAATTTTATCACATACTTATTTCCGCATTATTCATTTTTGCATTTTGCAGTTTTGCATTTAAAACCCAAACCCCTAATCATATATCCATATAAACCAATGATAAGTCATTTGTTTTTCTACTGTGTGTGTCTACTGTGTGTGTGTGTGTGTGTTTTAAACCCTATCTTCTGTCTTGTTATCAATACTGTGTATTGGTTCCAAACAGAGAAAGAAAACTATAGACCAATCTCCCTAATGAATATAGATGCAAAAATCTTAAATAGGATACTAGCAAAAAGACTCCAGCAAGTCATCACAAGGGTTATTTACTATGACCAGGTAGGATTCCTACCAGGAATGTAAGGATGGTTCAATATTAGGAAAACCATCCACATAATTGACCACATCAACAAGCAAACTAGCAAGAACCACATGATTATCTCAATAGACGCAGAAAAAGCCTTTGATAAAATACAACATCCATTCCTATTGAAAACACTAGAAAGTATAGGAATAGAAGGGCCTTTCCTAAAAATAATAAACAGTATATATCCAAAACCATCAGCAAACATCATCCGCAACAGGGATAAACTAGGAGCCTTCCCAATAAGATCAGGAGTGAAACAAGGATGCCCATTATCACCCCTATTATTTAACATTGTACTAGAAACACTAGCATTACCAATTAGAGAAGAAAAAGAAATTGAAGGTATTAAAATTGGCAATGAGGAGACCAAGCTCTTTGCAGATGATATGATGGTTTACTTAAAGAATCCTGGAGAATCAACAAAAAAGCTAATCGAAATAATCAACATCTTTAGCAAAGTTGCAGGATACAAAATAAACCCGCATAAGTCATCAGCATTTCTATATATCTCCTACACAGCTCAGCAGCAAGAATTAGAAAGAGAAATTACATTTAAAACCACCCTAGACAAAATAAAAGATTTAGGAATCTATCTGCCAAGACAAACACAAGAACTATATGAACACAACTACGAAACACTCTCCACACAATTAAAACTAGATCTAAACAATTGGAAAAACATTGATTGCTCATGAGTGGATGAGCAAACATAATAAAAATGATCATTTTACCCAAATTAATATACTTATTTAGTGCCATATCCATTGAACTACCTAAAAACTTCTTTACAGAATTAGAAAAAAAATGTAACAAAGTTCATTTGGAAGAACAAAAGATCAAGGATATCCAGGGAAATCATGAAAAAAAATGCAAAGGAATGAGGACTTGCAATCCCAGTTATCAAACTATACTATAAAGCAGTGGTTATCAAAACAATTTGGTACTGGCTAAGAGACAGAAAGGAGGATCAGTGGAATAGACTTGGGGTAAATGACTTCAGTAGGATAGTTTATGATAAACCCAAAGATCACAGTTTTGGGGACTAAAACCCACTTTTTGATAAAAACTGATGGGAAAATTGGAAGACAGTATGGGAGAGATTAAGTTTGGATCAACATCTTACACCCTACCCCAAGATAAACTCAGAATGGGTGAATGACTTAAATATAAAGAAGGAAACTATATGCAAATTAGGTGAACACAGAAGAGTATACTTGTCAGATCTTTGGGAAAGGTAAGACTTTAAAACCAGGTATGAGCTAGGAAAAATCATAAAATGTAAAATCAATAATTTTGATTCCATCAAATTAAAAAGGTTTTGTACAAACAAAACCAATGCATCCAAAATTAGAAGGGAAGAAACATATTGGAAAATAATCTTCATAACAAAAACCTCTGACAAAGGTCTAATTACTCAAATTTATAAAGAGCTAAACCAGTTTTACAAAACATCAAGCCATTCTCCAATTGATAAATGGGCAAGGGACATAAATAGGCAATTTTCAGTTAAGGAAATCAAAACTATTATTAAGCACATGAAAAAATGCTCTAAACCTCTTATAATCAGAGAAATGCAAATCAAAACAACTCTGAGGTATCACCTCACACCTAGCAGATTGGCTAACATGACAGCAAAGGAAAGTAATGAATGTTGGAGGGGATATGGCAAAGTTGGGACATTAATTTATTGCTGGTGGATCTGTGAATTTATCCAATCATTCTGGAGGGCAATTTGGAACTATGCCCAAAGGGAGCCCTTTGATCCAGCCATAGCATTGCTGGGTTTGTACCGCAACAAGACGATAAGGAAGAAGACATGTACAAAAGTATTTATAGCTGCACTCTTTGTGGTGGCAAAAATTTTGAAAATGAGTTGATGCCCTTCAATTGGGGAATGGCTAAAGAAATTGTGGTACATGTTGGTGATGGAATTTGTTCCAATATTGTTCCAAAAGGAATTTGTTCCAATATTGTTCCAAAAGGAATTTGTTCCAATATTGTTCCAAAAGGAATAATAACGTAGAGGAATTCCATGGGAATTGGAATAACTTCCAGGAATTGATGCAGAGTGAGAGGGGCATAACCAGGAAAACATTGTACACAGAGACTGATACAGATACAGAGAGTGGTACAATTGAATGTAATAGACTTCTACATTAGTGGCAAAGCAGTGATCCTGAACAACTTCAAGGAACCTACAAGAAAAACCACTATCCACATCCAGAGGAAACACTGTGGGAGTAAAAACACCGAAGAAAAACAACTGCTTGAACACATGGGTCGAAGGGATATTCTTGGGGATGTAGACTCTAAATGAACATCCTATTGTAAACAACAACATGGAAATAGGTTCTGATCAAGGACACAAGTATTACCCAATGAAAGTGCGTGTTGGCTGCGGGAAGAGTGGGTGGAGGGGAGGGAGGGAAATAATGTTATTATTATAACCAAAGAATAATGTTCTAAATTGACTAAATAAATTAATTCAAATGAAAAAAAGAAACTACATGAATAGTTCAATAGATGCAGATAAAAGCATTGACAATCTACAAAACCCATTCCTTATAAGATCATTAGAAATAATTGTAATCAATGGAATCTTTCTCAAAGTGATAAATGCCATATATCAAAAACCATCAGCAACTATTATCTGTAATTGATAGAAAATTAAAGCAATACCAATAAAAACAGTGTTATTGCAAGGATACCCACCCTCATTAATATTATTTAATATTTTAGTAGAAATATTTGTTATAGTAATAAGAACAGAAAAAGGAATTGAGGAAATAGAAAAGGTAATGAGAAAATAAAGTTATTTCTCTTTGTAGATTATATAATGGTATGCTTAGAGAATCAACCAAAAAATTAAGAAAAATAGTCAGCAAATTCACATGAAACACAATAAACCCATATTAATCTTCAGCATTACTTTTTGCCACCAACAAAATAGAACCATCACAGATAAAAAAGAAATTCCTTTCATATTATTTTGAGACAATATAAAATATTTGAGTATATTCCTACCAAACCAAACCCAGCAATGTGTAACCTGAACATTTGGGAGAAAAAAATCAAAACAACTTTAATTGCTTATAGATAGGCTGAGCCAATATAGTAAAAATGACAATTCTAGCAAAATCAATTTACTAATGTATTCCCTCCCAATCAAGCTACTCAAAAACTATTTCATAGAACTAGCAAAAAAAAAAAGAACAGCAAAGTTCATCAGAAGATCAAAAGGCCTAAAATCTCAAGGGAATTAAGGGGGAAAAAATAAGAAGGAAGAAGTCCTGGCTTCACCAGATCTAAAATTATAGTATAAAATGGTAATCATCTAAACCATCTGGTACTGCCTAAAAAACAGTACTACAGTGATAGCAAACCTTTTAGAGGGGTGGAAGATGTGAGGAATGTCCTCAGGCATAGGTGGTAATGGGAAGTAGGATAAGCCTGGCCCCATATTCTTCTGACTTTCTAGTAATGAACTCTGGTGAACTCTGTGCTGGTGCCACAGCCCATCCTCATAGAGAGGGCTCTGAGTGCCTCCTGTGGCATGTGTGCCATAGGTTTGTCATCACAGAATTTGTCAATCATTGGAGTAGATGAAGTTACCAGCACATGGCAGTTGATTTCCATAGGAACATAGTGTTTGATAAATCCAAAGATCTATGTTTTTGGGAAAAAACACAACTGTAAAAAAACTAATGGGAAAAATGAAAAGTGGTATGGCAGAGACTAGGTATGGCTGAACATCTCAAACCATAGTATAATGTCAAAATAGATACTTCATCTAGAAATAAAAAGTGAAATCATAAATAAATTAAGGAAACATGGAAAAGCTTTCCTTTTAGGCTTATAGACAAGAGAAGAACAAGACAAAAAGAACATTACAATGAATGAAATAGATAATTTGATTATATTAAATTACAAAGGTTTTTTGCAAATTAAAACAATGCAACTAAGTCTAGAAGGAAAATAAATATTTGGGTAAATAACCTTATACTCAGTATTTCTACCAAAAATCTTATCTCTAAAATATGTGGAGAATTTAGTAAAAAACTTTTATGAATAAAAAAAAATTTTCCAATTGAAAAATAATCAAAGGATATAAACAGGGAGCTCTCTGAGGAAGAATTTAAAAATATCCAAAGTATTATGGGAAAACCATCTACCAAGTTACCATTTGTTAGCTATTTCTTTGGTTATTATTGTTAATATTCTTATTACTATTAATTTTTCGGTTGCTATTATTATAATTCTTATTGTGATTGGTTTTATTATGGTTCTTGATATTGCTATTGCTATTGTTATTGTTATTTCTATTAATATTATTATTGCTACTGCTCATCAAATTGAACAGTGAACAGTAGAAAAAAATTAAAGTGAATATTTAAGGATTTTTAAGGTTGAGGTGAATGTATTCAAACCTAAGCAGATGGCATTTGAAATAATTAAGATATTTGTGATACTTGACAAAAATAAAATATTTTAAACTGTCCAAATACCTAAAGTACCTAAGATACCTAAAACATTATTACTATTAGAGTGATGAAAAGGAATATACATTAAAAAAAGGAAAGAAGGTTAATAAGTTGGGATATCCCCCAAAATAAGAGGGATAGGAAAGAGGAACACATAGGGAGAAGAGAAAAAGAGAGATAGAAAGATATAAAGCACCTGTCATTATGAGGCCAAATTTAAAAAAAAAAAAAGAGGCAAATCCAATGAAGTAGAAGATGGAGGAGTGATGACTTTTCTTGAACCTTACTCTCACTGGAATTAGTTCCAAATAAAAATAACACCTACAATTAATATAGGTTTATATAGCCTATCTTAACTGCTTCAGAAGTAGGAGGTTAGGGAGAATAATGAAGAGCAGCATGGACAAAAAATAGCAAATTGTGGGAAGGTCTTCAAAAACAAATCATTGGGAATATGGAAAGGCTAAAAGGAAAGAGAATAGTAAACTGAGGAAAATAAATGGAAAGAAACATAATTAGTAATCCTAAACATGAATGTTAATTAAATTGGATGAACTCATTCATAAAAGGGAAAAGGATAGCAGAGTTGAAGAAAAATCAGAATCCCCCAATATTCTGTCTACTAGAAACACATTTATAATAGGTAGACAGATTCCATTAAGCTAAAAATGTTTTATATAAATAAAAACATTTCAAATATTATTAGAAGGCAAAAAACAAAACAAAACTGTAACAAATGTCTCAGACAAAAGCCTTAATTCTCAAATATTTAGACAATTGAATCAAATTTATGAGTACAAAGTATGCCTCAATTGAAAAAGGGACAAAGGATCTAAATAGGCAATTCTCATAGGTCATCCAAAACACAGATTCACTTGATGATTGGATCCATCAGAAGAGCCTGACATCTGAATTTTTTCAAAGCCATTGAACCATTGTTTTGCCTATAGGCCAAATTGTTGTTTTGGCAGATAATTATAGCAAAACCATGGTGTAGACTCAATGTGTTGCATTAGATAAATTCAGTTAGTCAAGGTGACCACTTATGAACCTTTTGATAACCAGAAAGAGGTGGAATTAAATTTTGAAATATGTTTGATTCTCTATACCGTATGTAGGCAGATTTTAAACAACTTATAGGAGAATATCCTCTCCAAACACTTGGTCTAGGCCTAGATTGTTACAGATGTTTGGAAATGTTGTTTGCCTTTTTGAGAATAAAATTACCTGCTCCCAGGATTTCTCCCTTTGGGTCTTCTGGAATATTGTTAGTTATTTCTGACTACTGGGAAGTTGGGCCATGAGTTTGTTTAATTCACAGTAAAGACCATTATAGGAATGTAGGGAAACCAGAGGTTATTTTGCTGAGGTGAAATAGGCAAGCACCACTCCCTTAAGTTCAGCTGATATGTGGAACTGCCCTACTTAAAGTTCTGTATCCCTTGAACTTGTATCAATAATGATTGTTAAGAAAATAATAATAGACCTCAAATTTTGGGCATAGAGATAGAAGCCTCTAGCCTCTGCTACTGGGGAAGTTGAGACGGATGGATCATTTGATTTTAGTACTGAGCTCACTCAGGGCTTAACCTGATTATAAGTCTACACCAAGTCAAGCATGTAAGGAGTCTCTAAGAATGCATAAAGGTGATCTTGGACAGGTAAAAAACAGAGCAAGTCAAAGCTTCTGTATAGACTGGCAGTGCATCCAGGGCCAGAAGTTGCAGCTATACTTCTAATTCAGCTGAAATAGGAAGTCTCTGTGTCAAAAATTAAAATAAATTTATCTGAAGACAATAAGCAAAAATATGTCCAATGGGTCTATCTGCAAATCATCAGTTCCCAAATTGCTTAGAACCATTTCTGTGGCATTAGACAAACAATATCCTCCATATGTTTCCATTTGACAATGGAAAACAAAAAAAAATGAACAAAAAAGTGTTAGTACATTAATAGTAGTAGTAGCCAGTTTGTGCATGGAGTGTAGAGAATTATTTATTAATTAAGCAAGAATTATTTATTGAGTTCATTAGGAAATAGAGTTAAGTAACATAAGTTATTGATAGATGCATAAAATAGTATAAACTAGGTTTCTTTAAAAAGTCTGAATAATCTCAGATGGATTTATGGGCAAGAGAGAATTTTCCCAGAGTGCTTTGAGAGACAGTTATCCAACTGACTTTGCACTCTGTGGGCTTACCCTGCCCCAAAAGGAGGTCCTAGGAGCTACTCTGTGAGATTTGAAAAATCACATTGTTTTCACGTCAAATATTTATCAACAAGATTTGACAAGTGAAGAAGGTTGTTGGTGAAACATCAGTGCAAGCCCAACAGGCTGCTGGGTGATTGGAGGAGGCTGTGAAGATGCAAGTTGTTTGTCAAAGAGAGGGAGACAACTTATTTCTCTTGTGTATAATTTAGATAGGATAGGTAGATTGAAGTTTTTGGGGATTTAGATAGAATAGGAAGATAGAGTAGCCTCAACTCTGTTGGAGAAGAAGGAGATGCTTGAGGATCAGTTTTGGGTGGTTGAAGTAAGAAAATTTAGCTTAGGGATTTATATATCGTAAGAATTTTTTTTCACTAGTTTCCTTTTATTATCCCTTTCCTTTTTTTTTTAAACCATAATAAAAATATATTTGTATACAACTGCCTGAGTGGGAATTCTTAGGCTGATTTGAGAAGCCTTTTTCTCAACTAGTCAGATCCAACAGCCTGCCCACAGAAGACATAATTATTGGTATTACCATCCTATACCAATAATCAATAAGGGTTAAGAAACCTTACATCATGTACTTTATCAACATTATTTTATTTAATCCTTACTACAATCCTGGGAGGGAGATAATAATATTATCCTCATTTTACAGGTGAGGAAACCAAGGCAAATAGAGGTTAAATGATTTCCCTAACATCATATAACTATTGCATGAAGGAGCCTAGATTTGAACTCAGGTCTTCCTAATTACAAGACCAGGGTGCTATACACTAGACTTGTTGAAATGATACTAAAGAAGCATATCATAATTTAATGATTGTTATTCAGAAAATAAAGATGTAGACATCTTCTATTATACATATCGGTATTATTAAAGAGAAAGTTACTATTTCCCTGGGAGTACATCTGTTATCCTCTTTTCTTCTAGAAACCTTTAGATGACACAATGAATAGAAAGCTGGATTTGGAATCAGGAATATCTAAGTCCAAACCCATCCTCAGACCTATAAGTAGCTGGATAACTTGACAAATTGAATAGTCTGAGTTTCTTCATCTGAAAAATAGTGTAATAATAGCATATATTCCTTAGGGTTATTTGAAAGATAAAAAGATAACATCTGTACCATAGAAATTATAAAGTGCTATATAAATGCTGGCTATTACATCTTCTAGTATTAATGCCCAGATACTAACATGACTAGAGTAAAAACAAAACATGACTATATATATTGCAGAGAGGGTTAAGTTGGGAAAGGAGAGAAGCAATTAATCAAATGATCATATATAACCCATTGTTTTCTTTAATGTCTTTGTTTTTCAATGAATTGCTTTTGCATGTTGTATACAAGTTAAAATGATCCAGAAACTCACTTTAACTGACTTTTTGGCAAATAAGTCATTATTTCCCTGTAATCTGAAGGAATTGATCAGTTGTTTTGTTTGTTCCATTGATATAGTCAGTGTTGCTTCAGTAATTCAGTTAAACAGATATTTATTGTGCTAATTATGTACATGTCAGAGAATTGGCTGATTTTATTTGAATAGGGTGAAGGAAAGTTTGCTATGTTGAAGGATATTTTTCATAGAATTCAATGGCTCCTTAGAAAGATATTTTTTTCAGTTTTAGTTCTTTTTGAACACTTCAATGCTGATGAGTTTCCATAAATGAAGAGCACAAATAAATGCCTAATAAGTAAGAGAAGAGGAATTGGGAAAAAAAAGTAGAGCTCCTTCATAGATATACTTTTTAAACTGGTTTAGGACCATTTAATTTGTAGTTCTGACTCTTTTACCATTTTAACAATCAAATGACTCTCTATAAAGTATAATCTTATTTGTAAATATCAGTTTTCTAATCTCAATAAGAAACAGTGTTATTTAGAAGGTGATAATATATAAAAATTATGATTTTAGGTACCTTGCAAAGAAGTAGCACGGTATAGTTATCAGGTTGTCAGCATCCATATAAGAAAGATCTGGGTTCAAATTCTGCTTCTAATATATGTTAATTGTGTTATGGTGGACAAATCATTTAATTCCTTAATGCTTCCAGGAAAGTTTCTAAGTTTTGAGATCTAGAAGGAAGGAAGATAGGAAGGAAAGAAGGAAGGAAGGAAGGAGGAAAGGAAGGAAGGAGGAAAGGAAGGAAGGAAGGAAGGAAGGAGAAAAAGAAGGAAGGAAGGAGGGAAGGAGGGAAGGATGGAAGAGAGATGAAGAAACAGAGAGAGAGAGAGAGAATCTCTCCCAAACAAGAACTAGTTATATAAAGTATAGACATAAACTTTGCATACAAATTGATTACAACACAAAGAGGTCATTGAAATCCATCTTACAATTTATAATTTATATTTTGATTGAATGATTTAAAATACAGTTTCTTTTGCTAAGATTTCTCCTTGGATATGGAAGTAGCTTTCCTCAACAGGATTCTATGAATAGTATATGTTAAAAATCTAATTTGCCAGCATTTTTTTTTTCATTTCATGAATGGATTTTCAAAGTTTAAAGGTCTGAGAAAGCAGTTCAGGATAAACATCTTGTTTGCAATGTATAAAATGACAGCTCAGAGAGGATACATAGTGTGTGAGCACAGGCAGACATGCAATCTTATGTGACTGTGACAGTAGATCGCCAACCTTATGTCATTATCAGTGGTTTAAACCTCTTCAATGGTACTTTGGGGAAATCACTTTAGCCACCTGGCATCTTGTGATTCTTTGCTATTAATTACAGCCAGAAGCTGCCTTTGGGGAGGTAGCATTTGTCACTGTGCCATGGGAGAACTAGGTCTTAGAGTAGAAGTCAGATTCCTGGTTAAATACTCAACAAACCCAAGAGTGAACAGTCAGGGGCCTCTATTGTTTTGTACATAGTAACAAAATGACTGTTCTCATACAGGAAAGAAATTCCTGACCCAATGTCACTGGGCCCATACTGTGAGCTGTCTTGGAGTGGGGATGGATGTGAACTAAGCCAACCACATTCTCTCACCATGTCTGCTTGTGATAGATGGCTTGAATGTGCAATATGGCCAGCGAGGTTAATGATGTGGCCTGTAGCCATGAAACCAAGTCAAGTTAGCTGCCCCATATAGACACTCAAGCCATGACCTTGGCCTCATTAGTACCATTTTCTATGAGCACCTCTACAACCTTATCATCTCTGGGAACTATAACAAATCTTGACAAATGAAAGAGAAGAAACCTGGTATTTGGGAATGATGACTATCTTTTCATGGAAAAAAAAATGAAACCCTTTAAAATGTAACATAATCCTGGCAAGTTGTCTGACCATGATCGCTAAAGCTAGAGCATCAAGATAATGCGCTGTCCCCAATTCTTTCACCAAACACATACATAGACTCACACTCACTCAGTAACTCCACCCCACAGATTTATTTATGGTGTACAGGATACTATCTCTGTCCCTTGTGTGTGAGGGGTATACTCCTCCCCACACAATGATACACAAATCCAAGTTGTTTACCCTGCTCATACATTTCCACAGTTATTCACAGCTATGTTCTTGTTCTTTTATACTTAGCTTAAGTCAGTCCATTAAGTTCATCTTGAGAACAGAAGGGAAGAATGGTTTAGATTGTAATGCTTAAAGGTAGATTATGTAATTTAATTTTCCACAGCTATAAAACCCTTAATTTTCAAAAGACATTTTAAAATGCAGTAATAATTTGTATGAATGCTTTAAATGCCATCATATTATTCTAAAATTTTTTATTATTATTGTTGTTATTGAAGAACTTTAAGCAAAATGTAGCTTCATTGTGAAATGATTTCCAGGTATTAGAACTCTTTTTTGGACACTTGGTGAGATGCCCAATGTCAGATCCAGTTGTACTTAACAAAGAAAAGCCATATGTAACAAGAATTATCAGAGGGGGCAGTAAAGGAACTCGTTATAAATTAAATTTGAAAAGTTAAATAATTATGTCCACTGTAGCTAATTTTTCATTTGTATTGATAATGCAATTATGGAAGATACAAGTTCTATTTATTTTCTAGCAGATGTCCCAGAAATGGAAAGGAATATGTTGGGAGGTTGAGAGTTCTATCACTTGAGGTTTTCTGGTGTCTTGATGTTATAAAGAAATTCATTTTTTAAGAGTTTCCTTTCACTTTTAAATTTTATTTAATGATTTCTGAAAATAGAGCATAAAATAGAAAAAAAGCAAAAATTCTTACCATTCTTCACAGTGAGCATGAACAGAAAGTGCTATTACATTCCAAAAATACAAATCATGTTTCAAATTTAGAAATTTCTAGGGAAATTGAAATTGTTTCATATTTATGAAGTTGATATATACTTTGCTTAAAAATTGGAAAAAAATTAAATGTGTATAATCATCCTTTAACATTTATATTTATATGTTATATATACATATACATTATATATATATATATATACATATATATATATATGTACCATAATCAGGTTACTCAAATAATGAAACATAGGATGATTAAGCAAACATACTACATGCTTCCAAATTACACTTTTACATGGTCTGGTTCATTATGTAATAAAAATGGGTGTCAAGACTATAAAGCAAATGTAAATGAGAGAGGGACAATCATTCATTAAGAATAAATCATTTAAAGTTGATAGATAGATAGATAGATAGATAGATAGATATAGATATAGATATACCTAGATAGATATCTAGATGAGAGAGATCCAGAGTCAGAGAGAGCCAGAGAGAGAGAGAAGAGAGAGAGAGAGAGAGAGAGAGAGAGAGAGAGAGAGAGAGAGAGAGAGAGAGAGAGAGAGAGAGGCAGAGAGAGAGAGAGAGAGGCAGAGAGAGAGAGAGAGAGAGATCAATATGACTACAGTATACAAAATTAAATGTAGGTTTTGAAATTATTTCTGTTCCTCTATACAGTACAATAAAAAACAAAGGTTGAGGGATATATTGGGGTCAGTGGACCTTTCTCAGTGTATAAAATGGTTGATTCATTTGTCTTTTCTCCACACATTTTAATCAGTAAGTCAACAACTATTAGTTGTCAGGTTCCTAAATTTATTGGGCTGTAGGACACCTTTATACTGAAAAATTGTTGAAGATTCCCACAGAGCTTCTGTTTATGTGGATTATATTTATCAATATTCACTGTATTAGAAAGTACAGTACCTTAATATTATCATGAACGTAGCTTTGTTTGTTTATTTTACTCATGGAACCCTCAAAAGAGTCCCCCAAATCCCCAGCATTCCTGAGACCAAACTTTGAGAACGATTATAATAGTGAATATCTCCTGGCTGTATGAATCATTCATGTTACAAAGAATGACCAAAACAATTTCTACTTTCAAGGAATTCATATTCTAATGGGAAAAGAGAAACAGAAAAATAAGTAGGCTTATGAAAGATATGAAAAGACTAGAAAGAAATTAATCTCAGAGGAAACTGAAAAGATGAGATGAGGTGAATCTTGAAGGAGCCCTGGCTAGCTATGAAATAAGGATGGGAATGGCAAACATTCCAAGAAGGGTGATAAGCTGTGAAACAGAGGATTTAGACTAAATATCCTTACCATATTAAAGTGAAAAGAGAAAATAACAATGGTTTTGAAATCAAGATATGAATTCGAATACCAGTTCTGCCACTATATGACCTTATATAAATCATTCAAATTCAATTCTATATTTTATAAAATGGTTATGATTATGGTTTTCTTAACTACCTCACAAAAGGTATGTAATTTGTAAACTTTTGTGACAATTAGTCTGTAAGATATTACCATGTACCTTCAATAATATTTTTTTGTAGATGCCTTATTTTATATTCCCAAAGTGGAAAGTGATTTGTGTGACACAACAGGTATGGAAGAATGTAAAATGACATCAGAAATGAGATTTATTTGAAAGTAAACTGTGAATGGGGTGAGTAAAATAAGACTGGAAAGATAGTTTTAATTAGACTGGGGAAGAGCTTGAAATGAAGTTTAGAAGGTACCTTTCAGACAGCTATTGTCTACTAAATAAGAGTCAGCTTTGTTTACTAGGACGATTATTTTGGCAGCTATGTAAAAGATGGATTGGAAGGAGAAATCCAGGAGACTGTCACATAAAAATTGATTAAGAAACTAGGAATATTAATCTGGAGAAGAGAAGTCTGGGAGAAAAATCTGGGGTTCAAAGAGACAAGTTAAAGTTTTATATGAGGGGAAAGCTCCCAACATTTAGAGCCATCGCAAAATGAAGGGGGTTGTCGCAGGAGGTAGTAAGTTCATTTTCTCTTGAGAACTGATATCAAAGATTGTCTCATCACTTCATTCATGCTGTAGAATCAATAAGACTAGATTCCCTCAAGGATCACTTTCAAGACTGAAATTTTATGCCTGGCTAGGAGAGAAGGACTTGAAATAGTCCAGGGAAGATTTAATGAAACTTGAACTAAAATTCAGAGTGGCAATGGTGGTTGAAAGAAGGGATGAGTGGAAGAAAGACTACTCCTGTAAAATCCATAGAACTTGGAAGCTGGGAATGTCACAAATAGATTTCATACTTGAGTTTGTTCCCAGTAATACCATTGCCTTGTTTTTCACACCATTTTCTTTTTTGCACTGGATTAAATGCCTTATTACACACATGATAGTGTATGTATGTATGTATGTATGTAGCTAATACTATAATTCAATAGTGACATCTAATTGATTTTGACTTTTTTTGTGGCTGTAGAGGAATGGATTTCTTCTCTGAACCAGAAATGTTTATTTTGATGTCTGTGATCCTCAGCATAAATATAACTGCAAGTGACATTCTAATGATTTAATTTATAATTCCTTCTTACTAACATGTTAATGGGAAGGCTCCAGATCTTGAGATCCTAATGGCCTGTAGGAGTTACAAGTGGAAAATAATTCCTAGTTACATTACTAAGTCCCAGTGTCCAATATCATATCTGACTGTCTCTAACTCCCATGAGAGTAACTCACATTATCTCACACTATTTAATCCCATATTTTCTAAGCAGTAGTCTATTGAGCAGCAGATTACAGATTGAGAGTTATAAGAAGCAGAGGTCACCTAATCAAACTTTATTACATAGAAAAGAGAACTGAGTCTCAGAGGGATTAAATAAATTACTCAAGGTCATTTAAGAAAAATGGCAAAACTCTGATTTAAATTCTCATATCCTTACTTCAAAATCATTGCCCATTTTATTACATCATACTATGCTATGGTATGCCTGTACCTATGATTTAATTGGCAATGGTAGTTGCTAGTAAAGAATTTTCTTTAGGAGAGCCAACACTGTAGAAGGTACAGGGATGCATTTGATTTCTGCTAAGTTATCCTCCATAAAACAATGGTATTATACCTCCAAACAAATTCTGGAGCAGTATAACAATCAAAAAAAGATAAGGTAAAGTAAATTTTAAATCCAAGACAACTTAGAAGACTGACAACTGGGATCTGGTGCACTGGAATGGAAGTGGGGCATAGTTCTCCAGGGTATGGTCCACTGAGGAAGCAGGCCTTTGATGCAATTGAAGAATCACCCAAAGCTTCTTGAACTCTCAGACACAGATTGGGTAGGGCAGGGAACTTTCGAAAACTGCTCAGAAGGAGATTACTGGGATCCTTTTGTTGGCTCTGAGTGAAAGACACTTATCATTGTCTATATGCAGAACCAGATCCCAATCATGGGGTTCAGTCACAGGATGAGGAGGAGCAACTTGCAGCCACTGGGGAGCAGGGGACCCTGGTCACAATTCCAAGGGGTAAAAGAGTGTTTAAAGTTACACAAAGAACTTAAGAGACCAAATTTAATGATGTTTTAAACTAAAAGAAAAGGAAAAGGAAGGAAAATAAGCAAATAAAAACTAACATAGAAAATTATTTTAGTGACAGGATAGACTTAATCTCAGAAAAGAAAACAAAGTCAATATTGCTACATCCGAAGCCTCTAAGTAAAATATTAATTGCTCTCAAGTCCAAAAAGAATTCATGAAGAAGTTTAAAAATGAATTAAAATCAAATAATAAAGGTAATAGAAAAATGGAAAAGAAATGAGAGTGCTACAGGAAAATCATGAAAAAAAGGAGTCAACAGTTTAGTACAGGAGGTACAAAAAAGCCCTAAAAAAATTAACGGCTTAAAAAAACAGAATAGATCAATTGATAACAGCTGCACAAAATTGAAAAAAGAAGAGAACTTCTTAAAGTGCAGAAAGGTACTAAACAGAAAATCTTCTTAAAGACAGAATTATCCCTTTGGTAAAAGAGGTACAAAAATTCTCTAAGGAAAAGAACTCTTAACAAAACAGAACTGACCAAATGGAAAAGGAGGCACAAAAGGTCACTTAAGAAAATCATGTATTAAAAATAAGAATTGGGCAAATGGAAGCTAATGACTCCATGAGACATCAAGAAACAATGAAAAAGGTCAAAAGAATGAAAGCAGAAAAAATGTATATCTCATGAGGAAAACTACTAATGTGAAAAATAAATTTGGAAGATATAACTTAATAATTATTGTACTACATGAAAATCATTGTCAAAAAAAAAAGTTTACATATCATCTTTCAAGAAATCCATCAAAGAAAACTTCCCTGATATTCTAGAACTGGAAAGCAAAATAAAAATTGAAAGAATACACTGATCATCTCTTAAAAGAGATCCCAAAAGGATAATTCCCAGGAATATTATAGCCAAATTCCAGAATTCCTATTTCAAGAAGAAAGTATTACAAGCAACCAAAAAAGAAACAATTCAAATATAATGGAGCTATAATTAGGATAACATAAGACTTAGTAGCTTCTACATTAAAGGATCAGCAGACCTGATATCTGATATTAGAGAGCAAAGGAACTAGAACTGCATCCAAACATAACTTAGCCAGCAAAACTGAACATAATACTACAGGGGGGGAAATGGATATTCAATTAGAGACTTTCAAATATTACTGATGAAAAGAACAGAACTGAATGGAAAAATTGACTTTCAAATCCAAGACAACACAAGAGGCTCATAAAAAGATAAACAGGAAAGAAAATCAAAATAGATTCAATAAAGTCAAATTGTGTATATTTCTACATAGGGAGATGATTCTTGTAACATCCAATAATTTTGTCATTATTAGTATAGTTAGAAAGAGTATACATAGACAGAGGGCAAGGGTAGGAGTTGAATATAATGAGATGATATAAAGATTAAATTAAATTAAGGCATGAGAAAGAGTAATGAATTGGGAGGAGTGGAAAGGGAAAAATAGAATAGAGTAAATTGGAAAATAAAAGAGGCATGAAAATGTTCACAGTGGAGGGGAAGATGTAGCAGGTAGAAAAGGAGAATATATGAACCTCATTTTCATCAGAATTACCTCAATTGAGGGACGAACATACACAATCAATTGACTAGAAAACTATCTTATGCTACAGAGAAATAGGAAGGAATAAGAGAAGGGAACTGGAGCTCAGAAAAAAAGAGGACAAGTTAGGGTTGAGGTTCAGAGGTCAGAAACTAAACAGGGTTAAATAGGTTAGAAAGTAATGATAATGGTGCAAATTTTTTTCATTTACAATTCTCTCTAATAAAAGTCTCATTTCCCAAATATATCAAGAAAAGAGTTGAATGCATAGGAATAAAAGTCATATCCCAATTCATAAATGGCCAAAGGATACAGACAAGCAATTTTCAAACCAAGAAATTAAAGCTCTCTGTAGTCATGGAGAAATGCTGTAAAGTACTATTAATTAAAGCATTGAAAATTAAAACAACTCTGAGGTACCACCCCCCACCTATCAGATTGGCAATTATGAAAGAAAAGGAAAAGGACAAAACTTGGAGGGGATATGAGAAAGCTGGCATATTAATGCATTGTTAGGGGAGTAATAAACTGATAGGAAGAGCAATTTGGACTTATGCTGAAAGGGCCATAAAATAGTACATAGCCTTTGACTCAGAAATACCATTACTAGGTTTGTATCACAAAGAGATAAAACAAAGGGGGGTGGGAGCACTGTTATTTACAAAAATATTTAAAATAGCTCTTTTTACTGGGTACAAGATTTGGAAAGTGAGGGAATATCTGTTAACTGGGGAATGGCTAAATTATAGTATATGGTTTTCATGAAATACTATTGTGCTGTGTGAGAAATGACAAGAAGGAAAATTTCAGAAAAAATCTGGAAAGGCTTAAAAGAACTGAAGCAGAGTGAAATAAGGAGAACCAGGAAAACACTGGACAGTGACAGGAATGGTAATGAACAACTGTGAAACACGTAACTTTTTTCAGCAATACAATGATCCAAAACTATCCCAAAGGACTCATGATGAAAAAAAATGCCACCTATTCCCAGAGAAAAAGAACAAAGAAATCACTTTTTAATTTTTATTTCTATTTGAATTCCTTTTCACAAAAAGATTAATATAGAAAAATGTTTCACATGACTGCACTTGTAAAATCTCTATAATATTGCTTACCATCTCAAGAGGAGTGAAGGCTGGGAGGGAGGAAGGTAGAGAATTTGAGATTCAATATCTTTGAAATTTTTAGAAATGTTTAACATGTAATTGGGGAAAATAAAATAAAATTTAATACAAAAAAGTAGGAAAAATTATGTTTTACCTAATCAGATTGATTCATTACAACTTATAGATTCATATATTGCATGTAAAAATATATTTGATTAAGCTAGCACAGAATCTTATTTTCATTGTTTATTTTTCATTGTTTTTTACATATCAATACAACTTTCAAAATAATCATTTTCTGATATTTTGCAATCCAAATTGAGGCAATAAAGTGAAGAATGGTGTGTTTGAATTTGTCTTTGCACTCCATCTGTTCCTTCTATGGAGGCAGATATTCTTTTTTTGTCATAACTCTTGGATGTATCCTGGATCCTAGCCTTGTTGATAATAGTTGTTATTCACAATCAATCATGATACATTATTGCTGTTAATGTATACAACATTTTCCTGGTTCTGCTCACTTCATCTTGCATCACTTCATCTAAGTCTTCTAGGTTTTTTTGTGACCATCTTGTTTATCATTTCTTGTGTCACAATAGTATTCCATTTCAAACACATACCACAATTTGTTCAACTATTCCCTGATTGATGGACATTCCTCCAGTTTCTGGTTCCTTGCTACCACAGAAAGACCTGCAAAACTAATTGGAGCCAGAACCAAGAAAACCACAGCCAGGAGCACCATTCATTAACCAGAAGCAATAATTTCAGTCAAAGGAGTGGCAGAGGAGAGAATGTTCTTTTGGATTTGCTGCCAAAAGTAGAGTAAGATTCCCTACAAAAGAGTATAATAGTTTATAATATATAACTTATAAACCCTGTAGAGGTTCTACCCTATTTGTTATTTTCAATAGAGTTTAAGCACTTGGTTCCCACTTGCTTTTTGGTCTCCTAAGGATGGTATTGGCTGACTAGAGAAGGGAGTCCTGATCTTGAGCAATAGTGGCAGTAGTAAAACTAAAAAGGAGAAGGACCAATAGTGGCAAGACTAGGAACAATAAGAGAAAGAGATAAGAATTGAAAATTTATTATTAAGAATAAATTTATTTAATCTACTACACAGAAAGTGCTATGCTAGGCCCAAGAGAATAGATCTTAATAAACTTCTTTTAGGTCGGAATATAATAAAATAATTGTGATTACTTATATACACATGTATGATTGTCAATCTGTAAATAAGGACTAGAAATATTTATAATAAAAATGGCATTAGAGTTGGACCTTGAAGTTATGAGTGAGCACTTAATAAGTACAGATAGGAAGGAGTATATACCATGTACTAGAAGTAGCATAAACCAGGAACCAGAGGTATAGTAATGGTAGACATCTCTAAAGTGAATAATTATTGATATTCAGTCATTTTTCAACTACATCCTATTCTTCATGACTCCATTGAGGGTCTTCTTGGCAAAGATACTGGAGAGGTTTAACATTTCCTTCTTCAGCTCATTTTACTGATGTGGAACTAAGGCGAACAGGATTAAATAATTTACTCAGGGTCACATAGCTAACAAGTGTCTAAAGCCAGATTTGAACTCAGAAAGATGAGTCTACCTGACTTCTGTAATAATGGAGGGAATTGAAGATGATTGAAGAGGTACAGGGGATGAGGAAGGGTTTGTAGCAAGGAATGGAGGAGTTGAAGGGATAGTGGGAATATGGCAGCTGGTGAGATAAAAGAGGTTGTACCAAGGAATGGAGGAGAAGGGACAGAGGTACTACTTGGGACTGAGAGACAGTCTTTATAATTTCCTCTCACTCAACCCACAAGAGAGGTACCCCTCAGTAACCATTAGGTTAAAGCTGACAGGACCAGTGTTTAGAGTGACTTCTGGGAATAGTGGAGTTTAATCCTCAAGGCTTGTCCCTCGTCTGGCAAGCAGACTGTCACTGTTGGCTTTCGTTATTTAGCCTAGGTTAAAGCCACCAGCTTCTCTTTCTTTGTTCTCCCTTCAATATGAATCTGACAGTGATTTCTATTTTTCAAATAGTTTAATAATTAGACTAAATCAAGAAAGGGGATAGGTAAGTGGGAATAGAAGAACCTTGCTGCTTCTTCAGCTGAGCCAAGATGGCACAGCTTCAGCTTATCTATCTTCTTCTTAACTATTCACTATCTTATGAAACAAAAGGCAAGTGTCCTTCTTGGGAAGGTCAAGGAATGGAAAGGATCTTCAAGGTGACCTCTTGAAGTTAAGGGATCAACCTCTTTCAACAGTTTACTTCTATCTTCTTCCTCTAATGGATGCTCTCACACATGTAGGAACCTTCTTCTTCTTCAAGGTAAGGAAATGGAGGCAAGGTATTCCACAGGTTTTATTTTTTTTAATTTTATTTATTTATATTCCACAGGGATATAAAGCTCCTTGTCTTTGCTCCACACTCAGCTGAGTTCAGGGGGCAAAGACCCTTTCGGTTAGTTTCTCCCACAATCATTTTCTCTCCAACAGTTGCTCCCGTTCCCACCACATTGCATCCACTGTCTGTTCCACCTCAGTGGGCAGAAATACAAAAGCTTGATTCTCAGTTTTCCTTTTCACACCTTAGACCAGGCACTTTACCAACTACCTGCTTTTATAGTGAATAATACAATCTGTTAAATAGATAGCACAACTAGAGAAGAGTGATATGTGATAAAGATGAAAACACAGTATCATACCAAATTAAGGAAACCTGAGAGACCAGTATAAGGACCGACATTGTAAGCAATAGAATTTTCAACATAGCAATGGCATTGATGAAAGCTGTGTATTGTTTGTTTACTTGTTTGTTTTATTACCAAGTAGTCTACAACTTCTATTTTTTGCACTCTTCTTCACTGTATTTTTTACCTCTTTTTCCAGTAAGTTGATTTTACTTTTTATGGAATCTTTTCTTCAATGGGGTTTTTAACCTCTTTTTCTAGTAGGTCAATTCTGTTTTTTAGGAAACTCTTTTCTTCATTTATTTTTGTGCCACCTTTTCTACTTGACCTGATTTTTGTTTTGGATTGCTTTCATTTTTCCCCATTTTTTTACCTCTCTTATTTGATTTTTTACTTCCTTTTTGAGCTCTTCTGGTGCCTGAGAATAACATACAATTTTCTTTGTAGTTTTGGATGTGGCTGGCTTGATCTCCCTATGGTTCCTCACTGAGTGTGTAGTTTGGCCATTTTTGTCATGATAGAAATTTTCTGTGGTTAGGTGTTTCTTCTACCATTGCTCATTTTCCTAATATTTTCTTCTCTCTCTCTGTCTCTCTCTCTCTCTGTCTGTCTCTGTCTGTCTCTGTCTCTGTCTCTCTGCCTCTCTCTGTCTCTGTCTCTGTCTCTTTCTCTCTCACTCTTTCTCTCTCTCTCTCTCTATTTGCCTTGGGCTGGGAATTCTGAAAAATGCTTATTCAGCATCCTCTGCTAATGACTTTAAGGACTTAGACCATTGTGAACTATTTGCCCTGGGGTTAGGGTGTTCACTGCAGATTTGAAAGAACCAAGCACTACAGGTTTTGGGGCCCTCTTGCAGGCTGGTGCCAGGCCAAGGGATTCCAAGGGGTAGGTTTGGAGTGCTCATCTATTGGCTTAGGAAGTGTTCTGGGGTGTTAAATTTGGCTTTTGCTGAGGTTTGGAGCCTTGATGGCCTGAGGTCCTCTGCACAATTTTACTTTAAGTTCTTCTTTATGGCATGAAGATAGATTCTCTCTTCCTACCTTTCAAGTTTTTCATTCATTCATTCATTTATTTATTTTAGTCAATTTAGAACATTATTCTTTGGTTACAAGAATCATATTCTTTCCCTCCCTTCTCTCCCCCCACCTTTCCCATAGCAGATGCACAATTACACTGGGTGTTACATGTGTCCTTGATCAGAAACTATTGCCATGTTGTTGATGTTTGCACTAGGATGTTCATTTAGAATCTATATCACCAATCATGTCCGTCTTTACCCGTGTAATCAAGCAGTTTTTTTCCCTGTGTTTCTATTCCCACAGTTTTTCCTCCTGATGAAGGAATTCTAGTTCACATGGAATTCTGACAGTTTATTATTCCTTTGAGCACAATAGTATTCCATCATCAACATGTACCACAATTTGTTCAGCCATTTCCCAATTGAAGGACATAACCTGATTTTCCAATTTTTGGCCACCACAAAGAGTGCAGCTATGAATATGCTTGTATATGTCTTCTTCCTTATTATCTCTTTGGGTACAAACCCAGCAGTGCTATGGCTGGATAAAAGGGCAGACAGTCTTTTAGCACCCTTTGGGCATAGTTCCAAAGTGTCCTCCAGAATGTTTGGATTAATTGACAACTCCACCAGCAATGCATTAATGTCCCAACTTTGCCACATCCCCTCCAACATTCATTATTTTCTGTTGCTGTCATTTTAGCCAATCTGCTAGGTGTTTGATGATACCTCAGAGTTGTTTTGATTTGCATCTCTCTGATTATAAGAGACTTAGAACACTTTTTCATGTGTGTATTAATAGTTTTGATATCTTTAACTGAAAATTGCCTATTCATGTCCTTTGCCCATTTATCAATTGGAGAATGGCTTGATTATTTGTATAATTGGTTTAGCTCTTTATAAATTTGAGTAAGGTCAGAGGTTTTTGTTATGAAGATTGTTTTCCAATATGTTGCTTCCCTTCTAATTTTGGATTCATTGGTTTTGTTTGTACAAAACCTTTTTAATTTGATGGAATCAAAATTATTGATTTTACATTTTGTGATTTTTCCTAGCTCATACTTGGTTTTAAAGTATTTCTTTTCCCAAAGATCTGACAAGTATACTCTTCTGTGTTCACCCAATTTGCTTATATTTTCCTTCTTTACATTAAAGTCATTCACCCACTTTGAGTTTATCTGGGTGTAGGGTGTGAGGTGTTGATCCAAACCTAAAGTCTCCCAAACTGTCTTCCAATTTTCCCAGCAGTTTTTATCAAATAGTGGATTTTGGTAGCAAAAGCTGTGATATTTTGGCTGATCATAGACTGTCTTGCTGAGGTCACTTATTCCAAGTCTATTTCACTGATCGTCCTTTCTGTCTCTTAGCCAGTACCAGTTTTGATGACCATTACTTTAGAGTACAGTTTGAGATCTGGGACTGCAAGGCCACCTTCCTTCTCATTTTTTTAATGATTTCCCTGGATGTCCTTGATTTTTGTTCTTCCAAATGAACTTTGTTATGTTTTTTTTTCCTAATTGGGCAAAAAAGTTTTTGGTAGTTCAATGGGTATGGCACTAAATAAGTAAATTAATTTGAGTAGGATGGTCATTTTTATTATGATAGCTCATCCCATGCATGAGCAATCAATGTTTTTCCAATTATTTAGATCTAGTTTTAATTGTGTGGAGAGTGTTTCATTGTCTTGGCAGATAGATTCCTAAGTATTTTATATTGTCTAGGGTGATTTTAAATGTAATTTCTCTTTCTAATTCTTACTACTGAGATGTGTTGGAAATATATAGAAATGCTGATGCCTTATGTGGGTTTATTTTGTATCCTGCAACTTTGATAATGTTGTTGATTATTTCAACTAGCTTTTTAGTTGATTCTCTAGGATTCTTTAAGTAGACATATCATCTGCAAAGAAGGATAGCGTAGTTTCCTCATTAACTATTTGTATATCTTCAATTTCTTTTTCTTCTCTAATTGCTACTGCTATTGTTTCTAGTACAATGTTAAATAATAGGGATGATAATGGGCATCCTTGTTTCACTCCTGATTTTATTGAAAGCTCCTAGTTTATCACCATTGCTGATGATGTTTGCAAATGGTTTTAGATATATATTGATAAATATTTTTAGGAAAGGCCTTCTATTCCTATGCTTTCTTGTGTTTTCAATAGGAATGAGTGTTGTACTTTGTCAGGGGCTTATTCTGCATCGATTGATATAATCATTGGATTTTTGTCAGTTTGCTGGTTAATATGGTCAATTATGTGGATGGTTTCCCTAATACTGAACCATCCTTGCATTTCTGGTATAAATCCTTCCTGGTCAAAATGAATAACTCTCATAATCACTTGCTGGAGTCTTTTAGCTAGTATCCTATTTAAGATTTTTGCATCTATATTCATTAAGGAGACTGTTCTATACTTTTCTTTCTCTGTTTTTGACCTGCCTGGTTTTGGAATCAATACTATATTGGTGTCATAAAAGGAATTTGGTAGAACTCTTTCTTTGCTTATTCTGCCAAATAGTTTGTATAATATTGGGATTAGTTATTCTTTGAATGTTTGATAGAATTCATTAGTGAATCCACCTGGTCCTGGGGATTTTTTCTTATGGAGCTCTTTGATGGCTAGTTCAATTTCTTTTTCTGATATGGGGTTGTTTAGTTATTCTAATTTTTCCTCTGTTAGCCTAGGCAATTTATATTTTTGTAAATATCCATCCATATTGCCTAGATTGGCATATTTATTGCCATATAATTGGGAAAATAGTTTTTAATGATTGCCTTAATTTCCTCTTCATTAGAGGTGAAACCTCCCTTTTCATCTTGGATACTGTCAATTGGTTTTCTTCTTTCCTTTTTTTAAACTAGATTGATTATTGCATTGTCTATTTTATTTGTTTTTTTCAAAATACCAGTTTCTAGTCTTAATAGTTCTTTGACTTTCAATTTTATTAATTTTTCCTTTGATTTTTAGGATCTCTAATTTAGTCTTCATCTGAGGATTTCTAATTTGTTCACATTCTAGTTTTTTAATTTGCATGTCCAACTCATTGACCTCTGTTCTCCCTAATTTGTTAATATATGAAATCTAGGATATAAATTTAATTGTGAATACTGCTTTGACTGTATCCCAAAGATTTGGAAAGGATGTCTCATAATTTTCCTCAATGAAATTATTAATTGTTTCTATGATTTGTTTTTTAACTAACTGATTTTGGAGAATCATATTGTTTAATTTTCAATCAATTTTTGATTTGCCTCTATGTACCCTTACTAATTATTTTCATTGCATTGTGGTCTGAGAAGGCTGTATTTACTATTTCTGCTATTTTGCACTTGTTTGCAATGCTTTTATGCCCTAGTACATGTTCAATTTTTGTGAATGTACCATGTGCTGCTGAAAAGAAGGTATATTTCTTTTTTTCCCTATTTATTTTTCTCCACATATCTACTAATTCTAATTTTTCTGAACCTTTTTAATTTATTTTTTTTTTGTTTTATTTATCTAGTCCTGATAGAGAAAGGTTCAAGTCTCCAACTAGTATAGTTTTTCTATACATTTCATCCTTGAGCTCCACTAGTTTCTCCTTTAGAAATTTGGATGGTATGCCATTTGGTGCATACATGTTGAGTAGTGATATTTCCTCATTGCCTATACTGCCTTTTATCAGAATGCAATTACCTTCCATATCTTTTTTGATTAGATCTATTTTTACTTTGCCTTTGTCAGATATCATGATTGTGACTCCTGTCTTCTTTTTACCAATTGGTGCCCAAGAGATTTGGCTTCATCCTATTACTTTTTACCTTATGTGTGTCTACCATCCTCATGTGTGTTACCTGTAGACAGCATATGGTAGGGTTTTGGTTTCTAATCCACTCTGCCATTCACTTGCATTTTATGGGTGAGTTCATTCCATTTGTATGCAAAATTGTGATTACCACCTGTGTGTTTCCCAGCATTTTGATTTCCACACCTATTCCCTCCCTTTCTTCTTTCAGTATTTCCTTCTACACCAGTGTTTTGTTTTTAATTGGTCTCCATGATTCCCACCCTTATTTTACTTCCCTTTCTACCCCCTCTCTTCTTGTACTCCTCTTATTTTCTTTATAGTCTTTTTAAACTACCCCCCACCCTCTCTCTCCCTCCCTTGTATTGTTTCCCCCTCCACCAGTCTGTTTGTTACACTTCTACTTCCCTATAAGGTGCAAATCAATTCTCTGCCCCAATGTATTTGATTGTTCTCCCCTCTTTGAGTCAATTTCAATGCACATAGGAATTTATTATTCCCTATCTCAAACCTCTTTACCATTCCAGTGTATTGATGTTTTTGTCCCCTCCCACCATTCAGTTCTTTGTCACATATAAATTTACCCCATTTTGTTTCTTTTCCCAATTCTCTTCGTATTAACCTCTTTTTTAAACTATGTATATAGATATATTCATATGTCTATAAAAATATTTATGTCTTGGCATTTCATCCTATACAGTTTGTCACTGTTCCCTCTAAGTATAATTCTTCTAGCTACCCAGGTTATCATATTGATTTTTAAGAATTACCAATGTCCTCTTTTCTTATAGAGAGACATATCATTTTAACTTATTTGATCTCTTTTTAAAAAAAGTGGTTATTTTTGCTTTGTTTTTCTTTTTTCCCTTCTTCTTGATTACCTTTTGATGATCCTCTTGAGTACTGTGTTGGGGCATTGAATTTTCTGTACAGGTCTCTTCTTTTCTTTACAATGGAAGTGTTCTATTTTATTAAATGACCATACTTTCCCCTATACGAATATAGTCAATTTTGCTGGGTAGTTGATTCTTGGTTGTAGACCTAGTTCCCTTGCTTTCTGAAATATCATATTCCATGCCTTTTGGTCCTTCAGTGTAGATGAAGCCAAATCTTCAGTTATCCTCACTGTAATTCCATGGTATCTGAATGACTTCTTCTTAGCAGCTTGTAATATATTTTCCTTTGTTTGATAGTTCTTGTATTTGGCTATATCATTGCTGGGTGTTGTCAGTTGGGGATTAAGAATAGGAAGTGATCTGTGCATTCTTTCAATATCCACTTTTCTCTCTTGTTTTAGTATGTCGGGGCAGTTTTCTTGAATAATTTCCTGTAGGATGATGTGTAGACTTTTTCTTTTGTCATGGTGCCCCGGATGACCAATGATTCTTAAGTTGTCTATCCTGGAATGATTTTCTAAATTTTCTGTCTTGTGAATGAGGTGTTTCATATTTTCCTCAATTCTTACATTCTTTTGATTTTATTTTATAATTTCCTGCTGCCTTGTGAGGTCGCTTGCTTCTAATTATTGAATTATTGAAAAGTTTCTGTGATTTTGGTTGGTGTTCCTTGATCTTCCTCTGTTATATTTGCTCTTTGTATCCTGTCTGGATAGAAGCTATTGATTGTAATTTCCTTTTTATTTTTCAGTTGTTTGCTCATATTTGCTCCTTCTTTTCTCCCTGTAGTTGTCTGAACTCTTGCTACTCTCATTATTTGCTGGATCTGTGGTTTTGGGCTTTTCTATCTGCCTTCACCCTTGGACCTTATTCAGTAAATCTCTAATCTTTGTGGGGCTGGTGTTGGAACTTGAGTTTCCCTGCCTTCTGAAGTCTTGATGAGATTAAGCCCAGCTGAGTTGAACTTGCAGAGCTGGATGTGCCTCAAGTCCAAAACCTCAGGGGGGGGGGGCAATGTGGAGTGTTTCTGCCACTGTGACTAGGCTGCCAGCTCTGCACTTCTCCAACTGCTTCACCACCACCTGTGGTCTAAGCTCTGAATCTGCCACAGCATTGCCTGTAAGGTTCCCCCTCCAGACTAGCACCTATGCCCACACAGGATTTCCAGCCACAACTGGAGGCTCAGTGCTTTATGTGGGGGAGGGGTCCTGGGACCTTCCTTCTTCCTTCCCCTTAAACCCTAGTATTCTAGAATTCAGGCTTTTAGGGTCCTTACCTTTTAAGTTTAGTCCAGTAAGAGGGTTCCTTAGCTCTTTCCTGTTGTTAGGTTTGGTTTTCAGTCCCCTAGGAGCATTTAGATTGTAATCAGTAAGGAAGGATTTTCAGAGGTCTGAACTTTTGCTGCCTCTATGATGCCATCTTGACTCCGCCTCTTCATGTTGTTTTCTCAGGAAAACCCCTTCACTTTGTCTCCTTGTTGGTTCTTGGATTTCAGTCCTTTTGAGGACCTATTTTAAGGTTGGTTTGAGAGGATTCTCAGAGCACTTTCAGTTTTTACTGCTACTAAGCTGCCATCTTGGCTCAGTTCCAACTTCTATTTTTAGAAAGTTCCCTGGAGACACTGAGAATTTGGAAACTCATGTGACTTGTCCAGGACCATACATGATACGTGTGTCAAATATGAGAATTGAATTCAGATGTCTTTGAGTAGAAAACCAGCTATCTAGCTATTATGTTTTCTATTGCAATTAAGGAAAATTAATTTGGAAGTGATATTGTTAGTGGATTAGAGAGGGACAAGAAAATGAAAGCAGGAAGACGATTAAGAATGCATTTCAATAAGCTATCCATTCCCCCAAAAGGCATTGACTATGTATATATATATATGTGTGTGTGTGTGTGGGTATGTATATGTATGTATGTATATATATGTATATATATACATAGGATGTAAATTAGTAGTTCCTTTTTGTACATCAGTGGCCCTTCATCATGTGGAATCATTTTGTACTAAATTAGAAAGTTTGGGTAGAATGTTACATATAGTTAGAAATAACACAAATCAAAAATATTAATTCCCTTATTAAATATAAACAAAATCGTTCACTATACCATAGACTGAAAAAAAAACAAAAAAATAAAAAAAATACCAATAAACTGTAATCATTAGCTTCTGATCTTTGTGGTATAGTAGAATTTGACTCATTTATCATGTGCAAAAAAAGGGCAGTCAACTAAAACTTATTATTATTTTATATCTTTGTATGTCAAGTCAAACTAATAGGGTCCTCATTGGAAAATGGGTGACTGAGGATAGGCAGTCTCTAAGGATCCATTCTGTTTAGAATTTTATGATATTATGACATGATGGCATTATCTTTTTAATTTATAAGTGAAAAGAAAAGACACACCCAAAAGCTGTTCTTCAATAACCTGCATTTTTAAGGTGCTTTTTTTGGTAGTTGAAATTGAATAATTATCATAACCCAATTTTTCATTTCACATCTACAGAAAGTGGAGCACTGGGTAAACACAAATATTTAAAAATTACTTTTTCTTAATGTAAAAACAATAAAGGAATCAGGAAGTATTTATATTAGAATGAGAGTACTTCATATCTATATGATGCTATAAATTTTTTAAGTTAGAGAATTTCTAAAAATTCTGTTTTTATAAGTTTTAATTTATTTTACAATATTAGAAATCACCACAGGCAATACTTGTCAGAGGCTACTGAGAGGCCACTTTGTACAGTGCAGTACTAGTTTGATTGTCTGGATTCTAGCTCTTGCTCCTTAATTTGTGACGTTGAACAAATCATAGGATTTCCCTAGACTTCAGTCACCTCAACTTTAAAATGAGATGGCATCACCTTGAAAAAAGTTTATCTGATGATATTGACAAATAACACTGACACATACACCATAGAGACCGAAACCTCTCTTTGGTCAATTCATAAACTATTGAACATGTCCTAGCAATATAAC
Organism: Monodelphis domestica; assembly: GCF_027887165.1. Taxonomy (NCBI): domain Eukaryota; kingdom Metazoa; phylum Chordata; class Mammalia; order Didelphimorphia; family Didelphidae; genus Monodelphis; species Monodelphis domestica. Next base: position 173,568,983 of record NC_077234.1, read on the forward strand.
ATAACATGTTTTCATATAGTGCTAAAAGTTTCATGTTGGTCTCTTGAAAGGATTAGAGAGATTCCATATACAACATATGCTATTTATAATGCATCCCCAGGCTTTCATGATCTCATCATGAACTCTGTGCAGACCCACTTACCCAAGTCAAGAGATTAACTGGAGGTCTTCTATTCCTAGTAGAGTCTGGCACCAACTCGACTTCCTCCCACAGCTTGGAGAATCCTTCTATTACATGCTTCCTTTGTTTGCGTCTCTACAAAGAACTCAGCTCCAATGCAAAAAAGCTGATTGCATCCATTGTAAACAAACTGCCTTGTTTTAAGATTTGTATGCAGGGTAATCATCATTATAAACATATATAACAGTTCCACAGTGTGCTTTTTAGGAAGCATCATTTGGTATGTATTAAAAGTTTGTCTTTACATACAGTATTGGCATTTAGCTCTAAAGATTACACTATGGGTGAAATAGACTTTATTCACAAGTGGCAATTTTAAATACCAGGAGCAGAGAGATCCACAAGGAGGTCAAGCATTCTCTTTTAAATGTGCATATTACTGCATTCTAAGAAACTAAAGGAAACACAAATATTCAGTTAAACTCAGAAACTATGTTTGATGTTCAAATGATCTGAAACCTGAGTGAAAAAAAAATTGAAGTATGTATACCCCATCTATACATCCATTTCCTAGGGAAATGTATACTATTGTTCTAAATAATGTTTTCACCAAAAGCTTTCTTTATTTAGTTGACTACATAATACTCCTAATATAAATCATTCAAGGTTAAAATATGCAAACTCAATATTTAATACATATATATATATATATACATATACATATATACAAACAGAAGTATGGCAAGATTCTACAAGTTTAGGAAATGATTTTAAATTATGACTTCTTCAAATATATGAAATGTGGAAAAGATTTTAGTGCTGACACAATATTAGAAAAAAAAAAAACAATCTTACTTGGCTGCAAGTGATTGTCAAAAACCACTGTCTAAAGTTCTGGACAGAAGACATTCAGTCAATGATAAATGTTTCTGAGACAGTTCAGCCATTTATGTGTTTGAATGCCACATGCAGAGATTTCAAGGTCAAAAGCTGTGGAACCTTTCCATTGTACCATGTAGACGGGACTGTTCTTTTGTGCAGACCTGTGATATTTACCAAAGTAAAGATGGTAATAGTATCCTAAGATAGCATTTCCAATGCAGAAACAAGATGACTGGATAGTTAATGAACTAAAATCATGCCAAAATGTTACAATTTTATTTCTTATTATGGATTTTGTAAGTTACTAGTTGATTTTTCCCCCTTCTAAATGTTTAGTTTATAAAGGGGAAAAAGAAGACTCAGCTATATATTCAAGTTGATTTAAAAAATATTTTAACAAATTAATTTCTAAATTCTGATCCATGGTTAGAAGTAGAATAGATGGCATAATTTAAGAGATTTATCCCAAGATTTTATGAAAAGAAGCTTTTTTGTCTTCTAGGGAACTTTAAGAGGACATGTTATAATTTGGCAAAGTGAGAATAATACAATTGGACTAATAATTAATACAGTTAATTCATAATGAATATGAATGTTTGACTAAGTTATTTGTCTATCCACTTAATGGTTAACCAGAAAACCAATTATTCTTAGAGATTATTCTTTCTATGATTATTATATCAATTCTCTCAATAGTAAAAAAAGATAATATTGAACAAATATTATTTTGTGAATGATTAAGTATATAAGAACATAAGAAAGTTTTTTTTTTATCTTTCTAGTAGCCTAATGTTCAGGAAGTTTATAGCTTGGATACCAATCTTAAGCATTTTGACTCCTTTCCAGATATCCAGGGCATCTTAGCTTTGGCCCTAGCATTTCAACTTTTTAATCATATACTAAATTTCACTGATCAATAAACCACAAATATAAACCCTTAGCTACTGGTACTTTTTGGTTCTGGAAATGGCTTGGGATTTTGCCCTACCCAATTTACTTAATGTTATGAAGAAAAATTTCACAAGCTAGTAACATAGCATTAATACTGATTTCCTTATTCCTGAAAGAAATACCTCACTACTCATAGAGACTAGAAAGATTACTGATAAACAGACAACTAATAAAGATGATTAAGGGATTAGAAACCATTGAAAAGATAGGGAGATTAATTCTAAAGCTGAGTGGAAAAATTGATTTGAGCCTAGACCAGAGCACACCTTAAAGAGAAAGGACCATTCTGGCTAAAAGGGGGTCTTTCAGGAACAACCCAGTGTGTGGTTTGTATGATTCCCTTTTTCCCATAGGCCATGTTTCTGAAACCGGTCTTCCAGAGAAGTGTTAACTATAAAGTAAGAGTTTTTAAAGAATCCTAGAAGGTTCTTGCCTTGATTTAGATTCCTCATCTAAAAATAAAGAAAATTCAAATCCCTGGATTAAAATTCCAAGGACACTTGTACTAGTTGAATCCAGAGGAAGCAGAGTCCTTGTCAACTTATTTTAATAAGATCCAAGGCCCAGAGCTCAGTCTTTCATCTGTATATGTATGCATATGCATGCATATATGTATGTGTGTATATATAATACATAGAGAAGCTTGTCTTTATATTATATATATATACCTATATATACAAATACCTCCTCATGTGTGTATGTGCATATGCATTAAGATATCTATATACACACATTCTTAATATTACCTCATTGTATTTTAATATGGCATTATAGGATACAAAATAAAATAAGTCTCTAATTTGATGAGATTTTAAATTTTGAATTGTGACTAATATGAGCTCTGCATCTGTTGTAGTCTAGGAAATGTCAAAAAATGTGAAGTTTTGTCATATCCTGGTGTTAACTTTATCATGGGACCTGGAAAGTTATACCCAGAAACCTTTATTCCTGGCAAATTTTAGAAGCTAGAAAGGTTTTCATTATGGACTTGAAAAGAAATTGTCAGCTATCCAAGGAACAGTTGTGCTAAGGCTTAAGAGGCATTCTGGTAAGCAGACTAGTGAATTCATGGACCACAGGGACTTGTTCCAAAAAGAAGTCATTTTTAAAAAGATATTTAAGCTACAAGAGACATGTTTTCCAGCACCTAATCCATTTTGCACAAAATTTGTTTTGTTTCCCATGTGAATCTATGTAAGAATTGCCACACACCATAACTGAAGGGCCTTTGGATTTGAAGTCAAGGGGCTTGGATTTGAATCTTTGACTCTGGTACTTAATATTTATGTGACTCTGGAAAATGTAACTTTTCAAAAACTTAATTTCTTCATCTGTAAAATATGGGGATTGGACTTTGTTACTTATGAAGTTCCACTTTAGCTCTTAAACTAATCCTATTAAAATGCAAATATCTCTGGTAGTCTAACAGCTGTGTACCCTGCAAACACATCCCACTGGTTTCCATGGCCCATTTACTTTTCCAGGATCTGTCTGTTGGAAAGATACAATGAACAACCATGAGCTTCCAGGCAAAGAAGACTTAATAGACTTACTCTAGCACAAGGAACACACATTAAATAAAGGAAAAAAAAATTGATTCTAGGGTGTCAGCTATTTTTATAAGATATTAATTTTTTCTGGAAATTTCCTTTTAGATAGATGCAACCACATCCATGAAATATTTACATAAAATGCTTCATCTAGTAAAATATGCTTAAGCCATGTAATGCATCTCTATATCAACTGAGTCTATCCAATACAAATTGTGATCATCTATAACTAATATCTCAATCTTCCCCCAGGTAGAATGCAAAATAATAAGAATAAGAATAAGAACGATAAGAAAGAAGAAAGGAATTGAAGAGTATGATAACAACAGTTTATTCATTTAGTTATATATTATTCAGTACCTAGACATATCATCATTCAGTTCTATAGTTGGAATAATATATATCTCATAATACTAGTAAAGGTAAGCATCTTGGAAGGCAACTTGTTGGCTCAGAGGATTGAGAGCCAGGCCTAGAGTCTGAAGGTGGGTTAAAACCTGACCTCAAGACTTCCAAGCTCTGCAACCCTGGGTAAATCACTTCATCTCCATTGCCTACCTCTCACTACCCTCTGTCTTAGAACCAACACACACACACACACACACACACACACACACACACACACACACAAATACTGATTCTAAGATGGAAAGTAAGAGTTTTTTAAAAAAAAGTTTTTTAATTCTCAGCACTAGTACTTTATATAGTAAGTGTTAAGTAGAATTTTTATTGAATACTGAGCAGCAAATTTAATTTACTATGGAAAAACACCATTTACTTCATAGGGCATGGATGCACCATCATTTTGATTTATCTTTTGTTCTGATGTGATTTCATAGGACTCATAAAGAAACTCTCTTCAGAAATGAAGAAGATTCTATTTTATAATTCTATAGACTTAGAAAGTGTCCTGGAGCATTAAGAGTTGAAATGATTTGCCAAGAGAGAATGGTCAGGATATGTCAGAGGTAGCCCTTGAACCCCAGTCTATTCTTACTCATAGTCGGGGCTTCTACAGTGATTTCTGTAATTATCATTTCAGTTGGTACCTCCTTCATGACTTAACAGTTGATGTTCTTTGACTATAGCAAATCTGCACTTTCTGGTCAACTTTCTGGCAACAAGACTTTCTGAATTTATATGTAGTCTTACTCTCAGACAATAAACACACCTTCTCACAGTATTCAAAGTGTTATTATAAGATAACTCCTAATAGAATTTTCGGTCTATTGCCCTAGGTTGTGATGGACCCAGAATCTCCTTTAAACCAATAAAGGCATTGGAATTAGACTTTAGTGAAGGAGACTATTAGAATTTATTATATATTTTTCAAAGTATTTAAATCAGAGGTTAACAGATTTGAATAATTCTAAGGCAGATTCTGTGGAGAAAGGTTGTGGCTCATATGGTTCATTAGCTACTAGAAATCCTAATTTACATAAGAAAAGCCTCATGTAGACAAGGAAGGCTAGGCTTGTCCATTCTTCATTTAACCAGATTGATGTGTGCACGCATGTGTGTGTGTGTATGTGTGTGTGCGTGTGTGTTTGAGAATGTCTGTGTGTCTGGGTCTATAGCTTGAATTTTTGAGAGAAGGAAACAGCAGTACACTACAAAATAGTGGTCATAGACCCCCCCAAAAAAACATCTTTATCAGCACATAAAAAGTAGTTTCCCTTAAGTCAGTCTTTCCAGCAAATTCAGAATTGTGGGAAATGATCTCCACCAGGAACATAATCTTTCTTTTCTTTTTTTTCCTGTATTCCATGTTGATAAAATGTTCAATATTTTTTTCTGATATTTTGTGATCTATATGCTCTCCTTCTCTTTAAACCCTCCCCTTCCCCAAAACATCAGGTTAATATGACTTAGATTCTACTGTGTTGTTATGCAATACTTATTTCCATGTTCTTCATGTTGTGAAAGAAGATGCACATCACTTTAGATAAAAATTCATGGAGGAAATGAAGTGAGGAATGCCATATTTCAACCTGCATTCCAATTTTTCCAGTTCCTTTTATAGCAGTGCTTAGGTTTTTTTTTCACCATGAATCCCTTGGAGCTGTCCTGGATCCTTCCAGTGATGATAATATTTAAGCCATTCACAATTTATCCTCATACATTATTACTATTCCTGTGTCAAATGTTCTTCTGGTTCTGCTCATTTCACTTTACATCACTTCATAGGTTTCTTTGTGATTAGATTATTTGTCATTCTTATGGCACAATATTCCATTACAATAATAGACCACAATTTGTTCAGCCACTCCCCAATTGATGGACATTCCTCCAACTTCCAGTTCTTTGCCATTACAAAAGAGCTGCTATAAATATCTTTGTACTGGTATGTCCTTTTCACCTAACTTTAATCTCTGAGATAGAGACCTAGTTGTGGTATTGTTAGGTCGAAGGGTATGAACAGTTTGATGGCACTTTGAGCATAGTTGCAAATTGCTCTCCAAAGTAGTTGTATCAGTTTACAGCTCCAATGGCAGTGTTCCCATTTTCCTACATCCTTTCCAACATTTATTATTTCCCCTTTTTTCACATTAGCCATTCTGATAGGCATGAGGTAGTACCTCAGAGTTGTTTTAGTTTTCATTTCTCTAATTAATAGTGGTTTGGAGCACTTTTTTATATGGCTAAAGATAATTTTAATTTCTTAGAATGTACCCTTTCAATTTAAAGGGAAATAATGTGTAGATACTCAAAAAACATGTTAGTGAATCTATGGCATGTGAGGGGGCTTCACCCCTTCTCCTCTCCACAGGTGCTTGAGGACATTTTTCACATCACCCACTTCACTGACCAGCAGCCATTTAATGGAAGCATTCCCTCCCCTGTCTGGGGTAAGGGTGTGGCTCACATGTGGCATAAGGATTTAAGTTTGGGCACTCAGTCTCTAAAAGATTTGCCACCACTGCCCTAAAAAATTCTGTCTCTTTCTACTTAAACAATGGTGAACTGATTAATACAATTTTAAAATTCTCCCATTCATTTTTAATCAAGCTAGGTTAGGGTTGGAGAGTGAGATATGTCTTAAGTTCAAAGGTTATAATTTGGTTATGGATTTATCAAGGTGGTGGGTGGGATGAGAGGAGATTTTCCTTATCCCATTATAATGTGAACTCTTTGAGGGCAAGGTGTGATTTTTAAAAATTGTCTTTGTATAGCCAGTGCTTAACACACAATGCCTAGGTAAGTAAGTGTTTAATACATTTTTTCTATTCAGTTGAAAAGGGCAGGAACATTTTATTTTTGAGTCATAAGTCTATTTTGATTCTTTATTATTAACCTCTGGGTTTCCCTACATTCCTGTGGTGGTCTTTAAAGTTTATAAAACAAACTCATAGTCCAACTGTCCCAACCCTTGGAATTCTGACCAAAGAAAGTTATCAGAAGTAACTGACTCATTATTCCAGAGGATCCAAAAGGAGAAATCCTGAGAGCAAGTAACTTTACTCTCGAAAAGACAAATAGCATTCAAAAAATCCTTAAGTATTTAGGTCCAGACCCAGATGTTTAGAGATAATATTCTTCTGTAAGTTGTGTGAAATATGCCTATATAAGATACAGATAATCAAAAATATTTCAAAATCTAATTCAAACATTCCCCTTCTTTTTCCTCCTTCCATATGTCAAGTGCTATTTTATTTCCCAGCTAAGGTATACCATTATAATCTCTGTTTGCTAAATGTTTTTTGTGTCATTTTCATGAATGAGTTTTTATTCATTTGTTGTTTCTTCTTTTCCCAAACAGTAGGAAGGCACATGATACTTAATGCTGTTAAAGCTGCCTAGTATCAACTGTTCAGCTACTGCCTGGAAAGAATCACTTCCATTTTAGCCAGATACTTTTTCTGTCTTCAGGGTATCTGAAAGGGTCCACTGGGCAGTGAAGTTCCTTAATTAACTACACTTACAAGATTGCAGGAGTCCATTTGTCTATGCTAGAACCTTTTTCGACCTCTCCCAAAAGGGAAATTTGGCATTTTATTACTTGTTTTGGGACTTTGATAGTTGGCCAAGACATCTTTCTTTATTTGTATGATATCACTCAATACAAAACACTTTTCTGCGGTTCTGGGACATAGCTGTCACATGCTACAAAGTGATCAGGGTCTCTCTCAGGGTTTAATCTTTCCATTCCTATCCCTCTCTGGTTTCATGGTGTACAAATCACTTCCCCACTAGATCCCAAAGAAATTAACTCTTGCTCCAGGAGCATGACAAATTTCCCTGTGGAAACTAACAAAGTAAAGGGGAGGTAGGTGTCTTTTATTTCTTGTCCTCAGTCTGCTTAAAGGGAGCCTTTAGTGAGTGAACTGAATGCAGAGCAGAACGAGTCAGAAAAATAATACTTTCCATTTTAACAAATGTTCTTATATCTTGACCTACAAACATAAAGTTTATTTTTGAGGCTTAGAGACATTGCTGCTGTGTGGATTAGTTTTGTAAGGTCTGTCGCTTTTTCCTTCTCCTAAAGGCATGAAAAAAAAATCAATCTATACAAATTTGGCCCATAGAAATATCAATGCATTTTGGACATGCCAGCATAATTATTTCTCTTTAATGATTTTGGGACTAATTAGAAAGAATAGAAAAAAGTGGCATAATGGTCACTAGCAATAGACTAGCTAAGTTGACTTTTCACAGTCAATGTAAACTGATTTCCAATGTCATTTCAGAAGACAAAAGCTTCTAGAACAAAAACTCCCTCTCCCCCAACACACACTCTCTCTCTCTCCAATGGCTTTGATGCTGCTTTTTCAACCCTCTCTGTACAGTGACAACCTCATAAATGGTGACTGATCTGTGAACCCATACATTTTGATTTCTTGAAACTTTTTGTCTCCCATTTTGCCAGACCCTATTTTAAATGCAAGTCCAATATCTGTGACTTCATCATATCCATGTCCCCCCACTAGATACAGAAGCCCTTTGTTCTGCCTCTTTTCATGCTAGAGGAGATTTTTTTTCCTAGGGGTTGCTTCTTGTTCTAAAACATGAAAATGTGCGAAGCATAAAACTCCAGCTGTGAATACTTACCTCCCTGCAGTGTTAAAAAGTTCAATATACAAAACACCTGGTTTCAAGTAAAATGTACATCAAGATATATGGCAAAGAGACAGATTTAATATACCCCATAGGGCCCTTGGGCAGTTTTTAAATGAAAGACACAACACACTTTTTTTTTTCCAAATGAGCTTTTACTATTTCACAAATAATGAACTAATAAACTTCATACAGTTGGAGAAAAGTTGTAAGAAAAGATTAGAGAAGATCATTGTTATGTAAATGAAAGTCAAAGGGCAGAGATCACATGGGCCTATTGTAAATGTGTTTGTTACCCTGGTTAACACAATTACATTATAAGTGATAAATCTGGTCCTCAAAGTATGGATTTAATTCTGAAAATAGTGGATTTTTAAATTGTGTCAGCCTCCTAAATGATCATCTTTAATAGAAATTATTACCAAGAAGTTTTTAAAAAATGAAGTATATGAAGATGAAGATTACATTGGAGATATGTAAATAACCAACATGAGATTAAAGTTACTCATTTATACTTAATTTGATTTAAAATTTAATTCAAATAAAACAAATGTATCATTATTTCAGATACTTTTAATCCCTTAAGAATTTATTTAAACTTTAAAATAATTTTAAAAGCAGGACTTGGGAAAATGACTTTCTGAGGTTTTCTGCATTCCCACTTCTGTTTTAAGTCTGATAGCTATGTCTTTCCTGGGGGAACATTTGATTTTTGAGGACTGAGGAGAAAAGAAGTGCCTTCATACTCCCAGGAGTTTCTTGGGCTCCTGGGCTTACATTAGGCCAAAGGAGGAAAATAATCTAGCAACTCCCAGGAGGCAAGCTCATTCTTTACAGGGAATAGGGAAAGCTACCTCTACTATATATGCTCTTGTCATATATTCTTACATGCTGATGCCCTAGAGAATACCGGACTGCAATTGTCTTCCTTTCTTCCCTGTTTTACTCCACCTAAGACTACACTTCACATTGATCATATTATACTGGGCTTTGTATTTTTCAATGACCTTTACTCTCAAATACTTTGTGGAATGGGATGTAAATAATTTTCTTTCATGGAAGAAATGCATACTAGCTATCTAATGGAGTTTTGTACAGGCCAGCTACCCCTACCCAATGGAAAGCTAGCTCAGGGAAAACAGACAATACTTTTGGTCAATCTGTGCTAATATATGATAGATCAATTATAGTGAATTTCCCTTTTAAGAACCTAAAAGTTCAGAAAACCCAAGTACCAAGATTTTCTTTTCTTATACAATCTATTCTTTATTTCTAGAGAAAAAAAAAAGGAACAGAAAAAAAGTTGTCAGAAAGCTTGTATTAGATTTTTATGGTTTGTTTCGCTTCTGTCACTTCAATGAATGTTCTGAAATCTATATAGATTCAGCTCATTTCTTTACATCTTTGATAATTACAATTTTTGACTAATTGTTGATAGTTATAATTGTGATTCTCAATTAATAAAAGACTAAGAGGTACTATTTCCATCAGTTAAGTCAGTAAAAACTAATAAAGCATTTACTATATGTCAGGCACTGTACTAAGCAATAGGGACACAAACAGGAAAAATATTCCCTGACTTCAAGGAGTTTACAGTCAAATGAAGGGAAGGTGATATATACTCAGCTCAGGAACATGATATTCATGTAGTTGAAACCAAGGCAAGTATCTTATGGGAAATGAAGTTTACCTGGAAAAAAAAAAGCAATGCTCTCTAAAAGGTCTTGGGAAAAATTCATTGCTCTGACACAGTCCTCCAGAGGAGATGTTAAGCATAAAATCTGAATCAATCTTCAAACTGATGAGATTTCAGAAGATGAGGCTATCCTGATGGAGGCAAAATTTTTATGGATTCAAACCAAACAGAGTACCTAATGGGAAAAATCATCAAGGAACATTTTTATAATGATAAGTAGGGTCTTGAAGTAAAATTGTTGCACTTCTAAATTTCTTTAAAAAGTGACAATTAGAGAAATGGAAACCAATTTATGGATAACACAAAAATGAAAAAGATAGGTAGTTAACTTCTTTTGCAAAAAAAGTCAGATTCCCAAAAAGATACTGACTGCCTAAAACATTGGTATGCATTAGAGATTCAACTTCTCAAGTCTAAGATAAAGGAGATGTGTCTAGAAAGTAATTCATCTGAAAAAGAACAATGGGTTTTAATGGACTAACATTTACAGAGAGATAAAACTTGCATTTAAATATCAAAGTTAATTTTTATTTTAAATATTTTTATTGAATTTTAAAATCATGAACAAATTTTCTGCTTTCTTAGAATACAATGATTATAAATTAATATTTGATGACTTAGCATCATTATCATTATTCATGTCACATATAGCAATGCTATTCTGAGGGATAATTAAACACTAGTATTATTAGGGCCAAATATATGTGAAAGATAATGTGTTATCATATTTAATTCCCTCCCTCTCTGAGCTTCTCCCTCTTCTTTTTTTTCCCATCCCTAGTATTTTATAAACCCCAATCCATATATTATAGTTTATAATATAGGATTTGAAAGAATTATATTCATTAGAATTATTCCCAAAATGTGAATAAATAAATTCCATGTGATAAGAATCTTTGTGAGTGAAGGAGCTTTTAATTTATGGATAGGATAATTCAGAAAATATTTCATAAACTTATGGTGCCTTAGATCTATTAAAATAAATATTAATAAGAAGTTTCTTCCAGAAATAAATCTATAATATACTGATTTTCATATATTATTGTAGATGGCAAAAATGTTAGGAATTGAGCTGAATCTGTGATGACCCAAGGGTATGTATCTTCTAAATTGCTTTTAAAATATAAAATTTGATATTAAAAACAAAATTAAAGTCACTAACACATCACCATCACTCTACTTATCTTTACTTAAGTACAATGGGAATTAATTCTTGTTCTTGTTCTTCCTGTACTTCTACTTCTTAGTTGTGCAAGGTCACTTGATAAATCAGCAATGGATTTAGGACTCTAATCCATTGACTTCACAATTCAATTAGATTTGAACTATGAAATAGAATCAGAACTAAAATTTGAATTCAGTTTTGCCTGATTTAACTTCCAAAAAGTAGAGTGCTTTTCTTATTCAGTTTTTCATACCTCAAGACCACAACCCCTTTAAAAACATAAACTAGAGGAATAATGCAGCTTCTAGTGACTCCGAGTCATAAAAAATGGGAGTATAGCTAGTTTTAATCCTCACTTCTTAATCAGAATGACTTAAGGAAGGATTAAAACAAAGAGACAAAAAAAAGTATGCTGCCTCCTCTCTTGGTCCATGAAGCTCTAGTTAAGATTGTTCTTTTATCAATAGGACTTTGTAGTAGGGAAATGAATGAGAACAAATCTATATTTCCAAAAGTTTCATCAGGTCTTCTGAGCACTGATAGACAACTTCACTGAAAGTCATGTTAGAGACATAGATGACTAGTGGAGCTGGTTCTAGAGAAAATTCACTCCTTCATAGTATTAATTTGGGTATGAATTAAATTATACAAAATTGACATCTCTGAGCAATATATTTTATATCTAGTGTACCACACTGCTAACTCATTCATAGGCCCAGCAGGTAATTTGATGCCTCTATGAGCTGATAAAAACTAGAATTGGATTATGTCATTTATGCCATAGATCTCATTTAAATAGTCTGCCACTGGGTTGTGTAATTACTGTATTATACATTGCTCTATCATAGGCTAAAGGGATAAAGTGTAATTTATCTAATATGGCATTTTGACCTAACAAATATTTAACAAGTCTTGATAAAAATCCATTGCCAAATAAATTTTACTTCCAACATGAGGAGGCAGCCTAAACTAATATAAATACTTATAAGATACATTAATATTTGGAGAAAAGTGTTGAAGTGAATATTGTAAGATATTTTGTGTGCTATATAAATATATATGTATATTTAGTGTGTATATAACTATACACATATAACTGTTTATATATATAGTAGTTTGATTATTTATGAATGGGGAAAAGTGATATCAATAGCTAATGTGTTTGTGTTGTTAGATAAATATAAATATTTTAGACAACTCAAGTCAAGAAACATTATTAAATGATCATTAATATCCAAATTCTGAGAGAAACTATTTGTTTCAGACCAGGGTAAAGAAGTCCAGAGAGTTAGGAGTGGAGTCCATAGTGGAATGAATTTAAGTCAAAATAAATTCCATTCTTTTTTGAAAATTGTGAAAATATTTTATAAAAATCATAATTATTTTTCCACAACTTCCATTTTTTTCTTTTGACTTGTATATGGAATGGAGTGGCATAAGTCTTTAGTAACTGGAACAAGTATTAATTTTTTTAGTTGACCATATATCCAATAGAAACAAGATTCAAACCAAATCAATATTCCTTCTCAAATAAGAATGCTTTTTTTTTGGTTTATATTTTATCTCCTTCTCCCTGCAAGCAAAATTTAAGCTCCTTGAGGACAAGGAATATTTCATTTCTATTCTTGTAAACTCAGTGCCTACCATAGCATTTTGGACATTAGTAGAAATTAATATTTGTTGATTTGAATTGATAACTATATTTGCAAAAGTCAAATTCTAAAGGCAAGGAAAAATCTAATTGTTTTACTTTTTGAATATTTTATTTTAAATATTAAGTATAGTAATGAATATGAATCAAAAACACCCTTTCACATAATTCATTGTATAATTTTTTACCACTTTGCATAAACTCTCTGAACCTTAGTTAAGTCATATGAAAAATGAATACAATGAAATTTGCTCTGTTTACATCAGAACATTATTATGAAAGAAACATTTTGTAATCTCAAAACCCAATAAAAATGAATTGTCATTTTGAAATAATTTTGAAAGAATTTCATAAAGTGGAAATGGTTCACTTAAATCAATCTTATTCTCATATATGCTAAGCAATTATTTCCCAAATCATTTGTCATAAATATGTGTATATAATTCTAGATAGATAACACTGCTACTTTTAAGGATGTGATTTTTTTCCCTATAGGTAATGGTTGGGGAAGATTAGAACAAAATAGTTTGTGTGCATTTTGGAGAAAGAAAGATAGACCAACAATGGAATCTCCTTTGAGATAAGCTGATTAGCACATTCTCAGTAGTTCTGAAACTTAGACAGTTACCCAAGGCACTAGAAAGTTAAGTGGTCTGCTCAAGATTATATACTATGGCCAGTATGGGTCAGAGTAGGACTTGAGTTCAGACCTTTCATACTTCTATCATGGCGCTCCATCAAGAATACCACACTAAGAAAATGCTAACATGATAAAAATGAATAGGTTATGTTACCACCACAAAAAAAGGAGTGATGGAGTCTGATACAGATTGAAGTATATACATTCTTCAGTATTTTCTTCATGAATTTTCTTCTATTGTAAGCAATCTATCCCCTCTTTCAAAATATGATGAACATGGAAAATGCATTGTATCTTAACTCATGTACAACCTATAAAATATGACTTGCCAATGTAGAATATTGCTCACAAAGTGTTAGAAATCAATTATTAAAAATTCTATTCAAATGTAAAAAAAATAAAAATTTAAAATATAGAGGTCATCTATTCTCTATCTGATATTCCTTTTTCATTTAGCGAAGAGAATATATATATAGGGAATCATAACAAAATTGCATTAAATAAATTTTAACTGAAATCAGTATATTTTGTCACTCTCTTGTTGATCACAAATCTATTTAGGGTTATTTCTTCCTCTTCCTTTAAGCTATATCCACAAATGTACATCCTGGAGAGTTCATGAGTGTACTGACTTTAGACAGCTGTTGCCTAACTAAACTTACAAGATTCTGTGTTCTCACTCTGATTTATGTGGCTAAAATCAAGCTTATTAATAATAATAATAAATATGTATATGTATATATGTATTTCTGATGCACAGAAGGTGACTGCAACTAGACAGATCATAAGTACAGCTGCATAATAGCATACCATTGAATTTTGGACTTTATGACTCACTGATTATTCCATAAACCACTCAGTCTTTTCACTTGTGGTTAACACTGGTGTTACCAGAGCTTTTGATGTACATTTAGTCAACCATAAAATATATACACAATATCTAGAAACCTATATTCCAATTTTTTTTTTTGCTTCTCTCTTCTGGACAGAGGAAGAACATGCATTCCAAGGTGTCTCTGAACCAGAAAAAACCCTGGAACACAAACAATTTTGAACACAGCAGCTGGCTAGCCACAAGAGTGTCAGAGTTAAGGTTTTCTGGCAGAAAAGCATGAAGTTTTGAGGTTGAGACGATAGTTGAATATTTGGAGAACAAGTTTAAGGAAAATAAAATACAGAATCTCTCCCTGGATGTGTTTGCATTCCACTCCTCCATGAAGACATATTTGTATACTTAAAGAAAACCTCCATCATATTTTATATAGCATATCTAAATGTAGTGACCTTATGCATTTTTACATATATTCACTTATCTGTCTATGAAAGTATAGATATTCAGTTTTTAAATCTTAAGAGCTGAAAAAGAATGATAAAGTTTGTGGTTGGCGTGGTGTGACCATGAGCTAACTAGCAGTGGTAAGAGAAAAGTTGTGGCTTTCAAAATGTTACAAATAATTTTCTGTGAACCTTTAACATGTATTTTTCAATTTTGATTTATTTATTTATTCATTTGTTGCATTAAAGCACAAGTTAACTACTTCCCATCCCCTTCCCCCATGAGAGAAGGCATCTTTAGACAAAAATATGTATGTATGTATCTATAAAACATTTATTTCCATTTATCAGATTTTATATGTATTAAGGACAACAAAAAGCATAATGATATTAGTAATGATAATAACAAAAATAATAATAGTGATGATAATAAAAGATCAGTTGTGAAAGCACTTGAATGCTTTCTTCTTCAAAGACAGAAAGACAAGTGTTTAAATTTTGCCTCTGTGGCATACTGTCCCGCGACAGTTCTCTGTGACTTAAAGGGGCAGAGTAGATCTCTTTTGGTGAAGGGAGTCCGTTTGCTGAGAGTTCCTTATACTAATGAAGTCATAGGGCCAGTTAAAAAAGAAAGGAAAAAAAAACCTTATAAAGTACTTCATATATAAAATTTTATTTAAACCTAACTAATTACTAATTTGAACCTCATTAATTTGAATCTTCTGACATAGATGCTATTAATATCTACACTTTGTAACTGATGAAACTGAGGCTCAAAGAAGTAAAATGGCCTCCCTCCACATAAATGTAGATAACATAATATCTAAAGCAGAATTTGCGCCCCTTCTTTTTCTCACTCCTAGCCCAGCACCTTGAGAACTAAGCAATATTAGAATAGTAATAGGGTTAAAGGGAGAATCTATGATTTCATTGTCATGGAGAAGTCACAGTTGAGGAAACTCCCTTTTCTGCTGTAATATACATTTTCACAAGAACTTTTTAGATCAGATAATTAGGTAAACCATGAATAGCTTACTCAGTTTGCCCAGGTCCCACAGTAAGCACAGAGGCAGGTCTAGAATCCCCATCTTCATGTTTCTGAGGCCAGCCCTTTAGTCTTATGTCACATATAAGATATTCTGATTCTGCTTTAAAATGGCTGAAAATGGGTTGCTGACTCCTGGATTACAGAGAGGGGTAAGTAGCTGGAGTGGCTACATTTGGAACACGTGTGTATACTTGTGGGCACTCAATAAATCTTTGTTGACTGCTAGATTAGTGTACACCCCACTGATTCTCCTGAAGATCAAGCACTGAGTGAGCTGAATGATCTCTCAAGGTCTCTTCCATTCCAGTAATTCCAGTTTTGCCCTTCATATTTAAAGATGAAAGATGATGCTGATGACTATCTTATTACCTGTGTCTCCGAGTGTACTTGAAATAAATGATGTGTGACCCATTGTGCTTTTAACTCAGAGCACGTGGTTAGATAGTGCTTTGATGAGCAACTATGGCCAAAATGCAAGTGCCTCTCACTCTAGGTCAGTTTCTTTTACCTCATGGGTGGATCTGTGACTTTGATCCACATTTAGAGCCCTCCTTCATATTACTTCTGGTCAGATTGCATTATCTGTTTCTGCTGTGTCTCAGCAATAACTTTCCATGTTGTGTGTTATGCTTCCTTAGGCTTTCTTCTCTCACATTAGCTTTAAGAACCAACAGAGTTCATGCTGCGGTGTAATGAGTGAAAAGGAATCAGTGAACTTTCCTATTTAGATGAAACAGAGCCAAGTGCAATATATTACCTCTCTTTTAATCAGTAAGGAAAGGCTGCATATAGCAACCAGGGTTTGTGGATCTAAATGACTGAACCCAGAAATAAGTCATTAGTGATTTCAAGGCTACATTTGCCAAAAAACATGCATAGCTAATACTTTAGCATTGAAAAGAAATATAACTGATTACATTTTTCTGTCCATCAAAACCACATTTAGAATCATGTTCATCAATAACAGCAGCATGTGCTGTTATGCTTGCTTTCAACTGATTTTCATGACAGAACAACATTCCATGCATCTTGAAGGGGTCCTCCCTTCTAATGTCTCAAGGCTATTTGTAAACTCAAAGTATTCCTCATCAAATGGGTATCATTCACATGTGTGCATAAGCATGCCTTTAAAGGAATAAATATATGTGAATGCTTATACTCACACATGAGAATATATGTAAAGGATCTCTAATTTCATCAACATAAGAGAATTCTCAGGACAGAAAGTCTTCTACCAATATAGATAAAAACAGGAAATTGTCTGAAGCTCACAGTTTAAGTGAATTCCTTGCAATTCCATAATTGATAAAAGTCAGAGACAAAATTATAAAATGTGTCCCTGACACTGAACCTCCAACTCCATTCA
Source organism: Monodelphis domestica (assembly GCF_027887165.1). Taxonomy (NCBI): domain Eukaryota; kingdom Metazoa; phylum Chordata; class Mammalia; order Didelphimorphia; family Didelphidae; genus Monodelphis; species Monodelphis domestica. The sequence continues at coordinate 173,586,383 of NC_077234.1, forward strand.
TATGGCATGTTTCCATTGATATTCCAATTCTATACTTCATCACATCAGTTTTATATTCAATGGTTTTTTTTAAATTTATCTTATAATCATTGCCATGAGTCCTAAATCTTTTAGCTATTAATTTTTTTTAGTTGTGTAAAGTACTTTTTATTCCTCAAGGTAAAAAATTGAATTTGAGTTACTTCTGAAAATTTTAACTTGAAGTAAACATCTGCTTTAGTCGTACTATAGAAATTAATAGATTAAATCTAAGTGTATATATATATGTATATATATACATATGGGAAATTTATAGATATAGGTTATAGAAAATTATATAACTATAATATGATATGTGTACATCCCATCAACTGAGCAATGAAATGCATGCTTCAATAGCAAATAGTCCAAAAATCACTTTCATTTGGCTTTAAAATACATTTTTGTACTTTCATTTGAATATTGGGTGTGTGATGTTCTAGAGATTCATTTCAAACCAAACAATGGAGCCATGCAGTGAAAATGTAATGTTAGAGGAACTGGAAAACTGCCCAACTTTCTCCTACCCCAGTGACAAACAACTCCCAGTAGAGGGTACATGGCATCACCTTAGATGGAAGGGGAAAAATGTAACAGCCTGCTTTTTCTCCATGCTTGTCTAGCTTGCTTCTGATTTTATCTCCAAACTTTCATCTTTCCTGAGGGTGTGCAGGGAATTGGACACTCCAGTAAGTAATTAGTCACTTGTTTAAGCAAGGACCCCCCCCCCCCAGTGGATTGAAGAGAACTATTTCAATTACTCAGCTGATCCTACCCTGAGGTTCTAATTTGTAGATTATCATTTATGAGATGACTGAGAAAAGACTAAAACTACTAGAAGTGAGAAAGTAAAGGAGAGGCATCTCCTGAGAGGATCTGGAATTCTGAGGGGATTTGGCAAAACAACAACAATCATATTTGCCTCTTTCAAATATTTCCTTGAATAAAGAAAAAGGAAGTCAACTAAGGGCAGGCAAGTATTTATGATTTACCAACTTGAGTTTTACTATAATATAAGCAAAATCAAATCAATTTTATTCCTTAAAATAAATTGATTGCACAATTTAAGATCTCATTTTTTGGTCCTTATAAATTCCCCAGAAAAGATCTTGCTCAGTGAACTAGAGGCCTTTATTCCTAAAATGTCTTAAATAGTTAAATAGTAATAGACCAAATAATAACGATTCTTATGTTTATAGAGAAACAACAAACCCATCTTTTGCCTAAAGTACATGTATAAATTAAAAAATATATATTTTCCCCCTGAATTCATCCCATGCTTCATGGAAATGCTAAAAGTCCTAGAATTTTTATTTGTATATATTTTGAGTTCCAGATTTCATTGTTGTAGGGAACGTCGAGTCTTTAAAATCTAGAATTGCAAAATAATTTCATTTCTATACAATAGAATTTTAGAAGGTACATACTGATCAATCCCAGCCTCCCCGTGGACATATAGAAAGTATGAGCCAGAGGGATAATTTGAATCCAAGTTTTCCTTATTTGAGTTTCTGCTTCATTTCCACTAAGCAATATTTTCTTTTCAGCATCCAATTATAAATGAGTTTGTTGTGGTATATCAATTTCAACGTAACTATCTCAATTATTGGTGTTTTTTAAAAAGTGACCTACACCATGTAAGGGGTAAATTTAGGGTTGAGAATGAATATACTTTTAGTTGGTCACCAGGAATTTAAATTTTAAATGCCAATGAAATACTCAAATCAGAATGGAATTTTATGGTAGTTTATTTACAATAGAAGGAAGAAATTAAGAATGAGAGAGAGAGAAAAAAGGAAAAAAAAATCTGCTCCAGGCTGTCTGAGCCAGGCAGGAGTTCAGAGGTTTCAGCCAAGGGGCCTCTCCAGAAAGCCAAGGAAAAGGGGAGTCAGTCTTATCACTCACCAAGTGATCGTCTAAAGGAAAACAGTCTGAGGTCTCCTCCGGGGAAGAGATCATGGCTAAGTCCACAAAAGGTCCCTCTTACAAGAAGTGATGAGAAATATAAAAGCAGTTCTTTTCATCACTTCCTGTGTCTCACATGTACCAATGGTGGCTTAAACTTGGCTAAGGACAGCCCAGGGGGTCAGTCAGTTGTTTCTGATTGGTCACTTGGTAGCACACATGGGTCATAGACCTTCTTCCCCCACACGTCATCCTTAAGTGGGTGTGTATACATTCCTGGTTGCTAGAATTCTAAAAACTAAGCAGGGTGGAGTAAAACTAAAATTCACGACCAAACAAATATTTTTCATAAATAATGCAAGTGCATAATGGGGAAATAAATATTTGTTTCACTGGAAATAGTTTTTAACTAAAATATTTATTTATTTTTGTTTTTTGGGAAGTGAAATAATTTTGTTCTATCACAATATTACCTTTGTATATTACAAACATTTAAATGAGTCAGATGCCACTCTTGTCAGGATGCAATAATTCTTGCTAGCCAAACACTAGCAGTCCTTAAATCCTTTACGGATATATTCACAAAAGCATTTGAATAGTCCAAATATTTAGAGGCTATTTGCACATAGAAAATTCAAATATTGTTAAGATATACTGACCTAAGGGGTTTTTTCCTATTACATTTGTTCTCTATAACACCATTCCCCATTAGAGAAAGCTGAGGGTCCTAATGGTACTTAGTTAATTAGATTTTACTTTGCACATTTAACCAGATTTATTTTTGAAACATCTAAGGCTATGGAGAATTATAGAATTTTAGAAATCAAATGGAATCTTAAATATCATCTTTATACTTTTTCATAATGCCAGGAATATGCTTGAAAATATTTTTGAGTAGGTACCATCCAAGTTCTGCACAAATCTTCCCAGTGATGTGGGGTACTTACTGACTTGTTGAATGATTTCCTTTAATTCCTCCATCTTGATTTTATTTCTGTTCTCTGGCACAATATGGATTCCTTGTGTTCTCTCTTCCACATGACAGCACTTCAGATATTTGAAGATATGTACTCTAAGTACCCAGACAATTTTCTTTTCCAGGTTGAATATTCTCACTTCCTTACAGTTTTACTCTTAGGATATGATATCTGAATGTTTTGTGATCTTGATATCTTACCTCTCTATATATTCCAGTTTTCAAATACCTCCCTTAAAGTGTGATGTGCAAAATGAAATATGATACTCCAGTTAAGTTTTGGCTAGTAAAGAGTATAGTCATTGTTGGCAATCTGGGCCCTTTATATAATGAATATAATGAAATAATGAAGTCTAATGTAACATGAGGGACATGCCATAGTAGATAATGAATCTGCCTCTAGCAACTGACTTGTGTTAGAGACCATATTCACTATTGTGATTATAGGCAACCTATGTAACTTCATAGCACCATGAAAAACTCCTTAAGATGATCAGTTGTAGGATATTTGTCAATCTGTAATGATACATCATAGGATAATAGATTTCATGTTGAAAAGGACCTTAAATACCATTATTTCCATCCTCTTCATCTTGAAGATAAGCAAATAGAAGTAAATAGGTTAAGTATCTTTGTAAGGGTCATAGTGATAATGAATGTAGGAGGAATGATTTGAACCCAGATTTTCCTGTTTCTAAAGACATTTCCTTATAAGGAGGTGCCCATGCCAAAGAAATCACATCTGGACCAAGAAATAAATATTTTGTTATCCATAGCATCTTTATCATGCTTTTGCTTCATTCAGAATTTGATGTCAGCTAAAATCCCTACATCTTTTCCACAGAAAATGATACAACGCTTGTTCTCTTAAATCTTCTACAAAGGTCAAAATGAAGAGTTTTATATCATCTTTGTCAAACTTGATTTTACTTTTTGGCAGCCCATTAGTCAAGTTGGTATAGAATAACTTGAATTCTTGATTCAAAGTTTCCAACTTTGTGTCAACCAAAAATGTGCTAAGTACACTTTCCATGTCCTTAGTATGGTTATTGATAAAAATGTAAAACAGGACCACATAAGGACAGCATACATCATATTACTAGAGATTCTTCTCCATTTTGACATTGTTCAAGTAATCAGTATCCTTTAGGGACTGATATCCAGCCATTTTACTAGCCTAATGCTTAGATTCTATCTTAACCCAAAAGATACTAGAAAAAATTTGGTAATTGCCTTATTAAAACCAACATATATGTTTATAAGGGGAACTTGACCTACAAATACAATAAACCTTTTAAAAAAGGAAGTCTATGTAGGGTTAGGTAATAGATATTTTCTTAATATAACCTGAGGGAAACCTAAAAAAAATCACAAATGTAATATGTTCAACTATATCATTTTATGATTTTACTGAAAATTGACTTTTTAAATCACTTTCTTGTTTATATAGTTTCTTCTATTTTTCTTTCCTTTAAAATCAGGTTATCTTCTGACATTTTTTTCTTTTCTTACCTCTGAGAATTTTAAAGAGTTAAGGTAATTTTAAAAATTAAGCTAAAATATTTATTAAAATACAAGTTATATTTAAAATATATTTAAAATAATTTCTATGATTAAAAATTCTCTAGAGCATATTATTTTAAAATTATTTATTAGTAAAAGTTAGAGTAAGAGAGAGATTCCCATAATCACCTGACAGTACCTAATTAATCTGAGTTTGCCACATTTATTTCTGTTCAATTTGCTAGCCATAATAAGATATGCCAAGAAGAGTCAACACCCCAAGAGCACCAAGAGGTGAAAAGCCCAGAAAAGACCCCTGGCTTCTTCTTCAGTCATGTCTCTTATAAAGTCAATGACATCATTCCTTCTGGATCTCTCTGGTTGCACATATTTGATCTCAATATGGGTCAGAAGCCAGTCTTCTGAATGGCAGGAGTAATGGGGAAAAACAGCAATCCTCTTCTAGGATGCTAGGGAGATACAAGGTGGCTAATGAGGTCACTGGAGTCTCCCCATAATATCTATGTGAATCCAATCAAAGGGTGGGGTTGATATTCATCAATTTTTTTTTCAAAAGGATACAATTTATATAGAAATCACACAAAATGCTTTTGGAAAATTACGAGAAAATTATATCCCACTTCCAAACTTTACTATTTCTTTTCTAAGATTTCATCATGACAGCTGAATAACACAAGTGATAGAAGAATAGACCAGTGGTCAAAAAGATTCAAATTTAGGGGCAGCTAGGTGACACAGTATATAGAATATTTGTCCTAGACTAGCAAGGGACTGTGTTAAAATTTGTCCTCAAGCATTTCCTAACCAAGTAACTTAACCCTGTTTCTTAGCCCTTGCCTTTACTGTCTTAGATTTGTTACTAAGGCAAAAAGTAAAGCCTGAAAAAAAAAAAGACCCAAATTCAAATTTGCCATCAGGAATTTACTGACTCTGTTACCATGGCTAAGTAATTTAACCTCATGAATTCCACAATACATTCTAAATGAATATGCAACCTTAACATTAAAGGTAATAAAAAAATAGAAGATAAGGAACTCATGTACCTATTACTGTTTTGGGTAGGAGATCAATCATGATTAATCAAACAAGATAGGAGATCAATCATGATTAATCAATTAGATAAAGGATAAAATAGATAATATTAATTACATAAAACCAAAATGCTTTTGCAAAGGTAAAACTAATACACCTAGATAAGAAAAGAAGCAGTCAAATGGGAGATTTTCTTTGTATCAAATTTCTCTGAGATATCTATCTATCTATCTATCTATCTATCTATCTATCTATCTATCTATCTATCTATCTATCTAATAGCCATTACCCAGTAGTAAGTGGTCAAGAATGTCTTTTTTTTTTTTTTTGGTGGGAACCAATTAATGTCTTTTTCTCACCCATAAGTTGGATTTCAGTGAAGCAGTCATCTGAAGTTTTCAACCTCCCTCTCTCTTCCAGTGTAATTAGAGTTCAGTGGCAAGACAGAAGTCAAGACAACAGTTGATGATACGGGATGAATTAGATGACTGATGTCTTGGAAATCTGAGCTCTAAGTCTTCTATGCTACCTGCTTCAACCACCTTCTTGGCCACTGGAACAAACTGTTCTCATCCCCCCCATTCCAATTCCAATGGGGACAGCCTTCACATGCTTTCAGTAGACACTTCCATAACTCACAGACATGTTTGAGGCTTATACGTTACCCTCAACAATCTGCTAAGCCAGTTTTACCAGGGTTTGGCTGCTATGCATGCCACAGCTTCTTGGAGCCACATGTGAGAATTTGGTAGTAAATGAACACAAAAAATTTATAAGAATCCCTGAAAAGGGCACAGCATAGCCTCATACTAGAGACATTAGTCCTTCCTGAACAGCCCAATAACACCATAAACAGTTCTCAAAAAATTGCAAAGTAGTCATAACTACATGAAAGAATGTTTCAAAATCATCAACAAAATAAATGTAAATTAAGAGCAATACTGAGCCTTTATCTTACTCTATTAATTGATAAATATGACAAAAATGGGAATAATCAGTGCTTGAAGTTTGTGGAATGATAGGTACATAAATATCTTATTAGAGGAGCTGTTAATTGGCATATTCATTTTTGGAAAGCCATTTAGAATTACACAAATAAGTGAATAAAATATCCTGAACCTTTGAATAAGAGAATCCAATAGTAGACTCATATGCCCAAGGAAGCCATCAGGAAGATGAAAGTCTGTCTATACAACAAAAATATTGTAGAAGCATTTTTTTAAAAAACAGAATTGGAAAGAAAGTGGACACTTCTTTATTGGAAAAGAGCTAAACAAATGGTAGTAATTAATATAATGAAATATCACTGTTGTATAAGAGATTATGAATGATGAAAACAGAGAAGCAAATAAGAATGTACATGAACAGATTGAGAAGTAAAGTCAAGAAAACAAAAACCACACTATTGTAAATGCAAAGAATATGCACAAACATAAGAAAAATAGCAAAACTGAATTCAATAAAATTTAAAAGATCAAGCACGGCTCAAATGAAGAGACATGAAAACCTCCACAAACCACCTCTTCCTGGTTGGTAGATATCCTATATATGTTATACATTTCACATAATTTTTGGATTTGTGTCTTTTGTAAAAGTATTAGGCCTTAAAATGAATAAATGTCTTTTTTAAGCCAGACTACTACTGAATTCAAGGAACTATTTCTGGGCTCTGTAGGATAAACCAAACAGTTATCCACTCACTGAAACGTTTTGTGCTGGCTCATCAGAAGAGAGAGAAGACACTTTAAGTACCTTTTAAACCCATTTACTAAGATACTATAGAAATTGTAAAATCTTGTTTTTTCTTTGTTTTACTTTTATCTTATCTAGCTAGATGTGGTAGTAGAGAACAATCAATCTTTATGAAAAGTTTCATTTTTGTTAGGTGAAAGTGAAGGTAAAAGGCTGACACTGGAAATTCTTGGCTAATATAATCAGTTCTCTCCAACCAAGGAGCACTTTCTCATCTGAAGTCTTCCCTCTGCTAACTACTTCTAGCTCAGAATGAGAAGCCTTTAAGATCACCTACTTCTTCAATTCTTCTCAGGATTCTCTATCTTTCCTGCAGCTGTCCTGTGATGGCTCTTGACTTCTCTGTGGATGTTTAATGACTCAATACAACTTTCTGATTTAGTGATTTACCTTTTACTTCAGAAGTCACAATTTGCTAAATTTCCCCTATCAATCAAATCAATAGTATTTTTAAAGCAAAAATCACAGTCTCTATGTTTTTTTCTCCTTCCTTCCCTCCCTCCTTCTCTTTCTATCTCGCTCTTTCTGTTTCTCTCTGTCACTCTGTCTATTTCTATTTCTCTTTCTCTTTCTGTCTCTGTCTCTGACTTTATTTCTCCCTTCCAGGGGTCCTGGATCAAAGGATGCACTATCAAAATTAACTTCTTACTTGAGAAAAGATAGAACTTAATTTCAAGTTTTTGTTTGAAACGATATATACGATCTAATCAGAGACTATTTGCTTCTCATTATATCTGAGTACTGGATTTTCTAGTTATATTATTATTAAGATCCTTTGAAACTATTATGTGAAGGATGCACCCACTAACTTTTCAATGTCTTACTGTAAGATCCTGAATTCTTTTTTCTAATAAAAATTTTAGGCTATTATTAATGTGCATAATTAACAATAAACAAGGATCTAATCTTCACATAAGTTTTAGAAGATATTTGTTTATGGAACTAATCATGTAATAGAGCTTTTCTCTAAATTATAAACAATTTGATCTCTGTAAGTTTCTCTTTTTCTGAGATTAGTCAAGTCCTGGAACTGGAGAGCACATTAACCATATATCTCCCTTTCTAGTGGATTTACTAATGGGAGAGATTATCCTTTAATATAATGCCTTTTCATATGGAACAATTTTGTGCTGTGAAGGGAAGAAAATAAGTTTTGAAAGTAATATATCCAAAACAATTTATAAAATATATAGGTAATGTGTCTTTCATATATGAAGATCTTGGTTCCTGGAAGGAAAGGGGGAAAATTACTTTTGTTCAATGAAAATTACTAACATTATTTCATAAAGGAAAACTTTTCAGAGGAACTGTGAGAAATGTGGTTGCAAAGGGGATAGAAGATGAAGTGTGGAATAAATATAAAATCTCTAATTACCCTATAAGTCATAAAGGATATTACCTCTTTTGTATGTGAATAATTTTTAAACATTAAAGGGATTAAGAAAATATATTTAATTAATTAAAATATGAAAGAAGCAATGCATTCTAAATTGTTGAATTGATTTCATGTAGAAAAGTTTCTTAATTTGTTTAAGTCTCTGAATCATTAAGAATTATAGCAGAAAAGTTCCTAATAACCCCTGCACATGACTTAGAAACAGTGAAACATACCTTCTGGCAGAAACACTCTTCAGAGTTGCCCTAAGAAGACCGATTCCGGAATGAGACCTCTGGCATTAAGAATAGTAGACTGGGGGGCAGCTGGGTAGCTCAGTAGATTGAGAACCAGGCCTAGAGATGGGAGGTCCTAGGTTCAAATCTGGCCTCAGCCACTTCCTAGCTGTGTGACCCTGGGCAAGTCACTTGACCCCCATTGCCTAGCCCTTACCACTCTTCTGCCTTGGAGCCAATACACAGTATTGACTCCAGGACGGAGGGTAAGGGTTTAAAAAAAAAAAAAAAGAATAGTAGACCGTTACAATGAGTCTTTTGCACATTATGGAATGACTTCAGGATGCTGTCACACATCTGTTCATTTGTATGTGATTGTATATGCTAATATACACATGGATTTTGAGTATGTATATACATGCACATACATACATATGGGCAGAGAGAACCTAAGTGATAGCTAAGTAACCTGTAACCTTTATCTCAAAGAGTAGGTTTAGTGAACTTTAACTTCATCAATGAAAGGAGAATCTAGGCACTAGACAGCTCTGCTATGAGCCACTGAAATAAATACTGAGGAACCTGGCAAGTGAAGAAGATTTAAGACTGGAGAAACCTTCAGGAGTAGAAAGAGTTTTGTTAGTGCTACATGAAGAAGTGATGGCAGAGTCAGCTGACAGAATATTTCAGCTACAAGATTGATGATTGATTAAAGAGAAACAAAACCTCTATTGAGGACAGTTTTATTGCCTTTTACTCTATCTTTGGAGAAAAACAAAGCCTCCTAGAAGTTCATATTGCTCTCTTCTCCCACATTCTAATCTGAGAGAAAGATGGTAAACTTTGCAAAGAGCTCTGTTCCCTACAAGCTGATTGACTGACACTACACTCTGGAGAATGTGGAGCTGGATGAACTTGTTGATGTTGTCATCCAGAGATAGATAAGTGTGAAGATTTTTATGGTTCTTAAACACAAAGAGCATAGCTAGCTAAATTAAGAGTATAATACTTTCTCAACCTCTTTTTCAAACTTGAAGATCATTTTCCTTGGTGAAGAAACAAAATAGTAGTTATATATGCCTGACTCTTTTTTTCTGTCATCACTTAATATTCCTCAAAACAAACAAAATCCCTTTCTTGTTCTTACATTTGCTTTAAGACCTTTGAAATTATTTTTTGCTTTAGTAATTTTTAAAAGTCTATGTTAAGTCTAAACTTAATTTTACTAAGATCCTTTTTATAAACTAAAACTTTTTCATTTTTTAATTTTAATTAAAATGTTAAAATCCTTGTTAATATGCTCTTTAAAATTTTGGGGTGTGTTTTGTTTATTCTTGATTTAATCAGAAGGTACCTTATATAGTCATATTGATTTCTTTAGGAAGCTGGCCATTCTTCTTTTGATTAATCATGATTGTATGATCAGAATTCTATTTTGTGGTTGGGTATTTATGACATATAGCTCTTTGGAGTCATTAGCAATTAAATGATTTATATGAATACAAATTCAGATACACACATGCAAGGTTGTATTCATTAGAGTATATATATCTATATATTATGTATGTGTACATGCATACATATATGTCATATATGTCACTTAGCACAAATAGATGTTACTGTTGCATTTATATGTAAGCAAATATCAAATTATAAGGGAAAAACAACTCAAATAGCAATATGAAGAATCTCAAAGGAAATCATGTGGGGGAGGGAGAAAGGCAAGAAGAAAGGGTCTTTCTCTACCAGATAGTCGGCAATTATGCTACAAAGTAGCAATCATCAAAATGTTTTAATCCTAGTTAAAAATAGAGCTGATAAGTGCAATAGAATATCTACACAATCTATAGATTTTAGAAACCACAGTATAGCATTTAATAAAGCCATAGTCACAATTACTTGGGTAATTACTCCCTGTTCAAAAACAAATGACAACTGGAAAACTAGAAAACAAGCAGGCAGAAATTATTCATGACCAGTATCTGACTTATATAAATGTGTGGCATTATAAGCTAATAAAAGGAGCAAGAAGGGGGAAAAGCCTTTTGGACTAAGGGAAGAATTCATGATCATACAAAAATTGAGGGTCATAGACAAAATGGACAATATTTATGTTAGATGTTAACTGGTTATATAAAATTTATATAATTCTCCTAGGTAAAAACAATGCAGCTAAAACAAGAAGAGAAATTGCTAACTGGTGGAAAAAATCTTTGCATCAAAATTTTCTGATAATGGTCCCTTTCCAATGTGTGTGTGGATGTGTGATCAATTTAAATTCATAAGAAAAAATACCATTTCCTAATATATAAAAGTCAAAAAGTACATTAATGATCAGATTTTTAAGAAATAAATCTGATACATTAGTACATAAGTAAAGAATGCACTGAATCAATAATAATAATAATAATAATAATAATGGAAAATTAAATCAGTTCTGAAATTGGACCTCATATTTATCAGTTTGGTGAAGATGATGAAAGAGGAAAATTACAAATTTTGGATGGGTTGACAAACATCAGACACACTAATACACTTTTGGCAGGTGTATTGGCTAGTTTATCCATTGTTGAAAACAATTTGGAACTATCCGTCAAAAGTCACTAAACTGTGTATATACTTGCATTTATCATTACTATTACTAAATTAATTCTCCAAAGAAATTGTAGATAAAGGGAAATAGTTCATATCAAGAAGCAAGAGAAGTTTATATAATAACAAAATTTTTACAAAAACATTTGAAAGACTTGAGAACTCTACTTTTTGGTTTATCATACGTACTTAACTTGCTCTGTTGGATATACTATTGTGCATTGAAATGAGGAGCAGATGGTGAGAACATACAACTCTGTTAATTGAAAAAAAGGTAAAATAATATTTAACTCTTAATGACATATTTTAAAGGCAACAATAGACATTAGCTAGAGGACAATTTTTATTTTTATTGTAGAAAAAAATATAATCCTCCTCTCTGGGGCTTCTCACTCCCTTGCAGAGTCCTCAAGTATTACATAAGAGAATATCACTCTACATTACAGAATTCTTCATGAAGAGAATTGAATTTGAGGTTGCCAATAGAAAACTCTTGATATTTCAATGACTCCTCCTGTTTTAAACCTCTTGAAGGTTCTTACACCCCTTTTTTTTAAACCCTTACCTTCAGTCTTGGGATCAATACTGTGTATTGGTTCCAAGGCTAAAGAATGGGAAAGGCTAGGCAATGGGTGTTAAGTGACTTGCCCAGGGCCACATGGCTGGGAAGTGTCTGAGGCCAAATTTGAACCTGGGACCTCCTGTCTCTAGGCCTGGCTCTCACTTCACTGAGCTACCAGCTACCCCCTCTTACATACTTTCAGCATTGATATGATAAAAGTTCTTGGACTCCCTCATAGTAGAATCATATAAGGATTCATCTAAAAGGAAATTGACTCTAAGTGGCACTTCCAAACTTGAACTATAAAATGATAAGTAATGCCACAATAGATACTCAGCATATTTATTTTATTTTTTATCATGAGTATGTATAGTTAAAGAATAATTTATTTGAAATATCAATAAATTTAAATATCAATAAAATGAAAAGGTTTTATTTCCTTCAGAGATATTTTAAAAGACAGAATGCACATATAATATATGCAGATAGATGACAGAATACTTGAGATGTTCACTTAAAAATTCTCCTCTAGAAATTGACCTTAGGAGAAAGTACTCATTTAAAAAAAATAACCCAAGTCTCACTTATGTAAGATACAATTTTGTGCTTACAATCAGGAAGCCTAACACTGCTGGAAAAGAGATGAACTCTTCTATTAGGGCTTTCCAATTTGACATTGTCTTTTTCAAGTACCATGTAAGTGCTCTCTTTGCACTGTATATCTACCAAATAGTGTAATCTCTCAGGCTGGGAGTTAGATGGTTGTAGGCTAAGTGTTTCATGTTTGATCTCAGCATTTATATGGAAATTTGAAACCACATGGGCAGCATGAAAATCTCTCCTAATTTAGCCTCCAAGTTAGACTTTTTAAGGGAGTACATTTTATTAATGTTTATGGTCACAACCCGCATTTTCCCCTTTTTTTGTTTGTTTTTTTTTTGTTGGGCTTTGTTTTGTATTTAGTGCTAGCCAAAGAGAAAACCTTGATTTTGTATGACTTTTTTCAGCAAATTTCAGATCCCTTCTCAGAGCATCTATTTCAACATAAAATTATATTGGTTTCATGAGACAATGCCAAATCCCTGATTGGCAGCTTTCACTTATCTTCCTCAAGACACTTATGAGGGAGAGGTATTAAAAGTATATCTTGCTCCTATCTGCACTTCAGGAATTTCTATTTGCTTACTACATGTCTTCATTTGAAATTCTCTCCGGTAATATTTTTCCTCCTATCCAAACCATGTTGACTATTTTGTACTAGCTCCTCTGGCATTCTTCATTCTTTCTCAAGTAGGTTCAATATCCGATTCATCATTTTCTTTTCTACTCACTACCACTCTCAATACACCAAATGGCTTCAACATTAGTGAACATCTGTGCTGATGTGTCATCAGATGGCCCAATGCTTCAAATTCTTCAGTCTTCCTAAACCCCCTATGCCTTATTTTTACTTCAGTCACATGAAGTCATGGTCACATTGGATCTCTTCATTACCCACAACTATTTTACTTCTTCCATTAAAAAAAAATTTAAAAAGACCTCTCTGGCCATAACTTCTATCATTCGATCTTGACTTATAACATCTCATCTCTCCTAAATTTTTTCTTTTCTCTCATCATGAACTCCAACTTCCCAGAACTTTCTCAAGCCATTACTCCTTCTGACTTCACAATCTTTTCTTCCCAATCCTGGCACTATAGCTAGCCAAATCAATTTACTTTTTCACCTATGGGTGAATCCCTTTGCCCCTTTGTTCTGTCACTATTTCCCAAATCCAATTCCTTGATAACTCCCACCATGTGCCTCCTCTGTTCTTATTCACATGCTATTGAATTGACATGGAAGTCATAGAACTTATCTCATTGGGTACTTTATAAACTGTTTCAAACTACAACTGGGCTCTCACTACAACAAGCTAATCTTATTATTTTCTCCTAATTGATTCCTTATTTCACTATCTCCATATAAGTTACTTTTCATTTGGATTTAAGGGAATAAAAAACAACTTTAAAAAATTTATCTTACAGGTTATGTCATCCAATAAGAACTAAATTTTGTATAATGTATAGATATACTAGAAATATTTTAAAAGCATACTTTACTGGACTTCTGCATTCCTACTATTGTGATGCCACTTTATCATCAGTTTTTCTACTCCCCTCTATTACTCCAAAAGAAAGAAAGAAAAAAGAACCTATGTATATGCATCTATCAGGCATGCCCAATATGTGGGAGTATATGTAATCTTTGTCACATTTCATTATTTTCCAAATTTGTGATTTCCTCAGAGTAAAGAGCTCCTGGAGAGAAATTCCTTCTACCAATGCAAATTGGCATCTGTTCTGCAACTTTAAGTTGCCTGGAGCACTGAATGATTAAATGACTTGCCCAGGAAAAAAAGGCAGTATGTTTCAGTTGTGAGACTTGAATAAAAGCAATAATACAATCACTATTATATTTATTATAACTAACACTTACATATAGTATTTACGGATTTTTCAATTCATATCTCATTTTCCTGCTCTTAAAAACACTGGAATGTAGGCAGCATTATTATTCCCATTTTATAGATTGAGATTTATATTGTTAATAAATTTATATCAATTTATATTAATATTAAAATACCTATTGATAAATGGACCAGTATATATCAGTAGCAAAGCTTGAACCCAAGTTCTTTAAGACTTCAAAGTTTGCTCTTTAATTATACTACAACTTCTCTTTGGATATTCATTCTATTCATATAAGAGAAGCCCAATATTTCCTATTTTAATTGAAAACTATGATACTTCCTTTTAATATTAAACATGTATTGGTTTGTTTTTAAGAGAAGAAAAGAAAAAGATCAGACAATTGGATTACAAATACTGTTGCTTATCAATCAAAAGACATTTATTTATGAAATGTTTCCTAGATGTCAGATGCTGTGCTAATTACGGGGGATTTAAATAAAGGACAAATCATCCCCACTCTCAAGGAGCTCATAGTCTAATAGTTTAATAATATGAGTATTTTGAAACCTTTGGTTAAGAATTTGCAGGAAGACAATGCCAACACCAATTGTAGTTGAATGCAATAAACTGTGTAATTTCCATGAAATAATATTTTGTCTTATAAGTCAGTTATTTAATGTTTTTTAAATAATAGTTATTTCTAAATCTCATCGAAGTGCTCTGTGAAATAACAATAACTCTTTAATGATTTGAAAATGAAATATGATATCTCCACTAAAAATGGTCACAATAACATTATTGACTGTCAGAAAGATGGATATATATATATATATTCATTCTCCAATTAGCAAACAAAGGCATGAATAGAAAATTATTGGATAAAGAAGTTAAAACTATATTGAATCATATGAAAAAAGCTACAAATATCTATTAATAAGAGAAGTACAAACTAAAATAACTCTGAGGTACCACCTCACACCTATCAGGGTGACCAATAGGACAAAAAAGGTAAATAATTAATTTTGGAGGGGATATTGAAAAATTGTGACACAAATACATTTTGGTGTAGCTATAAGCCGATCCAAACATTCAGTAAAGCAGTTTGGAACAATGTCCAAATTGTCATCAAACTGTACATACTCTTTGACCCAGAAATATCTCTACCAATTCTATATTCCAGAGAAAGAGGAAAATGGCCAACTTATACAAAAATATTTATTGCCTTTCTTTTTGTGGTGGCAAAGAACTGGAAACTAAAGGAATGCCCATGAACTGGGGAATGCCTAAATAAATTGTGGTTTATGGTTGTAATTAAATACTATTGAATCATAAGAAATTATGAACACAATGATCATTTAAAAAAAAAACCCTTAGAAAGACTTATATGAACTGATACAAAGTCAAGTTAGCAGAAACAGAAATAAATTATATATATATATGCATATATATATATATATATATATAGTGACAGCAATAATGTATGATGACATATGAAAGACAGCTCTTATCAGCAATGGAAGAATCCTGGACATTTCTAAGGGTTCTTGATGAAAAATGCTCTCCACTGCCATAAGAGGAATTTATGGAGTCTGAATTCAATCATGTTTTTTTAATCAACTAATAATTAATTTTGCCAATTAATGACTATGATGTGATTAAGTAATGTATATCTGTAACATCTGTTGAGTAATAACTCATTCAGGAGTACATGATAGATTAGATACATGTCATATATATATATATATATATATATATATACACATAGGTATATGATACATAGATAGATAGATATAAAGACAAAGCATTTACTAAACATTTTGCCAGACACTGTGATGACTGTAAGAAATACAACTGAAAATAAAAAGGAGACAAATCCCTACCTTCAAAGTACATACATTTGGAAAACAGCAAGTAAAAGACAAGTAAAGGACACCAGTGCAGGACCAAAGCATATGGCTAAGGAGAGAAGTGGATATGGCTGTCCTGGACAACTTCTGAAAATGCTGGTACTCACTGATCAGAGAGGAGGAGTACAGGGTTTGAGATATCTCTAGCAAGGATGAGAAGGGTAGAGGTAGAAAAAGTTAGGAGGTGTAGGAATAAAGCCAGGGAAAAAATGAAGAAAACTTATTTTATTGATAGAAAATTTAGGTCAACTTATTATCTAAGAAAAGATAAAGTTCCAGAAATGGTGATTATTGTTTTATTATAAGCCTGGTTATCACTATAAATTTTTAGTACTTCATCCTTTCTTGTGTCCATAGTTATAAGGTTTGGGTATTAGAAATTTAAGTCTAACTTAACTAACTAAATTAATTAACTAAATTTTAATTTCTATAATTTTTAAATAAACATTTTTATCATTTGGTAAATGTTGGAATTAAAAACAAAATTCTCAGAATATGAACCATAATGAAATGCACTATACATTCCTGTGCATTATAATTGGTTTCCATTATTTTTAATATTTGTGGTCTAAACTAGGTATCACACTGCTGTCCCCATCTCCAGATTCACCTCCTTGAATTTCGTACCTTTAATAACTTGTATTTCTCAGGACTGTAGTAAAATCAAAACAATTTTACTATGAAAAGTATGTAAAAAAGTTGCTCTATGACACTTCACCATTCTGTGACTGCTCTGAATAAATATAAATACTTCTTCATGACTACCAATTCTCTGTGTATGTTTCTTTCTTCATTAAGATGTAAGCATTTTAAAGGGCTTTAAAAGAATGCTTGCCCTTTGATGCAGCCATATCACTACTGGGTTTGTACCCCAAAGAGATAATAGGGGAAATACCTATATAGAAATATTTATAGCCACACTCTTTGTAGTGACTAAAAATTGGAAAATGAGGGGTTGTCCATTGATTGGGGAATGGCTGAACAAATTGTGGTTTCTGTAGTGTGGTTTCTGTAGTGACTCTTTTGCTGAAAGGAATGATGACCTGGAGGATTTCTATATGAACTAGAAAGACTTCCAGGAATTGACGTAGAGTGAAAGAAGCAGAACTGGGAGAACATTGTACACAGAGACTGATACATTGTGGCACAGTCGAATGTAATAGACTTTTCTATTAGCAGCAATGCAATGATCCAGGACAATCCAGAGGAATTTAGGAGAAAAAATGCTATCCACATTCAAAGAAAGAATTGTGGGAGCAGAAATGCAGAAGAAAAACATATGATAGGTCATGTACTTCAATTGGGATATGATTAGGGTTTTATGTTAAAAGATCACTCTATCACAAACATGAATAACATGGAAATAGGTTTCAAACAACAATACATGTAACCCAGTGTAATTGCTTGTCATCTCTGGGAGTGGGGAGGGAAGAAGGGTGGGAAAAAGCATGAAGCATGTAACCATGGAAAACATTCTCAACAAAAAAAGAAAAAGGATAAAAATGATGTAAGCAGCTTGAGGAAAATGATGCTCTTTTTTCCATTTGTTTCCAAAGAACTTTATATAGTACTTTTAATATTTTAATTTTCCTATATTTTACATATGAATACCATTTTTAATGATCATTTTCTGACATTTTGTGATCTCTGTTCATTCTTTCCCTCCCATCCATTCACGATCCTAAAGATGGCAGGTAATATGATATAGATTGTATATATATTAACAAAGAGAATATTTTTCCACACACATCATACTTTTAAAGAAGACATATTGCTTACATTAGAGAAAAAATCATGGAAGAAATAAAGTGAATGGTATGCCTCAATCAGCATTCAGATTCTGTCAGTTTCTTCTATGGCAATGGATAGCCTTTTTACTTCATGAGCTCCTTGGAATTGTCCTGAATCCTTGCCTTGATACAGTGGTTAAGTCAATAGAAGCTGACACTTATTTTGTTGCTAATACTGTGTACAACATTCTCCTGTTTCATCTCACTCCACTTTAGACAATGCCCTCTTGAATTCCAAGTATTAAAAACAATTAATTTTTAATCCTACTTTCTTTTTTCATTTGGGTGGGATATATTGTTGGCAGTAGTATCCTTTTGTTAGTCTAGTATTCTAGTTCCATGTAAATGAGTCTATTATTGTGACATGATCCTTTAAATATTTTGCTTTCTGTATTAGTGTTAGCTGGAATAGCCAATGTCTTTTTTCATTGAATATAGGAGTGGCATTGATGAACACAGGTATGGTATATTAAAGAAGGAAAAGGCTTTAATGTTGACTCTGAACATTATTAAGCTTAACTAAAATAAATTCATGAGAGTAGGCTTGTTATGAACCATTATTATATTATGCAAAAGTATCATAAAAGTCATCTTTTCCCCTTACCTTTTAAAGTCATTACAGTAAAAGCTAAGAAATGCTTCTAAAATCATATTTCTAATCCAATTACTGTACTTTGAAAATATACTCACACACATGCACATGGAAACCTAGCTATTTCCCAAAGAAACAAGTTTTTGTAAGGTAGTCTCTTGCTAATCAAAGGAAACACAGGACACAAATATGTACTTGTATGTTTATTATAATATACATACATGTAATATACATATATAATTTACAACCCATTATAGAATTATAATTCATATCACTTTACTACACATATGTTTCATCTATGTTTATTTTGGCCTTATTTACTGAATTTCTAATTTTATATTGAATTTCTAGTTCATTGAACCTTTATTTTTTTTTTTAGTGTATATTCCGAGGAATGAAATTTTACTTAGAGGCTTATTTTAGCTTCATACATAAAAGTTTGTTATGTGTTCTCATCATCTTTCTCTTTGAGGGTTTTCATGTGTGTGTGTGTGTCAGCACACATGCATAGGCACACATACACACACAGGAGTCCACCTGTTTCGGGTGGTTATTGATAATGACAGTCCCATATTGGTGAATCTATAGCATGCCTGCCAGAGAGGGCTGCTCCTCTGCCCCTCTCCCCTACTCCTGAGTATATTTTTCACAACATTTGCCCCTCTGCCTAGAAGTCCAATGGGAGCAGAAGTGCTTCCTCCTCCCCTGTGTGGGGTAAGAGGGTAGCTCACATGAAGAGTGAAGATTGTACTTAGTCTCTAAAAGGTTCACCTTCACTGAAACAGTCTCTTGTAGATTTTCATAGCTAGTAAACTGATACAGTGATGGCAATGAATCGAGAGCATATAAAATAGAAGTGGCCACTGAGTAATGATGATAATGAGATAATCTCGAAGTGGTCCATAAGGAACAAGGAGTATACTTGGTTAAAGTTCCCTGGATGCTCTTTTCTGTTGTCTTCTTTGTTGTACATGATGTTTATTGAGATTCAGAAGCCTGAAGAATTGTTCCATAAGATTTACAGTTATTCAAAGATGACTTTATTTGCAATCCACACAGATAAAACCACAAATATGAAGAATCCAAATTGTACAGTTTGATAAATAGCTAAATGGTAGTCAGAAAGGCTGGAAATCAATATTTATTTATGGATGAGAAGTAAGAGATGGACAATGATATCCTTGAATAAGTGCAGATTATGCTAAATTTTTTTAATGAAATAATAAACCATTTTCAGTGATTCCAAGCTGTTTCCTTTAATGGATTTAGCTCCTATTCTTTCTTTTTTTTAATCACACATATCAAAACAAATAAAAATGACTACTTATGAAAACATAAATTTCTCTAATTTGCATTTTAAGAATAAAATCTGCAAACTATTTTTGTAAAGATTTTGGACAAAATCTTGTCATTGTTTTAGGGAGCACCCAATGAGATAGCTTCCTCTAACAATGCAGATTGATGTCTATTCTATACATTACAATCTTAGAATTTCCTAGGAGCCTGAGAGGTCACTTGATTTGTCCAGGGTAACACAGTCAGTATATGTCAGAACTGGGTTTTGAAATCAGATTTTCCCAACTTGGAAGCAAGCTCTCTATTAACCTGCCATACTATCCCTCAACTTTTTTAATAAGCTTCAATAAAACTATGTTTTTCCCCTTTTATATGCAACTCACTCCCTCATCCCACAAAAATGAGTATTTTTTGGACATAGTTGTTGTTATAAGTAGTAGCAAGATTATATAATCATGTTGAGTCAAATAACTTCGTTTTACTAGTGAAGAAACTGAGACTGAGAAAGAGTGAGGGAGTTGCACATGATAACCTTTACATATGTATAGTTGGAGGAGAGGAATGACGTGTAGAAATTTGAATTTCAAGATTTCTTTGTGTCATTGCAGGATGAACTGGAAGAAGCAGAAACTTGTGTAAGATAGAACAAGCAGCAGGCTATTGCAATAGTCCAGGTTCAAAGATATGTTATATAAAAGACATGGGATGACTGTGGGGATGGATGTATCAGGTGAGAGAATTTGGCAGATGGGAAAAGCATGGAAATATTTTTAGGTCATAGAGAGGTAGCCAGTAGTCAGAAAGAGATTGAAAAATAAGTAAAAGAGTAGGGATGCTATGAGGGTAAATCTGGAGGAGGCAAGATAAAATATGATTTCTTGTATAGGTAGAGGAATTAACCTTGATAAAGAGGAAGGCCACTTCATTATTGATAAAGAGGAGATAAAAGGGACCTTTAAGTGAATGGCCTCATTTTTTCAGTCAAATATGTGGCAAGATTCTCAGCTAAAAGAGTAACAGGAGGGGGAGTCCTATAAGGATTAGGCTGGTTGAAAAGGTTTTCTAGAGACAAAGTGGTCTGTAGGAATTCTTTTGCAACAGGAAGGACTCAGGTGAAATTGTGAAATATACATAAATATAAATAAACTCAGTCAAGAAAATTATATGATGTCCTTTACCTTCATTCAGTAGCTCATGTACAATGAAGATAGGGGATAGTAGGAGTTATGTAAGGCTGGTGTTTGAATAGAAACTATAGATGATATGAAAAGTAAGCAAAAGATTCCAGAGAAAAATTCAGCATAGAATTGAACTGGTTCACTAAGGGGTCAATCAAAGCAAAGGAGGAAAGTATAACTACTTCAAGAGTGATTGCCTAGAAGAGAATTGAGTGGTAAAAGTTTTGGAGGTTATATAGTTGATAAAGAATAAGGCTGCATATTAGAAGGCCAAGGGGAGATGAAATGCTAATAGATTATGATCAAATAATGGAATTTCAAGTTCATAAACATGGAAGTAGTGAATTTATGGGTTAAGACAGTATGAAGGGTATGACCATCTTTCTGTATGACTGAGGTCAGATTGAGAAATAGATTATAGGAAATGTGAAAATAAAGGAACTGAGAAGTTAAGCTATTTGAGGGTTTTTCAAATATAGTCAATTTTGTTACTTGGTTTCAGGACTCATAAAATTTGGCAATCAATGCATTTTGACAAGAAAATACTATCATGCTAAACATTTGCTTGACCTTCGACATCTTTGTCAGGATTTGTTGGCATCACAATATTAGGAAGCATATTCTTGCTCCAAATGAAACAGAAGACCATGTGCTAATTCAGGAGCATAAAGAGCTCAAAAATGAGGAGCTTCAGGAATGTCAAAGGGAACAGCAACAGCTAGTGGCAGGGGAATTTTCTTCTGGTGAAGAAAGGAGGATATCTTCATTTCATTAATCAAAGAAATGTGTGCGAAATGGGCAGAAATGCAAAAGTTTTGTTGAAAAATACTATCTCTATATAGCTTTAACAAGCATACTTTAGAGGAATTTTGAAACACAGACAAAAACAAGTATCATTGGATAGATTTCTTCTGAAGCTTTCACTTGATGAATCTCAAGCTGTCTCAACTAGATTAATTCAATTTATATTATTACTCTTGGGAAAAATTTATGTGGGACTTGAAATTTTTGGTACTTGACCTGCCTTCTATAAAGAATTAATGACAAATACCAAGGTAACACTGTATGTATTTTCAAGTCCACTTTTATGGGGGCAGAAGTTAGGGAAAAGAAAAAGATTGTGATCTAGATATTTTACATAATAGCAAAGAAAGGAAAATGTCATGGAGGTTGGTAGACAACAATTTCCAGGATTTTTATAGGGTGATATGTATGGATTTTGTGAACTTCAAAGGGGGCGAAATTATTGAATAATGATGGGAAAAGAGAACTTGGAAGTGGCAATTAGAAGTAAGATGTATTAAAATTCTCTGCCTCCACTAGTGAGGTGGGAAAATGAAAGTATAATCAATGAAGGAAAGAATGGAAAAAAATTCTTTGTCATCAGAAAAATACCCAATCTCAAAGAGAGCTAAAAGATAGAAAAAGTGGAGCAGGAAAACATTAAAGATTACTCATCAGTCCTTTCTCTCCTGAATAGAAGGATATGTGTTCCATTATTTCTTCTCTGGGAAAAGATTTGACAAATAATTTTTTCATAAGCCTCTGAAAAAAGAAGGTCCCCTGAAATTCCTTAGCCTATGCCTTAAAATTAGTAGAATTCCACTGGACAGAAAAATACAAGCATTCCTATGTCCTCTTCCGCTGTACACTGGTCTAGTCCTAACAGAAAGATCAGAGCACCTTTAATTCATTCATTGTATAAAAATCCATTGAATTTATTTTATTTATAGTCATTAGTGAATATTTTAGGTTCATGAAATTGATATTTGACTCATCCAATCAATTCCTTACAACATATCTAATCTGTCTCTAAGATTGTGCTAGGTCCTTTAGGAAGTACAAAAGACATAGAAGATGTGCTTCCTTTTCTTAAAAACTGTAATATTTAAAAGAGGTAGTCATGAAATTATTAATAATTAATACCAAAATCACAAGGCCATCAGTGGCTTTATCAGTTTAATATGATAAAAATAGAGAGATAA
The DNA here is from genome assembly GCF_027887165.1 of Monodelphis domestica. NCBI lineage: Eukaryota > Metazoa > Chordata > Mammalia > Didelphimorphia > Didelphidae > Monodelphis > Monodelphis domestica. The sequence continues at coordinate 173,609,556 of NC_077234.1, forward strand.
TAAAAGGAGGAAAATACAGAAAGGAAGTAAAGAATTACCTAGCCTAATATCCTAGAGACTGTTTTTAATAAAATCAATACCAGAGTCTTACTGAATCTCAATCTCTGTCAGTCCATATCAGACTCCCTGTCAGACTCCCCGAAATTCCTGCTGGGTCTCATCTTATAAGTAGTTTTCTTCACTCACTAGCTTTCCCACATCACTTCCTAGGAACCAATCACAGTTCCTCAATTTGCCTGGCACCATCCAAAGGGGCAGTGACTTGAGAGGCAATTTCCTATCTCTCAAGGTGTCACTGATTGATTTAAATTATAAACAAAAAGGAGGTGGAGTCCAAGTCTCTAATTGATTAAATCAAAAAGCAATTCCCTTCTCACAGAACAGAATATAGATCTTGAAGAAAATCCCTAACGTGTGTGAAATTAATATGAAATTTATATAAAAATATAACCCCTTACCCACACAAGTGCATTAAATCAGGACCCAGGTATCAATCTACGTGATCAAAGGGCGACTGGGTAACTGGAGTCCTGATTTCTGGATGAGTCTAGCAAGAAGTCTCTAAGTGGTGGGCAAAGGGACAGAAAGTCAGAGCTTGTAACCCAGAGTTTCCAATCAGAGATCTCCAAAATAATGTCTTTAGTACAGAACTATTCCTGAACATGAGCTAAAGAATGGGCTCTCTCTCTTCTCTAAAGCACTTTAACCTCAGTTGGGTATTGAATCCTAGGAAATTTGGAAGAGGTTTTTTTAACTTTTGTTTTTGTTTTTGTTTTTGTTTTGACACTTGATCTTAGACAAAAGTCTGAGAAGTGATATTGCTTTTGTTTTTAATTAGGAAAACTTGGTGATTTTTCTTTCTCTTTCTCTTTTACTAATAAATTATCATAATTTAACATACATTCTCCAAGATAATTAATTAATTCTATGTGCCAAGGAAGTTGAGTGGTGAATATTTTATGAAAGAGTGACCAATCATGAAATAAAGTGAAATAGGTAAGATAGAAAATCAAAACAATATAATTGAACCTTGAGAAGCTCGTTTAAGAATGAACAGTTTTATCACCCTAATGTAAATATTAATAATATGGAAATAGGTCCTTATCAATGACACATGTAAAACCCAGTGGAATTGCTCATTGGCTATGGGAGCAGCATAGGAGGAAGGGAGGGAAATAACATGATTCATGTAACTATGGAAAAAATATTCTAAATTAATTAAATAAATAAACTTAAAAAAATAGAAGCCTGTATGTTGAAGGAAGAAATAAGTAGCAAGGCAATTCAAGTGATAATTATACCGTATATAACTCATTTTTTAAGTAAATGATTATCAGCCATGATTATTTTTTTAATTTATATATCAGGAAACAGAGGCAGAGTTAAATGAGTTATCCATATTCAAATAGCTATTAAGTTTTAAAATTGAGACTCAGAGGGGGCAGCTAGGTGGCTTAATTGATTGAGAATCAGGCTCAGAGTTATGAGGTCTTGGGTTCAAATCTGGCCCAAACACTTCCTAACCGTGTTACCCTGGGCAAGTCACTTAAACCCCATTGCCTAGCCCTTACCACTCTTCTACTTCAGAACCAATACATAGCATTGATTCCAAGATGGAACGTAAGAGTTAAAAAAAAAAATGAGAGACCCACTTCACATCTGGCTTTAATTCTAGTTTGCCAAAAGAAAAAAATCTATACTGTTACTCATCTATATCTATGTCATCTTTATCTCTATCTATCTATCTGTCTATCTGTCTGTCTATTATTTTTTCAGTGGTCAAAATGGAAAAGCTTAGAATAAGAGGGGTAGGAAAGCTTTAGATATGAGATCATATAGAATAAGAGAGATATTATAATAAGAATGAAGATTTGTCCAAGTAAGAATAAAAACTTTGCAAGATTTCAATTTATGTAGTTTCCATATTTGGGTTAATATTAAGGTCAAATATTAATATAGTTAGGGAAGGGAAGGAATTGGGGCCTTAACAAAAATGATGCTCTAGAATATCTATAATGAGTTCTGAACCAGAGTATGCAGAAAGATGATAAAGATTCTAGCAGTGGTCAGTTTAAGTTTTGTTTAGTATATACTTTTAGCAGACTTTTTCCTTGTAATGGACATCCTATAGCATTTAACCTTGAAAAACTTAATAATAACTGTACATTCCTTATGAACAAAATAGATGTAAAACTACCCACATTTCCTAGGGTTATTATAAGAATGAATGGCCATAATGTGCTTCAAAATACATGCCTTATCCCAGTCTCTATATAAATAGAATGCAGCATTATCAGAATGACCAAATTAATTTTTTTTTTGCTTTTAATATCAGTTGAGAACAGGATTTTATGTACGGAAAGAATGCAGGAAGCAGTTTCATAGGTTACATGCTTTATAAATGATGGCTTTCAAAGCATTTCAAAGTTTAAAATCTGAGACAGATTTCTTGCAAAAACCAGAAGACAGATGTCCTAAAATGAAGGAATTAATGTATGTGGTGCCACCACTGGGAAGGTAAGGATGAAATGTTAGAATGCCCACCCTCAGATTAATCCAACAGAACTGGCATGAAAAGAATAGATCCTGAAAAGGATAAATCTTTTCCATACAGAAAAATGAATGTGTCCATTAGAATACAACTGACAATCATCTCGAACATAGTCCTTCTATCTATACAGTTCACCAAATGAAGAGACAAATATGTACATAATTTGAAATGTAATAGTCTTCTCTAGCCTCCAGGTGTAGTATTTGCTGGTGAGCCCAACAAGGGAGGGGGAAAAGTTCTCTTTCAAACCAGCTTAATAGTGGGAGCAAATATGAATATTTCATGTTTTGAAAATCAAATGCATATTAACAAAGTCATTTTTGACATTAATTGATTATGACTCAATCTGACAGTCCTGCAAAATTGCTGTCAACCTGAAGCCTGATTCTACCTTCTTATGTAGGGGAACTACTCTGTGTTCAACACTGTGTCAGCACCATGCCAAGAGCTATGGGAGAGAAAGGAAAGGAGTCAGCAACATGCTTTCTATAAAAAAAAAATCCTTAAATGGGACCTGAACAGATAAAGGAATCAAGAAAAAAAAATTAGATGCCCTAAGATAATATATAAGCAAAAGAGAGTGTGATAAAGGTCATGACCTCTGAGTTAAATAATTGTTCAGAATTTTAATGATTTATTTCATTTTTAGGCTTCTATATGGTTACAAAGCCCTTGTACATGAGATCATATATTGAACGCCAAAAAACACCTTAGAGTTTACCTGGCCTAACCACTTATTTGAAAGATGAATAAACTGAAGACCAACTCTAAGTTGAGTGACTTAACTAAGGCCATGATGGGAGTGATCCTCAAAGGAAAGATTTGAGCCTAAGATCACTATCCAATCTGTGGTCTTTCCATTACACCATTTTGTCTCAGGTAAAAATCTGTCTTCAAGTAAAAATCTTTTTAATTTGTTATTTAAATATTTTCCCATGGTTATTTGATTCATATTCTTTCCTTTCTCTTTTCCCCTCCCCACTTCCATAGCTGACAAGTAACTCCATTGGGTTATACCTGTATTATCACTTAATACCTATTTCTATAGTATTCATTTTTGGAATAATCTTTTAAAAAAACCAAATCCCCACATCCAACACCCATATAAACAAATGAAAATTCAAATGTTTTCCTCCCACATTTCTATTCCTACAGTTCTCTCTCTCAGTGTGGAAAGCATTCCTTCTCATAAGTCCCTCAGCATTGTCCTGGATCACTGCATCATTGTCAGTAGCAAATTTGATTACATATAATCATCCCACAGTGTTTCAATCAATGTGTATAATGTTCTCCAGGTTCTGCTCATTTCACTCCTCATCAGTTAGTGGAGGTTTTTCCAGCTCATATCGAAATCAAGCAGTTTATCTTTCCTTATTGTACAATAGTTTGCCATCACCATCATATACCACAATTTGTTCAGCCATTCTCCAATTGAGGAACACTCCTTCATTTTCCAATATTTTTGCCACCACAAAGAGTGCAGCTATGAATATTTTTGTACAAACATTTTCCTTATTATCTCTTTGGGGTACAAACCTAGTAGTGGTATGTCTGGATCAAAGGGTATGCATTCTTTTAAAGCCCTTTGAGCATAATTCCAAATTGCCTTCCAGAATGGCTGAATGTAAAAAGTTAGGGTAAATCTTCTCAATGCACAGATGAGAAAATAAGGCTCAATGTTATAGATCAGTTGATATAGATCACTGGAGAGCAAAAAAAACAAAAACAAAAAACTGAAGAAGCTACTAATTTTTTTTTTGTTTGTTTTGTTCTGGGGTTGGCTGAAGTTAGTGTTACCCATATCCATTTCTGGGAGAAGCAGGATAACTTTATTCACTTTATGGTCATTAGACTTATTTTATCAATGTTCTGAGATTTTAGTGAGGAATTTGCTTTACCAATTCAGTCTGATAACTTTTGTACAATTTATAGTCTTGGACATTTTCTTGGTATCAGGGAGGGGCACTAAAGGCAATTTGTGTCAAATAGAAGAATCCTTAAGTAAGGAAAATCCATGTTAAAGGTCTTCTGAGCCATACTGGTTGTGTGACCCCAGGAAAAGGATATTTATAGGTGTTTATAAGCAAGTTTGCCATATCATAGTTCTCTTTATTGGTAATAGATATGGAACTGGACATGTGTGTGTTTGTGTATGAGGGAACATAAGTAGTTTTCTCTCTGTACATCTATTGTTAACCTGGTTTTGTCCACGTCCCTGGAAAAAATATCTGTTGTGGTCTTTCCCTAGACTTCATAATGGGATTCTTATGATAGAAGAAGATCAAAGGTTTGATCTACCCACATCACGCATTTAAGAGGCAAGCATTATTCTGAGACCTTCTCTATTATTTCAGGCAAACCCATACTATGAAACTAGAACAAGGAGTAAGAGACTACAGGACTTTGAGTCTTAGATAGTTAAGTGATTTCCCAATGGTCATGCAACTTATAAGTAGGGTTACAGTGAAACACCCAAGCACATGATCCTGGGTTCGGGACTGATTCTCTTACATTAAGAAAAGACAGAAACAAAAAAATAAAAAGATTATTGATATCATGTACTTCTTTAACAAATGTCTTGTATTACTCTCTTCTGTTATCTGAAGAACATTATAAGTAGCTTATGGTATTTTATCATAGTTATTTTTATCATTGGTGTTTAACCCAGTACTAGGTAGATAATACTAAAGAAGTTTTTAATTATATAGGAAAAAAAACATCATGGAGGAAGTAAGTCTTGATTTGGATCTTTATAGATATCTAGAATTTAGGTTAGCAGAGAGGAAGAAATAGACAATTCTTGATTACCTAAGTAATGTCATGATATGAATGAGCACGCATGAACAGAGCAAAATAAAAAGATCATCCAGTTTGAAGTAGACATTCAGACTGAGCCATTCATATATAAAATACACATATAATTTCATTCTTTCTCCTTATCTCTTTCTCTTGATCTATATATAGATTGAGAAAGAGAGAGAGGATATAAAAAACAGAGGATACATATATCCTCTGTTTTTAAACTTGAATTTTTTCTTAGTAAGTAGTAACTGGCTCCTTTTGTAAATACTCAATCTCTACTAAAAGAGAATGATGTATTCGACAATGACTAATTCTGTATTTGTACAACTACCTCGTACTTATAGTACACCTTACAAAAATATTCCTGTGTTCCTGTAAGTAATAAATTATCTGTCTTTGAATTAAATAAATTGTTTCCATTCCATTTATCAGATTGTAACCAGAGTAACTTGTTCAATTTACTTTGTCACACAAGATTATAAGAAAGTCAAGAATATAATGTAGATGGTTTCTATATTTGGCTATATAATTGTCCCCATTGAAAATTAAAAGTCACCATGAATAAGAAGTTATTAATCATTTAGATGGACACTCAAAGAAATGAAATGTGTAATTTAGTTTGAGGAACTGGAGGAAAGCCAATATGTACTCTATAACTAGTAAGGGCTAGTTGCTGAGCAAGTGAACAATGAATGCTCATTTCTAACACATCATCTTCACACTTGAAAAGACTACCTCAATTTTTCCATTTTGGAGGCATTATGAAATAGTATGGTAGAAGAGTCAGAAGATATATGTCATAGGATCACAGTTTCATTAATTTTTACCTGATTGTCTTAGGAGTCACCTCTTCCAAACCTCTTATTTTACAAATGAGAAATTTAGGACCAGAATATTTAAGTGATTTTCTTTTTTTTAATGAATTTATTTAGTCAATTTAGAACATTATTCCTTGGTTACAATAATCACATTATTTCCCTTCCTCCCCTCCACCCACTCTTCTTGTAGCCAATGCGCAATTTCATTGGGTATTTCTTGTGTCCTTGATCAGAACCTATTTCCATGTTGTTGGTGTTTGCATTAGGATGCTTATTTAAAGTCTACCTCCCCAGTCATATCCCCTAGACCCATGTATTCAAGCAGTTGTTTTTCTTCTGTGTTTCTACTCCCACAGTTTTCCCTCTGAATGTAAATAGTGGTTTTTCTCATAGCTTTCTCCAATAAGTGGTTTTCTGAAAATCAAACAGGCCATAAATAATATAGGCAAAATTTGAACCCAGGTTTTAATATTCCAAATCCATTTCTTAAAAGATTTTTAGAATTACCTGATGACGTTTGACAAATCATTCCACAATTTTGGGCTTCAGATTCTTTAAAATTACTATTCTTTCTATCTTGCAAGGTTGTTGTGGGTGGGATCAAGCTGTAAAAAATAGACTTGAATACAGGACTACAATCCCCACGAGCCTTTGCTCCACTTCCCCAGAATGCCTTGTAATCTCACCTGGGCCGAGATCGAGAAGGTATTTAAGCTGATTCAAAGGCTTTTGAGGGCTCTCTCGGGCTCTTGGACTTCCGTTTTAGTGCAGGCCTGCTTTTTTTCATAATGTAGGTGAGGTTGTGTCTAGGCCTCTCTTTTCTTTCTTGTTTCCTCTTGTAAGTAGACAAGGCTCTTTTCATAATGTAGGTGAGGTTGTCTAGGTCAGAGGCTTAGACTCATGTTTTCTTATTCTGTATTTTCTTTAATCCTTAACCTTTAGTAAACCTCTAAAAATATAATATTCCTTGCAGAGAGAAACTAATCTCTACCCTGCCTCAGTTTCCCTAAATTTTAATCTTTACAAAGCTAGTTCTTTAGACATATCATGCAATATTCTTTCCATTACATAAAGATAGGTAGTGGAAATCTCTGTTTACCTGGATTCTTCAAGAAGTTAGCTGTCTGGTTGACTTGGAAATATAAGTGAATGAACACCAGCCCCTAGTCACAGATTTTCCTTCAGATTATTTTTTCTCTTTTCTCTGTATTTTTCTTCATTTGAATTTTTGTTATTTTTAGTTGAAAAGTTTAAATCTCTACATTTAAGACCCTCATTTAAAATTTTGAGATACATCACTGAGCAGTCATTAGTTCTATCTGTCTGGGCTACCACCTCAGCATGATACTCTGTGACAGCTTACTGGCTGAGAGTATTGCTATCTAATTCATGTCTCTATTTTGAGGAGGTATCATCACAGGATGGTGATTGCTGATTTGGAAAATATGGCATTAGAAGATGAAGGAAACCATGAATGATTTACTTTGTTTTATTTGCTTTTCTAGAAATTTTAGTTTTCTTCTTTAATTTTTATGAAATAAAATGAACACAGCTGAAATTTTTTTCAGATGATAGTTTCAGCTTTATTTTTTAGAAACTATCCTAAATTTCTTAAAAATAGGCATAAAGGACCTGAGTAATTGACCTGAATTAGTCACAGTTTCCCTTACCCAGAATTCCCTATGGAGTTCCATTTGATATTTTCAGCTACATAGCTACAAGTAGATGAGTATGGTGATATTAGAGTCCAGAGAGCAGACAGAAATTGAATATAATGACATTATTTATCTATCTAAATATAAATGACAATGTTATGTCTATACAGAAAAAAGGGAGGGAGAGAGGAAGAGAGAGAGAGAGAGAGAGAGAGAGAGAGAGAGAGAGAGAGAGAGAGAGAGAGAGAGAGAGAGAGAGAGAGAGAGAGAGAGAGAGAGAGAGAGAGAGAGAGAGAGAGAGAGGTAGTGTGATATAGTGATATATCGTGGGTAGAAAGTTAGCTTTGATGCCCAAAGACTTGGATTCAATTCCTTCCTCTATCACTTAATGACTGAGTTACAGTTGGCAAGTAAGTTCACCTCTCAATGATATAGTAAACTCTAAGACTGTGTTGCAGAGAAATTGATGACTTTTTGTTAGGAAGTGGTTTGTTACTTGAGAGGATGCTAGATGAGCAGAATCATATGTTCAGTTCCAAGGTTCAGTCCTAGCTAGCTGGTGCATTCAACAAATATATATTAGATGCTTACTACATATCAGAGTCTTGCAAAGAAAAACAAAACCAAAATAATCCCTGCCCCATGAATGGGAAAGAAACATCTGCATTTACAAGAGTTTAGACAACAACTCTAAGATTTTGTATTCATTTCTTGTAACAGGTGGATAGGATTGGTTAGAAATGACAAGTAACTGATCCCATTGCCAAAGACTGGTCATTACTAGTTTTGATAAATTTGAAATTTGCATGAAGCAAAGGAGTCACACATGCAAACACAGACACAGACACAGACACAGACACAGACACAGACACACACACACACACACACACACACATTTTTCCCTGGAGAAAGTGAATGTCTAAAGCTTACTTTTCATGTATGCCAGAAAAATAAAATAAAAATAATACAGACTTCTAGAAGAAATTAGTTTCAGGTTCAATTATCCTAGATGTTAAGCTTTATCCTAAAGCCATTTTTCAGCTTCCCACAAAATTGTTGATTTTACAACAAAATTACCAGCTGCATACTTTGCTGAATTACTAATTTACAGACATTACTTACTGGAAAACACTTCACACAGCTGTCTACCCCTAACCTAAATGACTTTCTGATTTTTGAACATCAAAAAAAATGTCTCTGTGTAAATCATAACTTTAGTTCAAGGTCTTTGGTAGTGCAGAATTGTCTGCCAGCATCTAGGCATTCTGAATGGTTAGGGAAAATATGTTGATTTTTAGAAAATGTTTACTAAGGGTCTATGATTTCTTCTCTTTCGGCGGCAAAAATGTCTGCATATAGCATGCACTCAAAATACCTCAGTGCTTTTATCTAAGTTTTCACCCCCTCAGGCCTTATCACGGTTAGACACTCACTTTCACATATTTCTCAGTAATGTGTCACCCTGACTCTGGCAACACTATACCCTCCTTTTTATAACAAACAAAATGCATTGCGACCTGCAGGCAGCAATTAATCGTTATCAGCTTGTGAGAACTATCAGGAACCCCACGTCACAACACCCATAATGGGAAGGCTCGAGTGGTGTGAGCCCCTCTAACCTCAGCCTGCCTCTCCGTGGAGCATCCTGAGAACTGTTTAATGGAGAGAAGGCACCAAGCAATTAAGATATTTGTTCATTTAGGAAGGAGACTAATTGAAGCAGACACCTTGATAAAAGCCAAAGAATCTAATGAGTTCTACTAAAGTGAATAGCTTCACTTCTGTCATCCGTGCACCCCCCCTGCCCCCCCAGTAGAAATGCCTTTCTGTTAAACTTGCTGACAAATCTTGCTGGTCAAGAGCCATTTTAGGAAAATGCCTTCGTGACAGGAGAAGAGAGAAAATAAAAAGGGAAAAAAGCTTTTAAGGTGTTTTTTTTTCCCTTTTTTGCCATTTGAGAGTCCATTATCAGTCTGTCAGGGTGTGCTGTTTTGGCGTCGTCTGGGTATAAAACTGCACAATACCTCCTATGTGAAAGATGCAAGATGATCCTAGGTTAGACCAGCTCTAATACCTACCATCAAGGGTGACAGGTAGAGCCAACTTCCAGCTAATTCTGGAGGATTTTCCAGTAACCACAACACCATAGCGGCAGCTTTAGTTACCTAAATGCTTGGTTTACTTTTATCAGCCACTGTTTTGAGATTGACACTGATGAGGGTTAAAGTAGCCTCTTAAAATAATGCATTTGTAGATAGAATTAAACACACACACACACACACACACACACACACACACACACACAGAGGATTTATATTCTCCCTTCCTTCACCCCACCCCAAATCTTCTTTACATTGATAAACTGGAATTCCAGCATTCCAATTAAGGCAACAAGTAACACGGGCAAGGGTCACTGAGAGTTTGTGCAATGGAGTAAACATTGAGACTAGAATCATGGGACCTTAGATGAAATCCTTGCTCAACCACTTTTTGTTTGTGTGACCTTAGCCAAGTCACATAACTTCTCTGATACTTAGTTTCTTCATATATAAAATAAGGAGATTAGACTAGATAACTTACAAAGTCCCTTTTTTCCTTCAAATTTATGATCCTATGAAACTAAAAAGTATGGAGAAAGACCAAGGAAGGTAAATGGGATAGTATTTAGAAAGGATAAAACACATGGAAAGGTGTTCATTTGCTTTCTTAAGTATTGACAAAAATAACAAGAGCCTAGAAGCTATCAAGGTGAAATCAAACAAACAAACAAAACTTCTTAAGTGTAGGGGCAGATCTCCATTTATATTTGTGAATTACCCCATTAAGTTCTAAAGAGCATTTTAAACATGGAATAATTACAATTGTGAACGTTTCAGGAAATTATTTGAAAATTAGTAAATCTCAGTAGATATAATTTGCTTTGTCTTTAAGATTTATGAAGTATTTTTTGCATGAAATTATATGAGATATTGTAGTAAGTATTATCTCCATTTTACTGCTAAGGAAATAAAGGAACAGAAAATTTAGAAAAATATAGATGTTCGTCACAGGTCACATGGGAAATGAGTATCAGAGTGATTATTTGAACTCAGGTCTCTGCTATCACACTACTTCTCCTACCCAGTAATCAATCAGGCCACTAGAATTTGTTAAACACTTACTATGAACCAGATACTATAATAAGAACTGAGAAAGAATTATGTTTTGTATTTTCTCTGACCACACACCATAATATTTTATCAAAATAAAAGAAGAAACTAAAAGTTACTTTCAATATCTTGAGTTGCTGCCTTAGCAGAGGTTCTTAACATAGGGACTTTTGGCATATATATATATATATATATATATATATATATATATATATATATATATATATATATGTATATATATATGTATGATCTATGTATATTTATTATTATGTTTTATTACATATGCATATAATATGCACATAATTAAATATATATATCACTGTAAGAGAGGAAAGAAGATTCATCATGCTGGAAGACCAACTCGAGCCTGGTAAAGGCAGGAAGAACTGAGAATTCCAGTGAAAGAACTGAGGAGCTGAGAGAATCCAAGCAGTTAACTCACTTCTCTTTGGGGAGCCCTCCAGAGAAGTTGAGCTGAGAGAACCTCTGAGACTTGATCATCCTTCTGTGAATCCAGACCCCCTGAATTCAGTAGAAGGCAACAGGAGTGGGTAGGACTGATATAAAGCTATCCATCCCAAGAAGATCTCCTCTCTCCCTCTAAAGTAGTCCTTGAACTTCATCACACATTGACCCCAGAGGGTTGGGGGAGAAGGAGTTCAATTGTTAATCTTTAGGGACCTCCTATTTCCCACTTTCCCATTACCTTATCCCACAATCTCATTTACCCTACCTTTTGTGTGTTCCTCAAGAATAAATAGCTGTTTCTATAAATCAAGCGCCTGCTCATAATATTTAAGGCGAGGGACCTGAGCCTTTGGGCAGGAGAACTTTATTTCCTTCCCAAGGGACAAGAAACAGTTCAGTCCTGGATTTTACTTTAACCCAGTCTCTGAAGAAACTATAATCTGTGAATCTGAAGGCAGCCTGTGTGGGGTTTACTAGGGAGAGAAAGGGGAGAAACAATCTATTCCCTGTCTCCACCTTTTAGCTCCATTCCATCTCTATCACACTCTAGCCCTGAATTCAGTGGTGGGGGACTCCAGTTCTCCCCCTCCATTACATAACATTAAAACTAATGTCACTTGTTGGGCCTATTGTTCTCCAATTGGTACTAATTTACTTCTAACCTATATTTACACGTATTTATTTACTTAACAGGGTAGAAACTTATTTTGATAATGCCAAAGTAGAATGTGCACTGCAAACATGTCCAGAACTACTTTAAAGAGATTTTAATCAATGCTTCCAGAAGTGAATTCCATCACACTAATGGTACTAACTGTAACAGAGAAACCACAAATGATATGACTACATGGAGTAAGGAGGTGAAAATGAAACAGGAATACTGCTAGAAAAGTTCAGATATGTTAAAGAAACTTACTTTGGTTTGTGTATTGAAAGCTTCATATAATTGACATTTTTTTGGACTGCATATAAGCAACAGTTTTTTGAAATTGGTGAACAATATCGACATTTAGAATTCTCTTTTGATGATCTTGGCTACTACACAGGGATTCACCATAGATGTTGGGGGGGGGTACCCAGGTGGTTGTTGGAGTATCTTCATGAGTGCCACACACAATAGTGGAATTAAGAAGAAACTAAGTGGATCATTCACCATTGATACATTCTATAAACACTGTAAAAAGTTTATGGATTTTTTAAATACTAATTTCTAGGTATTTTTTTTTAAATTTAAGTATCCATAAACATAAAAGTTCATGTGGGAGGCAGCTAGATGCCTCAGTGGATTGGAAAGCCAGGCCTAGGAATGGGAGGGCCCGTGTTCAAATATGACCTCACATACCTTCTACCTGTGAGATACTGGACAAATTTCCTAACTCCCATTGCCTAATCCTTACTCTTCTCCTGCCATGGAAACAATTTTCAGTATTTATTCTAAGATGGAAGGTAAGAAATTTTATTTTAAATTTTTTAAAATAAAAATAAAATAAGCTTATGTAATTTATGAGATTTTTAAAAATGACTAATGTCTACTCTTCATATTTATGTTCAATACATATTTACTTATAATGTACAAAAAGTAGTAATCAATATAGATCCAAGGCTTGTTCCCATATTACATTATTATGGAGAGAGAGTTTAGCTATTTCTCATTTATATTTGAAAATTCCACTTTTACTTACATCCTTCCAAAAATAAATCTCAGGCTAAGAAAATGAAAATAACATTTCCTATTGTGATGCATTTTAAATTCAAAGCTAAATTATTTAAAATTGAGATATATATAATTCTTATAAAGTTGCACAATTTTTGAAACAATTATTATTGTGATTTTTGGCTTCAGAAAAAGTAGGAAATAATCATCAGATGAAAAGTACTAGTATTATGAGGGTTTTAGAATACAAAATTGATAATTGATGACTTGGCAATTTATTAGACATGTGGAGTAAGGGAATATAAAAAGTCAAAGATGATACAAATGTTATAGCAACCTGGAAAATTAGAAGTCTTATGCCCTCAACACTAGTAGGCAATATGTACCCTAAATTCTCCCTGATGGCAATTGTCTTATGCCAATGTTATATACACAGATTTAATGTTACTCTTTATAAAGCTCCATGTGTCATTTTTGGATGAAATACCCACCATATACTATCATTCCAAAGAATTTTAATTTGATTTCAAATTCAATAACATAATCAAGTATCTTTGTGAACATGCAGGGTTATAGGTCTCTTTTTCTAGTTTGATTCAAGCCAAAAAACAATTACTAGTTGCTTGCTATCCACAATTAAATAACATCTATTTCCTTTACCAATATTCATTCCATCATGTTTAGGAGTCTATGCCAAGTTTTCTGTAAGTACATCATCCAATCATTTTATTTTGTCACTCTCCTTTAAAGTCAAATAATTCAGTGATGATTTTCAGCAGTGTAACCTGAAAAGGAAATTTGGGTTAAACTGTCAATGATTAGCTTTATACTGACTCCACATAGTAGTCTATAATATTTTCAAATTTGAATGTTTTATGTGAATATAGCTGAAAGCATAATCAAACAGGGCAACTGACTCAAAAATTTTTATAAGTTGAAAAAATTCCCAATGAACCTAGAAATATCAATAAACATATTTGATTTTCCTATCCTGGCTATGGAAAACAACTATAATAAAAAATGAACCAATTGTGGAATAAATTAACATTCCTTTAATAGTAAATACTATTTTATATATGGTACTCTCAACTCCATTATCATTGGAATATATATATATATATATATATATATATATATATATATACTATATATATTGGAACATTAATGCACATTAACTTTTATTATATTGATCTTTCCTCCACTTCCAACACCATATTAAAGGGAGTTAGAATGGTAGAGCAAAAGAACTTGTAAAGTTACACAAAGATGCTTGAGACATTATTAACTGCCCTAATGGAAGCTGTCTCCCATTCTAATATTCACAAACACATGCCTTTAGATAATAGTATCCTCTATATGAACTTGGACTCAAGGATGCCAAAGAAATCATGGCCTAGGTAGCCAAGTATGATGTAAAAAGAAGATAGCTTGGCATAACTGGAAAAGCTCCTATCTAGAAATTTCATTCAGAAACACTTCCACACAGAGGAAGAGATATTACAACATCAGGAAGAGAAAATCTAATTTGGATATTTGACAACTTCTGAGAAAAAAGCTTTCTTCTTACTTGTTCTCCATCAGGCTAGCTGGCTAGATGGAAAGGAACTATGCGGTTATGGGGCTCCATTATATATTTTTTATGATTAAAATGATTTATATGTTTACATGATTCATTTTCCCTTTCATTTTTTCCTCCCACCTCCCTGAGCTAATAAACAATTCCACTGGATTATATAAATGTTATCACTTGATACCTATTCCCATATTATTTATTTTTGCTATGGAGTGATTTTTTGAAGGCTAAACCCCAAATCGTATACCCATATATACATGAGATAAGTGATATCATATGTTTTGCTTTTGCATTTCTACTCTCATAGATCTTTCTCTCAATGTGGATAGCATTCATTCCCATAAGTCCTTCAGGAGTGTCCTGGCTTATTGTATTGTTACTAGTAGCAAAGTCCATTACATTAGATTGTTCCACAATGTTTTACTTTCTGTGTACAATGTTCTCCTGGTTCTTCTCTTTTAATTCTGCATAAGTTCATTAATGTTCTCCCAGTTCATATAGAAAATCTCTAGATCACAAATCCTTACAGCATAATAGTATTCCATCACCGTCATATACCACAATTTGTTCAGTCATTCCCCAGTCGATGGATAATACTTTATTTACATTTTTGCCACCAGAAAGAGTGCTGCTATGAATATTTTTGTACAAGTATTTTTCCTTATTATCTCTTTGGGGTACAAAGCTAGTAGTGGCATCTCTGGATCAAAGGGTATGCGTTCTTTTAAAGCACTTTGTGCATAATTCCATATTTCCTTCCATAATGGCTGGATTAATTCACAACTCCACCAGCAATGCATTTATATCCTGATTTTGCCATAACCCCTCCAACATTTGCTATTTTTTTACTGTCATATTAACCAATATACTAGGTTGAGTTGGTACCTCAGCATTGTTTTGATTTGCATTTCTCTAATCAGGAGGGATTTAGAACACTTTCTCATGTGATTATATGATAGTTTGATTTCCTTATCTGAAAACTGCCTATTCATGTCCCTTGACCATTTGTCAATTGTAGAATCACTTACTTTTATGTACAATTAACTTAGCTCCTCATAAATTTGAGATTAGACCTTTGTCAGAAGTTTTGTTACAATTTCCCCCATCCAATTTGTTGCTTCCTTTTTAATTTTGGTTGCATTGGTTTTGTTTGTACAGAAACTTTTCAATTTAACATAATCAAAGTTATTCATTTTCCATTTTATAGTGTTGTCTATCTCCTGTTTAGTCTTAAATTCCTTCCCTTCTTATAGATATGACAAATATATACTATTCTATGTTCACCTAATTTGTTTCCCTCTTTTTATTTAAATCCTTTATCCACTCTGAGTTAATCTTGGTATAGGGTGGAAGATGTTGATCTAAACCTCATTTCTCCCATACTGTTTTTCAGTTTTCCCAGTAGTTTTGTTAAATAGTGGGCTCTTGTCGCCAAAGCTAGGATCATTGGGTTTATTGATCATTATCTTTCTACTGTCATTTACTATAATTCTATTCTATGGATCCATCCTTTTATCTCTAAGCCAGTACAATATAGTTTTAATGATCACTCTTTATAGTATAGTTTCAGATCTGGTAATGCTAGGGCTTTGGAATAAATAAAACTGCAATTTAAAACAGAATTAAGAGAAGCTGAAGACAATTGGGGAAAGAACTTAAAAACTAAGATAAGTCATCTGGAAACAGAAAATAGTACCTTGAAAGCCAAGATCAACCAGCATGAAAATGAGGCAAATGAGATGAAAGATGAGGCAAAGGAGATGAGAGATGAAGCAAAGAGGATGAAAGATGACCTCCAAAGAAAGTAAGACCAGAAGGAGAAGGATGACCAAAAAGCCAGGGATGAAATCCAGTCTTTAAGAACCAGAATACAACAACTAGAATTAAGTGACCTCACAAGGCAGTAGGACACAATAAAACAAAACCAAAAGAATGAAAAAAATTGAAGAAAATATAAAGCATCTCATTCACAAAACATAGGATTTAGAAAATTGTTCAAGGAGAGACAATTTAATAATCATTGATCTACCAGAAGACCATGTCAAAAGAAAAAGCCTGGCCATAATACTACAGGAAATTATTCAAGAAAACTGCCCCGATATTCTAGAACAAGAGGAAAAATGGAGATTGAAAGAATGCACAGATCACCTCCTGTACTTAAATCCGAAACTGACAACACCCAGGAATGTTATAGCCAAATTCAAGAACTATCAGAT
The DNA here is from genome assembly GCF_027887165.1 of Monodelphis domestica. Taxonomy (NCBI): domain Eukaryota; kingdom Metazoa; phylum Chordata; class Mammalia; order Didelphimorphia; family Didelphidae; genus Monodelphis; species Monodelphis domestica. Next base: position 173,626,442 of record NC_077234.1, read on the forward strand.
AAAAGAAAAAATATTGCAAGCTGCCTAAAAGAAGCCATTCAGATACCATGGAACCACAGTGAGGATAATACAGGATCTGGCTGCATCTACACTGAAGGACCGAAAGGCATGGAATATGATATTCCAGAAAGCAAGGGAACTAGGTCTACAACAAAGAATCAACTACCCAGCAAAACTGACTATATTCTTACATGGGAAAATATGGTCATTCAACTAAATAGAAGAATTCCAAGAATTTGTAAAGAAAAGACAAGACCAGAACAGAAAATTTGATGTCCAAGCACAGAACTCAAAAGAATAATCAAAAGGTAATTAAAAAAGAGGGAAAAAAGAAAAAAACAAAACAAAACAGAAACAAAAAAAACCCTTTTTTTTAAAAAAAAGATTCAATAAGTTAAAATTATATGTATCCCTATAAAAAAAGAGATCATTGGTAACTCTTAAAATTGTTATTTTCTCCTAGGGAGCTAGAATTACACTTAGAGGGAAAAGTGACAAAATGTATAGGATGAAATAACAAGATATAAATAGGTATAAAGATATATGTATGCATAAATACATATACATGTGCATATATACATATATGTACATATATATACAAATAAAGCTAAAAAAAGAGGTTAGTACTAAAAGAAATGGGAAAAGAAACAAAAGGGGGTAAATATATATGTCACAAAGAAGCTCATGCTGGGAGGAGGGAGAACATCAATACACTGTAATGGTAAAGAGGTTGAAGATAGGAAATACTCAATTCTTATGTGCATTGAAATTGACCCAAAAATGGAAGAAAAATCCAATCCATTGGGGCAGAGAATATATTTGTGCCCTGTAGGGGAGTAGAAGGGTAGCAAATGAAATGGTGGGGAGGGAAGCATCACAAGGGAGGGAGAATGTGGGGGGGTAGTTTTAAAAATACTGCAAAGAAAAAAGGGGGGAATGAAAAAGGAGGGGGTAGAAAAGGAAGTAAAATAAGGGTGGACACTAGGGGGCCTGATTAAAAACAAACATTGGTGTAGAAGGAAATAGTGAAAGAAGAAAGGGCAGAACTAGGAGTAGAAATCAAAATGCTGGGAAATACACAGCTGGTAATCATAACTCTGAATGTGAATGGAATGAACTCACCCATAAAACACAAGCAAATAGAGTGGATTAGAATCCAAAACCCAACCATATGCTGTCTACAATAAATACACAAGAGGAAAGGTAGATACGCATAGGGTGAAAGTAACAGGATGGAGCCAAATCTGTTGAGCTATAACTTATATAAAGAAGGCAGGAGTCGCAATCATGATATCTGACAAAGCCAAAGTAAAAAAAAAAATCTATTTAAAAGATAGGGAAGACAATTATTTCCTGATAAAAGGCAGTATAGACAATGAAGAAATATCAGTACTCAATATGCATGCACCAAATGGCATAGCATCCAAATGTCTAAAGGAGAAACTAGTGGATATCAAGGATGAAATTGATAGAAAAACTATACTAGTGGGGGACCTGAAACTTCCTCTATCAGATCTACATGAATCAATCAAAAAAAAAATAAGAAAGAGGTAAGAGAAGTGAATAAAATATTAGAAAAATTAGAGGTAGTAGATATGTGGAGAAAAATAAATATGGACAAAAAGGAATATACCTTCTTTTCAGCAGCACATGATATCTTCACAGAAATTGACCATGTATTAGGGCATAAAAATATTGCAAACAAGTGCAAAAGAGCAGAAATAATAAATGCGAACTTCTCAGATCACAATGCAATGAAAATAATAATTAGGAAGGGTACATGGAGAGGTAAATCAAAAATTAATTGGGAATTAAACAATAGGGTTCTCCAAAACCGGTTAGTTAAAGAACAAATCATAGAAACAATTAATAATTTCATTGAAGAAAATGACAATAATGAGATATCCTTTCAAAACCTATGGGATGCAGCTAAAGCAGTACTCAGGGGGAAATTTATAACCTTGAGTTCATATATTAACAAATTAGGGAGGGCAGAAGTCAATTGGGCATGCAAATTAAAAAAACTAGAAAGTGAACAAATTAAAAATCCCCAGATGAATAGTAAATTAGAGAGCTTAAAAATCAAAGGAGAAATTAAGAAAATTGAAAGTCAAAGAACTATTGATTTAATAAATAAGACTAGAAGCTGTTACTTTGAAAAAAACAAAGTACTGGTCAGTCTAATTAAAAAATTAAAGGAAAAAAAAAACAAATTGACAGTATCCAAGATGAAAAGGGAGACGCCACCTCTAATGAAGAGGAAATTAAAGTAATCATTAAAAACTATTATGCCCAATTACATGGCAACAAATATGGCAATCTAGGTGATATGGATGAATACTTACAAAAATATAAATTGCCTAGACTAAGAGAGGACGAAATAGATTGCCTAAACAACCCCATATCAGAAAAAGAAATTGAACAAGTCATCAAAGAACTCCATAAGAAAAAATCCCCAGGTCCAGATGAATTCACAAATGAATTCTATCAAACATTCAAAGAACAACTAATCCCAATATTATACAAACTATTTGACAGAATAAGCAAAGAAGAAGTTCTTCCAAATTCCTTTATGACACAAATATGGTACTTATTCCAAAACCAGGCAGGTCAAAAATAGCAAAAGAAAACTATAGACCAATCTCCTTAATAAATATAGATGGAAAAATCTTAAATAGCATACAAGTAGAAAGAATCCAGAAAGTGATCAGGAGGACTATTCACTATGACCAGGTATGATTCATAGCAGGAAAGCAAGGATGGTTCAATATTAGGAAAACCATCCACATAATTGACCATATTCACAAGCAAACTGACAAAAATCACATGATTTTCTCAACAGATGCAGAAAAAGTCTTTCATAAAATACAACACTCATTCCTATTGAAAACACTAGAAAGTATAGAAATAGAAGTGCCTTTCCTAAAAATAATAAACAGTATATATCTAAAACCATCATCAAACATCATCCGCAACAGGGATAAACTAGAAGCCTTCCTAATAAGATCAGGAGTGAAACAAGGATGCCCATTATCATCTCTATTATTTAACATTATACTAGAAACACTAGCATTACCAATTAGAGACGAAAAATAAATTGAAGGTATTAAAATTGGCAATGAGGAGACCAAGGTATCACTCTTTGCAGATGATATGATGGTATACTTAATGAATCCTAGAGAATCAACCAAAAAGCTAGTTGAAATAATCAACAACTTTTCCAAAGTTGCAGAATACAAAAGAAGCCTGCATACGTCATCAGAATTTCTATATATCTCTAACCCATTTCAGCAGCAAGAATTAGAAAGAGAAATGCCATTTAAAATTACCCTAGATAATATAAAATAGTTAGGAATCTATCTGCCAAGACAAACAAAGGAACTATATGAACACAACTACAAAAACTCTCCACACAATTAAAACTAGATCTAAACAATTGGAAAAACATTGATTGCTCATGGGTAGGACTAACATAATAAAAATGACAATCCTGCACAAATTAATTTACTTATTTACTGCCATACCTACTGAACTACCAAAAATGTTTTTTACTTAATTAGAAAAAAAAATAACAAAGTTCATTTGGAAGAACAAAAGATCAAGGATATCCAGGGAAATAATGAAAAAAATGCAAAGGAAAGAGGACTTGCAGTCCCAGATCTCAGACTATATTTCAAAGCAGCGGTCATCAAAACAATTTGGTACTGACTAAGAGACAGAAAGGAGGATCAGTGGAATAGACTTGGGGAAAGTGACTCAGCAAGACAGTCTATGATAAGCCAAAAGATCCCAGCTTTTGGGACCAAAATCCACTATTTGATAAAAACTGCTGGGAAAATTGGAAGACAGTATGGGAGAGATTAGGTTTGGATCAACATCTCATACCCTACAGCAAGATAAACTAAGAATGGGTGAATGACCTGAATATAAAGACAGAAACTATAAGCAAATTAATTGAACATTGAATTGTATACTTGTCAGATCTTTGGGAAAGAATAGATTTTAAAACCAAGCAAGTGTTAGAAAAAAATCACAAAATGTAAAATCAGTAATTTTGATTCCATTAAATTAAAAAGTTTTTGTATAAACATAAGTCATGCATCCAAAATTAGAAGGGAACCAACAAATTGGGAAACAATCTTCATTGCAAAAACCTCTGACAAAGTCTAATTACTCAAATTTATAAAGAGCTAAACAAATTGTACAAAAACTCAAGCCATTCTCCAATTGATAAGTGGGCAAGGGACATGAATAGGCAATTTTCAGTTAAAGAAATCAAAACTATTAATAAGCACATGAAAAAGTGTTCTAAATCTCTTATAATTAGAGAAATGCAAATCAAAACAACTCTGAGGTATCACCTCACACCTAGCAGATTGGCTAACATGAGAGCAAAGGAAATTAATGAATGCCGGAGGGGGTGTGGCAATGTTGGAACATTAATGCATTGCTAGTTGAATTGTGAATTGATACAACCATTCTGGAGGGCAATTTGGAACTATGCCCAAAGGGAGCTAAAAGACTGTTTGCCCTTTGATCCAGCCATAGCACTGCTGGGTTTGTACCCCAAAGAGATAATAAGGAAAAAGACATGTACAAGAATATTCATAGCTGCACTCTTGGTGGTGGCCAAAAATTGGAAAATGAGGGGATGCCCTTCAATTGGGGAATGGCTGAACAAATTGTGGTATCTGTTGGTGATGGAATACTATTGTGATCAAAGGAATAATAAAGTGGAGGAATTCCATGGAGACTGGAACAACCTCCAGGAATTGGTGCATAGTGAGAGGAGTAGAACCAGGAAAACATTGTACACAGAAACTGATACACTGTGGTACAACTGAATGTAATGGACTTCTCCATTAGTGGCAATGCAGTCATCCTGAACAACTTAGAAGAATCTATGAGAAAAACCACTATCCACATTCAGAGGAAATACTGTGGGAGTAAAAACACGGAAGAAAAACAACTGCTTGAATATATGGATCAAAGGGATATGGTTGGGGATGTAGACTCTATTTACTTTTCTCCACATATCTATTCACTCTAATTTTTCTGAGATTTCATTCACATTTCCTTCTTCTTTCTTACTTATTTTTTGGTTTTATTTATCTAGATCTGATAGAAGAAGGTTCAGGTATTCCAGTCGTATAGTTTTACTATTTCCTCCTTAAGCTCCTTAAGTTTCTCCCTTAAAAATATGAATGCTATACCATTTGTTGCATCCATGTTGAGTATTGATATTTCTTTATTGGCTATACTGCCTTTTATAAGGTTCTAATTACCTTCTTTATCTCTTTTAATTAAATCTATTTTTACTTTGGCTTTGTCAGATACCATGATTAAGACACCTGCCTTCTTTTTCCCTGTTGATGACCAATAAATTCTTCTCTAGTCTCTTACCCCTACCCTGTGTGTGTCTATCTGCCTCATGTGAGTTTCTTGTAGACAACATAAGGTAGGAATTTTGTTTTTAATCCATTCTCTGTGCTTTGATTTATGGGTGAGTTCATCCAATTCATATTCTGAGTTATGATTATGATCTGTTTATTCTCCATCATTTTGATTTCCTCTTTTAGTCCCACTATTTCTTATTTCACTATCTCCTTCCACAATAGTGTTTTGCTCTTAATTAGTCCCCTCTTTTCCCGCTGTTATTTTACTTTTCTTCACAATCCCTCCCTTCTTATTCCCCTCCTATTTCACTCTAAAGTCTATTAATCATGTGCCCCTAAGCTTTTCCTCCCTTTTAATACACCCTGTACCATACAACTACTTCCTTATTCCTTTTCAACTTCCTTGTAGGATAAGCTCAAATTCTATACTCCATTAGACCTAGCTATTCTTCCCTATCAGAACTAATTATACTGAGAGTTAATTTTAAGCATTACCTATTACCACTCTCTTCTTCCCATTCTTATAATAGTATTCTCCCCACCCCCACCCCATGAGCCTCTCTATGTGATATAATTTATCCTATTTTACTTCTTCCTTCAAGTTTCTCTTATTACTATCCTCTTTTTGTACCCTCCTAGTTTGCTTTTTACATATCATCTTAAACAGCTTAATAATACAACCTCTGCCTGTGAATATTTCTTCTATCTACCATGATAATGAATTTTAAGAGTTATAGCCATCATTTTTCCATATAGGAATATAAACAATTTGACCTTATTGAGGCCCTTAAAGTTTTTACCTCTCTTTCTTGTTTACCTTTTTATAGTTCTCTTGAATTTTGTACTTGGATATCAAATTTTCTAATTAGTCCTGATCTTTTCTTTGGGAATATTTGGATTTTGTTAAATGCCTCTACTTTCCCATGAAAGTATATAATCAGTTTTGATGGGTAGGTGATTCTTGGTTGTAGACCCAATTCTCTTGCCTTCCTGAATATCATATTCCAAGACTTTGGGTTGTTTAGTGTGGAAGCATCCTGGTCCTGTATAATCCTGACTGGAACTCTTTGATATCTGAATTGTCACTTTATGGCTATTTAGAGTATTTTCTCCTTGGCTTGGAAGCTCTTGAATTTGGCTATCACATTTCTGGGGGTTGTCTTTTGGGGATTTAATGTAGGTAGTGATGTAGGATTCTTTCAATATCTATTTTTCCCTCTTGCTCAAGAATATCAGCGTAATTTTCTTGGATAATTTCTTGCATTGTGATGTCTAGAATTTTTTTTTTGTTTTTGTTCCAGACTTTCAGGTAGACCAATAATTCTCAAATTGTCTCTCATGGATTTGTTTTCAAGATCAGTTGCCTTTTTAGTGAGATATTTCATGTTTCCTTCTCTTTTATTTCATTGTTTTGCTTTTGCTTTATTTATTCTTGCTGTCTTGTAAAATCAGTAGCTCTTACTCAGTTCTAGTCTTTAAAGATTGATTTTCAATTATGATGTTTTTATTTTCTTGTTCAGTTTGATCTATCCTACTTTTCATTGCCTTTGGCAAGTCAATTCTGGTCTCCAATTTGCTTATTACTTCATTTGATTTCTGTGCCTCTTTTTCAATACGGGCAATTTTGTCTTTTAAACTGTTATTTTCTTTTTATATTACTTTCATTTCTTTTTCCCATTTTCTTCCCATTTTTCTTCTATCTTTCTTACCTGATTCTTTAACTTCTTATGGGGTTCTTTCAAAGCTTGTTAGCAATTTTTTGAAAGTTTGGATGTGTTTGTTTTTTACACTCTGTTATTGCATCTGTATTTTGCTCTTTTTCTCCATAGAAATTATTCAGGGTCACCTTTTGCCACTAGTAGATTGGGGTTCCTGCATGTTGTTGGTGATTGCTTTCTTAGCTTCTGACTCAGGGCTTGCCTTGGTAGTATCCTCCCTTCCTTGTTAGAAGCCTGAGTGACTACAAGTAGATCTGTTATATTCTTTGTTTAGCCCAGGCTTTAAAGTAGTTTTCTCTGAGGCTATCTTTCCAGCCCTTTCTGCCTAGGCTGTGGCCAGACATATTTCTGCTCAAGCTCCAACCTCTTCAGCCTCCAATCTCACTGCCAAGGCCTTATACTAGCCCCATTGGTAAGACTGTAGTGCTCTCATCCAGCTCCCAATAATTTAGAAATTGCTTTGGCCCTCCAACTCTGATGCAGAAGCTGGTGTGGGAGAGGGGTGATTAGCTTGTGCTTTGATTAGTTCCTTTTCTCCCCTTTATAGCTTGGGAATACCTACACACTGCCTATCTTTAATGCTGATTCCAGTGGGAGTACTTGTCCAGTTTTGATTTCTATCCTTTTGAAATGCTTTGTAATGATGGATTGGAAGGAAATCCAGAATGCTCCTACTACTTTGCAACCATCTTGACTCTGCCTCACATGGCACTCTATTATTGATCAAGAAAAGAAAAGGAGAGAACCTTGTTTAGATTTGAGGAAAAATGTTTTGTAATGGTATTAAAATCTTTAATAATAAAGATATGTAGAAGAAATCATTGTTGTGTCTTATTGCTCTTTCCTCCCTGGTACTATTTTAGTTGGTCAACCAATTGTTTGGTCAATTAAAAAACCTAATTAATATTTACTATGCCATCTGCTTAGGCCTGGGGATGCCAAGAAAAGCAAAAGGTAGTCCCTGCTCTCAAGAAGCTATCTATCTAATTGAGATGAAGGGAATAGAAAGTAAGCAACTATATAAACAAGTTATATTCTAGGGATATTAGAAATAATCAAATGAGGAAGGGCATTGGTATTAAGGGGAGCAGGAAAGGACTTTCTCTACAAAGTAGGATTTTATCTGGGACTTAAGTAGAAATAAAGGAATCCAGAAGACAGAAATGAAGGGAAAATCACTCCTTGGATAGCTTGTAAAAATTCCTGTAGCCAGGAGATAGATTGCCATTAATAAGACAAAGGAAACATTGGATCTCATTAATATTTATTATGTCTCAGGTTCTCTGCTAAGCTCTATAATGGCACAAGTTAGATGCTATAAGATGGCCTGTTAGTAAGGGCTTTGGATGATAATCAGAATCATATATTTGATTCTGGAGGTAAGAAGCCACTTTAATTAATTAGGTAGAATATGTGGGGTGGGGAGGGGAAATTATTAGAGATGAACCTTAGGAAAAAAAGTATTCTAGTGGGAGAATGGAAGATGAACAAGAGTGGCAAGAGAATCATGGCAAAGATATCAGTAAACATACTTTTACAAAGTCCAGGCTTGAGGTGATGACAGCCTATACCAGGGTGATGGTTGTTTCAGGGGAAGAAAAGGGTGTAGCTTGAATGAAAGATGTTAGACAAGTAAAATCAACAAGCCTTGACAGCAGATTGGATATAGTGGATGATAAAAGTGAAGAGCTGAGGAAAACATCTAGGTTGTAAGTCTGGGTGACTGTTAACAGAAAACTTTGTTATAATAAAAGCTGACTATTCTCATTTGACCTCTTTGCAAACTAGTTCTATGACTCTATCCTCAGTGGAGAAGAGTGTGATGTCTGTAGTCATATTTTCATTTTCTTCATGAAGTTGTTATTGATGATTTTTCTGAGAATTCATAGCTGAAAGATGATTCATGAATACATTTAAGAGCTTATTCCATTTTTTTTCTCCTGAAATTCACCACAGATTAGCTGTTATATTCAGGGACTTCTCTTTGCTCATGCATAGGTACAAACTTTTTTTAAAAAATTGGAGTTGATCCCAACACCTGCAAAAGATGGAGGCTATTAAAATCTATAGTCAGTGCTCAGTTAATTATACTATTTACAGATGCCAATATTATAAGAATACTTTGAGTCAGGAGATAATCCAACCACTGTTTGTACTTGACCTTGGAATGAATTTTACTCTTCTTCTGGCATCAGCAGATTGATCTACCTAATCCCTAATTATATTTGTTTTAGGATAATTATAAAACTAGCTTATATTAACTTCCGGTGTATTAATTGATAGTAGGGGAGGTGGTGCGGAAATGTTAAGTGGCAAAGGAAAGCTAGTCTTCAATTAAGTTTATGCCACAGATAATGCACTAAGTGCATGATCTATGTCTGGACAATTAGGAGTAAATTACACTATGGGATCATAATCCTTAGTAATGAAAGGAAATTAGATATAAAACCATATATAACATTATATTTTAATATCACTTAAGAAAGGGTTATTTCAACAGAGATAAATTATATCAAAATAGTTGTGACCTTCAGGCATATCTCCCCAAAAAACCAACTTTAAAATATTTGTATCAAATCTGTGGTTGTTTAAATGAGCATATTCTTTTTTTTTTTTTTAAATATATTTTATTTGATCATTTCCAAGCATTATTCGTTAAAGACATAGATCATTTTCTTTTCCTCCCCCCCACCCCCCATAGCCGACGCGTAAGTTCACTGGGCATTAGATGTTTTCTTGATTTGAACCCATTGCTTTGTTGATAGTATTTGCATTAGAGTGTTCATTTAAAGTCTGTCCTCTGTCATGTCCCCTCAACCTCTGTATTCAGGCAGTTGCTTTTTCTCGGTGTTTCCACTCCCATAGTTTATCCTTTGCTTATGAATGGTGTTTTTTTTCTCCTGGATCCCTGAAAGTTGTTCAGGGACATTACACCGCCCCTAATGGAGAAGTCCATTACGTTCGATGATACCACAGTGTATTAGTCTCTGTGTACAATGTTCTCCTGGTTCTGCTCCTCTCGCTCTGCATCACTTCCTGGAGGTTGTTCCAGTCTCCATGGAACTTCTCCACTTTATTATTCCTTTGAGCACAATAGTATTCCATCACCAACATATACCACAGTTTGTTCAGCCATTCCCCAATTGATGGGCATCCCCTCGTTTTCCAGTTTTGGGCCACCACAAAGAGCGCAGCTATGAATATTTTTGTACAAGTCTTTGTGTCCATTATCTCTTTGGGGTACAGACCCAGCAGTGCTATGGCTGGGTCAAAGGGTAGATATTCTTTTGTCGCCCTTTGGGCATAGTTCCAAATTGCCCTCCAGAATGGTTGGATCAGTTCACAACTCCACCAGCAATGAATTAATGTCCCTACTTTGCCACATCCCCTCCAGCATTCATTACTTTCCTTTGCTGTTATGTTAGCCAATCTGCTAGGTGTGAGGTGATACCTCAGAGTTGTTTTGATTTGCATCTCTCTGATTATAAGAGATGTAGAACACTTCTTCATGTGCTTGTTAATAGTTTTGATTTCTTTATCTGAGAACTGCCTATCCATTTCCCTTGCCCATTTATCAATTGGGGAATGGCTTGATTTTTTGTACAATTGATTTAGCTCATTATAAATATGAGTAATTAAACCTTTGTCAGAGGTTTCTATGAAGATTTTTTCCCAATTTGTTGTTTCCCTTCTGATTTTAGTTATATTGGTTTTGTTTGTACAAAAGCTTTTTAGTTTGATGTAGTCAAAATTATTTATTTTACATTTTGTGATTCTTTCTATATCTTGCTTGGTTTTAAAGCCTTTCCCCTCCCAAAGGTCTGACATGTATACTATTCTGTGTTTACCCAATTTACTTATGGTTTCCTTCTTTATGTTTAAGTCACTCACCCATTTTGAATTTATCTTGGTGTAGGGTGTGAGGTGTTGATCTATTCCTAGTCTCTCCCACACTGTCTTCCAATTTTCCCAGCAGTTTTTATCGAATAGTGGATTTTTGTCCCAAAAGCTGGGATCTTTGGGTTTATCGTATACTGTCTTGCTGAGGTCGTTTTCCCCCAGTCTATTCCACTGATCTTCCTTTCTGTTTCTTAGCCAGTACCAAATTGTTTTGATGACTGCTGCTTTGTAATATAGTTTGAGGTCTGGGACTGCAAGGCCCCCATCATATGTGTTTTTTTTCATTATTTCCCTGGATATCCTTGATCTTTTGTTCTTCCAAATGAACTTTGTTATGGTTTTTTCTAAATCAGTGAAGAAGTATTTTGGTAGTTCAATGGGTATGGCACTAAATAGATAAATAAGTTTGGGTAGGATGGTCATTTTTATTATATTGGCTCGTCCTATCCATGAGCAGTTAATGTTTTTCCAATTGTTCAAGTCTAGTTTTAGTTGTGTGGCGAGTGTTTTGTAGTTGTGTTCATATAGTTCCTGTGTTTGTCTTGGGAGATAGATTCCTAGGTATTTTATTTTGTCTAAGGTGATTTTGAATGGGATTTCTCTTTCTAGTTCTTGCTGCTGAGCTGTGTTGGAGATATATAGAAAAGCTGATGATTTATGTGGGTTTATTTTGTATCCTGCAACTTTGCTAAAGTTGTTGATTATTTCAATTAGCTTTTTGGTTGAATCTCTAGGATTCTTTAAGTAGACCATCATGTCATCCGCAAAGAGTGATAACTTGGTCTCCTCCTTGCCTATTCTGATGCCTTCAATTTCTTTATCTTCTCTAATTGCTACTGCTAGTGTTTCTAGTACAATGTCAAATAGTAGAGGTGATAATGGGCATCCTTGTTTCACTCCTGATCTTATTGGGAATGCATCTAGTTTATCCCCATTGCAGATGATATTAGCTGTTGGTTTTAGATATATACTGTTTATTATTTTTAGGAATGACCCTTCTATTCCTATGCTTTCTAGTGTTTTTAATAGGAATGGGTGTTGTATTTTATCAAAGGCTTTTTCTGCATCTATTGAGATAATCATGTGGTTCTTGCTAGTTTGCTTGTTGATGTGGTCAATTATGTGGATGGTTTTCCTAATGTTGAACCAGCCCTGCATCCCTGGTATGAATCCTACTTGATCATGGTGAATGATCCTTCTGATCACTTGCTGGAGTCTTTTTGCTAGTATCCTATTTAAGATTTTTGCATCTATATTCATTAGGGAGATTGGCCTATAGTTTTCTTTCTCTGTTTTTGACCTGCCTGGTTTTGGAATCAGTACCATGTTTGTGTCGTAAAAGGAGTTTGGTAGAACTCCCTCTTTGCTTATTATGTCAAATAGTTTGTATAGTATTGGGGTTAACTGTTCTCTGAATGTTTGATAGAATTCACAGGTGAATCCATCAGGCCCTGGGGATTTTTTCTTAGGAAGTTCTTTGATGGCTTGATGGATTTCAATTTCTGATATGGGATTATTTAAGAATTCTATTTCCTCTTCTGTTAGTCTAGGCAGTTTGTATTTTTGTATATATTCATCCATTTCTCCTAAATTGGTGTATTTATTGCTATATAATTGGGCAAAGTAATTTCTAATGATTGCCTTAATTTCCTCCTCATTGGAGGTGCTGTCCCCCTTTTCATCTTTAATGCTGTGAATTTGCTTTTCTTCCTTCCTTTTTTTAATTAGATTGACCAGTACTTTGTCTATTTTGTTTGTTTTTTCAAAGTACCAGCTTCTTGTCTTATTTATTAAATCAATAGTTCTATCACTTTCGATTTTATTAATTTCTCCCTTAATTTTTAGGATTTCTAATTTGGTTTTCTGCTGGGGGTTTTTAATTTGATCGCTTTCGAGTTTTTTCAATTGCATTTCCAATTGATTGATCTCTGCTCTCCCTTGTTTGTTAATATGAGCTTTCAGGGATATGAATTTGCCTCTGATTACCGCTTTGGCTGCATCCCAAAAGGTTTGAAAGGATGTTTCGCCATTGTCATTTTCCTTGATGAAATTATTAATTGTTTCTATGATTTCTTCTTTAGCTAAACGGTTTTGGAGTATCATATTGTTTAATTTCCAATTGGTTTTAGATTTGGTTTTCCATGTACCATTACTAATCATTATTTTTATTGCCTTGTGATCTGAGAAGGCTGCATTCATTATTTCTGCTTTTTTGCATTTGTGTGCTATGTTTCTGTGACCTAATGTATGGTCAATTTTTGTGAATGTGCCATGTGGTGCTGAGAAGAAGGTGTATTCCTTTTTATCCCTATTTATTTTTCTCCATATGTCTATTAATTCTAATTTTTCTAAGATTTCATTCACTTCTTTTACCTCTTTCTTATTTATTTTTTGATTTGATTTATCTAAATTTGATAATGGTTGGTTTAAGTCTCCCACTAGTATGGTTTTATTGTCTATTTCTTCCTTCAATTCTCCTAGTTTCTCCATTAGAAATTTGGGTGCTATATTGTTTGGTGCATACATGTTGATTAATGATATTTCCTCATTGTCTAGAGTCCCTTTTAACAAAATATAATTACCTTCCCTATCCCTTTTGATCAGGTCTATTTTTGCATTGGCTTTATCAGATATCATGATTACCACGCCTGCCTTCTTTCTATCAGTTGAGGCCCAGAAGGTCTTACTCCATCCTTTAATTCTGACCTTGTGGGTGTCAACCCGCCTCATGTGTGTTTCTTGAAGACAACATATGGTAGGGTTTTGGATTCTAATCCATTCAGCTATTTGTCTACGTTTTATGGGTGAGTTCATCCCATTCACGTTCAAAGTTATGATTGTCATTTGTGGACTCCCTGGCATTTTGATTGCCTTCCCTAATTCTAACCTTTTCTTCTTCGGCTCTACCTTTTAGTCCAGTGATTTACTTTGAATCAGTCCCCCTTGTCCCCTCCCTTGATGTTTCCCTTTTTAGTCCCTCCCTTTTTGTTCCCTCCCCCTCCCCCCCTCTTTCCCTCCCTTTTTGTTCTCCCTCTCCCCCTCCCCCCCTTGGTTTTCCCTTCTCCTTACCCTTGTTGGGTAAGATAGAATTCAAGATCCCAATGGATCTGGATGTTTTTACCTCTCAGAGTTGATTTCCCTGAGATTGAGGTTTAAGTAAACCCCCCCCCTCTCTTCCTCTCCTTCTTATAGGAGTTTTCTTCCCCTCCCCTTCCCCTGTGAATCTTTGTGTGAGAACCATTATTCTATTTGGTCTTTCTTTACCCCCTATTTATACATTACATTTTCCCCACATATTAGTATACATAGGTTGATATAAATGTAGTCCTTATAGAAGAGAGTTTGAGTAAAAGAAGATAACATTTTTCCCCTTTCCTTAATATTTACCTTTTCAGGTATTCCTTGCTCTTTGATTTTCGGTATCAAACTTTCCACAGAGCTCTGGTCTTTTCTTTGCAAAAAGTTGGAAGTCTTCTATTTTGTTGAATGCCCATACTTTCCCTTGGAAGTATATAGTCAGTTTTGCTGGGTAGCTGATTCTTGGTTGGAGACCCAGCTCTCTTGCCTTTCTGAAGATCATGTTCCATGCCTTACGATCATTCAGCGTAGAACTTGCAAGGTCTTGTGTGACCCTGATTGGCATTCCTTTATATCTAAATTGTCTTTTTCTGGCTTCCTGTAGGATTTTTTCTTTTGTTTGATAGCTTTGGAATTTGGCAATTACATTCCTGGGAGTTGTCTTTTGGGGGTTTAGTGTAGAAGGTGTTCTGTGAGCTCTGTCAGTGGATGTATTGCCCCCTTGTTCTAGAATCTCTGGGCAATTTTCTTTGATTATATCTTGTATCACCATGTCCAGTTTGGTGTTTATTTCTGGCTTTTCTGGGAGTCCAATTATTCTTAAATTTTCTCTTCTCCCCCTGTTTTCCAGATCTATCACCTTGTCGGTGAGATATTTTATGTTCTCTTCTAATTTCTTGGTGTTTTGGCTTTGCTTTATTAGTTCTTGCTTTAAAGCCTGGTTTTCTTTTACAGTTTGGTCAAACTGGTTTTGTAGATGCGTGAATTTCTTTTGCATCATTTCCCACTTTTCCTCCCAGAGGGCTTCCATCTTTTTGGTCCTTTCTGATTCAAATTCTTCATGTGTTTGTGGAGAGTTTCTATTTCCTTTGGAAGATTTTGGAGAATTTTCTTGTATATCTTCTTCTATCTGCTCTGTATTTTGTATTTTGGCTCCATAGAATGTGTCCAGAGTCGCCCCTTTCTTCTTATTTTTCTTGGTATTTTGGGGCTTCTGTGCTTCTGTAGAGTTTGTCATCTCTGAACGTGGAGGATTGGCTTTTCTTGTCTTTGTCTGGTGATCAATGGCTTTAGTCCTGGGCAGATGTTGGTTCTATGAGCGTTCCCTGGGTTAAACTGAATATGCCTCACTGGAACTGGAATGGAAGGGTCGGACCACGAGGCCACACTCTCCCCCTGGCTCAATTTCCGGAAGTTGCCTTCAGAATCCCTGGCCGTGAGGCTGTTTCGTCGGCCTGCGGGGGGATGGGCTGCCGCTTCCCCAAGCTCCGACAGCACAGACTTTCACTGAGACTTGGATAGCAGGATCCAGCCCGTGAGGCTGTCTTGCCCGCCCTGAGGGTTGCTGTTGTTTTGACCAGCTCTCTGCAGCGGAGGCCCCAGGCAGTAACTTTCACCTGGACCAACCAGCTCTTTGCAGCGGAGGCCCCAGGCAGTAACTTTCACCCGGACCAACCGGCTCTCTGCAGCGGAGGCCCCAGGCAGTAACTTTCACCCGGACCGACCAGCTCTTTGACCAACCGGCTCTTTGCAGCGGAAGCCCCAGGCAGTAACTTTCACCCGGACTGGGACTTGGGTAGAAGACCCTGAGGGTTGTTGTTCCTCAGACCCTGCTCTCTGAGCCCGGCGCGGCTGCCGCTTCCGGGAGCCTTGGACTCTGCGCTCCTACCCCTGAGGTCCGAGGGATCTCGGGTTCTGGCTTTTAAGGGGAGCCGTACCTTTTGAACCGGGTCCAGGTCCAGGAGGAGGGTTCCCAGGGTCTGTGCTGTTGATCGTTTTGAATTTCGGCGCCTTAGGAGCTTCTAGTTTGAGATCGGTCGGGAAGGGTTTTCCGGAGATCTGAACTTCAGCTTTCTCTAAGCCGCCATCTTAACCGGAAGCCTAAATGAGCATATTCTTTTTAATATTTTAAAATTTGTTATTTAATTCTTTATTAAGTTTGCTCTCAATAACTAAAATCAACTTTAGAAATATTAGAATCATATTTTTAAAATTTCATCAGCCAGAGCTTTGTGGTATTTGCTGTCAATTCATTTATACCATTGTGTAGAAACATCATTTATTGAATGAATTGACTATACACAAAAAGAGTACCTTGAATTAAATATATATATATATATATATAATCAATTACAAAAAGAGAACTTAGAAATTATCAAATTCAAATGCAGCCTTATATATGAATCTTCTCCCTAATATCACTCAGTTTTCGAGCAACATCTCCATCAAATCTTCTAGTGACAGGATATTCTGTATTTCCTGAGGAAGTCTGTTTCATTCTTGGATAGTATAAACATTAGTATATGCTCACACATATTGAGTCCAAATTGACATTCCTTTAATTTTTCAGTCATTAAATTTTGTTGTAACCTAAGATGCCAAGTAGAATAACCATAATTTCTCTTCCTTGCAATAACTCTTCAAATAGTTGAAAACAGAGACTCTCAATTACCTCTCCTCAATTTGTTTTGCCATCTTGGAATATTTCCCTTTTAACAGTTTGTTTCTTTCTTTCTTTTGCTCTTTTCCCCACTTTGGAAACTCTACTGAAAAAAATATTAGATCTATCTTGTGCTAAGGCTTCTATGAATGTAGGAAGCAGGATGACCTACTCCCACATGAAAACCTATTTCTAAATGTGGGTATGAGATATTCACATAGATTTGTTTCACCCACCCACACCTGTCAAAAGTGTAGATATTGTAGCCTATTAACAAACAGGAAACTCTAATCACCCATCTGATTCCATCTGGAAAGTAAAAACATTTTGAAATTGCTGAACAACAATTCCATTTCACCTTGAATTGTCTGAACAATTCACAGCACAATCATAGGGACAAGATTGGCATGATGAAGATTCCATAGTATGGATAAGTTTCACTACCGTGAGGATTTTCTTCCTCTAAGGCACACTTTATTGAATGCATTTTTCCATTTGAATCATATTTTCTTAATTTAGGCCCTTGAAATTTGAAAAAAATGTAACTATTTTAATCCATTTTATTTCATGAAATTAAAGACATTATTCTGAGGAGTCGACAGGTTTCACCAGATTGGTATAGGTCTAGAAGACACATTAAAAATGAATTAATAAATAAGAACCCCTTCTCTAAGACTGGCTCCTGACCAAAGCCTCTAACATAAGCGAAAGTCAATTCTCAGTAATTATTTTCTTGCAGTCTCTCCCTCATGATAATCAGAAGCCTAAGTATGATGTATACAACCCCAGCAACATAGTATTTTTTATTTTTGAAAAAATCATCACAGCAAAATAAAAAGGACTCATGATCAAGAAGATAGCTACTTTTTGATAAACCCATAACTACAACAATATAAGAAATGAATCACACACACACACATATATGTATATATCTGTAGTCCATTGCACATCTTCAGGGATTGTGGAAGACTAATGTAAAGAGGAAAGAAAATGCTAAAAATTATCAGTTCTTATAGCCATTTATAAACATCAACTTAACTATTGATCTCTGAAGCCCGATACTACTAATGACTATCTCTGGGCATGCTACTTGAAAGAATGAACCATACACATTTAAAAATTCTTTCCATAAACCAAAGCAGAAGAATGAATTATTCTTTTTTTCTCCAGGAAATTCTCTCTTGAATTCTTTGGATATAGAGTATTTCTTCACTGAAAAAGATGTTCCCTGACTACCAGCTAGTTTCTTCTACCATTCAAAGATTTTTTTTTTCCCTTGGGAGTTAGTTTTAAGTCATTTATCACTAGTTTCTATTTTGTGCTTGTTATTTACTTTATTTGGTATATTCTAACTGTTTTGAGGTGATTAAAAAAAACTAGTTTTAAAGGTTGATAGGTGACATAACAACGAGAGTGTTGGACTTGGAATTCGGAAGAACTGTTTGAATCTTATCCCTTAACTGCTTGACTATAGAAGTTGCTTAACCTTTCCAATCTTACTTTTCTCATCTGAAGGAATTGAGGATAAAAATGCCCATGCTAAGCAATCAATGAATCAACATTTAAATCTTTTTACTTAATTTCAATCAAGCTGACATGGTAATGGATAAAATGATCTTGTATTATGTCTCTCTCTCTCTCTCTCCATACATGTTATTGTGGGATATTTGTATTCATGAACATTGTAAGTGGATGAAGTAAATTTGAATGAGCTTACAGAAACAACAATGTACAAAAGCCAATGGATCAAATACACGATGTGTAAGGATCAAAGATTTAAACTTCAGATGCAATCTTCTTAAACTATATTCCCACATCTTTTTGAGTGAGTGGGTGTTCAGGTGTTGACAATGTTTTCATTTTGATAAGTACCATATTAATTCCTGTTGAATATTGAGCTACTTTAATGCTCTACTTTTAGATTCCACTCAAATATGCTGCAATTTGGTGTGTTCCCTGGGGAGAAGAAAAAAATGAAATTCTCTTTCAAACATTTACTCAGAAGTTTAAGAAGAATGTTAGGAAAAGACTTGTTTGAACTAAAAAAGAAAACCTCAAATACCATTAACCAATTTATGAATCCAAAGAAAAAAATAAAATTAACTAAATACAAGTGAAATTAATTTTAAAAAGGAAAGACACTTTAAGAATTGAAGTAGAAAATCAGGGAAAAAGAGGCTGTATTTCATTCTCATTACATATACCACTGTTGAGTGGTCAGAGTAGTTACTAACCAATGAGACACTTGAAGTGGGTGATTTTTCAAGTCAGCTCCCACAGGAACAAACTTAAAGAAGGAAAGAATCACAATTAATTGTAACCATATTTGTGAGGTGTTTTTTTGTATCCTCTTTCTCCATATTTATCATTTTCTAATGCCTAGTGATTCTTTTTATTTCAGATCTGAAAATATGATGCTTTCTTCCCAAAGAGCTAACAGATGCAGAAAGTGCAACCTTTCCTAATTAACTATAAAATATGGTCAAGCACTATGGAAGCAATGGCATGCAATGTAAAATGCTAGACGAGATCATCCACATGACATCTTTTATTTGGGCTGAATGTAGAAGTGCAAGGTAATACAGGAGCCCCTTTGAGAGAAATGAGTTATGATTATTCTCTCTGAGAATTAAGCAATTGTTCAAGTTTAATGTCAACAAAAACTTTATTACTTCTGCCCCTGCTACAAAAGAAATGCTGCCACTGCAAAGGGTTTCTAAGTGTTTCTTTGTTACGGACTCAATTTTCTGGGCTTGATTTGTTCTAACCGCCATTTTAGGTTACAAATGGTATCCACTCTCATTGTACACAAGTTGTCAGTTCAGCTAAAAATGAGTTCTACAAAACTGTATGTAGCTCTTAAACTGTATAGTATGGCCTCACACATGAAAAAAATCTAAAGAAATTCCATTTAGAACATTAAGTGGCTCACTTAAAATGACTGGAGCCATGGCATGTTATTTTTCCTTCCCAGCACTAACTGTGCCTATAAAGTCAGAAGTTTTGTGGTCTGTTCCATAACTCTAGAGCTACACACAAGTTTTGAGTTTTATTCACAGAGAGAACACCATGAAGTGAGAGGTGATGTGAATATAAAACCTGATTCCTTTTGAATATTTTGACACTCTTTGATTAGAAAAAATCCTTATGTCTCATTAATTTTTATTACAGTTTGTGAAATTTAAGCAATGGCACTTGTCTAAAAACTAACATTTGAGCCAAGAGAAAACATTCATTTCCAGTCCTGTTTTTAATAGACACCTAAATTTCTCATACATATTGCATACCTCTAAAATGATTGAGCTCTCAATTTGTTCAACTCAGTACAATTAAAGCCTACTTTTCTCATCAATCAGCCAATAACAATTTTAATTCATGCTGCTAGTTGATAAAAGAATAAAACACAATAGCACATTTCTCTGTTGCTGGGTGGCATAGTCCAAATCATTGCAAAGAATATAGAAAATAAATGGTACAAACAAGTCAAGACACTGGCCTGTTTTTGAGGGACATTATGACAGAATAGATAGAGACCTGTCTTCAGTCAGAGAAACTTCACATCAAGCCCTGCTTCTGACACATTAACTATCAGACCCTGGCCAAATCTCTTCACCTCTTAGTGTCCTTATTTTGACAAAAAGTTGAAGAATAAGTGACTGTGATTGGTAGAGTTTCTTCTTTGATGGTTCCCAATAGCAATACAATCACAAGTGTGGTCCAAAAAACAAAAGAATTGAAAATAGATCCATTAAAGGAGCTTCCATTAGCATGGGAACTGAGAAATAAGATACAAACCAATGGTTTCAGCCACTATGGGAAGCTTCAAAATGGTATTTGTTCATTTTAAAGAACTACTTATCTATTATTTTATGGCAACAATTCAGAAAGAAAACTGTATTGAACTCTTATTAGTTGGTGATTGAGTTAGATACCTAGCACTCTCCAGTTTTTTTTTTTCCTGACTAATACGCTATCATAATAAGGTACTAGTGAAGAATCTAATTTTATTCTACTATTAACCTCATCCTCTCCTGTCACAAATGTTTCCATTTCCTCCTTTCTATATAATTTATATATATAACACATATATGTATATAATATATATATATATATATATACATATATATATATATATAAAATAGTATAATTTAGGGTGGTTCAAATAAAGAATGTCCTGAATTCATCCAACATATGTATGTGTATTAAAGTATAGACATGAAGATGGGTAAAAAGTGATTCTCCTTTTTATCATGATACTTTCAAAAAGCTCCTCTCAGCAAAAATGCTGTTTCATTTCTCCCACTGGTGGCTATTTGGGAAAACATATATTCCTGAGCTCAAAGGAAAAGAACTAATCCATTATGGCTTAGAGTATATAGCACATTATTTATCAGTTCATTTTGTATTTGAAGATTGGTCTTTTAACTGCATTAAAAACTATATCAGACTGATTATGAGAAATAATGCATATAGTTATGATTGCCTATTAAAGAATCAGCCATGGATTAGGAACACTAACTTTGATGGATTTGTGACTTCATTAGTTTTTCTTCATGATTCAGATGCAGAAAGACATGCCTTCCATTTTTTTCATTCCTTTTTCTTAAGTCCTCAGTAACATCTCTCATTTCCCTGTAACTGTTTTACACTGCTAATAATCTGATGGTCGTAAGGCAAAGGTTCGATATTGTCATTTCCCACAAAATAAGTTATTTGGGTCCTTATGTCCTCTATGAAAATACGAGGTCCTTTCTTGACATTTAAAGCCTTTTATTCTCTTACCATGTTTCCACAGATACATTCTATGATAAAGCTAACTTGAATATCGTATTTTTCCCCACCCCATATTCCACCACTTATTCTTTGTAGAGGTACTCACTCATCAGTGGGATATTTATGACATGTGCCACCACTCACTTCAAGAAGCTTGTCCTGGGGCAGCTACGTGGTTCAATGGTTAGGAGCCAAGCCTAGAGATGGGGAGATCTGTGTTCAAATGTGGAGTCAGAAATTTCCTAGCCATGTGCTACTGGGAAAGTCTTTTAACCCCAGTTGCCTATTCCTTACTGCTCATCTATTTAGGAACCAATACTTAGTATACATTCTAAGACAGGAGATTGGTTGTTTTGTTGTTGTTTTTAAGAGGCTTCTATTAAGACCATTATTTGTTATCTCTCTCATCCTAAAAAAACCAAAAATTTTATATATATATATATATATATATATATATATATATACACACACACACACACACACACATATGTATATACATGTGCTCTATCTATATATACATATGCAATATATATATGCATATATATATATATACACAGACATTAGTGTTTTCTATGAAAATAGTATATCCTTCCAGGCCAAGGCTTGAATGCAAATGGAATCTATTTAATTTTGGTATTTGTAACCCCAGTGCCTGACAGAGAGGAGGCACATACATGATAAATATTTGCTTGTTACTTTATTATTTGATGCACTAGAAAAAATAGAAAGATCTCTCCTCCACTCCTTTTAGTCTGGGTCCTTGTCATACTGCAGCTCAACCTCATCCTAGTACTCATCCCAGTCCCTGTCATCCTCCCCTACCTGCTCCCTTCCCTTTCCCCTCACCCTCCACCACTGTTCTTCCCCACTTCTTTCTTTTGGCTAAATTATTTTGAAGTGAGCATTCCTTTTTTTTTTTAATGACATGAGCACACAAAATTACAATTCGTTAAAATTTCTATTAATTATCTGGTTTGATGTAACTTAATCCTAACATTGTACATATTTATTATTTATTGGCATCCTAATGATTTCACCTGAAGCACATTGTTATTCAAGATGGAAACTTTTGAACTCGGGTATAATACACACAGAGTTTTGTAGCATCAAATAAGATGATATATAAAAGCACTTTGTGAACTAAAGTACCCAATAAATGACAGTCATCATGGCTGTCTTTGTTATTTCAATGAATTGATCAGTTGAGAGGCTGCATGCCATGCAGTCTCAGTGATATATATTTTCATTCATAGACATTAAAGATGTGATACCATTTCATATGTATAAGAGATATCATTATGATTATGGTTCAGATGAGGAACCTGAGGTTCAGAGGGGTTTAAATGACTTATCCAGAGTTACTCAATGTTGGGTTGGCATTTTGACCCCAGACCTTCCTGACTCCCATTCTAGCATTCTATCCAGTACACCAAGATTAGCTTCCCTTTGGCACATAACAAACTACAGATTTTTTAAGGGAGAGGTTCAATAATAGACTAAAAGACGACTACATAGCTTTTGGAGGAGTGATGAGAAAGGTTCCTATAAAGGCTTAAGCTGATTCCATATTATGACACTGAGGTGACCTTGAATTTTTGAAAATGATTCCAGCAGATTAAGTTCTGGAAAATACTACGAAGCTAAAAACATTCTGCATGTGGTTCAGCAGCAGACTGTGTCTATCTTTAGGGCACAAGTCCAACCATATTCAGACAATCTTATCACCAGAAAATTGGCCACCAGGTTATGGAATGACTCGACTACAGTAAATCATGACCTTTTTTTGTTGTTGTTCTTGCTGTTCATTATTCCCCATTATGTTGCAAACTGTGTTAGTGGGACAATGAAGATATCATGTATAATTTAATGTACTGAAATATAATAAAAATCACCTCAGAAGTAGGGTGGAATTCATAGCTAGCCAGCATAACTAAAATATATATTTCTTTCCAAAGTGAAAATATCAAAATTGCTTTTTATTTTTAAATTTTTGACCTTTATACTTAAGGGAGAACTCTTAAAAAATAAAACAAAACAAAAAGTCACAGTATGCTAAATCATCTGATGCTTAAAGTAAAAAGTTGCATTTTCTCATTCTCCTTTGAAAGCCACATTTTTACAAGAAGTCAAGTTTTCCATTATGTGTTTTCCAAGTTCTAGTCATAGCATATATCTAAAATATAATGTATTTTAATTGTTTGCTTCAGACACTAATATATATATATATAATATAATATATAAAATGCCCTTCAGAGAGTCCCTAACTAAAAGATAAATAAAGTACCTCCAATGTTTCCCATTTTATAGTAACTTTCTTAAGGCAGGTACATGAATAAAAGATGATTGGGTGTCTAGGTTTCATCATGTTGCCTTATAGTAATTTTTTTTCCTTTCTAAAGACTGGTGAAAAATATTTTTGGAAGTCACCAGGATGAGAATTAAAGACAAAGTGACAACTTCATTTAGAATTCTCTACCTCTGGATTTTATATGTAAAACTTTAAGGCTAAATAGCCTGCTTTAAAATTTAAGACATTTTAATGTTGATCATTTTTAGTTTTTAAACTTGAGTAAAATCAAGCATTCTTTGATAATAATAGGAAATAGGAATAAGAAAGAATACATGATATCATGGAAGATTTAAGATGGGGCAGATTTTCAGGACCATGTATTAATATTACTAATACAATATTATATTGTACATAAGAGCACAGTGTCAAAGAAAAGAATGCTGTAGTCCTGCTCTATTCTTAACCTAGTTACATATATCTGGAGTTTCATGCCAATTTAAGGTATATTTTCTAAAGGCTATTGCTAAACAAGAAAATATAGTGAAATAAAGCATTTCATAGTCAAAAATAAGCACAATACTGAATCATATAAAAACATTGAAGAAACTAGTTAGGTTAGCCCAGAAAAAAAAGAAAATTTGGGAAGTTTTTCCTTCAATTATTTAAAGAATTCTATAACAGAAGAAAATTTATACTTTTTTGCCTTAATCCAACTAAAAGTGATAGGAAAGTTTTGAGGTAGCAGATATGAACTCAATGACAAACAAAACCCTCCCTTAACAAGTAGAGTTCTCAAAAACTTCTATGGATTGGCAAAGGAGTAATTGAGTTCCCTCTCCTATAGATATTCAATCAGAGGTTGAATGACACAAGAGAGAAATGTTGTAGGATCTATTTGTGTTTGATGAAAGAATTTAACTAGATGGCATCTAAATTCTTTTCTGGCTTGAATATTATTTAAATTTTGGATGATCAATCAATCCACACATATTTATTAAATTTATTAAGTACATACTATGTGACAAGTACTTTGCGAAGTGCTAGAGATACAAATATAACGATTGAAATGATACTCACAGAAGTTACATCGTAACAAAAGAGAGGGAAAGTTCAGAAAGAAATGCTTGTTATTTCTTACTGATTAGCAAACAAGAAATCAGAACTGTCATTCTGTTACTCTGAACTCAGAAAAAGAAGAAAAAATATGACCAAAATGTATGTTTACCTGTTAAACCTGTTGGTTATGTAGATACTTTGTTTTGGATACCTTGTTCTTCAATTTTTCCTGAATTTTCTTGGCAATAGCAATTCTTCAGAGCTGAACCACTGAACAGAAGACAAAAATGGGCACAATTAGATTTTTTTTAATTTACTTGTGAGTTTCCTCTTAAAAAAAGGTAATAATGACTTTTATCTTTTTCTCTGCTCACAGTTCAATTTGGGTTGTATTTATTTTGTCTCATTACTATGATTCTACATATAAATTAAGAGTGATTCAATAAACATAAATGCCTGAATAATGAACAAAAAGTAATTTTTGTTTTAAAATGATTTTCTTTTTTGCTACTCTTCATGGTGTTTTAAGACAAATTTTAACATGGTTCAATTTCCAGTTGAAATTAAAATTAAATATCTCAATGGATATTGGAATACATTTATGTACCTTTTTATATGGAACCAATTATTTCCATAGGTGGTAAAGTGAACAGAACTTTGAGCCTGAGTTCAAATCTAAGACTCAGAAAACCCCTAGCTATATAACCTTGGACAGACAAGTCATTTGACCTTTGTAAGCCTCAGTACCTCAACTGTAAAATGAAAATAATGACATCTACTTCACAGGATTATTGTGAAGATCTGATGAGATGATACTTGTAAAAAAAAATTAACAGGGCCTAACAGACTGTCTGTCTGCCTCTCTTTACTATTGAGAATTCTGCATCTTGAAGATACTTATTTTAAATGTGAAATTTCTCAGTCTCAATTTTGATCTTTAAACAGAGAACCTACTTTTTGATGATTAAAAACTAGGATTTTATAATTTAAAGAAATAAGGATGTAAATTTTAAAAATATACAAGTTTTAATTTATATTATATATCTAGTTTTAATTTAAACACTTGGCATATCCCAACAGTACAATTAGATTGACAGATACTTATGATACTTTAGAGTCTGTTCAGTTTCTTTCCTCCACATGTTCAGATAAGGCACTAAGATAGTTGATAAACGCGTTTCTATCGTGCCCAATAATTCCTTCTACTTATCAACTACAATGAGTCATTGAGAAACATTATAGCAACACATTTTTCATGATAGTGAAGAATGAAATACTAGTCCATGCTGTATTATTATAAAGAAAATTATTTGACTATGCAGTATAGGTTCAGCTGTACTCTAATTAGATAGTTTTAAAATTATGCATACTCTGGTATTTTCTATATAGATTCTCTTATTTGACATGACTGTCTTAAAGTGTACATCAACAGAGATTCTAGAATCATCAGAACATCACAGTATCATTTTTGTTATTTGTTATTTTTAGTTAGAGTTCTGAATTCTCTCCCTCTCTCCAACCCCTCCCAAATCTATTGAGAATGTGAGAAATAGGATATCTACTATGCTTATAAAATCATATAAAACATATTTCCACATGTAATATTATTTTAAAAATAAAGTGAAAAAATATATACTTCAATATGCATTCAGAAGCTTATCCGTCTTTTCTGTGAGTGGTTATAGCCTTTTTCACCATGAGTCCTTTAAAATTTTTCATGAATTATTTTATTTATCAGAATAGCAAAGTATTTCATATTTGATCTAATATAATATTGAAGTTACTCCATACAAAATAGTTCTCACTTCATTTTGCATCAGCTTGTACAAATTTCCCCAGGTTTTTCCAAAATTTTTACCTGTCATTCCTTATAAAAATAATATCCCATCATAATAATATTATAATAACTTGTTCAGCCATTTCCTTTTTTGGTGAGAATCCCTTTGATGGCCAATTATTTGCTACCACAAAGAATATGTATATATGCATATGTATATATATATATATATATATTTTGGTACATAAGATATGTTTTCAATGAAAGCCTTAATTTAGATAACACTCAGCTATGTTTACATATTATTTTTATTTCGTAACTATACATTAAATTTTTTAACACTACCAAATTAGCAAAATTGTTCAAAGCCAAGAAAGACAATCTTCAACATAATACAGATAGTGTTTAAAATTTACCTTTGTGATAGTGGTTAAGTGGTTAAGAGAAGTAATGTTTTCTCATGCACTAAAATTACACATCCTAAATTCTTGTGATAAATGATTTGAGGGTCTTTGAGGTCTCAAGGGTCCTGAAAGATCATTATGACTCACTGTTAAGATATTGAACTAAAAAAAATTGGATCAAAAGAATGTGTGATTTGATTGCTATACATTCATAGTCTAATAATGTTTGCTACAATAAATGCTATTCTTGAATTGCATTATTATATTATATTATGTTACATATTATATGTACATTACATATTATTATATTATTGCCATGTTTAAGGAAAATTTCACCTGATCACCAATATTCTGGTGCTAGTTATCTCCAAATGTAGCTCTTTATTTGATGACAAGCAAATAATTAACTTTGGTCCCATACTCTAAGCCTTTCTATTTTGATAAAAATTGCCAAAACTTGTACATCATTTGTATAACTTATGAAAATACAATGAACAGCTCTATGCCATAATATGGCCGGGGGTAGGAATTTAGTACATGATGACTAATTTTACAAAAGTACTGAATTTACTTGAAGACATTAAAGATAGGGGAAAGAAATTACCAGTAAGTATTTGTAGTAGCTCTGTATATTGTGCAAAGGAATGGAAAATGAAGGGATTTCCACCAATTTGAGAATGGCTGAACAAGTTGTGGCATATGCTTGTATTGGAATACTATTGTGCCAAAGGAAATGAAAAACAAGATGATCTCAAAAAACACAACTGGAGAGACTTATATGAAGTGATATAAAGTAAAGTGAGTTGAAGTAAGCAGAATGTTATACACAGTAATAACAATATGGTTTGATGATCAACTGTGAATGATGTAACTATTATTAACAAGGCAAGAATTTAGGGCAACTGGAAGAAACTCATAAGAAAAATAAGAAAAAGGTAATCCACTGTCATAGAAAGAACAAATGGAGTCTAAAAGTGCATTGAAACATAAGAGTTGGGCCTATTGACTGGACGTTTCGGGTTCAAATCTAGGTCTCAGATGCTTTCTAGCTTTGTGAACTTTGGGATAGTCATTAACCTCAATTGCCAAACCCCTATACCTCTTTTTTCTTGGAACTGATAATGTTATTTCTAACACAGAAGATAAGAGAAAGACAGACAGAAAGAAAGAAAGAAAGAGAAAGAAGGAAAGAAAGAAAGAATGAAAGAATGAAAGAAAGAAAGAAAGAAAGAAAGAAAGAAAGGAAGGAAGGAAAACAAACAAAGAGAAAGAGAGAGACAGAGGTATGAAGGGAGGGACAGATGGAGGGAGGAAGGAAGGAAGCAAGGAAGGCAGGAAAGAAGGAAAGGAGGAAGGAAGGAAGGAAGGATGGAAGGAAGGAAGCAAGGAAGGTAGGAAGGAAGGAAAGAAGGAAGGAAGGAAGGAGAGATAAATGTATGACTATTTGGATCTTGGTGAACAATAAGAACTAAAAGCAACAGTACATTTGACCCCATTATATGTGATACCACAAATGTGCATTCTCATCTGAACCTATATAGTATCCATGCCAACTATCAACCCAGAAAAACACCAATGTCTTTCTATCAATTCTCAGTGTAAGAAAATGGTCCAAATAACTTTGATCTTATCTTTTAAACTCTATAGACCTTAATCCTAATGTGTCTCTTTGGCATTTTATCAGTTGTCTCCTTTCAATATCTACAGTTTGAAACTCCTAAGAGAGTAATTGGTTAAAAGAGGGATAATTGGACTCAGGGTTGGACTTCATAGTAATTATCTTACCTAGAACCATAGGCTGAGGACTATTAGGCTCCCTTACTTCTATATACCCAGAGTTAATGAACTCGCCATTCATTCCAGATGGCTATTATCTATACTGCTATACTACACTGAACAACCTAGCTACCTAACTTAATGAAAAGGACACTGGGACAAAAGGGATAGAGTATCCTTGGATAAATTTGGCAATACAGAGGATATAAAATGATAAAAATAGGTTTTTAAAGCATTAAACATTTGGAAAAACTTTTTAAATACAGTACTATATTTGTATAAATATACATGAAATATAAATATGTATATGTAACACATATATAGACATTTGGAATTTATTATACAAACATTTCTTTGTATTTTAGAATTTACTTGAACAGGTTCAGTTTTCAACATACACACTAGGGTGTTCCAGTCATGTCTGTCTTTTTCTGACCATATTTGGCATTTTCTCTGCAAAGATCATGGAGTGTTTTTTAATTCCTTCTCCATTTCATTTTATGTATAAGGAAATGTAGACATGCAGGGTTAAGTGACTTGCACAAAGTCATGCAGTTAATAAGTTTCTGATTCAAGCCAAATTTGGACTCAGGAAGAGGAGTCTTCCTAGCTCCAAACTTGTCTTGTGTAGAGTAAGGAGGAGAGACTCTATGTTTGGGATGTTAGGCTGATTGACAGATTCAGCCTGAAGAGTAGTGGAGGAGGGGAAAAAACAATGCTGACAGTTCTTAGGAGTATATAGAACTTTGAAACCAACTGACAGGACTTACTTCCAGCCTGGGAAGTGAGAGAGGAAGGTGGATTTTCTGGAAGCTGAGCCAAAAGCCCATCCAGTTGGGACCTATCTTCCTTCTGGGACCCAAAAATAGCTACACTAAGACTCTTTAACAACAGCTACCTGAATTTTCAAGAGGGATTTAGTTTCACCTCTCTCTGGCCAGAGCCAACCAGATCCTTCCCTGGGATCTCTCTCCCTTACCTCTTCCTTGAATTGTACCTTGGGATTTATTTAGCTTTAAGAGTAGAATCAAGAAACAGTGGACAAAAGAGTGGTCAGGGCCCCAGAAGCCTCTGGCCTCCAGACTCTGAAGCCTAATCTGCAAGAGGGGTAACCCTTAGGGCTTCCCTTCACCCACTTCCCTTTTCCCTCAGACCTCTGTCATTACCTGCCTCACTTAACCCCAAATAAATAATTTAGAAATATTTGGACTTTGGGTTTGCACCTGTCTTAGATAATCGAACAAGGGGATTAGATTAAAAAAGTTGTGACAGGATTTCAAGTTGAAATCCTGTCCTTATTGGTGGCAACCCCAAAACCTGGGCATGTCATATCTTTCACAAGGAGGGGGTTGATTCCAAACTCCTGTGACTCAGTATCTCTGACCAAGGAAACTGCCATTCTTTCCTTGACAGTTGGCCATATCTAAAACCCGAGGGACTGACAGTTGAGGTCCCCTTGGGCAGTGGAAAGTACAAGAGGTCATCTTGTCTCACAGAGACATATTTGACCTCAAGGGCCCTAAGCTCCTCTGAGGGGGCATAGTGCCACCTCATTGAATCAGTCCCTCTCGGGTCTCCTGTCCTCCATTTCTCAAGACAACATCTCATTGCAGTCACCTCCTTTCCAAGGAGACAGTACCTGGCTTACCTCTTCCCATAAGTAACAGAGGAGAGACGCAATCCCTTAACTTTCTCTCCCCTCTTTCCCTCCTTCCTTTTATCTCCTCCATTACACATGTTACCCGCTGTGCCACCTAGCTGCCACTATAAATATCTTATGGAGTGTTAATCAGTACTTTACTTTGCCTAACAAGAATCTTTTTGAAATAGCGAAAAGAATAGGCTTAAGAAGCAAAAGTTACAAAAATCTTTAAGAATCATCAAGAAAAGAGGTAGACAGGATACTTAAACTTGCATACCAGAAAATACAGGGGAAGAGAATTAAAACATTCCTTGTACTGTTCTGTATTTTCTAAAGTTTAGTTCAGCACTCCTCTTACCTCCTAAGGGAGTGTTGTATATTCAGAATTTCATACATTAAAAAATTTTGGACTAGGGGTGTTTTTTTTAAACATGGCAAATGTACACAAAACTGGTGAGGTGGGATTCCATCTGATAATGAAGAAGGATTATAATTCTCCATGTTTCAGAGAGAAATGTTTTTATGTAATTTTGGGAGCAAATAATATTAGTTTTTACATTAATGGAAAAGAAGGTAATAATTGTAGTTACTGTTGGTAAATATAAACATAATTGTGTTTGAACTATGGGATGAGTTAAGATAGTCATAAAAAAGCTATCCCTAAAGGCTTCCCCAATAAGCATACAAAATTATTGCAAAGTAGGCATATTAATTCTAGAAAATGGAAGTATTGTGGAGATAACAGTGACCCTCAACTAGTAAAACTTCAAACAAACAATGGAATTTACAGGGTGTCATATTTTTACTCAGTGAATTAGGGAAAAAATACCTTCCTAACAATTAAAGATAAGTTAAAATGATATAGATTGTCTCAGGAAGTAATAACTTTTAAATTCCTGAAATTTTTCATTCAGAAGGTACTTAAATATTTAATTGTTGAGGGTACTATGGAACGGATGCATATTTTAAGGAAAAGATGAACTGGATAACTTCTAGGAGAATTTACCTCATTGAAGAGAAATAGGATACACAAAAAATGAAGGCAAGATGTCATTATGTCTTAATAAGTTATAATTGTGAAGAAATCAAGGAATTAAAGAGAAGAAATAAGTAGAAAGCACATGAGAGAAGACAAATAAAATCCAATCCCAGAGTAATAAAATTATGAGAATATACTGCAGAACAGAGAGATGTCAAGAGAAAATTACTTTATGAAATTGTGTACTTCATAGGAAAACAAACATGTATAAGAGAAGTTCAGTTTTTTTTAAAAGCCTGATTTTTAATTTTACATTTCAAATTAGGAACCAGCATTTTAATAAGGAATCAGCATACATATATGAAAGGAACCAGAAACTCATAGTCTTTTTGCTTAGAATTCTATTTATTGATAACAATTGATTACTTGATGCTGTGTTTATCTTTGTCTCCTAGCTTTCACCTTCAAGAGAGAAGCTATATAATTTCAGATTAAGAGATCCCTAAAAAGATATAAGCCTCTGAAAAGAAGCAGATATGTAGAGGAGCCAGAATATATGTCCTCTCTCTGCCTCTGTTTCCGTTTCTCTGTATTGTTTGACAGTCTCATCTGTATAACTTCCCTAATTTGTTGTCATGGGCAAATGAGCATACTTTAATTTTGTTATTCACTTCATGTGATCTTTGTGGGACAAGCATTTTATGGAAAAGGAGTCAAGTCATGGATATATGGTTTGTAAACTTGGCTAAAGTGTTAATGGTTAGTAATCAAAACTGAATCTTGGACTTGAGAATTATTTCCCCTAGAATAACAATATTTGGGGAGGTTGATATAATGCTAACCTGATACCCCGTTTCAGGCTACGGCATTGTGGCTAGCTTCTGTCAACCATCTCCCATTTCAACACCCAACAGAAATCAGTCCCTCTTGGAGAAGGGTAGATACAGGAGACTCTAGAGATATTTATCTATACATCCCTGAGATATATACACATCCATGAAGACACATCTGTACCAACAACAGCATATACACATACATACATGTTGGTATGAAAATATTAAAAATCCCTGTGAAATTATATGCATATATATGCATAAATAAGTGTGTGTGTGTGTGTGTGTGTGTTCTGAAGAGAGAGTCAGAAAAAAGAGCCTGGGAAACCAAGAAAAGCCTAGTTATCATGCATACTAAATTTGGAAGCCAGGTCTTGTTTGAACTCCCAGGCTCTTGTTTCTAACTTCATTAACATTAAATACATAAGGCCATACATGTATACACACATATAGGCCATATAAACACACACACACGGCCACTCTCCCATTACTTTAAATATATGTGTATATTTGGACATGCATATATTATACATATACATATATATGTTTACACACATACACTCCCAGGCAAGCCTTCTAACACTTGAAATTTCAGAAAAAAGTATCTACCTGCATTGCAAAAAGGAATTTCCTTACTGATGATTGCTCTATATCAATTAAATTAGTGTTTTTTTTTATCAATCCTATATTAGAAAACATTTGTGCTAAAAATGAAATATTCTTAAGAAATCACTAAAATTCTTCAGAACTGTGATGAAAACAAAACTGTTTACAATCCATAGCTACATGCTTCTTTGAATAGTTACATTTAAAAAACTCAAATAAGTATTTCCTTTTTTAACAATCTCTGATCTTAAAATCTAAATAAACCCACTCATTTCCAGTGAAAATACTGATGATCAAACCATACAGACTTGTTAGAGATAATAAATACAAGTAAGCAAACACACATCTAATCTAAAAATGGGCTAACTGAATTCAACAAATTTTTGATACGTATAGTGCACAGAGCAAGGCCTTCTGATATTATGCAATTTGGATAAAATCAAGGGGAAAAAAGAATGAAATCATTTTTGGTTAAAGTTTCTTCCAAACTTTGACACTCTACCATAAAGATGCCTTTTCCAAAATGCTGTAACATGAATAGTTTGCTTAAAAGAGAACTTCATTGCCTCAAATTAAAATTTAGACTATTGAATAAATATTAAGTTATTTCTTCATATTTGGCTGAATGGAAACACAAAAATACTGAAGGCATGTGTGCCACTTTCACATATATGTGCACATACATGGACAGTATTATAAACTATGTATATGTCACTTAAATGATCTTAAATGGTGTATATAAAGTATCTGGGCTAGCTGATTCCTAATATACTTACTTGTCACTCTCCTAAAGTTCATTTAAATCAACATTTAAAAAGATCTCAGTTCTGGATCTGGGTATATGGACTTTTAACTACATGATAACTTTAAAAAAATAAACAAAGTGCTTATGTGTCATTAACACAGTCTATGGCAACAGACCAAATCAGTGAAGCAAAGGCAAAATTCTAGGGGAAAAAGGTTGATATGCAAGAAGTACAGCATTTTGAGAAGATCAAAACTATTTTAATGTAGAATAATAATAAAAATAGAGGGACTAAGCTTCTGGATTTCTTCCAGTAATAATGTTCCTAAATGTTTCACAGTAATCAATTGAGTGAATTCCCATTCATCACCTAGGCCAGGTCATGAAATAGAACTTTTTTTTTTCTTTTTGCATTTTAATCAAAAGGAAAATACAACTAATCATCATTTGCATACCAATGCAATGACTATTATTTCTCATTTTCAAAGGCACTTGACCAGGTCCTCACCAATTGGGGACATCAAGGATTGGGCTTAAAAGTTGAGTTGAAGTAGGGTTTGAGACCAATTGGGGCTCTTGTTAAGTGTAACACCAATATGATGATTTTCTAGGATTGTAGTCACTTGGGTGCCAAAGGACAAACAAACCAACCCATCTGGAAATGGAACCCACCAAAGGTCTCTTGCCTATCAGAACTGAGATTTAACAAATGAGTGACCACATCACAGTCAGCCAATGGCTGAGATAAGGAGACAAAGTCTTAACAAACAAACAATGCATTAGTTTAACATTTTGAATCAGAGAGGAAAATTAAAAAAAAAACAAAAAAGAAGAAAACAGATGTGTGTGTCTGAGAGAGAGAGAGAGAGAGAGAGAGAGAGAGAGAGAGAGAGAGAGAGAGAGAGAGAGAGAGAGAGAGAGAGAGAGATGGAGGGAGGAAGGGAGAGAGAGAATAAAATTAACTAAGTTAAAAGAACTATATATATATATATTCCACTTAAATTAAGTGTCATTTTTTTGGATTTTGGATATTGTTTCACTAAGGTCCTGATTTTAAGGATATAGAAAAGGAAGAAAAACTGTGGTAAAGGTAA
Organism: Monodelphis domestica; assembly: GCF_027887165.1. NCBI lineage: Eukaryota > Metazoa > Chordata > Mammalia > Didelphimorphia > Didelphidae > Monodelphis > Monodelphis domestica. The sequence continues at coordinate 173,661,168 of NC_077234.1, forward strand.
AGAATATAGATAGAAGTACTTTGACTCAAAGGGCAAATCCAAACAAAAGGTAAGCCAGTAGGAAAGAAAATAGAAGAATTCCCTAGCCTGAAAATCCCCAGTGTGTTAAAGGAAAATATCTTTTGTTCACTAATGTTGTTTCAAGGAATTTCCTCAATTCATTTGCTAGTTCTAATTGGTAACAGGGGGTTAATGCGAGATTTGAGCATTTGAATATGAAGTGTGTGTGTCCTTAATCCACCAAACGCTTTTACATTTTGTTTATTCACAACCCCACAGAGATCAATATTGGTTAGTCTGGCTTTGTTTTTATATTTATGGACTCAAAGCAAAACCAGAATTTTTTTTTAAGTTAAAGTTGCCTGTAGAAAAAAAAAAATCTATTAAACTCTAATTACATCTTATAGGTATATAATACAGCTCAATATATTTTAAAATAATCTTTTTAAAATATGATAAATCTGAAGAAATATAAAAATATTTTAATAATGTCTATAATATACAATCAAATTGGTCCTGCCTTTGACTAGTTCATTTTTTTTTTTGCTACCTTAGAGCAGAGCATTGGATTCAACTCAACTGTGAGGCAATATCAAATGGAAAGATTATATAGCCAGAAGAGATAATTAAAATGTAAGGTAATAAAATTAAGTAATAGATTCCCAAAAATCTTGGCAAGCTAAAAAACTAATCTGGATTTAACAAAAGACAATTTAATGATTTTAAGATATAAAATTCTATATTTTGATAGAAAGAGAAAATAAGATGGCAAGTTCAGCATTGGAGAAATGTGGAAAAAACATCACTTGTGAGAAAAATCTTGGGATATTTTTGAACTACAAGGTCAATATAAATCAAATGGAATATGGAAGCTCAAAGCAATCATTTTATCTTAAGTTGTAGTAAGACAAGCACAGTATTCAGAATAAAAACAGTAAATAGTGCCAATTAAATTCAATTATTGCTTCACCAGACCATGTAAGGAATACTTCAATCAGTTCTGGGGTATTACATTTTTGGTCAGACATGAATAAAATGTAGATGGTTTGAAATCAACCAAATTGATAAAAAGCCTTAAGATCATGACATATTGGTTTTTCTAAAGGACTATGAGATTAACTGGGGGGAAAAACCATTTTAAGAAAAAGCAGGAATAATCCAATCTTCATATATGTGAAGGCTTGTATACAGAAGAGACTAGATCTGTTTTTCTTATCTTCAAAGAATAGAGCTAGCAGAAAAAGAGTGAATGTGTTGAAAGAAGTGATCACCAGTGGGTTGATAAAGCAAATACAGTGCTTAAATGCAAGAGAGAGGAGCCTCTCCAAGTAATTAGAGCTATCCAGAAGTGAAATAATACTTGAAGAAGTAGTAAGAAATCCCCCTTTTTCCATCCCCCCTACACAGTTATATTTGAACAAATGTTACATGATTACTTATGAAAATTTATCAGAAGTGGTATAAAAGAGATTCTGGTTTCAGATATGAATTGCATTAGATGACCTCATCAATACCCTTTTCTTCTTTACTTCCTCCCACCCTTTGTTTAGAGGATGGTGATATTTCTTCCTAGATTCTCAATTTAAGGGAGAAGTCAAGATCAACCTTTATTCCTTTCACCACTGACTAAACTCTTGAATATCTCTAAGTTGCCCAAGGATATTCTTCACCCTTTAAGAACACTTCACCTTTGGAACTTGTAGCTCTACAATACTCCCCTTTCTGTGTTGTGAAAGTGGGTTGAGAATGGAAAGGATTATAAATTTTCTAGTTCTTCATATATTTTTTCGACTTTGGGGATATCCCTGGTACTTTACCCATTGGTGATCCAGACAATGTCAGGGAGGATATATACAACCTGAGCTGGGCAGAGCTGAACTCTAAAATATGAACTCTTGCTTATTTTGAATATTTTTAAGGCATGATATCTTTCCATTCTCACCAAAGAGGTGGGTACAGATCAATTAGATGCAATGGTTTCTGTACCTCAAACTCATGTTGTTGAATTTTCAAGAAAGATATGATGTCCCACATATAAGTAGTCATGACCTCTTGTGGCCATCTAAATATTAACAAAATTTCTTCATTTTTGTATATACTTCAATAAAGCCTTAAAATATTTATTATCAATATTATTAATATCCTTCATGGTATCAAACCTTTAGATATTTGATCCAAGACTGAAATAATTTGTGGCAGTGACAAAATCTCTGACCATCTATCATGAATTAGAGAAAAATACCAAAGGATTGCGTCAATACCTGAGGATATTGGGTGACAGGAACATGGAATCATTTGAGTCCATCCTGCAATTTCTGAATGTTTCCAAGAATAGAAAAAGAAGAAAGACGAAAAGCCAAGGATACTGAGAAACCTAGTGTCCTTGTATAATACCAGGAACCTCTATAATATGTTAATAAAATTGTCTTCTCTCCTGAAAAACTGAGAACTTTTAAATATATGAAAACACAATGACCATTTTAGGAAAAGAGAAGGGTGGGTATGGTACAATGTACCATATGGTACAAACTTGAGACTAAGAAAAAAATGGTAATGATGAGAATGGGATTGGGGGAGGTCAATTTTTTCACTTATGTAATGGGCCAAACAACTCTAAAATGCTCTTTCTAGAAACTAGATTTCAATGGTTAAGCAAGAGATTAACCCACATTTCTTTCCCTCCTCTCTTCTCATCCCTTATGTGTTATCTCTTATGTGTTAAAACAATGTCAAATTTGGTGGTGATAAGTTACAAAATCTAACATAGATCCATGTTAGCTTATAAACACTTTATGTTGAAAAATATTAATGTTATGCTTTATATATTGATGTAGAAGATGTTTCAAAAGCCTTAGTATATTTTAGATATTCTTGGATTGTTTATGCTGTTTCTTTCTATTTAACAATTGAAAGGGGAAGTAGCCCCTACCAAAACTGGAGTCAGAAAAAATATTAGGTGTGACCTAAATAAATAAAATTCAGGGTTGAATCTTAATCAGAAGACATTAAGAACTGAGAACATTAGAGAAACAAAGTTTAATGAATATTTAGCTTATTGTTTTACACTATTCTAGATCTATAACTTGAATGGACACTGTCCCTCAGTTTCCTTGAACATCAGAATTCTCATCTATAAAAATAAGAGTTTGGATGAAAATAACTTTCTGTTTTAGAGCTATACTCATTTATATAGTGTGGCTTGCTATGCAAGGTGGGATTCCTTAGAATTATGATGGACCCTTATCACTGTTCCTATGATCCTAAACCAGACACCCACTGAATTAGATGTGAGGTTTTGCACATTATAAGTTATTTCTGAAGTGGTAAATATTCTGACTAATCTACATGCCCTCAGGAATGAAGACAATGCTAACAGATTGCTGATATCTGAAGGGACATATCTGAATGTTCAATCAGCCCCAAATAGTTGAATAAAATCAGTAGAAAGGCATTCCAAGAAAGTCTGTGACAAGATGAACCTGACAATCCTGTTTATTTTTCTTCTTCTGAAAGTAGAAAACTCCAGCTCATTGGCATCTTGTACATAAATTATAAATTTTCAGTAGTAAGAAGTTAGAGACAAACTTTTTTCTACTCTAGATTTTCACCAAGGATGAAATATAACTAAAAGACATTAGAATAGATACACTAATGAAATGAAATGAATTGTGCTTCTGGAATGATTAGACCCAGGGATGTAAGTAGAGAATTGATGGGGTCGCATTAATGTCCTGTCTCCATCACAATTTGCTTTTTGGTAGAAGTGGCCAAGGGTTCTATCATGACTGGGAAAGGCATGTATGTTTGTAGATCTCAAAAGAAATGTTAGGGCAAGGAACATTTCTAAGAAATCTCTCAGAATTAGTGGTGATGGTAAGGGACCATATTTAGAACTTTGCACTAAATTCTATTGTTCGACTCTATAAGTACTAATTTTGTCTGTAGCTGTATAATTTCAGATAAGTCAATCCTCTGGTATTTTCTCTAACTCCATGATAGATGGATAGAAATTCCAGCATTACTGTAAATTTATAAGTATATATACATATATATGTATACACATGTGTGTATGAATATATCCCTCCCTTTAGACTTGAACATTAACAATCTTAAGTGTATCTGGGACTCTGATTGTTGAGACACTGAAGGTTGCCCACTTTTCAGGATATTTTATATTGTTATTGAAGGACTCATAGCCTACTTAGTAATAAGATGTGAGTATATAGTAAAAAAGAGATTCACACTGAGACATATTACAGTTTTCCTAGCTTTTCAGGTATCACCTAGACCCCATGAATATTACTGTGAGAAGGCTATAAACACTCTCACATTCCCTACTGCCTCAGCCTGATCTAAGCTTGAGTCAAATCCCCTTTACACTCAATTCTTTGCCTTTAATTCACCTCCTGCCTTAATTCTATTATTTTACACTATGTCAGATGCCTTGGATCTAACCTAAGCCCTTAATTGTAAAAAAAATTTTTCCTTAATCTACCTTTTGCATTCCTACATTTGGGGGTCAGATTCAAGGGTGGGGTGGGGTGCTTGATCACAGGTGTGATTATTATTAATAATATGGAAATATTAATTATATTAATATTAATAATATGGAAATAGATCTTGAGCAAAGGCACATGTAAAAACCCAGTGGAATTGTGCATTAGATATGGGAGGGGGTTGGGGGAGGACTGGGAGAACATGATGTTTGTAATCCTGGAAAAATACTCTAAATTGATCAATTAAATATAATTTTTTAAAAAGTGAAGAAAAAATATGAAAAAAATAAAGAGACCATTTTTCTTGGGAAAACCTAGTGCTTTCTTTATCTCTTAGTCTCCATCCTTCATTAAAGTCACATGTCGGGACAAACCAACTGTGGTTGTGGTCGATCCTGTCAAACAGATCTTAGAAATATTCTGGTAATAAAACCAAGACTTGTAATAAGGCATTGACTTAGAAGTGCATCATTCTAAAACTACATTCAAGTAAATCCAGTAAATAATACCATAAAATAAATTGTAGATAGCAGAATAATCAGGCAGTAATAACTAATGTTGAATATTGATAATTTAGTCTGTTAAAATATGCATATAATTTTCAATAGTAGAAAATATGGTCTTTGGGCACAATCCAGCAAAAAAACAAAAGCAAAAACTGCTGTGTCACATAGAAGTTTTACAAGAAACTACCAAGACAATTAAAAAAAACAACTTTCACTTCTTTGGTGTCTTAACAAGTAAATTCAATCATATATTTATAGGATTAACACAAATTTATGAAAGTAGCTAGACTTGTATTCTGTGTCAGAGGGAGAAATGTATTTTAAAACATATCTTTAAGAATTAAAAGTTCTCCAAACACTAATATAATCTGCCTTTGGAATTGGTGTTTGAATAGCTATTCTATTGTGATTGTTGGGTTTTTTTTAAATATAACCCAACTTTTATCATTCTTCATTCTCATCTATTTCCTTTGCAATTGCCAGGATTTAAAAATTAAAGATCTTGAGTGTTTCCACACTGTTCCTCTAGCACCTAAGAGATGGCCTTTAACCTAATTGGAAAATCTTCTAAAGAATAATTTCCTTTAAATAGTAATGAGTTGAGTATCTTTTTTCCCCTCTAAACATCTGTGAATATTAGCAAGAGTAGTTTTATTTTATTTTCCTAAAATGGTACCTAAAATCAGAACCCACATTTAATTGATCAAATCAATCTGAAGGAAAAAAATTTGAAAAGAGCAACCTAAGCCACAATGAACAAATATCTTTAACCTTATAATCAATATTATATATATATATATACATATATATATATATATATATATATATATAACTCATGTTTTCCATGAATCATATTTATTGAGGCTTTGCCTTCTTCTTAGAAAGTTAAACAGATGTCTAATGAGCAGTGTGGCTCTTGGTATAAAGAACTTTAGACTATTGGTAATGCATTATCGTTCATTACTCTAGAGACTTAAAAAATCCTTTTTAATTTCCCGTTCTTACAGAACTTTACAGATTAGGTTTTGTTGTTGTTTTCAGCAAGTTAAGTGCCTCTTCCCTGAATGCCGAGGTAGATACTGAAAATGCATTTTAGCTCTTGGGATGTGGCCATTTCCTGTAAATATAGCCACATAGCAGTGTGAGGTTTAAAGGTTTATTTCTTTTCCATTTGAGAGGTTTACATTACACTAGTAAGGCTAAACACAGATCTGTATAAAGGACTTAAGGAAGAAGAATTAATTTTTGATGCTTCCTTTCTTAGGATCATAGATTTATAGCTCAAAAGCATTTTAAAGGTCATAAATTCCAATCCATATTTGGGGAAACTGAGGCCTTGATAAGTTAATTGCCAAGCTCTAAAAATTAATTTCTTCCTGAATATAAATCCTATGTTCTAACCACTTGAGTGGGAATCACTTTAAAATATAATTGGGAAATGCTTAAAAATACAACATATGAAATATTAATTTGTGGCTATGCATGCCATCCACATATATGGTTTCTTGCATGGGTGAGCATTAAGGTTTTAGAATTACCTTAAACTCCCTCTTTTTCATAAAGAAAAAAAATCTGCTTAGAATGTGGGGGGGGATGTGGACACCCCAAACTCTACTTCTCTTACTCTTCAATTTCTTATTTATCTGAAAGTGAGAGGATCATAGAATCTAGAGTACAAAGGGATCACCTAGGAAACCACTGAGTTCAATCTTTTCATTTTACAGATGTGGAACCTGGGGCAAATAAAGGTTAAATGACTTGAGTAGTCACAGAGATAAATAAGTGACAGAGTGAAGCTTTCAACTTCTCTTTCCCTCTAGTATTTGCTTCCATGCACTACTCAAACAAACTTTGTGGTTCATATTGGTTTCCAACTTTTTCTGCCACCTTCTTCTATTACATATAATGTATCCTAGAGAAAAGAGGGAATTGATTATTTTAGGTTGTTAGCATCTCCTGAATTTTGTAATCATCATATGCTCCATGGAGCCAACTAGAGGTAGGCAGGGAATAGGAAAGGGGAAGTCAAATTATGTCTTCTCTTAGGGTGAGGAAGCACAATGGGAAGAGGAAAAGAAAAGACTATTGAAAGTTTCCAGGAGTTATGCCTTTGGATTTTAATTGTAGCTTTTACTTCCATGAATCTAGATTTTCTTCCTTACCCCCCACTTCTTTTAGCCTGTTTAGGACTGATGCTCTTGGAAATCCAGCAGTTCTAAGATTGAGCAAGTGATCAGATAGCAAAGCAGTTTGTTTTTGTCTAATGTGGTGTTTCCTTGGTGGTGTTTTCTTTTTCTCAATTTGCTTGCAAATGGAGGCTTAAGACCAAAAGAAATACCAAATTGCTTCTCAGGCATACAGAAACATTGTCTTTTCAGTTAGTAACATCCTCTAGAGAGAAGGAGGAAAAAACAAAATACTTTCTCACTAAGAATTTACACCATCATATTGAATGAATATAGAATCAATTATCAGTTTCTGATGTTAATAGGTAGGAGAATTAATAAAAATATTTTTAGTATTATTTTATGATTTGAAAAAATGAAATTTGATTTGAGAAAATTAACTTTAGTATAGTTTAAGAAAGAGAATCAACTAGAGTGTGTTCGGTTAAATACATATTTTGATAATTTTATCTTCATATAATTAATTTTCTTTATGACCATATGTATGTTATTTTATTTATTCAAACACATTATTCTAAGAAGGCCAATAGGGTTTCAGCAGGCTGAAACAAGCATTATGTGACCCCAACATATTTATTAATCTCTATTCTAAGGTATCAGAGTGCATGGGGAGATTTAAAGTTGCCCTAATTAATCAAGCAAATAAGTAAACCACCATGATTTATTTTTTCCATGACCCTTAAGAAATAATTATTCAAAATATATGTACACATATGTATGTGTATATACATAGTTATATATGTGTATTATGTATATAACATATATATACACATTTATTTATCATAGCAAACAATTATATAATGCTTACTATGTGCCAAGGATTGTGCACTGAACATTTGACAAATATTACCTCATTTGATCTTCACAAGAGCTCTGGGAGGTAAGTGCTATTTTTATTCCCATTTTCATCTTCTCTTAAACCAAGGTGCATCTGCTACAGGTATTACACAGGATGCATTTTTCAAAGTGTGCTTTCTGTTTTCCTACAAATCAATAAGCATAAACATATTTCCTTCCATTCTCTTTATTTCCTTTTTTTAAAGTGAACTTCAGCAATAGTAAATGTTCTATAAAATTAGGGAAAATATGATCTCATTCAGTGATTATGAAAACCAGAATCATTACACACATTCCACTCCAAAAATATGTTAACTTCTATGACTATTGCTTATCTGTTTGTTAGAGCACTATTTTGTTTGCTTATTTTTTAAACCCTTACTTTCTCTTTTAGTATAAGTTCAAAAAGAGAAAAGTAGCAAGAGCTAGATGATCACAGGTAAGTGACTATCCCAGAGTCATTTAGCTAGGAAGTGTTGGAAACCAGATTTGAACCCGGGCCCTCCTGACTCCAGATCTGATGTTCAACCCACCATGTTATCTAGCTATACCAAGAGCAAAATTTTGATTTTAAATATTGGTTTAGTAGATTGAGGGATACCCTATGAGTCAGAGAGATCTGTATTCTTGCCCACTCTGAAGTCAGACTCTCTGGCTAACCCTAGGTAGTTACCTAATACTTCTGATATGAGATTACCTTTTATCTTGTCTGTGTATATAATACATGTAGTTAGTTTTTTCAAGATTGTCTACCACCATGATGGCGAACCTATCACACGTGTGCCAGCACTGACATGTGGGCTCAGCATGCCTCAGGGCCTGAGAGTCACCCAGGTAGTGGTATGCCCACAGCCTGGCTATGGGCGGGGCAGGGTCTGCTCCAAGTGATGGCCTCAGGGATGGGGGGCCAGTGGTGGGAGGTTTGTGCCAGGCTGCTAGGGCATGTGTGGCTCCTGGGGGGCAAGGAGGAGGAGCCCATGCTCTGAAGGAGCCCATGCTCAGAAGGAGCACGTTGGAAGGCAGGCTGGCAGGGTGGCAGCTGCTGCTCTCTTGGTGCCCCTTGGCCATACAGCTGGGGAGGGCCGGAGCCAGGCCATCTGAATACTGGGTGGGGCTTTGGTTCACATGCAATGGAAGAATACCTGGAACTGAGTACTTGACACTTTTAGCACTCTGAAAAATATAGCAATGGCTTTACTCACAATTTTCCCCTCTATGTACTTTTGTGAGTACTTATTCTCAGTGTTAAATAATATGAAAACCATCAAAAGAAACAGATTCACAGATGAAGTTAGTAGTGCTTGCTTGGCCTTGAAGTACCAGCCTTCAATTGAAGATTTAGTCAATGAATTTCATCAACAAAAAAGTCATTAATAGGCAGGTTAGTTAAAGAATTCTCCTCCGCCTCACTTATCTTAGTTCATGGCACCCCACACAAGTTAAATAATATCAAGACCAACAAAAGAAACTGACTAAGAGATGAACAAAGAAGTCACTAAGCAGGTAGGTTAAATAATTAGTTTTTGCTTTATTAAATATAGCTATGTATTACAATTATGCATTTTTGATATTTAAACTATAAATATCATGAAATTATATTTTTTCTCTACGTGACACACTACCAGAGCTATACTCAGATTTTTTGGTGAATTTTGACACACCAAGCTCAAAAGGTGGGCCATCACTAGTCTACCACATTAAAATGATAAGTTCTTTGAGGTTACAGACTCTTTTCCCCTTGCCTTTCTTTCTATCATTAGTATTTATTTTTCTGCACAAGATGTATTTTTTCCTTACATTTCAGTAGTGGCCAACTATTCATGATTCCATTTGAGGTTTTCTTGGCAACAGTATTGGAATGGATTGCCATTTCCTTCTCCAGTTAATTTGAGAGATGAGGAAATTGAATCAGGGTTAAATGACTTGCCCAGGTTAATACAGCTAGAAAATGTTTGAGGCCAGATTAAAATTCAGGGACAGTCTTTCTCACTAAAGGTCCTTGTGCTCTGTGTGATCTAGCTTCCCTACCACATTTTAAGCACTTAATAAATACTTGAGGTGTAAGGTTCAGTGGGGAGGAACTCAGTAACCATAACCCTTCTGGCTCCCTATCATACCAGTCACAGGTTGGGGAGAACGCAGAGGAAAAGTACTTCTTTGTATCCCTCTCCACATACTTTGGCCATAAGATTTAGGAAATGTTGTGTCCTGAATCTTTGCAATGGGTAAAAGGACTGATTATATTGTAAGACTCACAGCCAGGGGAGGTATAAGTCTGCTCCAATATTTCTGGGAAAGAAATTTGTACTGTTACAGTGAGAAAGTGGAGATGAATTATGAGAATTTCTCATTGGTTAATATGGCTAGGGCCCACATTGGTGGTCCCAAATATATTTTTTCTTTTTTTAATACTTTATAAAATTTTTTTGAAACTATTTAGTTCCTGAAATATTTATAAGATGGCAGTAAATCCTAGTAATTTCAATTAATTCTAACAACTATAATCTCATAAGTGAGGATGCATATGATTATAAAAACTGTATACATATATACATTGTATATGTATATATATAATTATCAATAACAGTAATGGGAAGCAGTATTTTGGATAACATTCTCTGCCATGTTTGGAGATTTTTCAAAATGTTGGAAGCAGGTCTCAAAAGTTTTTAGGACATGATTTTATTTTTGCCAAAAGTGTGGGTTTAACTTCTAGTAAAAAATAAGAATACCAAAAACTACACAGATTAAAAAAAAACTCATCTGGCTTGGTGCAAAACTAATATTTTGATGACTATATATACATATATATGTGAAAAGGTCAAATTTACCATTTATAGCATCTTAAAACATATTAAAAATATTTAAATAGGATTATTTGAATTCTTGAAGCATATGAAATATTTGATTAAATCCAACTTGACTAGCCAACACCAACCACGGAGGCTAATTTTCCCTTTTAGATACAAAGTAGGTATCATCTTCTCTACTTTCTGTCCTACTGAGAAGACTTAGTTGGAATACGGTATCAGTAGTTCATGTTTTTGTGGTATTTCTTTGCTATAGGGCCAACCAAAGCAAAATTAATCCATTTTTACATGTTCTTGCTCATAAAGAAGCAGGAAAAATATGAAATTCTAGTAATGATAGGAACTATTGTTGGTAATTGCTTTTGTATTTGACATCATCACCATTATTATTAGTCAAAGAAATTACTAAAAGTCTAGTTTCTCACAAGTATGGGTCTTATAAATTTTATTGTAGAAACAGAAGGATTTATGAAAGTCATTCAAAACCTGATCAATTCCCCCAGAAATTACATAGGGTTATATTTAAGGAGCTGATATTTATTATTCAATGCAAGAAAATAGTGGAAAAATCTCAATGCCTCAGAAAATTATAAATAATTTGCACTTGATAAATATTTTTATATATTTTTATATTTTTATATATAGAAGGCATGACATGATAGCTAGAACTTTACACTAGAAAGTTGCTGTCTTTTGAGGATTGGAAAATGACAATTTCCTATACTACAAATTTGTTGTTCAGTTATTTTTTAGTCATAGTCAAACCTTTGTAACACCATTTGGGTTTTTCTTACTAAAGATACGAATGCGGCTTGCTACTTTTTATCTAGCTCATTTTTCAGATTTTTTTTTTAAATATATTTTATTTGATCATTTCCAAGCATTATTCGTTAAAGACATAGATCATTTTCTTTTCCTCCCCCCCAACCCCCATAGCCGACGCATAAGTCCACTGGGCATTAGATGTTTTCTTGATTTGAACCCATTGCTTTGTTGATAGTATTTGCATTAGAGTGTTCATTTAGAGTCTATCCTCTGTCATGTCCCCTCAACCTCTGTATTCAGGCAGTTGCTTTTTCTCGGTGTTTCCACTCCCATAGTTTATCCTTTGCTTATGAATGGTGTTTTTTTCTCCTGGATCCCTGTAAGTTGTTCAGGGACATTACACCGCCCCTAATGGAGAAGTCCATTACGTTCGATTATACCACAGTGTATTAGTCTCTGTGTACAATGTTCTCCTGGTTCTGCTCCTCTCGCTCTGCATCACTTCCTGGAGGTTGTTCCAGTCTCCATGGAACTTCTCCACTTTATTATTCCTTTTAGCACAATAGTACTCCATCACCAACATATACCACAGTTTGTTCAGCCATTCCCCAATTGATGGGCATCCCCTCATTTTCCAGTTTTGGGCCACCACAAAGAGCGCAGCTATGAATATTTTTGTACAAGTCTTTGTGTCCATTATCTCTTTGGGGTACAGACCCAGCAGTGCTATGGCTGGGTCAAAGGGTAGATATTCTTTTGTCGCCCTTTGGGCATAGTTCCAAACTGCCCTCCAAAATGGTTGGATCAGTTCACAGCTCCACCAGCAATGAATTAATGTCCCTATTTTGCCACACCCCCTCCAGCATTCATTACTTTCCTTTGCTGTTATGTTAGCCAATCTGCTAGGTGTGAGGTGATACCTCAGAGTTGTTTTGATTTGCATCTCTCTGATTATAAGAGATGTAGAACACTTCTTCATGTGCTTGTTAATAGTTTTGATTTCTTTATCTGAGAACTGCCTATCCATTTCTCTTGCCCATTTATCAATTGGAGAATGGCTTGATTTTTTGTACAATTGATTTAGCTCATTATAAATATGAGTAATTAAACCTTTGTCAGAGTTTTCTATGAAGATTTTTTCCCAATTTGTTGTTTCCCTTCTGATTTTAGTTATTTTGGTTTTGTTTGTACAAAAGCTTTTTAGTTTGATGTAGTCAAAATTATTTATTTTACATTTTGTGATTCTTTCTATATCTTGCTTGGTTTTAAAGCCTTTCCCCTCCCAAAGGTCTGACATGTATACTATTCTGTGTTTACCCAATTTACTTATGGTTTCCTTCTTTATGTTTAAGTCACTCACCCATTTTGAATTTATCTTGGTGTAGGGTGTGAGGTGTTGATCTATTCCTAGTCTCTCCCACACTGTCTTCCAATTTTCCCAGCAGTTTTTATCGAATAGTGGGTTTTTGTCCCAAAAGCTGGGATCTTTGGGTTTATCGTATACTGTCTTGCTGAGGTCGCTTTCCCCCAGTCTATTCCACTGATCTTCCTTTCTGTTTCTTAGCCAGTACCAAATTGTTTTGATGACTGCTGCTTTGTAATATAGTTTTAGGTCAGGGACTGCAAGGCCCCCATCATATGTGTTTTTTTTTTCATTATTTCCCTGGATATCCTTGATCTTTTGTTCTTCCAAATGAACTTTGTTATGGTTTTTTCTAAATCAGTGAAGAAGTATTTTGGTAGTTCAATGGGTATGGCACTAAATAGATAAATAAGTTTGGGTAGGATGGTCATTTTTATTATATTGGCTCGTCCTATCCATGAGCAGTTAATGTTTTTCCATTTGTTCAAGTCTAGTTTTAGTTGTGTGGCGAGTGTTTTGTAGTTGTGTTCATATAGTTCCTGTGTTTGTCTTGGGAGGTAGATTCCTAGGTATTTTATTTTGTCTAAGGTGATTTTGAATGGGATTTCTCTTTCTAGTTCTTGCTGCTGAGCTGTGTTGGAGATATATAGAAAAGCTGATGATTTATGTGGGTTTATTTTGTATCCTGCAACTTTGCTAAAGTTGTTGATTATTTCAATTAGCTTTTTGGTTGAATCTCTAGGATTCTTTAAGTAGACCATCATGTCATCCGCAAAGAGTGATAACTTGGTCTCCTCCTTGCCTACTTTGATGCCTTCAATTCCTTTATCTTCTCTAATTGCTACTGCTAGTGTTTCTAGTACAATGTCAAATAGTAGAGGTGATAATGGGCATCCTTGTTTCACTCCTGATCTTATTGGGAATGCATCTAGTTTATCCCCATTGCAGATGATATTAGCTGTTGGTTTTAGATATATACTGTTTATTATTTTTAGGAATGACCCTTCTATTCCTATGCTTTCTAGTGTTTTTAATAGGAATGGGTGTTGTATTTTATCAAAGGCTTTTTCTGCATCTATTGAAATAATCATGTGATTCTTGCTAGTTTGCTTGTTGATGTGGTCAATTATGTGGATGGTTTTCCTAATGTTGAACCAGCCCTGCATCCCTGGTATGAATCCTACTTGATCATGGTGAATGATCCTTCTGATCACTTGCTGGAGTCTTTTTGCTAGTATCCTATTTAAGATTTTTGCATCTATATTCATTAGGGAGATTGGCCTATAGTTTTCTTTCTCTGTTTTTGACCTGCCTGGTTTTGGAATCAGTACCATGTTTGTGTCGTAAAAGGAGTTTGGTAGAACTCCCTCTTTGCTTATTGTGTCAAATAGTTTGTATAGTATTGGGATTAACTGTTCTCTGAATGTTTGATAGAATTCACAGGTGAATCCATCAGGCCCTGGGGACTTTTTCTTAGGAAGTTCTTTGATGGCTTGTTGGATTTCAATTTCTGATATGGGATTATTTAGGAATTCTATTTCCTCTTCTGTTAGTCTAGGCAGTTTGTATTTTTGTATATATTCATCCATTTCTCCTAAATTGGTGTATTTATTGCCATATAATTGGGCAAAGTAATTTCTAATGATTGCCTTAATTTCCTCCTCATTGGAGGTGCTGTCCCCCTTTTCATCTTTAATGCTGTGAATTTGCTTTTCTTCCTTCCTTTTTTTAACTAGATTGACCAGTACCTTGTCTATTTTGTTTGTTTTTTCAAAGTACCAGCTTCTTGTCTCATTTATTAAATCAATAGTTCTATCACTTTCGATTTTATTAATTTCTCCCTTAATTTTTAGGATTTCTAATTTGGTTTTCTGCTGGGGGTTTTTAATTTGATCGCTTTCCAGTTTTTTCATTTGCATTTCCAATTGATTGATCTCTGCTCTCCCTTGTTTGTTAATATAAGCATTCAGGGATATGAATTTACCTCTGATTACCGCTTTGGCTGCATCCCAAAAGGTTTGAAAGGATGTTTCGCCATTGTCATTTTCCTCGATGAAATTATTAATTGTTTCTATGATTTCTTCTTTAACTAAACGGTTTTGGAGTATCATATTGTTTAATTTCCAATTGGTTTTAGATTTGGTTTTCCATGTACCATTACTAATCATTATTTTTATTGCCTTGTGATCTGAGAAGGCTGCATTCATTATTTCTGCTTTTCTGCATTTGTGTGCTATGTTTCTGTGACCTAATGTATGGTCAATTTTTGTGAATGTGCCATGTGGTGCTGAGAAGAAGGTGTATTCCTTTTTATCCCTATTTATTTTTCTCCATATGTCTATTAATTCTAATTTTTCTAAGATTTCATTCACTTCTTTTACCTCTTTCTTATTTATTTTTTGATTTGATTTATCTAAATTTGATAATGGTTGGTTTAAGTCTCCCACTAGTATGGTTTTATTGTCTATTTCTTCCTTCAATTCTCCTAGTTTCTCCATTAGAAATTTGGGTGCTATATTATTTGGTGCATACATATTGATTAATGATATTTCCTCCTTGTCTATAGTCCCTTTTAACAAAATATAATTACCTTCCCTATCCCTTTTGATCAGGTCTATTTTTGCATTGGCTTTATCAGATATCATGATTACCACTCCTGCCTTCTTTCTATCAGTTGAAGCCCAGAAGGTCTTACTCCATCCTTTAATTCTGACCTTGTGGGTGTCAACCCGCCTCATGTGTGTTTCTTGAAGACAACATATGGTAGGGTTTTGGATTCTAATCCATTCTCCTATTCGTCTACGTTTTATGGGTGAGTTCATCCCATTCACGTTCAAAGTTATGATTGTCATTTGTGGACTCCCTGGCATTTTGATTGCCTTCCCTAATTCTAACCTTTTCTTCTTCGGCTCTACCTTTTAGTCCAGTGATTTACTTTGAAACAGTCCCCCTTGTCCCCTCCCTTGATGTTTCCCTTTTTAGTCCCTCCCTTTTTATTCCCTCCCCCTCCCCCCTCTCTTTCCCTCCCTTTTTGTTCTCCCTCTCCCCCTCCCCCCCTTGGTTTTCCCTTCTCCTTACCCTTGTTGGGTAAGATAGAATTCAAGATCCCAATGGATCTGGATGTTTTTCCCTCTCAGAGCTGATTTCCCTGAGATTGAGGTTTAAGTAACCCCCCCCCCTCTTCCTCTCCTTCTTATAGGAGTTTTCTTCCCCTCCCCTTCCCATGTGAATCTTTGTGTGAGAATGATTATTCTATTTGGTCTTTCTTTACCCCCTATTTATACATTACATTTTCCCCACATGTTAGTATACATAGGTTGATATAAATGTAGTCCTTATAGAAGAGAGTTTGAGTAAAAGAAGAAGATAACATTTTCCCCTTTCCTTAATATTTACCTTTTCAGGTATTCCTTGCTCTTTGATTTTCGGTATCAAACTTTCCACAGAGCTCTGGTCTTTTCTTTGCAAAAAGTTGGAAGTCTTCTATTTTGTTGAATGCCCATACTTTCCCTTGGAAGTATATAGTCAGTTTTGCTGGGTAGCTGATTCTTGGTTGGAGACCCAGCTCTCTTGCCTTTCTGAAGATCATGTTCCATGCCTTACGATCATTCAGAGTAGAACTTGCAAGGTCTTGGGTGACCCTGATTGGCATTCCTTTATATCTAAATTGTCTTTTTCTGGCTTCCTGTAGGATTTTTTCTTTTGTTTGATAGCTTTGGAATTTGGCAATTACATTCCTGGGAGTTGTCTTTTGGGGGTTTAGTGTAGAAGGTGTTCTGTGAGCTCTGTCAGTGGCTGTATTGCCCCCTTGTTCTAGAATCTCTGGGCAATTTTCTTTGATTATATCTTGTATCACCATGTCCAGTTTGGTGTTTATTTCTGGCTTTTCTGGGAGTCCAATTATTCTTAAATTATCCCTTCTCCCCCTATTTTCCAGATCTATCACCTTGTCGGTGAGATATTTTATGTTCTCTTCTAATTTCTTGGTATTTTGGCTTTGCTTTATTGATTCTTGCTCTTTTACACGATCGTTGTCTTCCAGCTGCCTGATTCTGGCCTTTAAAGACTGGTTTTCTTTTATAGTTTGGTCAAACTGGTTTTGTAGATGCGTGAATTTCTTTTGCATTATTTCCAACTTTTCCTCCCAGAAGGCTTCCATCTTTTTGGTCATTTCTGATTCAAATTCTTCATAGGTTTGTGGAGAGTTTCCATTTCCTTTGGAAGGTTTTGGAGCATTTTCTTTTATATTATCTTCTGTCTGCTCTGTATTTTGTATTTTGGCTCCATAGAATGTGTCCAAAGTCGCCCCTTTCTTCTTATTTTTCTTGGTATTTTGGGGCTTCTGTGGTTCTGTGGAGTTTGCCATTTCTGAATGTGGAGGATTAGTTTTTCTTGTCTCTGTCTGGTGTTCAGAGGCTTTAGTCCTGGGCAGATGGTTCTATGGGCTTTCCCTGGGTTAAACTGAATATGCCTCACTGGAACTGGAATGGAAGGGTCCGACCACGAGGCCACACTCTCCCCCCGGCTCGCTTTCCGGAAGTTGCCTTCAGAATCGCTGGCCGTGAGGCTGTTTCGTCGGCCTGCGGGGGGATGGGCTGCAGCTAGCCCAAGCTCCGAGGGCGAGGACTTTCACTGCGACTTGGATAGCAGGATCCAGCCCGTGAGGCTGTCTTGCCAGCCCTGAGGGTTGCTGTTGTTTCGACCAGCTCTCTGCAGCGGAAGCCCCAGGCAGTAACTTTCACCGGGACTGTAGAAGGCCCTGAGGGTTCTGCTCTCTGAGCCTGGCCGGGCTGCGGCTTCCGGGAGCCTTGGACTCTGCGCTCCTACCCCTGAGGTCCGAGTGATCTCGGGTTCTGGCTTTTAAGGGGAGCCGTACCTTTTGAACCGGGTCCAGGTCCAGGAGGAGGGTTCCCAGGGTCTGTGCTGTTGATCGTTTTGAATTTCGGGGCCTTAGGAGCTTATCGTTTGAGATCGGTCGGGAAGGGTTTTCAGGAGATCTGAGCTTTAGCTTTCTCTAAGCCGCCATCTTAACTGGAAGTCTCTCTCATTTTTCAGATTAAGAAACTGAGACAAACAGGATTAAGTGAGTTTACCCAGGATTATATTCCTAGTGTTTGAGATTTCAAGCAATAAATACAGACTTCAAAATATCCTCAGGAACAAACCAAGAAATTATGTGGGAATTCATTGCAGTATCAACATAGATCAAAATGTTGCCCATAATCTGTTAGACATAATATTAATTCATAAAATCTTAAGAATAAAATTTATTATAGATGTTGCTATATTGTGTACTCAGTCTCAGGGCTACATAGAACAAAAAAAAAAACCCTACTAAAATACAGAGATTCATCCAAGGAGGTTAGAATTATTTAGGAATATGCCAAAGGATATTTCATTTCTGTTCCCCTTTCCGATAATGGAATTGTTGTTGATGTCTTATTTTTTTCAGCTACTGCTATTTTACCCATGAGGTAGTGTTTTTTTAACATTATTTTATTTGGTCATTTTCACAAATTATTAATTGGAAACAAAGATAATTTTCTTTTCCTACCCCCCTCCCACCACCCCTCCCATAGCTGATGCACAATTACACGTGTCCTTGTTTTGAACCCATTTTCATGTTGTTGGTATTTGCATTAGGGTGTTCATTTAGACTCTCTCCTCAGTCATGTCCCCTCAACCACTGTAGTCAAGCAGTTGCTTTTCCTTGGTGTTTTTACTCCCACAATTTGTCCTCTGCTTGTGGCTAGTGTTTTTTCTTCTAGATCCCTGCAGAATGTTCAGGGACGTTGTATTGACACTAATGCAGAAGTCCAATACGTTCTCTTGTACCACAGTGTTTCAGTTTCTGTGTACAATGTTTTCCTGGTTCTGCTCCTTTCGCTCTGCATCAATTCCTGGAGATTGTTCCAGTCCCCATGGAATTCCTCCACTTTATTATTACTTTGAGCACAATAGTATTCCATCACCAACATATACCACAATTTGTTCAGCCATTTCCCCAATTGAAGGGCATCCCCTCATTTTCCAATTTTTGGCCACCACAAAGAGCACAGTTATGAATATTCTTGTAAAAGTCTTTTCCCTTATTATCTATTTGGGGTACAAACCCAGCAGTGATATGGCTGGATCAAAGAGCAAACAGCCTTTTATTGCCCTTTGGGCAGAGTTCCAAATTGCCCTCCAGAATGGTTGGATCAATTCACAACTCCACCAGCAATGAATTAGTGTCCCTACTTTGCCGTATCCCCTCCAGCATTCATTACTTTCCTTTTCTGTCATGTTAGCCAATCTGCTAGGTGTGAGGTGATACCTCAGAGTTGTTTTGATTTGCATCTCTCTGATTATAAGAGATTTAGAGCACTTTTTCATGTGCTTATTAATAGTTTTCATTTATTTGGCTGAAAACTGCCTGTTCATGTCCCTTGCCCATTTATCAATTGGAGAATGGCTTAATTTTTTTGTACAATTTGTTTAGCTCTTTATAAATTTGAGTAATTAGACTTTGTCAGAGGTTTTTGCAATGAAGATTGTTTCCCAATTTGTTGCTTCTCTTTTAATTTTGGTTACATTGGTTTTGTTTGTACAAAACCTTTTTAATTTGATGTAATCAAAATTGTTTATTTTACATTTTGTGACTATTTCTATATCTTGCTTGGCTTCAAAGTCTTTCCCTTCCCACAGGTCTGACATGTATAATATTCTGTGTTCGCCTAATTTTCTTATAGTTTCCTTCTTTATGTTCAAGTCATTCACCCATTCTGAATTTATCTTGTTGTAGGATGTGAGGTGTTGATCCAAATCTAATCTCTCCCACCCTGCCTTCCAGTTTTCCCAGCAGTTTTTGTCAAAAAGTGGGTTTTTGTCCCAGAAGCTGGGATCTTTGGGTTTGTCATATACTGTCTTGCTGAGGTCACTTATCCCAAGTCTATTCCACTGATTCTCCTTTCTGTCTCTTAGCCAGTATCAAATTGTTTTGATGACCACTGCTTTATAATAGAGTTTGAGATCTGGGACTGCAAGACCACCTTTCTTTGTATTTTTTTTTTCATTATTTCTCTGGATATCCTTGATCCTTTGTTCTTCCAAATGAACTTTGTTATGTTTTTTTTCTAAATCAGTAAAAAAAAATTATTTTTGCAAGTTCAATGGGTATGACACTAAATAGCTAAATAAGTTTGGACAGGGTGGTCATTTTTATTATATTGGCTCATCCTACCTATGAGCAGTTAATGTTTTTCCAATTGCTCAGGTCTAGTTTTAGTTGTGTGGAGAGTGTTTTGTAGTTGTGTAAATATAGTTCCTGTGTTTGTCTCGGGAGATGGATTCCAAAGTATTTTATTTTGTCGAAGGTGATTTTGAATGGAATTTCTCTTTCTAATTCTTGCTGCTGAGTTCTGTTGGAAATATATCAAAATGCTGATGACTTATGTGGGTTTATTTTATATCCTTCAACTTTGCTAAAGTTGTTGATTATTTCAACTAGCTTTTTGGTTGATTCTCTAGGATTCTTTAAGTAGACCATCATGTCATCCGCAGAGAGTGATAACTTGGTCTTCTCCTTGCCTATTTTAATGCCTTCAATTTCTTTTTCTTCTCTAATTGCTACTGCTAGTGTTTCTAGTACAATGTCAAATAATAGAGGTGATAATGGGCATCCTTGTTTCACTCCTGATCTTATTGGGAATGCATCTAGCTTATTCCCATTGCAGATGATGTTTGCTGATGGTTTTAGATAAATACTGTTTATTATTTTTAGGAACGACCCTCCTATTCCTATGCTTTCTAGTGTTTTTAATAGGGCTGCCCGTTGTTCAGTCCTGCTCCTCCCTCACTTATTGATTCTGGCCAGTGCCTACTTGGGATCTGGCTCCCTTGGTGTGGTGGTTGGGGGTAGGGTGGGTCAGCTTTTCGTTCCCTTATATTGTGGTAATGCCAGAGTCCCACTTACCTTCAGTGCTGCACCTTAGTGTGGGGTCTCTCCATTCTTATGAGGATGGTTGTTTTTGTTTTTTGGGGGGTCTTTTGAGGTCATCTGTGTCGTTGGGTCTGAGGAGAGGAAACCAGCTGCATTTACTCTGCCACCATACTTACCCAGAAGCAGAGGTAGTGTTTTTTAGACTCTAAAGATAAATGAATAATAGCATAATTACTTGTCCTAGAAGTAGATGGTCTGAATCACATGGAAAAGAATGATGAAATAAAAATGATAATATCCCAAATTCAAATTTTTAATTTTTATAGTTTTCAAAGACATTTCAATGATAAATCTATGAGTAATTAGAGGAAATCATTCATGACTTGGAGCCTTTAGCAAAGTGCCTAGAATATTGTAGGTACATAATAAATAAATGTAAATTGACACTGATATTGCACAGATGAGAAAACCAAGCCTTGTGGATATCATGGGACTTACTCAAGATGACATAGTAAGTATAGCAACTGATACTGAAACCTATTCTTCTAAAACAGTCTAGTGTTTGCTTTTTCACTTGATGACTGGCTTTTTCGTGGGATATAGGGAAGGGAGATTGAGATTGGGGAAAGTTAAAATTTAGAATGTTCTGAAGCAAGAATTCTTCTGCTTTCCATTTCCCTCCTAAATTCCACCATCTGCTTTCAGATGGTCTAGAAAAAAAAAATTGTACTGAGTCCCACTTCGATGGACACTGAAATCTTATTTTTAAAGTTTCACTGTAAGTACTCACACTCAAATTAGCCAATGCTCCAAATCTAATTCTTTTGTTGTTTGGTGATAGAAAAAATGATAGAGAAGATGATTGGGGGACAGAGGAATATAAATAATGCAGATTCAACTCAATATGTGATATTCACTTGGAAATTTAGTTGTGAATACTTAATAGCACACCACTGCCTAGGCTATATAACTTATTAAGTATATAGAATTCCCTTATTCAGATGTATAACAGTGGTGGAAGTATAGACCCATGATAAACTGTGGTTGAAGAATCACCAGTTCTAAAGTCTCAGGGATATGAAATCTGAAAATTAGAAGAGATAATCTGTTCTAACCAATCTTTTAAAATGTGCTTATTTAAATGATCTCAAAGAGATCTTTCAGTTTCTGCTTTTCTTCTTTTGCAAAACTCTAACTATTAATATTCAATTAGTCACTAAATCTTTCTACTTCTAATTTCTACCACATCTCTTAAATTCAGTCCTATCTTTCTATGTCATCATTCTCATACGTACATTATTTCAAATAAACTCCCTGGTTTGAGTTTCTCCCCTCCAGTGTATCTACTATGTAGCTGCCAAGGTTATTTTCCAAAATGTGGACATAAAACTATCCTTCTCCTTCATTAATTCCAGAGGCCCCTGATGTCTCAAGGATAAAATATGAACTTTTAAAAACTAATAAACTCCTGGATAGCCTTTATACTTTATAATTCAGTGAAGATGGACTTCTCTATCCTCACACATTGCATTCAATATTTTATCTTCCCATTCCAGTTTATCCTCCACTTGGCTGTCAAATTGATCTTCCTGAATAAGATTTTCTTCTCCTTATTCAGTCAAATCTAATTACTATTACCTCAAAGATCTAATATAAAATATCCACTTCATATTCCCTTCCTAACATATTCCCATTCTACTTTTCTAGAGTTCTTGTACCTTATTTATTCATTCATACTTTGATGCAATGACATGGGACATACTGTTTTTCACACAACATATCCATATCCATATTCATCTCCCACCTCCTTAATTTCTTAAATTTCTTCAAATTTTAACTAAAATTACACCTTGCATAAGAAATCATTCCCAATTCCCTTAATATTAGTAACTTCTCTTAACCTCCAATTTATCATTTATGAAGTTTACTTTGAACATAATTATTATAATTGTTTGTTTCTTAATGTCCCCATTAGACTATGAGCTCCCTTAGATTAGAAGTTAGCTTTTTCTCTTGTTTGTGTTCCCTGTCTTATTCAATGCCTGGCACATAATAGACACTTAATAAATGTTTATTGATGGATCTCCTCCACAATAGGACCTTTCCTTCTTAATTCCTTTTTCCCCTTTATTTTCTTTTACTTGATGCTGTATCTTTATACACACACACGTATCAATCAATATAGCAATGTGTATATTGGACACTTGTTATATAAAATACATTATTAGGTATTATATAAATCCAAGGGCATTCCTTTTATATTAGGGAATAAATTGGGTATGTATATGTGTTGTGTGTATATATTTGTGCTTTTATGTGTGTGAGCATATACAGTAGTAGTCTCTCGGTAACCAAGGATGACGATTGTCTTTGTGCATTTTCATCTATGGTGTATAGATGAGTGTGCACAAAGACACTTGTGCGTGAAGGAGATTTAAGTGGAAAAGGCGATGCACAGAGACAGTCCCACTCTCTCGGCATTGGAAGCCTGGGTCCAGTGGCATGAAAAGTCATTACACCTGGAGACTTCCTCAGCTGCATTGGACGGCCATGTTGTCTTTTGTTCTCCAACACGCCCTAAGCACTCCACAGTGCTTTGCTGCGTTGCCATCTCAGCCGTTGAACCTTCTTATTGGTTTCTTCCGTCTATTCAGCCAAAGCAGTCTTCACATGCTGGGTGAGCAAAGCCCTGGTTCACTAGGGGTCGATGACCCGATGGCTACCCTCACAAGGTTTAGCCAGCCTGTCGAAGCCATTGCCCAGGGTGTGGCTGCTGCCGCATGCTAGCAGCTACTGGGAGCCACAAGTGAGAGCTGGGTGTCAGGTGGGGGTCAGAGGCTGGAGAGCTGCCCTAGGAAGGCAGGACAAGCCCTCCATACCAGAGATACTCCTCCTCCCTGAGTCCCTGAGCACCCCATACACCCTGTGAGTATATATATATATATATATATATATATATATATATATGTATATATACATATATATTCATATTTACTATATTACTTACCAGAGGTCCCTATGGATTAAGGAGAGTTTCAGAGAATATTTAATTCAATTTTCTGCCAAAATCAGAACTAGATCATCACTCTTGAAAATAAAGTGAAGGGGAAAAGCTACAGAAATACAGGTTTGTTACATAAATCCTTACTTAGGCTAGCAGTCAACTTAGTAAGGGCTAACATAAAACACAATCAATCAATATTTAATCAGTAAGGTTTTTTTGTGAACTGTATGTACTATGGAGATGAAGGGAATTTTAAAAAGCTAGAAAAAATAGTTAATATTCCATTTGGGAAACTGAATATATAAATAAAAATTATAGAAATACACACACACACACATATATATATATATATAAAGTATTATAATTATAATAGCAAATATTCAAATTAGTCTTTAATCATCCTCTCCAATTATACTTTTATCACAAATATATCTAACCCTCCTGGGCAAATTTTGACCATTTTCATGCATAAGTTTCCACAAGAGACCCACCAAAGTTTGAGGAGAAAAGGAATTTTCTTATTTTTTTCTTGACATTATATAGTTATAAGTACAGTGAATTTGGGGCCTAAAGTAAATCTTTCACTCTTGGAATGTGAGTTCATATTCATTTTCATTCATATATTTATTTGATACCTTCTATGACTATTTTTTCTGTAATTTCTTCTTTATAATATGTTGCCAGAACATGCCCATCATGTACCTCTCCACTGCCCATTGCAACACCCTTAATCTCAATTCTTTCACACTGTACCATGAAAATAGCATGGGAGTGTGTCAGCTTTAGAAGTAGTTTCCATTATTTGGTGGTTGAGACTGAACTTGTTAAAAGATCATTTAAATAAAAATTTAGAGGTAAAAAGGACCTTATAGATCAGAGGTTCTTTTATGATATGAAAATCTTATTGCAATCTGATGAAGCCTACGGGTCTCTTCTCAGAAAAATATTTAAATGAATAAAATAAAAAATATATACAGAATTAAAAAATAAACCAACTATATTAAAAGCAGTTATCACTTTTTAAAAATTCAAACACCCAAAGATAAGAATGGTTGATAGACCATGATCATCATCTAATCCTCTTATTTTACCAGTTTGGATACTGAGGCTCAGAGAGCTTATATAATTAAGTGAAAAGTCACACTTTAAGGTATAGAGTATGAATATTATCACTTTCCAAAGAAGTATAATTCCTTATCAAATGTGGAAATTACTCTAGACTTTGAAGGATAGTAATCTATCTTCCTTAAAAGTCAATTAAGCTGGACTGGGGCCTGAAAGGTATCTGCCTCCCTTGGATCAGCTTCTTGTTCACTCAAACTCATGAAATATCCCATTCACATGTATTCCTTCTATGGAGTTGTTTTTTAAGGAACATGTGAGCACATGCATTTCCATTTTGAGATGCTGTGGGCCATGCCTACAGAAACTGAATGCCATCATATTTCTATTGCATATTTTTTCTATATTAGGGCAAATGTAACTGTTTAAAGACTAGATCGAGTTCTTACTTTAATGTGATCCATCACTGTAGAGACATTACAGAACTGGAATCATTTCATTTAATGTATTAATGTTTCTATCATTTCAACATATAAATTCCTAAATTACTTGTAAATTTTTCCCGGCGTTTATGGCCTGAAGTCCTTATTCTCCTGATGGATGTTCTACTTATTGGTTCTTTTAAAAATATTTCTTATTTTTTATTTGTTTAAAGAATTTTAAATAATCATTTCCCGAAAAAAATCATCTTGATATTTTTCAATTCATATTCTCCCTCTCTCCCATAAATCCCCTCTTTCAAGGTGGCAGGAAATATGATATAGTTTGTATATCTATTATCATACAATACATATTTCTATTTTTCATGTTGTAAAAGAAGATACATTAATTAAACTAGATTAAAAATTAATGTGGGAAATAAAATGAAAATTGTGTGAAATTCTTTTTATTGCAACATGAACTCTTGAACAGAGTATTGCTACTAGACCATCATTCTGTTGTATTTATGTAACTATATAAGAGAGTTCGTTGTGACATAGTGGCCAGACCTGGCCTTGAAGCAAAGAAAATCTGAGTTCAAGACCTATGATTAAATCATATTGTTGTGTGACTATGGGTAAGTAATTTATCATTTTAATACTCTGAAATGCTTTCTAAGATTTTAGGTTTCAGAAAAAAGTGTTTACCTGCATTAGTAGAAGGTATGTTTTTTGGAACCGCTGATATCAATAAGATCAAAGTTATCAAGCACTTATCCTTGTTATTTAGCAAGGCATATATTAGTGGCATAACACTGAGTATTCATTAGAGGAATGGTACTGAAATAGCCTCAAAGAATTAATACAGATAAAAATGTGAACCACTTATTCCTTTATTGTTGAAAACTTAAGCCTTTGGCTCTTCTCAGACACAGAAATAAAAAATATATTTTTCTTTTTCTATTACACAAAGAACAAAAATTCACTAAAGTTAAATTAGGCAGAGGCTATTTTTGTTTCTTAAAAAACCTTGCCTCCCCCAAAACATCAAATCAGGCTCTTTTCTTTGAGTAAGATTCTCATGAGTCTAGACACACAAATACTGGGACACATTCTTATAATATCACAGTGCATTCAGAACATGTGACATATATAGTAATTGTGGGACCTCAATATCTTTAAGAAGATAAGATGCCATATATCTCTTTCACTTAACTAGAAAAGACTGTGGTAATAAACAGCTCAGAGAGGAGTCTTAGCATGCTGTGAGCTCTGATATTTACCAGTTCTCTTTCTTGCACAGACACAGGTTTCACATGTTTAATGATTAAAAAAAAGAATCATGGCCTTTATCATCCAAAATGTTATATGTTTGAGCTAATAATGTTTCTTTGGTACAGATTAAATTTTCATGAGAATAGTAGGAAGTTAGACTAGACATTCACCAATTTTGTGTTTTGCAGAAGTATTAGTTAATGCCTAAGGTTTTTTTTTAAATATATATACAAAAAATAAATTACGTTCCAAAATCCTACAAAAGCAAAAAGCTCCTTAAGGTCAAGTAGGGGAAATCTTAGTCTTCTCTTTGCTTTCCTGTGGTTAGTATCTAATTGACTCATAACAGAACACATATAAATTCATTTAATGTTTGATGTTTCCATTACTTCAAAACAGATATTTCCCCTTTATATGTATATTTCTCATGGAATTTATAGATTCCTCCTGCTCTAGATGGATCATCTCTATTAGTTTCTAGGAATAAAGTTTGATTAATTTTTCCCTCTTATTTGCATTAAAGTCAACATATAAAACTTATCTGTAAAAAAGGCCATGGCTTTTTTATTTATAAGAGAAAGAAACAAGAATACTTATGGAAAAATATCTAAATAGAGCATAGAAATCTAATTTTAAGAACTTTTCATGCTATATGCCCTTTAAGTTAAAATTGGAAAAATAATTCACAATAAGTAGTATCATATATATACTTATATATTACCATCTGATAGGGGAGGTGTTTTTTTTCAGATACTTAAAAAAAGTTGTGATTGCTATCTCAGAGCAGTTTTGAGATACAGTTCAGATGGGAGAGAAGAACCTGAAGTTTGGAAGGTGGAAGCTGATTGTAAAAAGGGCAGAAACCAGAAGAAGAAAATGAAAAAAAAAATGAGTGAAAGGATAAATAGAGTTCCTTCACTTAGAACCAGAAGAGTTTGGAATTTACGTGAGAGGAGCTGGGATTCACAGAAAATAAAATAGATAATTTGTTTAGGTAAACTTAAAAGTTTTTTTGCACAAAAATATACCAAACACTGTAATTACAAGAGAAACATGAAACAAGGCAAAAATATTTATATGAAGTTCCTTTAATTTTTGGAAAGAATATGAAAAAATGGGGATATTAATACATGGTAGCTGGATTATGCATCAGTCTATCTTTTTTGTGCTCAAAATATTATTAAATGGTACCTAATATATGACCCAGCAAATATATATACATATATATGTATATATATATGTATATATAATTTAGTAGATCTTTTTTAGTGACAAAAACTAGAAACTATGTAGGTGTTCAATTGCAGAATGGTTGAACATATATTATGTGAATATATTTGAATATTATAAAAAAAATCAAATAGATGGTTTCATATGTGAAGTTTTATAAAATAATGTGGAAGGATATGAATTCAAATAGAACTATTTATATAATTGCAAACACATTGTAAAAACAAACTTTGAGCCATTTAAAAGCTCAGAAAAAGAATAATGATTGAAATGAACCATGCTGGTAGCATGTTTTTTGGCTCTTGCCAGAAAAGTGATAAAAAGTGTGCAGATTGACACATATATGTTTTGGGGCATGGGCAATGTCAGAATTATTTTGCTTAATCCTGCACATTTATTATGAAATTTTGTTTTTTTGTTTGTTTTTGATTTGTGTGTGTATGTATATATGTGTCTGTGTGTCTTTTAATAGGAATGAAAAACCAAGGACAGATAGCATTAATATAAATTAAAGCAGCATAGATATGTTTAGTTCACTTAATATCAATAAAATCAGATTAGAGATTAGAATAAAAATGCTAATGCAGGTTGGGGCCATCTCTATAATTTTCAATCATAGAGATTTGCCTAAAACTTTATGTGCTTGAGTGACTTGTTCATAGTCAAAGACCTAGTATGCACCAGAAGTGAGAG
Organism: Monodelphis domestica; assembly: GCF_027887165.1. NCBI lineage: Eukaryota > Metazoa > Chordata > Mammalia > Didelphimorphia > Didelphidae > Monodelphis > Monodelphis domestica. The sequence goes on from NC_077234.1 coordinate 173,689,735, forward strand.
GCAATATTTGTACACAGGTCATTATGGTTCTAATACCACCATACTACTCACTGGGACATTCTGCTTGTCAGTAACAGTTTTTTGTTCATTCATTTTTTCCTCCTTTTTGTTTTTTTTAATTCCAAATTTTATATACTAAACAAAACATGCATTTCTGTATGCAAAGGAAAAAAAATGAAGATAGTACACAAATTAAAATCCCAAATCTCCTAAATGTTTAGCTAATTTTTCTTCATATCTACATAATTAATCTCACTCACAAGTGCCACAGTCCTCCATCCAACCTGCATCAGAGCAGATATAATCGGGGAGACCATAATGCACATATAAATTAAGACTTTAATGTTATACCTTTTCATTTTCTAGAGGTAAATTTCAAAGTTCATTCTTCCAGCATTAATTCTGTGGCTGTGTATAATGTTCTTCTGCTTCTACTCATTTCACTATTCTCATGTTTTCTCCAAAGTTTTTTTTTAATCACTCTGCTCATCATTTTTCATGGCACAGTAGTATTCTATTACAATTACATTTCATGATTTGTCTGTCCATTCCTCAATTGATGGGCATCCTCTCAATTTCCAATTCTTTGCCAACACAAAGGGAACTGCTATAAATAGTTTAAAACATATGCATACTTTTCCTCTTTCCCCGATTTCCTTGGGAAACAGACCTAGCAATGGTATTGCTGAGTCTCAAGGTATATATAGCCTTATAACTCTCTGGGTGTACTTCCAAATTGCTCTCCAAAATTCTTTAATCAGTACAGAGCTCCACCAACACTGTATTAATGTCCCCATTTTTCCACATCCCTTCCAACATTTGTCATTTTGCTCATTTGTCATGGATGTGAGGTGATATTTTAGAGTAATTTGGCTTTGCATTTCTCTAATTAGTCATGATTTAGAGCATTTTTTTCATATACCTAACTATGACTTTGATTTCTACATCTAAAATTACCTGTCATATCTTTTACCCATTTATCAATTGGGGGATAGCTCTTATTCTTATAATGTGTCAATGTTGTCTATATATGTTAGATACTAGACCTCTATCTGAAATAAATACTGTCTATAACCCCCCCCATTTTCTACATTCTTCTAATCTTGACTGTTTAATTCTTTTTATTTTTGTTTGTTTTTTTATCACCAGGAATTTCATTGGAAAACTCAGAAATTTCTATTTAAAATATTTTTTCATGTTTATTTACATTGGAAGACACATAGATTTTATTCAACAAAGTCCATAAGACAGCACATGTATTTGTTGTACATACATAAGAGGCTTGCTTCCCATTGTAGACTCCTTCCTTCAACTTTTGTTTTCTAATGCATACTTTTTAGCTACCTGTTCAGGATTGTGAAGATGTTGTCATGATTAACTAAAATGCCATTTGGCTGTCAGTTATTCACTGGTCTAATTTTCAATCTAGAACTCAGCAGTACTATTATAAACCACATTGCTTTCTATAAGGCAGGTACTTTGTTGTTTTCAGAGACAGTTGGATAGTCAAAAGGCATTCATGAAGCTTACCTGCAGAGGGTCATGGCAGGGAGTTAAGTGGAATAACCAGCAGTGCAAGACATAAGGCAGGAAGCCAAGGTTTCTCTAGCAGGCTACTTCTGGAGCACACATCATTTTAATGGAATGAAAATTAATGTGTTTTTAATTTCACTCATCTCCATCTCCCATGGATATTATTTTCCCAATCTGGGAAGTCAGGAAATATAACTGGAAGCTATGTATTAAAAAAAATTAAACCTTATATCACAGAAGACAGTAGTGTTGTAGTCTGGCTCATATTTTGCTATTGACTAGGAATTTTAATATTCGTGAGAAAACCACATTTTCAGATTGTATTATAACAAGGTGGATACATATTCAAAATGTACTTTTATTATGGCGGGCTTGTGGTTGTGTATGTGAGTGATATGTAAGACAATCTCTATGTGCCAGAGACTAACTGACACAGACATACTCTTTCTTCCCAGTTGCATCACACACATTTAACTTTCTCTTCCCACCCCTCTTTTCCACCTCCTAACCCCATTTTTCCATTTCTGGTTCTTACTTTTGCAATAAATCAATGTTACCACCACTGGTGGAAAGTGTGTGGCAAAGACATACAATACCTGTCGCTCCTCAAATCAGAAAATAATGAACACTTCTGGCTCCTAATCCCAAATATGATGTGTAGCCACTTTTTAGAGTGTAAGATACTTGAGGGAAGCTATTTTTCAAGGAACTAAAAGAGCCCTATTGGGGGAGCCATGTAACCCAATGAACAGAGTGACAGGCTTATAGTTGGGAGGACCTGGATACAAATAGGAACTCAGACACTTCCTAGATGTGTGATCCTGATCAAGTCACTAACCTTGTTTAGCAAACCCTTGCCCATCTGATTATAGTTGTTACTTGGCAGAAAAGAAGAGTTATTTTAAAAAAAGAACTCAACATCTTCACTGATATATTCTACTCTTTTTTCCCCATTTTAGATTCTGAGTCCAGATTATTGTCTGCCTGTAGTGTCTACCCATGACAGATGCATGAATGAACTAATAGGATGGCGTGTCCATTCCACTGAATGTTATGATCTGGCAACATGTTTATTCATCCATTTTATTTTTCTTACAGGGTTTGTTAAGTTACTCTCATTTGAATGGTCATGAATTTCATTAAGGAGCTCTGATATTTAGCATTTTTAAGTGACACAAACCTTGTTCAGCTGGAATTCCAGAAGGGCCTTGCTGATGATGGAAATTCTTGCTCTTTAAACACTGTGTAAGACATCCTCCAGAATAGTGTCCTACATTTTGATGCGCCTTCTGTTGCATATGAACTTAAAGATTATTAGGACTCTGGCACATTGTGTAGTTTCCTCTTTGAAAGATGCAGGCAAGAGAATGCATAAGAATCACAGGCTAGATAGCTCTGTATGGGTTCCAACCTGCAAACTTGAAGGTAATACCTTCATACATCAACTCATAGATTCAATAAAATTCTGAAATATTTCATACAAACAGGGAACTCTGAGTCATGTTTTCAGATAAACAGCTGCTAAATGTCATCAGGATTCCACAAAATAGTCATGTAGATTGATGACTAATTGTGATTAGGAGAAATACTCATTCATCCATGTGATATAGTGAGTTTTCTTAAAGAATCAAGAATTATAGATTGACTATTAAATAAAAACTGACTGAAATTCTATTTTAATGTATGACTACACAATGCCACATAAGGAAGAAAAAGTTATGTGAATAAAAGGATGTAACCATTATTAAAGGGCAGTATATTGCATATAATAAGTGTTGTTTAATTCTCTCATTGACTCCTTGGGGGTTTCATGAGGGAACATGAAAAGGACTAACCATATGACATAATTTGAAAATGAAAGAAAAAAATTAGTAAACATGTGTTTATGTTATTTTAATATCCATTCAAAGGTAATGGCAACATATTTTTGTATCTATATGTTTTCTTACTTTGAAGAAAAAAGATTAAATAACAAAAAAGTCTTAAGAGCTAAAAAACTATTAAAATAAGTTTAAAAATCAAATTTAATACTGATTTTTCTATTAAATAATATTTTAGGATTTCCCTTAAGAAAATATTAATCCACATTTACAGTTCACTTTAGCATATATAAAATATGATAGAGGATGTAAGGAAGATTAAGGAAGAAACTGATCAGAATACTCAAGAATATAAAAAAGTAATAATGCTATCAAGTAACTACAAATTAAATAATATTTATATCAAAAAAACTAAAAATTCATTGTGATTTTGACATCTCTGCCTTTTTCACATGCTGACATTTATTTTGAACATTTTCATTTAAAAAAGAAGTTCCAAATATTTAAATTACGGAAAAATACTGGCTTTTTATAGGAGAAACTGGATAAATCTTGGGACTGTCTTTTTTTGCTTTTGATTAAAAATAAATTCAAAACAAAAATAATCTTGAAGTAGGGACTTTCCAGAAATTAAATTAATTTAGAAGATGCTGTCCTTTCTACTAATATGAGTTGGACAGATACAGTAACAATGGCTAAGCTAGTTTTTAAATCTACATGTTTTTATTTTTTACATTAAAACACCAACATAATTTCCTCCCTCTTTTCTCTCCTTCCATTAAAAAAGATATCATTTGGTAAAAGTTACATTTATATATAAATCTATGTTTTGTTTATCAGTTTTTTCCTCTGGAGGTGGAAATATTCAAGTCATTCTCCAAACAACAATGCTGTAATCACAATATATTTTTTTTAATCTATTAACACTAAAATCTTTGCTTATTTTAATAATAACCAACCATTAATTTATTTCTACTTTTCCACTAAATATTTCTTAAGCTAACATGTATTATTTCTGAAATAAAACATGTTAGCTTAAGAAATATTCTTGATGGCATATGCATTATTTTGTCATATTTCCAAAATATCATGTTATTAATTCATCAAAATGAACATCTCCTTACAGAAGTAGCTATGGAGATATAGTAGAAGCTAGGAAGTGAAAATAAGAAATAACTTTGCTCCAAACTTTTATTTTAAATATCCAGTCTCCCATGAATTTCATGAACAATGTAAACTTTCTAAAACTAGTTATGACTATAAAACTATTTTTATCTTAAAATAAATTAGTCTGTTTTGCTTAAAGAAAAATTGAAAGCCTGTTTTTATCAACAACATAAAAAACCTTTTGTGCTTCAAATATTTTAATATGTTCAATCCAGAGAAGTTAATGAGAAATTGATAGTAGTTTTTATTAATGCCTGAAAAAAACTGAGAAAAATTAAGATGCAAAATTAAAGAAAATAATCACAGATCTTCAATTGCCATCAAAAAATTAGTAAATATTTTTCAGCACCTAATATGAAATTGATCTTGGAGATGCAAAAATAAAATTAAAAAAGAAATAATTTCTGCCATCAAGAAACCCATTGGAAAAGACAACATGTAATATATATATATACACATATATACATACATATCTGTGTGTGAGTATGTGTGCACAATAAGTGTACATACTTCTTTTTTAAGTGTGGAGTAATATAACTATTATAATCAGGAAAAGCTTCATGGAGAAGATATTACTTGTGTAGAGCTTTGTGTGAAACAAGCTGTTCTAAAAGGCAGAATGAGATGAGCTTGTTTTTTTTTTTGTTTTTTTCCTTTTTGGCATAGTGGACAACAAGTGCTAAAGGCCAGAATATGGAACACTGAATAAGTGCCAGAAGGCCAATTAGACTAAACTATAGGTTGTGGGAAAGCAGGGAATATACTGGATGAGGTTGCAAAGGTAAGTTTGAGACCAAGTTATAAAGAGATTTGAAAGCTAAACAGGAGAAATTCTAGCTGATCCCAGAGGAATCAGATGTTCATTAGGGTTTATGGATTATGGGAGTGACATGGTCATACCTATGTGTAAAAAAATCACATTGGCAGTTATATAGAGGATAAATTAGAAGGGAGAGAATCAAGTCAGAGACACCAATTAGAAAGGCATTATAACAGTCTGGGCAAGATAACATTCAGACTTGAACATGTGAGATTTATTCGTGTGAGATGATGATGACAATGGTGGTAATTATAATTTTTTTGTGCCTACTAAGTTTCAGGCTCCATGTTAAGCATTTAAAAATATTATCTCATTTTATCCTCATAAAAAAGTCTGGATAAAAGATACAATCATTATCCACATTTTACAGATGAGGAAAGTGAGGCTTTCCAAGTGAAACTTATGAAAAATCACGTAGTTAGAAAGTGACTGAAGCTGATTTTAAATTCAGATCTTTTAGACTTTCCATTCAATGATCCATCAATATCTATCTACCTGACTCTATTATAGAGAAGGGGATACATTTGAAGTATAACGTATACTATTTGGCAGCTCATTAGATGTATGGTGGGGAAGAGTTTGGAGTCAGTTGTGAGATACCATAAATGAATTAAAGGGTAGTGGTGTCCTTGAAAGGAATATAGAATTTTAGAAAGGTTTTGGATTTGGAGGGAGAAGTGAGGAGCCTATTTTTGGACATGATAAGCTTGGGATTTCTGTGAGAAATCCAGTTGGAAATCCCCAAAAGTCAGTTTGATGTATAAATCCTTGGAAGAGAGACTAGGAGTAAGTATCTATATTTAAGAGTTCCCTACATAGAGACAATAATGGAACCTGTTAAAACCAAGAATATTCTTTCTCAATAGTGACATCTAGTTCTCTAAAATCAAAACTCTCTCCCTCTCTCTGTATATATATATATATATATATATATATATATATATATATATACACACACATACATCCTCTCTATATATATACACATAAATATACACACATAGAAATGTATGTACATACATACATGTACACATATATTATTCATATAAACATACCATATAGAAAATATATACATAAACCACACATACACACAAACCTTGTGTGTTTATGTAAACAAAAATGAGTACATGTTATATATATATATATATATATATATACATATATCTATGTATACATACATACCAACACTCACCCATATTAATGTTTATATACATCTATTACATATTATAAATAATTCAGAGATGTGTGCTTTTAGCAGTTTGTACAGACTTGCAATAGTCATCGATACCTTATTCAGATGGAAGCATGTCTTTCTTCACTTTTTTCCTCAATTAATTTTTTCTAGGGAAAGCAGTATGTATTTTTTATAACATGATGAACATGGAAATATTTATTATATAATATTACAAATAAAATGTATATCTTATTATCTGCCATCTTGGGAAAGGAGAGGAGGTGGAGGAAAGGAGAAACATGGATTAAAATTATTGAAAATTATATCAACATGTAATCCAGCAAAAAAGAAAAAAATCGTTTTGAAATTTTTAAAATAAGCATATGTATTGATTTAATGTTTTGTGGTTTACCTAGAATTAAGAACGTATGGGGAATATGGTAATAATCCATAGGAAATTTAAGTGTGTTGTGTCTATACATATATAAATGTATATATACATGCATTTGTAAAACATGTGCACACTTAAATATAAACATATTATTTTTCCTTGGGTGCATTGCATAGGTGTATTACACAACATACTTTTACATTTACTATGTATTATTTATATTTTGCCCATTATGTTTTTAAATCTAGATAATCCACAAAATAATAAATCAAGTGTATATGCTCACACTGAACACTTTACAAATGATTCTTATGAGCCTGTATGAGCTGATCCCAGCACATCCCTGACTCAAAAAGGAGGAATGCAGAAATCAAAAAAGTAGAACAAGAAAAAATATGCCAACAGGTGTAGGAGATTAAGGACATGTTTATTCAATACAAAATGAAATGGAGCTTTGACAGTTACCTGGCTAATAGAGTATCTCTTCAGTTAGGAGCCCAAAGTCAAGGAATATGCTTTAAATGTATATACAAATATTGAGAGGAAACCATCTCAGTCCCAGGAATTCTAGCTTTAATGAAATGTAAAAAGGAAGATTCACTTTGGCTTTCTTCATTAGTGAAATTAGTCAGATAATTTCCAGATATGATTTCTGTTGTGGCCATGAAGATACATAATACCAACTGACTTCTTGGATAACATCTAAAAATGAAGTATATAGAAAAAGATCATATTGATAATAGGGTGGAAACTCAAGTCATGCAAAGCATTTGAATCTTCATCAGGTAATGTGATAGCATTTTTCCCTTTCATGATCTAGCTTTAGCCATTGAAACTAGTTAGCAGTCTGTTCATGTTGTATTTTTATATTGAATTATACTTGGAAAATTTGTGGAACACAAAGTCATTAAAAAAACCCTTCATTTTTTATAGGGGAGGGAGGCTAAATAAAAAACAAATGAGATTTAAGGGCAATAAAGGAAAATGTATATCCAAGACATAAATGGACATTTTATGTCTACCTTGAACATTTGTTGAGCATGACAAGGTGTTCATCTGATGAAAATAGCAATGAGTGAATTCTTTACTTTCAAGATTTAATTAAAGGAGAGGTGTTGCAAGAAGATGGAAGCCTATCCAGGTTTTTGGATGACAGATCTATATGAATACAGTAGTCAGTGTGAGAAATGCTAAGAGAGATTAAAAAAATTAATATATAGTCATGGGACATCATTAAAATTTGGATAAATTTCCACATGTCTGAAAAAGGTTGGATATAATTTTGGTATCAGTTGATCTCTTAATATCTTCTCCTTCACCTCTGAATTTATTAAATTATATTTGCCACAGAACTTTTGGTTTAAAGCAATTATTTAACTACTTTGGTAAGTATTTAATCATTAGCATTTGGTTCTTGCTGAAGGGATTTTTGTCTTGTTTCATCATTCTACTGAAAATTAAGTAGGGAAAAAAGATGAGTGTCATTAAATTGGATTTTCTAACAATCAACAAATTAAACTACTTTTAACATATATTGTATAAGTGTTTGAATATTTGTAAAAACCTCAACTTTTTCCCATCTTATTTTTAGATGAGAATATAAAAAATGATGAGATACAAATATTTGTTTTTCTTTACCAAAACTAAAATTTTAGATTAAGTCTGAATCTTTATCATAGAATTTATATGTTGGAAGTGCAAATAGTCCAAATTCTATATTTTTCAGATGGGTAAATTGAGGTGTAGGGAAGTGATATAATTTGCAAAAAAAACTACACAGGAATAAAGACCCTAGGTCAAGATTTAAAACAGTTTCTTCTATTATGAACCTTTTGTACTTGTCAATAAGTGCATGAAGACAACTGAAATTGGTTTCCTGTGTGTGAACTATATATTTTGCAAAATTTTAACATCCTTCTAAATAGAGTTTTATTTACTTTTCTTTAATACAATAGTCTGAGAAAGAGATGAACATTTTAAAGCAAAAATAGCTTTAGAAATTATGTGGAAACCAATTTCAACTTATGAATTCATTATTTTTGGCATTTTCTACTGAAGACCTTAGATTACATGTCTTTAGACATCTTCCTTTTGTGTGGTAGTTCCTTTTGAGGAAGCTTAACAATGTAAAGAAAGCTAGCCTCAGAGTAAGAAAGATCTTTCTATGAATCCAGAGGCAGCTTGGTGGCACAGTAGATGTAATTCATGGCATGGAGTCAAGACAGCTTTCATCTCAATCCAACCTCAGTCACTACTTGATCCTAAACAAATCACTTAAGTGCCATTTACCTTAGTTTCATCATCTGTAAAAACTGGAATAATTTAGTACCTAACTCACCAAGTTATGATGAGGACCTAGCAAGATATTTGTTAAGAACTAAATACAACATAGTATATGTTACATAAATTTATTATTATTATTATTATTATTATTATTAGATCCTGGGTGAGACATTTAGTCTTTAAATGCCCCCATGCAACTCTCTAAGCCTATAAGAAACAGAATTCAAGCTGACTTTCCTTGGTAGAGGAAGCTCCTTCCATGTATCTGCTTAACAAGGACATATGTGAATGGTATACACATATATGCTTGCATTAAATATTATCTATATTGTATGTGATATGTTTATATATTATATACATAGTCATGTAAACACAAGTTCATATATACATATATTTCTATCCTTCAAGCTTTGTACATTATATATTATTATAGAAATAAGTTGAGATGAGCTACTTTATTTCATGCAATGTATATTGGAGAAATTATTTAAAACTTCCTTCATTCATCAGATTGTAGATCATATTTGATCACAATGAGGAAGACCATATAACTTTTAGACAACAGGGAGTATATTTTCTGGGAATGGGAAGTATTTAAAAGTTCCTTTTGGCTTCTATTTCAAAATATAAACTTTCCCACAAATTTTGCTGTGGTCATTCCTAGGCCTTGGCCATCTGGTCTCAGGATCTGTCAAAAAATTGTACTTTCTTTTATTACTATTCTGAACTTAAGAAACACCAAGTTCAAAGAGAATTTCAATATTCATTGTGGAATAAAGAAGAGGATTATACCTGAAACTATGAATCTTTATTATGTATTTCTTGCTTTACTCTAAAATATATAATAAAATCAATATGTTTCAATGCTATCTGGTATGTCTATGATTCTTTTTGGCCTTTTTTTTTCTCTGTGCTAGAAACCAAACAATATGAAGTTTCATCTATGTCCTTTAATGCTATTTGTTTTTAAGCCTATCGATCCTCATTTCCCTTCTCTTCACTAAAGGGAATAAAAGACCAAAATATGTCTAAGAAAATTAAACAAAACATATTTCTACTTTATTTATGACTCAAATTGTATCATTAGCTTTATTGAATTTGTCATTCTTTTTAAAGAATTTGGTAGCATATTTCAACATTAATCCTCTGGCATCATATTTGGTCATTGCATTTAATGAGTGTTCTGAGTCCTTAAAAGTTGTTTTTCTTTGCATAGTTTGTTTATGTTGATTGCAAAAAATATTTTTTGCATTCTGCTCATTTTCTCATCAGTTCATACAAATCTTGAGGGTCATCTTGAAAATTTTCTTTTTTTTTTGAAACCCTTTTCTTCCATCTTGGAATCAACACTAGGCAATAGGGGTTAAATGACTTGCCCAGGGTCACACAGCTGGGAAGTATCTGAGGCCAGATCTGAATCTAGGACCTCCCATCTCTAGGCCTGGCTCTCAATACACTGAGCTACCCAGCTGCCCCCTTGAAAATTTTCTTAATTTTATTCCGTATCACTTATGGCCATATCCTGTCATATTCATATATTACAAATTGTTCTGCTTCCCTAACAGATATGAATGTCCTTTCATGTTTCTGTTAAAAAAAAAACAATGTTCTTTTTCTGTTGATTAGCAAATGCCTAGTAAAATTAACCACTTAAATATTCAGGAATGACTGAGAATGTGGACACTGAAAACCGAAGCAGTACTACTGCCATGAAAACCTTGATTAGAAGACAATAAAGGACTTTCACAATATGACAAAGATGGAAATATGTATTATGTGAAAATATATGTACAACCTATATCATATAACCTATCTTCTTGGAAAGAGAAAAGAGTGGGAAAGAGAGAGAGAACATGGATTGCAAAATATCAAAATATAAATAATAAAAATTGTGTTGACATGTAATCTGGAAAAAAATTAAATCTCTGTTTAAAAAAGTAAATTAAATTACACTCCATCTAAAAAAAGAAAGTAAAGAAGTTGATATGGATATGAAAAGTTGGTTTTTGTTTTGTTTTGTTTTTACTTTTTCTTTTTCTGTAATTACTGAGACCTCCAAAACTTTGGTAAATGAATGTTATTTTTACTTAATCATATTCAGCAAACTCTATATTCTGTTTACATAATGAAAAAAATGAAAATGAAGCAACTAAAATAGAAAAATCTAATAGATGCCTTCTCTTATTTCATTGTCTGAGCTGTATCAAGAAATTGCTAAGGCAATAAATGATGTAAAATTTGGTCAGTAAGTCCCAAAAAACCTGTTAACCTCGAAAATGATTCATTCTTTTGTTAGAGACTTGAATGGCCTATTTTTTTTTCATGCTACATCCATTACTTAATTATATTTTCATATTGAGTATGAATTATTTGCTTTCTTCTTTACACATTATTCCAGATGATATTCTGGAAGACCATGAAGAAATTCTAGTCCTTTCAAGCCACAGTGGTACATTAGGTCCATATTTAGTAAATTACAAATGTTACTGATTAATTTTTTACTCATCAAGCTGTTCTCTACTCGGTTCTATAAAGCAAGTGGGCACCTCTGAATTCTCTTCTCTCATGATGTGTCTTCATAGCTACTGAGACCAACAACTGTGATTCTTCATATGTTTTCCAAACTTGCTTTAGTTATATTCCCTAGAAGTCCCAACATAACTGACTTCCATTGGATAGTTTTTATAGTGAATGTAACTAGTTAAATCTAATTTAATTTCTAAGTCACAAGGAAGTCATATATATCATTAAAAATAAAATCTCAATGAACTACAGTATACTTTTTGTTAAATCATTGTTATTTTACGGTGAGAAAGAGAGCGAGACCAAGACCTGTAAAAACATGAACATGGGAAACTTCCACTGAGGAAACTCCCTCCTCCCAAACAGATCTGCATCAGCCATAAAACTCAGTAGTCTTAGGATGTTGCCTAGAGATTAAGTAAATCTCCCATGGCCACAAAGCTAGTCTGCATCAGAAGCAGGTTTACATATGAGCCTTCCTGAACCCCCAACCAATTGCCTGCCTGTCATTGTATTTAATTCTTGCATATTTCTTTTATAATAGTTTAAGGAATTGCAAAGCATTTTTAAAATATATTAAAAGATCATACAAAGCTTCTGGTGTGTATTAAAATGCAAAGTTTTCAATTTTCCTGGAAGATACAAAGCACTATATATATGGTATTTATTTCGTTTAGATTCACATTTACCTCAATTGCCCTCCTGAAAGATCCTCAACAACAACAAAAATTTATGTCAAAATTGGTCCTTAGGAAGTGGAAAGTGAACTTTGTGCTTATGTTTTTTTTCTTTCTCTCCCTTCTACTCCTCTCCCCTCCCAAGAAGGCAGGTTATACTATCTAGACTACCCATATATTATATCATATAATATTTCCACGTTTGTCATATTGTGAAAGACCTTTACTGGCTTCTACACAAGTTTGTGAGTTAATATCTCCCCTCTTCATTGTGAATACTCAGAAGCAAAAGAGACATAGCAGAACTGTCTCGTTAATTCCAAAACTATGTTGCCTGTGATAGGAAGTCAGCTTGTTTAAGTGGGTACCAATGTGGAATTGTTGTTATTTAGGAGAAAAAAATATATTTATGTATTGTCGGCAGTTTTCCCTTAAACAGAAACACTTTAGTTGTCTTCACCCACCCTTGGTTATTTAAATTATTTTTTAATGTGGCAAAGGCCTTGGAATTAATCAGTCCCATCTGCATGCACAAAAGACATGACACAGGGAACAAAAAACGTCTGAGGACAAAACTATGCTTCCTTTCACAGGCAATAGGGGAAATTAATGTCATCACTAGGTTGAAGACATAAAGAGATTCAAAATTAAAAATCCTTTGAAAGCTTCCAACAAGATTCCTATAATCAGCTGAAAGATAAGTAATGATCAAAGCCCTTTAAAATAGTATTGTTCACTCCATTAGAACTGTTTAAATGTACCCTACTATTCACCAGAAATTATACAAGATTACTGCAGAAACTCTGCTATTGTTCCAGTAAGGCGCCCAGATGTTTTAAGGATGGCTTTCCCCTACTAACGTGAGGTTAAAAGTCAGAATTAAAAAAAAAACAGCTGCAGTTATGAACTTTAATTACTAAGAACATCCCACATCATAGGTGCTCAATTGCCCTGACAATTGCTTTATACTGACGCTTGCGTGGGGATTGGATTTGAGGGGCTAGAAGATGGGTATCAGGCAGGGAATAGAAGAGAAGAGAATAAAAACATCCACAGCTAATCACATTTCTGCATGGCCTCAGATTTAGAATGATTCCTCACTAGATGGCATGCTATTGGTTAGCTAGGCTATTATGTCTTTTCTCTGACTGAAGATTTCTTTTGCATTTAATAAATGTCATCTCAGCTCCACTCTGCTCAGTGCCTTGAGATAAGCACAGTCCTGCACACTTCATTCCACTGCTGTTGGAAGACATTGCCCCAGGGATGTTACCCACAGCAGTGTCAGGTTAGGATCTGAGAACATTCCTAAGCAGGAGTCCAGAATAATGAAGGTTTGACAGCTTTACTAAATCTTTTAGATTTATTATCTGATGCACTGTGTGCTTTTCATAACAATATTGTTATTGCTTTGGTCGATAACAACTTGAAGTGGCCACCTTCTGTCTGCTACTTTAAACATTTTGAGGTAACCGATGTGACATTGTTTATTATCATTAGATGAAGATAGAGAACGTTAGCAGTCCTTTTGCGATTGCCTATTGCAAACAGTTTGGAAGGAATTCAAATTTTGATTTCATATCCTAGGCAATATCTAATTACATGTCACAGGAAAATATTAGTCTTAACAACCGAATACAGAAAAATAGGGAGATGCTATAATTCTAACTGTAGTTGAGAAATTTCCTGAAGTTACGTAAAGAGTCAATGTTAAGTTGGAATAGATTCATTCTTGCATATATTCATGAAGTAAACAGTCATTAATTAAGAACATATTTATATGTCAAACTCTACAAGACATTGAATATAATGATGAAGGGATGGAAGAAGGAAGGAAGGAAGGACAGGAGAGGAGGGAAGAGGGATGAAGGAAAGAGAGAAAGAAGGAAGGGAGACTAGAATGAGGGAGTCAGCTCTTGCCCCAAAGGAGCTTACATTCTGCTGGTGTCTAAATGACTGCTTTATTCTTTAGTAAATAAAATATAGAGATTGATTCTGTGATGGATGAAAGAGAAATGAGAAACATTTTTCAATATCTTCTATGTTATAAATGATTATTTTAATTATCATTGTGATTTTCATTGCTACCTATATATTTGATCAAAATCAATTAGTTCTAGCCATGAATAACTCATCTTATTTTAGTCAGAAATTTATGGAGTTAATTAACTTCAGAAGCAAATAGGAGTACATAATTTGATATTTAGTACATCTTAATCATTGAGTTATATTCAGTCATCTACTACTTTTTGAGAAGGACAAGGATACCTTGAAAAAAGGAGTATATTTTTTCTCCTAAAAATTCTCATGAAAATCACAGTCATTTGGAATGTCAAGGAGGAGAGACACAAATACTTACCTAAGAGGCCAACTGGGGATCATACTGTCAGTGACCATTGCTATCACTTCTCATTGCACTTTTCAAATGCAACTCCTGATAACCTATCCACCTAAATGTGGGGAAGTCTGTACATCACAGCTATTCAGACAACTATTGAAGACTATAGAAAGATTTTCCCTTAGGCCATGGGATAGTGGTAAGGATGCCTCATCGAAAAAAAAAATAAAAAATTGTATATATATATATATATATATATATATATATATATATATATATATATATATATATATATATATACCTTCCTGCTTGTATTCTTAACCAAAATTTTTGAAGCTTGTTTTTGTTCCAATTTCCATGGTGCTAGCCTTTATAAGTCAAGGGAAATTCCTCACCATGAGCTCTCTATTTCAATAAATATCATACTTTCAGTCCAGAAAACAAGCAAACAATAAAGTGGAATAGAAAATGAATGTTTGAAATCCAGATAGAGAAGCACTAACACATTATGTATGTTGTGCACATATGCATTTTTGTTTTGTTTTACACATATTTTTCTTTTATTCTTCCCTCTCCTTGTCCCGTATTGAATATGTGATTACATTAATATAGAAAACTACTGATGAGGAAACCTCCCACTACCACCACCAGTTCCAGGTGCCAGTTGGCACCAATGAAATTGAATTAAAATTCAGCCCTAAAGTTTTTAAATATGAATGGAAAGAAGTGTAGAAATACATGTGGAGGAGGTTTCCTCCTGGTCTGGCCTCTGATCAGTTTTGGGCCACAAATATGTGGTGAAGTTGAATGTTATTTATTAATACTTTGATTAATAGAATCTTAAAAAGAAAACAGTTCCTTTCATATGCTTTGCTTTTTCAATGTACCCTTCAAGAAACAGAAGTTATTTTTGACTCTTCACACTACTAAACATGCTAACCATATTACTCAATATAGAAGTTATTAATGTAGGTGAATGGTCTGAGAATTGTGGAAGCATCTAATCAAATGTTTTTTCTCATACTGACGTGAAATTTATTCCAGGAAAATGCTCCTAAAAGTAAAACTGATTTTGGAACTTAACATTTTAAAATAAAGTGGATAGGAAATTCTGAAGATTAATCAGTGGTGACTTTATTTTTTTTCCCTTCTCTGGCCATGTCATAAAATCCAAAGTCTTGCTGTTTGATGTTATATGAACAATTAACAAAAAAAGTGTTCAGTTACTTGCTGTTTTGCCTCCACAAGATATACTTTTAGAAATATATGGAAAATGAAAATTCTAAAATTTCTTCTCTTCATTAAACTGCTAAAAAATTTTATCTATCCATCCATCTATTGATCTATCTATCTATCTATCGATCTATTGATCAATCTCTATTTGTGTTAAAAGGGTAAAAAGCTTGTGTTGCAAAGCTACTTAAAGCATGCCCTATGAAAATACATACTATGGTAGTTTCCTCACTGTATTTTTTACTTACCGATATCAAACTTGTCTCTTGCATAAGCTCAAGGGCAGCTTAACAAGCACAATAGGCTAATGGGCCAGACCTATCTTTGGTAGTTCTTGCTTGAAAATTAGTTGTCAACATGAATTTATTTTAATGAGGACCATGTCAAACTGCCCTTTCTCACCTTCATGGGAAAGTGGTATCTGCACATATCAAATAGCAGTTTTAAAAGAGAGATAAAATGTTCAAATCATAGTGAAAACATTGATTTTATAGCTCTTTATACTAAAGACTGAATCCTCTGCACATGCCCTTCAAAAAAAAGGAGAAATGACAGCTTGATCATTGATGAGATCACAGTCTTGATTCCTTGAGTACCATTCTAACCACACCCAGATTCATCAAACTGTGTCCTCTACCTTACGCCTCTCTCCATTTTTTTTTTTACTCAATTTTCTAAGGAACAAGAAACATCTGTCTTTTTCAGTCTCTTCACAGCATCCAACCACATGGACAGATGTTTCCCAAACCACGTTGTCTGCGAACATTTAAAGGAATACAGTATTTGCATAAACACTGGGAATTCCAGGCTTAGTGCTTTCCATACTGTTTTAATTTTTAAAATCAACATTTTTTTGTTCTGTACCCATCATTTTGTTTTACTCCTCATAAAGCAGACATTGTGTGCACACATCTGTTAAATCTGGGCTGCATTTATTACAGTTCTGTTCTTCCAGAAACAGGAAGGATTAATTACCACAGACTGGCTCTAGAAGCACCCCCGTGTTTCTTAACACACAAAATTAATTCAGAGTTGACAAAACTCTTTCAGACACAACCTGCTTCCTGCTGATGGCGCTTTATTAGCATATTCTTCCCAGAAAAAAATGCCTCATAGACCCTTTTTACCTCTCCTCTGAGTTCAATTTGTAAAGCACTGAGTGACAGGCAGCAAAATGGCTTGAATATATCTAAGGCAAGTTGCCAAAATCCTCCCGATAGAAGCACTTTGGAGCCTTTGTTCTGAGTACATTAAAGTCACAGAAGGTCCATGTACTGTAGACAGTACAGGGCAGGCAGGATGTTCACAGTAAGACAAAACAGCAGGTGATAAATGACATTAAATAACAGTGAGAATTTACCAGAGACTAAATTAACTACTGGAGTGAAATGTTCTCAGCTCTAAGGCTATATTAACAGTGAATTTATAATTAGGCGATTATCATTCTTTTTAGTGTTTGAGGAAGTCTATATGTAAGAATGATGAAGACAGCTCTATTTGACTCCAGAGACACACGGCTGGAAGTGGTTCTAAAAACGTTAGAGAATGATTCTTCTTTCAGGCCTTATAAAGTCATTTATAAAAATAAGTGCTTGGAAGTGAATTAGATTGTCAGATATCTTACACACAAAGATTATTAATAATTAGGACAGCAGAGAGTCGACTTCTAGAGGAACAACGCCTCACAAATAAACTCATGTAGCTCTTCTTGAAAATAATCAGAAATAGAAGAGTATCCAAAAAACTTTAGGAAGTTGTCTTTCCTATACTCCATTGCAATGAGTAGCCCTAAATGTTCACCATTCTTCCAATTTGGAAAGGATCTCTTTATTAGCCTTGTCAAATTACAGCATAACACATTTGTTTTTTTGCTTATTTCTTGTCTTTGGGGTAAACTAAACTTTTCACTCTAGATCTGGCAAGGATATATGAAATGCAATATAATCATTTGAAAAATGTGTCAAATTAATAGAATGAACTGTCAGATTTTTCTTGGACTGGTCACCCAGTATTTACTACTTTACACTATCTAGTTCACCTTGGCTCTGACAAAAAGAAGGAAAAAATCATGTGTAAATCTGATTCCTACAGTATCAATGTTTATCTCAGATGAATAGTTATCATTGAAGAAATGTTTCTGTAGTTTTCAGTGAGTTCACAAAAAGTGACATAACTTGGAATTTTTTGCACTCAGGACAAATTAAGATTAGGAAAGGAGAATGCAAAATCTAGACTGGTCTTTTAAGTGTGGTCACTTTTGGAAAAATAATGGCATATTCAGTAGAGAATGACTGAGTTCCCAAAGGCTGAATAATGTCTTCTCACTGCTAATTCTGCAAACCCTATGATAGTGTAGAAATTGCGTTAAAAGAATTGAGGAATGTAAGCCCCAGTAGGTATTCACGATCTGCAGAATTAATACTACCTGGAGTGGAACCAGCAGAAAACTGTGAGGCACAGAGCTGTTAGGCTGAATGATTACAAGTAGGAAAAGTGTCTTCGAGTTTTTTTTAAATCTTTAGATAAAGTCCCAGTCAACACAGCCCAGGTAATCTCAATCCAACAAAATTTCTTCCTAAAAAAGGAGAGTCTTTTCACATGGTGATAGGAAGTGTATGTAGAAGTTTTTTAAAAAAAATTGCAACTGTACGATGTTGTGTATTCACTAGATAGGTTTTCCTTTTAAAGCTTGTGAACAGTGTTTTTGGCAAACAACACTGAATGTCTAGACACATTATAGTGCTTGGTTACAATTGCATTTCCACAGTAAACCTGTATCCATTCATTCATAACTTTCTTAAAAATTTTCCTTTTTGGACTCAAACTCTCTGGGCTTGGTCTTAGACCAAAGGTGAATATTTGGAAAGTTTCTGCTAAATCCATTTCAGCTGATATTGACTTAAATGGCTCAAAAATAATTTTTCCATATGCCCCACAAGAATTATTACCAAAAAGTAACCCATAAGAGTTGGAATTTTACAATATAAAACTTTACATATGACTAGCCCTCTGAGAAAGAAGCTCAAAAGTTGGAATAAAATATGTGAATATAACCCAATTTTTCCTTACATCTATACACACATACATACATGCATATATGCATATATATATTCTTTCCCAACTAAAGCACAAACATATGTGCACACAATTTCATTCTTTGCATTTCTTTGGTTTCTTTGCTGTCTGTGTTGCCCTAAGGTTGTTTAAAATAGTAACTTTGCACTTTTTTTCTCGGTGATGCTATTATTATGCCATTTATAACACTATAGTTAGATTTATAAAAAACTTGCTCTTTAATGGAAATCTAATTGTAGTTCTAAACTGAAACTTTAGAACTCTTAGATCATTTGTATAATTCTTATATTTTAAAAATCCTCTATAAAAATACTTCATAGATGCACGCTTTTCTAATGATGGATGTCAGTTTCAAGAAATATTTTGTCTTCTAGAATTTCATGAAGGTATTGGCATGAATGGTCACCCTTTCAAAGTTTTGAGACGGGTTTAAGTACACAAAATACTCATCATACTTGTTGGAAATATTACCTTTGCAAATTGGACATGTCCCAGGAATCATAAATTTGGAGATCATTTTGACTCAATAATTTTTTTTTATTTAAGCCATTACTTTTCCTCTTAAAATCAACACTGCATATTGGATCCATCAAAGAAGATTGCTAAGGGTTAGGAAATGGGGGTTAATTGATTTGCCCAGAATCACATACCTAGGAAGTGACTGAGGCCACATTTGAACCCAGGAGCTCCCATCTAGAACCATATAACTGCCTACCTCCAAACATTTGAAGCAAAGTATGCCTTGAGCTCATCACCAATATTTTCTCTGTCATTTTTCCTTTACTTCAGTGCTCCTTCATTCTCTCATTCAATAAATCAGAGGTCTCATGATCTCTTAGGTCTCCTCATATCAAAGGGGACTAATCAAGCCTAAATTTATATGGTCTAAAATTGCAAGGGGATCATATCACTTAGAGATCATCTTTAGTTCCTATTTTTAAGACCAATATCCAAACCAAATTCACATAGCTAAAAGAAGGAGAACCTGGATTCACCCAAAGGTTTTTTTTATTAAAAATCAAATTTCATTTTGCTTCATTTCATTTTCTTTCCTTTCATACTATACTAGGATTTAGTGACAATGTAGTACTCATCCCATAAATTTTGTTTGTTGTTTCTTTTTGCTTTTGCTTCCACATTTCAAGAGCCCACAGAGCAAGAAAAAACAATCTCTAAAGCAAATTAATTAAGACTGAGTGATAAATTTAAAGAGACATGTGTAAGGTCAAAGACAAGAAAGAGAACTTCCTAGCAACTAGAATTTTCTAAAAATAAAAATTTCTTCTCTTGAAAATGGATTCTTACTTCTGGGTTAAGATGGCTGTAGTGTAGAAGCAAGGCTCTTCCTTTGCTCAACAATGATCAATATAAAGTACCTTAAAAGGACAAAAAATTAAAATCAGATGAGCAAAGGGGCTCCACTATAGGACTCACCTTGAAGGTAGGTGGGCTTTGGACATTTCCATGCTATAACGGGGTTCAATAACTCCGACCAAAACACAGGCTGATCAACCCTACCCCCCCAGCCCCCTACAATTCTAGAGTCAGAGCCAGTTTGACAGAATCAGAGAGAGTACAGGAATATTTCTAGGTTCTCAGGAGCTGGCTGAGAATACCACAGACTTATCCATGAGAGCAATTATACTTGGGATCCCAGAAGGCTGAGGAATGTGGAACTTGGACATAGAGATAGAGCAGAGAGGGATTGCACATAGCAGAAGTCAAGGAGACTTGAAAAATAGCCTCGAGGCAAAAAGCACTCCCAAGTTCCATACACAGAGAGCCTATCCTCCTCACTCAGACTTTTGTCTGGAATGGGAAGGAAAAACCAACACAGCAATTTCCAGGAACGCCCAAGAAATACAATATCCAACCACTAAGAAGAATCAGAGAAAGGTATTGACCCTATATATATATATAATTTTTATGGAAGAAAAAAATTCAGATTAGGAAGGAGGCAGTAGAAGATGACAAGCAAGAAAAGACATCCAAAACTTCTAAAACATGGAAATTGGTCACAAGCTCATGAGGAGCTTAAATTTTAGGTGATGAAACAAATGAGAAAGATAGAAGAATTTTTGCATGAAAAGTGGGGAATAGTTCAAAAAGAAAATAACAGTTTAAAAGACAAAAAATCCCACTTGGAAAAAGAAGCACAGAAGTCAAATGAAATAATAAGCAAATTGGACACTAGAATTAAACAGTTGGAAGTCATGAAAGGCAGTATAGAACAAACTGAAAAAGAAAATCAAATGATCATAGCTAAAATCCAGTCTTTAAAGACCAGAACTGGGCAAGTAGAAACTAATGATCTCAAAAGACAGCAAGAATTAATAAATCAGTTGACAGAATGATGAATCTCACTGAGAAGATGGTTAACTTGGAAAACAGTTCCAGGAGAGAAATTGTGAGAGTGATAGGCTTGCATGAAAACATGGAAATAAACAGAAACATTGACATTCTACAAGAAATTGTCCAAGAAAACTGCTCTGATGTTCTTGAAGAAGAGGGCACAATAGACATTGAAAAAATTCATAGATCATCATCTACATTAAATACTCAATAGAAAATCCCTGGGAAATAATTCTCGAATTCAAGAGCTTATATGCTAAAGAGAAAATATTACAAGAAGCCAGAAAGAGACAATTCAGATATCAAGGAGCAACAGTCAGGATTACACTAGATCTGTTAGCCTCTGCACTAAAGGAACACAAGGCTTGGAATATGATATTGAGAAAGGTGAAAAAGTTGAGTTCATAACCAAGGATCAATTAAAACTGACTATCTATATCCAAGAGAAAGTATGAACCCTTAACAAAATAGAAGATTTTCAAGTGTTTATAAAGAAAAGACCAGAACTAAACAGAAATTTTGTTATTTAAACACAAAAATCAAGAGAAACATAAAAAGGTAAATAAGAGAGGGGAAAGAAAAAAAATTAATTTATTTTTCTTTAAGGACTTTAATAAGGCAAAATTATTTATATTCCTATATTGAAAAACTTTTATTTGTAACTCAAAATTTCATTCCATATTATTGTAGTTATGAGAAGTATTCATTGGTAGAGGTTGGGGTACTAAGTGGTTTAAGATAATATGCAAAAAAAAAAAAGGCGGGAAAATAGAACATGGCATCAAGAGAAACTTGAAGGAAAAAGAAAAATAGTTTAATCTATACCACACAAAGAGGCACATGGGAGGGGCCGGAGAAGAAAACTATTTAAGAAGGAGAGGAAGAGAATGCTAATAGGTAATATTCAAAATTTACTCTCAGTGGAATCAATTCTGAGAGGGAAGAACATCTACATCCACTGGAGTATCGAATTCTATCTTACCCTATAAAGAAGTTGAGAGGGAAAAAATGAAGGGGGTGGAGTGGGACATGGAGTACAAAAGGGGAGGGAATGAGAGGGGGAGGGGATTTAAAAGACTCTAAAAATTAAGAGGAGATTAAAAAGGGAGAGGGAAGAAAGGGAACTAAAATAAGGATGGGGACTAGAGGGACTGATTAAAAGCAAACCAGTGCTATAGAGAAAAATAATGCAAGAAAAAAGAATAAGACTATGAGAGGAAATCAAAATTTTGTGGAATATGCAGGTGGTAATCATAACACTGAATATGAATGGGATGAACACCCATAAAAAAAAATAGCAGAGTGGATAAGTAACCAAAATCCTACAATATGTTGTCTACAAGAAATACAGATGAGATAGCAAAAGAATGTAATAAATGTTAGGGGGAATGTGGAGAAATTAGGACATTAATGAATAGCTGGTGGATTTATGAATTGATCGAACCATTCTGAATGGCAATTTAGAACTATGCCCAAAAAATGCTAAAAAACTGTTTGCCATTTGTTCCAGCCATACTACTGCTGCATTTATATGCCAAAGAGATGATAAGGAAAAAGACTTGTACAAAAATATTTATAGCCATTCTCTTTGTGGTGGAAAAAAAATTGGAAAATGAGGGGATGCCCTTCAATTGGGGAATAGCTGAACAAGTTGTGGTATTTGTTGGTAATGGAATACTATTGTGCTCAAAGAAATAATGAACTGGAGTAGTTTGATGTGAACTGGAATGACATCCATGAATTGATGCATAATGAAAGGAGCAGAACCAGGAGGACATTATACACAGAGACTGATAGACTATGGTACAACTGAATGTAATGGACTTCTCTACTAGTAGCATTGCAATGATACAGGACAATTCTGAGAACCTAATGATAAAAAACATGATCCACATTCAGTAAAAGAACTTTGGGATAAGAAACACAAAAGAAAAACAACCCCTTGATCACATGGGTTAATGGGGACATGATTGGGGATATAGATTCTAAATGATCACCCTAGTGTAAATATCAATAATATGGAAATAGGTCATGATAGAGATACATGATACATTAACACAGGTAAAACCTAGTGAAGTTGCATATTGGCTACTGGAGGTGGTGGGAAGGGAGAGGAAGAACATGAATCTTGTAAGTACAGAAAAATATTCTAAATTAATTAATTAAATAAGATTTTCCAAATTAAAAAAAAAGAAACAAACATGTTGGTAGACACACATTGCATAAAGGTAAAAGGCTAGAGCAAAATCTATTGGGCATCAACTGAGAAAAAGAAGGCAGGAGTAACAATCATGATATCTGACAAAGCCATAGTAAAAATAGATCTGATTAAAAGAGATAGGGAAAGAATTTACATCCTATTAAACAGCAGTATAGACAATGAGGAAATATCAGTACTCAACATGTACGCACCAAATGGTATAGCAACCACATTTCTAAAGGAGAAACTAATGAAGCTTAAGGAGGAAATAGTAAAACTATACTAGTGGGAGACTTTAAACTTCCTCTATCAAATCTAGATAATGGAAACCAAAAAATAAGAAAGAGGCAAGAGATGTGAATTAAATCTCATAAAAATTAGAGTTTATAGATACATGGAGAAAAATAAATAGGGACAAAAAGTAATATACCTACTTTTCAAGAGCACATGGTACATTCACAAAGATTGACATGTACTAGGACATAAAAACATGGCAAACAGGTGTAAAAGAGCAGAAATAATAAATGCAACCTTTTCAGATCATAAGAAAATAAAAATAATAATTGGCAAGGGTACATGGAAAGGCAAATCAAAAGTTAATTGAAAATTAAATAATGTGATTCTCTAAAATCAGTTAAAGAACAAATCATAGAAAACATTAATGATTTCATTGAATAGAATGACAGGGACAAAACATCCTATCAAAATCTATGGGATATGGACAAAACAGTACTCAGGGAGAAATTTATATCCTTGAGAGCATATATTGACAAATTAGGGTGGGCAGAGGTCAATGAATTGGGCATGCATATTAAAAAAAAACTAGAATGTGAACAAATTAAAAATCCTCAGGTAAAAACTAAATTAGAAATCCTAAAACTTAAGGGAGAAATTAATAAAATTAAAAGTGAAAAAAAAAACTATTGAATTAATTAATAAACTAGAAGCTGGTACTTTGAAAAAGGTAATACAATTTAAAAAGTACTATTCAATTTATTGAAAAAAGTAAAGAAGATAACCAAATTAACAATATCAAAGATGAAAAGGGAGACATCACCTCTAATCAATAGGAAATTAAGGCAATCATTAAAAACAATTTTTCCCACTTACATAGCAATAACTATGGCAATGTAGATGATGTGGATGGATATTTACAAATATATTTACAAATATTTACAAAAACAAAAACTGCCTAGATAAACAGAAGGAGAAATATAATACTTAAATAACCCTATATCAGAAAAAGAAATTGAACAAGCTATCAAAGAATTCTCTAAGAAAAAAATCCTTGGGGCCAGATTGATTCATAGGTGAATTCTATCAAACTTAAAAAAAAAAAAAAACTAATCCCAACATTACACAAATTGTTTGACAAAGCAAGTAAAGAAGGAGTTCTACCAATTTCCTTTATGACAAAATATGGTACTGATCCCAAAGCCAGGTAGATCAAAAACAGAGAAAGAAAACTAGAGACCAATGTTCTTAATGAACTTAGATGTAAATATCTTAAATAGAATATTAGTAAAACAATTCCAGAAAGTGATCATAAAGGTTATTCATTATGATCAGGTAGGATTTATACCAGGAATGCAAGGATGACTAAATATTAGGAAAAATATACATGTAATTGACCATATCAAAAAACAAAACTAACAGAATTCACATGATTATCTCAAGGCAGAAAAATACAATACTCATTCTTATTGAAGACACTAGAAAGTATAGGAATAGAAGGGTATTTAAAAAAAAATTTTTAAGTATATATTTAAAGCCATCAGCAAGTATCATCTGCAATGGTGATACGTTAGAAGTCTTCCCAATGAGATCATGAGTGAAACAAGAATACCCATTATCAGCTCTATTATTTAACATGATACTATAAACACTAGCAGTAGCAATTAGAGAAGAAAAAGAAATTGAAGGTATTAATATGGACAATGAGGAGACCAAGCTATCACTCTTTGCAGATAATATGGTGGTCTACTTAAAGAATCCTAGGTAATCAATTGAGAAGCTAGTGGAAATAATCAACAACTTTAGCAAAATTGTAGGAAACAAAATAAACACACATAAATCATCAGCATTTCTATATATTTACAACACACCCCAGCATCAAGAGTTAGAAAAAGAAATTCTATTATAATCACCCTACACAATATAAAATACCTAGGAATCTATTTGCCAAGACAAATATAGGAATTATATGAACACAACTACAAAACACTTTCCACATAATTAAAACTAGATCTAAACAATTGCAAAAATCTTAATTTCTCATGGTTAGAATGACCTAACATAAAAAAATGACAATTGTACCCAGATTAATTTACTTATTCATTGTCATATCTATAAAACTACCAAGAAACTTTTTTACTGACTTAGAAAAAACAACTGTAACAAATTTCATTTGGAAGAACAAATGATCAAGAATAACAAGGGAAATAATGAAAAAAATTGGAAAAGAGGGGTCCTAGCAGTATCAGATCTTAATCTGTCGTATAAAGCAGTGGCTATCAAAGCAGTCTGGTAGTGGTTAAGAGACAGAAGGGAGGATCAGTGAAATAGACCTGAGGTAAATTACCTCAGCAAGATAGTGTATGATGAACCCAAAGATTCCAGGTTTTGGAAAAAATCCATTATTTGACAAAAACTTCAGGGAAAATTGGAAAACAGTATAGGAGAGATTAGGTTTAGATCAATATCTCACAGCATACAGCAAGATAAACTCAGAATAGGTGAATTAATTGAATGTAAGGAAGGAAACTCTAAGTAAATTAGGTGAACACAGAATACTATACCTGTCAGATCTTTCAGAAAGGAAAGATCAAGCAAGAATTAGAAAAACAATTACAAAAATGTAAAATAAATAATTTTATTACATTAAATTAAAAAGGTTTTGTACACCCAAAACCAATGCAACCAAAATTAGAAGGAAAGGAACAAATGGGGGAATCTTTATGACAAAAACCTCTGATGAAGGTCTAATTACTCATATATATTAGGAGCTACATCAATTGTACAAAAAATCAAGCCATTCTCCAACTGATAAATGGGCAAGAGACATGAATAGGAAATTTTCAGATAAAGAAATCAAGACTATCAATAAACACATAAAAGTGTTCTAAATCTCTTACAATTAGAGAAATGCAAATCAAAACAACTTTGAGCTACCACCTCACACCTAGCAGATTGGCTAACATGATTGACCAGGAAAGTAATGAATGTTGGAGGGGATGTGGCAAAATAGGGACATTAATGCATTGCTGGTGGAGTTCCAATCATTCTGGAGGGCAATTTAGTGCCTGTATTTTGTTTATATCCCAAAGAGATAATAAGGAAAACGACTTGCACAAAAATATTTATAGCCATGCTCTTTTTATTGGCAAAAAATTGAAAAAGGAGGGTGTACCCTTCAATTGGGGAATGGTTAAAGAAATTGTGTTATCTGTTGGTGATGGAATACTATTGTGCTAAAAGGAGTAATGAACTGAAAGAATTCTATGTGAACTCCAACTCCCTCTAGGAATTGATGCAGAGTGAAAGGAGCAGAACCAAGAGAACATTATTCACAGAGACTGATACACTGTTGTACAATCAATGAAGTGGACTTTTCTACTAGCAGCAATGCAATGATCCAGGACAATTCTGAAGGATTTATGAAATGGGATGCTATATACCTGCAGAGAAAAAAATGGGGAATAGAAACAGAGAAGAAAAACAACCTCTTGATCACATGGAGCAATGGGGATTTTATTTGGGATGTAGACTCTAAATGATCACCCTAATAAAAAAATTAATAATATGAAAAAGGTCTTGATCAATGACACATGTAAAACTGAGTGGAATTTCATGTTAGCTACCGGAGGTGGGTGGGAAGAGGGGAGGGAAAGAACATAAATTATGTAACCATGGGAAATTTTTCTCAATCAATAAAACAAATTTTTTTTAAAAAGTAGATTCTTCTTAGTGGGTCTTTGAACAGTGGTCTTAAAGCAGGTCTAAGTAATTACTTCAAGAGGGATCAGTTGTGTAATGTAGATAGAGACCTGTGTAGGTACAGGTTGAAGCTCCTTTCAAATCTAAGATCTTATAATTTTGTAAATGCCTCTTTAATGTGACAAGATAGAGGAGATTTTATTTTTTGGATGGTGAGGGGTTAGAGGAGGTCATGAAGACTTTTCTAGCAACCCTCAACACACATCACACACTTGACCACCATAGAGACAACTACTATAATGGAATGGGAATAAGATTTGTGTCAGAAGATCTGGTTTTATTCTGGCAAGGCTTTTCCACTAACATTTTGCTCAGCTTTCAAAAAGGGACATGAAATCTGTCAGCATCAGTTTTTCATCTCTTAAAAAATATATAATTAAATTATATTTAAGGTTATTTTGCCAGCTATGATTCTTGGATTCTATTATGCTGTATGTGTAAGTCTGCTCCTACACAATCAGCTTTAAAAAAGTGAAAATAACTGGCTCTTTTAGCTTAATGTGATCAGATCTACTCTTTAGGGCATTTTTAAATATTCTTAGTGACACATATAAGAAAGCAATTGTTTGAAATATCTGCCTAAAGATAAAAGAAATATACTACTGAGGGTCAAGTAATGTTAAGTGATGAGGAATAAAGGAACTCATGAAGGATCACATACTTTTTATTGGATGGACTTCTTAAAAAATTGAGAAAAAATATGAAGGGATTAAATCCAAAAATTTAAAATAACTTTACTTTTATAGCACAACTAATCAAAATCAGATATACTAGAAATCAGGAGTCAAAAAATTGAGAACTCCCCCAAAAGAAGAAATTATATATTACTTTAAACATGAATGAGTCAGGTCCCTGAGAAAGCTTTAGTGCATAAGAATATAGAAGTTGGGGCAGATCCAAATGACGTTATAGAGGAATAAAAGGGGATTTGAACTATAGATTTGGGATAAAAGATTAAAGGTATCAGAAGGCATCAAAACTCAGCCCATAACTTGTCACAAAGTCTTTTAAGAAAAACAGAAAAAAAATTGAGTAGTCTACATAGTATAAGTACCCTGCCTCCAACCTGTCCTCCCACAATGAAGTTGTACTATCAGTAAGATGAATTCAGTTATCATTATTTGCTACTCCCTTGCCACAAATCATTACTCTTCCTAGTGAGCAGATTATCAACTACTTCTGAAGCATCATTACTGAGTTAAAGTGGTTAATCTTAATAGTCACAAGAGGAGAGGAGATAAGAGCAAAGGGAAGGAATCATGTCAAATCTAATACATATTAATGATAAATGAAGATATATTAAATAAAACAATTGCCTTTCCTCTATCATAAAGTTCCATCACTGACCACTTGAATAAATTCTGATCATTTTATCTATTTCTCAAAATTGATTTTATGATTTTAAGACAAAAAAACCCAACAACAACCCTACATCTTTAAAAAACATTATATTGTTTTCCTTAGGTACTTTGCATTACTCATTGTTGTCACCATCCAAGTTAAGTGTTTTTAGGTCTATTATGCCAAAAATGGCTGGGACTTTTAATATCTATTTTTTCAAATCCAGACAGAATCCAGCTTTTGGCTCCTTTCAAAGAGGTCACGTCACACCCTCCACCTTTCATTAATTAAGATGTGCAAATAAAGTCCTTTCCATTTTCTTCCAGGTTCTTGGTTTTCTGCCCCTAATTTTTAAAAATATCTCTGTTCATTTAGTTTGCAATGGAGAAAAAATGCAATTAGAACTGGGAATTTCATGAGCATCTCTGCTTAGGGGAATGAACCTTTGGAGCAGGCTTTTGGCATTACATGGTGATGATCAACCACTGTGTAATTTCTTTTTAGTTGCTTCTTATTTTTATAAAAAAAGTTCTCAAAATCACACTGACCACATCAGATAAAATGAAGCCCTTCAACTAAAAAAAAACCAAGTAAAAGTAAATAACAAAAGTCAATGAAATTCATTTTATAGGCTCAAAAATAATGTGAAGACCCTTAAAATTGGGGTAGAGAATGTCAATAACTCTTTCAGTAATAACTGATTCTGTGGAGTTAAATTACACAGATATATCTGTAATTTTTTTGTTTTTTTTTGTTTTTGTTTTTTCCTATCATAAGGAAAAGTGCAAAAGATATGAACTTTCATGGTTAATGTCACAAACTAAAAATGAGCAGAAATGTTAGATATGTATGTGTGGTATTTACCTGGAAAACAAGTAATAAAAAATTGATAACCTGCTCATGAACAAAGCTTTTCCAAAGATAGAATTTAATCACACTAAATAAAGAAGAATTTCAAACATTTGGCAAAAAAGTCATTTTATGTTATTAAATTATTTTTCTTATATGTCAAAAAGTATTATAAAAAATTTTTGGTTTGTGTTTAAAAGATAATGATGCTTCACATACCTTTCATGCATAAGACAAGATTTATGTAATATATTTTATATAATAATGAGAATGTATATTATAATAACAATTATATAATAATAATAGCTAACAATTATATAACATATTAAGTACTTTAAAATGTTATTGTGGGGTTTTCCTTAATGGACTTCCCTGACCAGCAGGGTCCCACAAGGGAAGGGGCTCACCTTTGTGATGGGACCCGAGGAGAGGTAGGAACCGAGATCCAGGGTGGAAATGAAAGACACGGACAAATCAGTGATTGGATAGGGCAGGCAACCCCTATGATTTTCCTTAAGGTGGAAAATGAGGATAATGGAATACAAGGTGGTTGAGGAGATTAAGATAGAGAATGAAGGCCGAGATGGTTCCAGCCTCGGGGAAGGAGAAGGTCAAGAAGAGAGAGACATAGTGATAGAGGAGCCCAGTGGAGCTCCATGGAAGGGAGAAAGGCCAAGAGGAAGTTCATGGGATTGCCTCTGAATTTATTCATGTCCTGCTTGGGCGGTACTCCCAAGGACGTAGTAACCACATCACAAAGTATAGACAATTAAGATTGGGTGGCAAGGTAGAGGGAACACCTTTGGGCGTGTAGGACATAACCGCGCTTTCCCGGGCAAGTCTCCGAACATGTTAATGGACTTGTGTTGGGCAATAGGTCTCGTGATCAGGTCAAGGTTACCTTCACAAACCTTATCGGTAAAGCCTCATGCTTGGAGACACAGTAGTAATACAGTCATCTATATTTCATAGATGTGAATATGCTTGGGATGCTACAGTTATCTTATTTGGTCTTCACAATGAACCTCTGAGATGGTTTCTTAAATATTGTTCCCATTTTACTGATGAAGAAACTCGGGTTGAGAGGCCAAATCCAGCACTGTATTTACTGAAGCACATAGAAAATGTAGTTATGTTGATATATTTTTTGAGAAATATACTTTTCATAAGGTTTTTCTATTTGAGGTCAGAATCTATCATCAGGGATATCAGAGACCATGATCAACTATGAAGAATTAATTAAAGACTTTGGGAAAGTATCTTGGTCCCAATCCTCACCCAAAGTAATAGCTTCCATATTAGTTTTCTTTTAACATTTGCATTCCACAAATAGTGATGAAGTATAATATACCCCTGGCAGATATTTTCTCATTGTCTCAAATTCACTTTAGGCATAAAAGACCCAATCAGATTTTATGCTGAGTAGGTTTTAAATAAGATTGTGAGAGGGAGTACTGACACCAAGAATAAAGTATTTCAAAATGTTACCCCAGGCAGCCCTGAAACTCAGTAATCTATCTATCTTTAAACAAAGCACCAAGGGAAACCAAATAGAAAGACATGACAGTTCTTTCTAATTTTAACCTCAAAGATGTGGAAATATTTTGGAGTACCTCTCTCTTTCCTTAAATATATATATATATATATTTATATACATATATAATACATATATATGTATTATATATGTATATAAATATATATATGCCTTGACAATATTTACAAGTACCATATTAATAATGCAAATGATAATGCCAATGATAATATTTGTATAGCATTTAAATTTTGCTCTCATATTAATTAACTCATTTGATCTTTACAACCATCATAGGAAGTAAATGCATAATATATTCTTCTATCTTCATGGTATTTACCAGCACCAATTACTTACTTCAGTGGACACAGGATCTCATCAGCCAGGGTACTCTTACCAGGAGTGAAATATGGAATCCATGTACATTTTCCTATTCTGTGCATTTCCTGCCTGTGTCTTTCAGCAAATCTGCCCTAGAGTACTGACTCACTCTGCTGGAGGTCTTTTAATATTCATGAGTACCAGAACAGTCACCATAGAGTATCTCTCACTGCAGCAGAAAGGTGACCCTGAGGATAGGGTCAGCAAAACGAAAATCCTAACAAGTTGCACCATACTAAAAAAAGTTCCAAGTACAACTTGATAATAGATTATTGTCTTAGGAATAGCAGAGCTAAATATGAAGAGCTGCATTAATAAAAAAGTAGATCACCCCAAGTTCGGCATTAATTTGGGTGACACTAAGTCAAAAATTGACTTTTAAAAATGACCTCTAGTCTTGCATTGACCTCTTCCAGATAATGAAAAATCTTGCAGTAAGCTTTTCAGAAACAAATTACACAGGATAAAGGTTGTAGAAAATCATGTGTCATTTAATCATAAATTTTAAATTGAAATTGCTTTATTTGGTATATAAAAGGTTAACAAATAGATGATCAAATACAACTTTATGCAACTGTATTTATATTTCCTCAAATGATTAAGGGGAGGAATATATTCGCTGATTTCTCAAGATTGGAACATTGTAGTCACTTTAAAAAAACACCTTTTTTTTTAAAGATTGATGGATTGATTAAGTGATTAATTAATATAATTTATATTTGAATCGTACTCCTAATTCAATCTATATGCAAGTTCTCTTTTGTGGAAAGGCTCACTTGCTCTCTCTCTGTCTCTCTCCCTCCCTCCCTCCCTCCTTCCCTCTCTCTCTCTCTCTCTCTCTCTCTCTCTCTCTCTCTCTCTCTCTCTCTCTCTCTCTCTCTCTCTCTCTCTCTCTCCCCCTCTCTCCTGGTATTGCTCTTGCTCTCCCTTTCTATGTCTTTGTCTCTCTGTCTCTGTCCCTATCTCTCTGTCTCCCTCTCTCTATTTCTGTCTCTGTCTGTCTGTGTGTCTCTCTCTTTCCCTGTCTCTGTCTCAATGTCTTTGTCTCTGTCTCTGTGTCTCTGTCTGACTGTCTGTCTGTCTGTCTGTCTCTCCTATTAATCACAAGAACTCGTTATCAGGGTTAGACATGCACATGGATGAAGTCAGCTTTGACTAACCAGTAAGTAGCTGCCATGTCTGAACCCTTACAATATTTGCATTTTCTAGTTTAGTGGCAATGAATTGTAACAGAATGAAACTTCCACTCTCTAAAGGTGAACTAACTGGTCCAAAAGAATATGAAATGCCTTACTATAGTAGCAAATATCTGCTCTTTAAAGTTCCCCGGACAAATTCAAACCCGTGCTTCTTACCCTCCTGCCTTCAGATACACTTAACCTAGAGATTTTTATCTCACTTCCCTGCATTCAGGTTTTGTGTCATTCCATAGTGGCAACAGAACAGATTTGAGCATAGCCCCAAATACATTTTATAAGGATAGGGCATGTTTATTAGCCAGCTCTAGTTCTTATTTAAGGCTTGTGAAACCATACTTCCTAAGCTCAGGATTGCAGTTAACAGGAGATTGGGGGCTCAGAAGAGCTTGGGTCTCATTTCGGTTTACTCCATCTTTTATCTTAAACAATGTATTGAACTTTGGCCAGGCCTCATTTTCCTAATTTGAAAAATTAGGCATTATATATTTCTGAAGACATTCTATTTCAAAGGTATGATGCTAGAAAGAACATATATGTATATGTGTGTGTTTAAATGATTTCTTGCCATATATTCCCACGTCAGAAATTTTAAACTTACTTCTACATTCTGAAATTATTCTATAATCTCAACATGCCTCATATTGAATTTTATTTTTTCTTTCCAAATACTAACACTTCTCATTTTTTTCTTGTGCTCTCAGTCACCCAGATTAGAGATATGAGAGTTATTTCCCAAAGCCAAGCAGTGTCGAGTCTTATGTATTATACTTATTTAATATTTTTGTAGTTAAAGTCATTTTCTATTCCTACAGAAACAATCCTAATGAAATCTCATGGAGTTTTTTTTTTTTTTTTGCCTGGACTTTGTCTCTCTGTCTCTGTTTTTCTCTCTGCCTCTGTGTCTCCCTGTGCCTCTGTGTCTCTCAGTTTCTGTATCTCTTTCTATTATTCTTTCTTTCTTTGTCCCTGTGTCTCACTTCTCCTTTCTCTATGTGTCTCTACCTCTCTGGATCTCTGGATATCTATCTGTCTGTCTCTGTCTCTCTCTGTGTCTCCCTCCTTCTTCATATACTCTTATATATCTTGAAATTAATTACTTTGGCCACAAGAAAGTAGGTGATAATTTCTTGACTTCACATCCTTGAAATAAAGTAATCCATACAATATATAAGTATGCATGTGATATGTATATTTGTATGTAGGTATACACATTTCTGTGTGTATGTAAAATTTAAATTCTTAGACCTTTATGCTTTGCAAAATCTTTAGAAGCTAATCAAAGCAACCCATAGATTTGAATTCAAATAACAATGGCAAAGACAACAAAAAATAGGGATAATATTGTAAGAGCTGTGAAAATATATGTTTATGTAAAGTTGGCATGGTTCTGCCTTGATATAACCATTTGAGAAAATAATTTTAAATTATATTAATTAAATAATCAAATTATCCACATTATTTGAATCAGAAATTTTACCATTTATACATGCCTCAAAGAGGTCATCACTTAA
The DNA here is from genome assembly GCF_027887165.1 of Monodelphis domestica. Lineage (NCBI taxonomy): Eukaryota > Metazoa > Chordata > Mammalia > Didelphimorphia > Didelphidae > Monodelphis > Monodelphis domestica. The sequence continues at coordinate 173,724,126 of NC_077234.1, forward strand.
AAGAAAAGTTCTATATAGGATACACTAAGATATTTTTAGCATTATTTTTCATGGTAGCAAAGAACTGGAAAAAATAAGGATGTCCAATCACTAGAGCATGAAAATACATTTTATCATACATGAATGTAATGTCTTTAAAAACAATACTCAATACAAATGTGTGTGAAAAGACTTATATGTACTGATACAAAAAAAGTAAGCAGAAAAAGAAAGCAACATCCACTGACTCAAATGCAAATGGAAAGAATAATTATAAAACAATTGAAAATATACAACACAAAGTTACAACATGCAAGTTTTACTCCAAAGGATAATGGGAAAACAATACCCCCACTACTTTATTCAGGTGAATAAGAGATCCATTCATCTGGAACTCTGAATATAATGCCTTTTTATAAACATATTTTACTTTTTTAAAAAGTGTCTTTTCTTTCTTTAAAAGATTCTTTGCTGGGTGAGATGGTTCTCTGAGAAGAGTTAATAGAATGAATATAGTGGAAATTGAAATTCTAATAAATTGAAAATCTAATAAATTAAAACCCAATAAAATCTCATTTAAAAATTAATCTTTAGACTCTTTCAAAACAGCATTTCATCTTCAATCCTTTATTTTTAGCACTTTTTTGGTCTATGTACTTTCCTTACTTCATTTTCTTAAATGCTAGTTCTATTTTCTCATATAGAACATTAGATATCAGAATGTTAGAATTCAAATAAGGTGCTTTCAATCTTATACAAATTATAAGACTATATCACTATATTAATTATGGCAAATATGGCCTATTTTGAAATTTATTTCTTGTTCTTCTGGCTTGTTTCTGGAAAGATATGGCTTAATTGGGTCTTAGGTAAAGCATACCATTGTCTATTTTCTTTTTGAATAATTTTATGAAGTTTTATAATAAGATTCTTCTCAGAATATCAATATTGTTGCACAGATGAGTTTATTCTCTAACCAAACATCAACTTTGGTTGACACTTTTCTCTATCCACTTGAAAGAGCTATTGTTTTGTTGACTGAGGTGATTTCTTGGCTCTGCTGGCTCCCTCATTAGATTAAATGTGTTATACTAAATTTCTGTAGGGAATGATTACAAAGTCAACATGATACTTATGATCAATTTGTTCTTTCCCAGCATTAAGAGTTTCTTAAGAGTAGTTCAGACTAGAACCATTTTAGCTGCATATGTCTCATCTTTATGCTCCTTATAATTTTGTTTGACTTTTGTTTTTATTCATTGAATATTTAACTTCATGTGCACAAATGCACACAAATAGCTACTTAGGAAATGTGCCATATACATAACCAGTTGTTCATGCTAAAATATGGGAAATTTTTTTTCTCTTTTGCTCTTTCTATTTTCCATCTGTGTTGCTTTTTAGTGCTTGATATTCCCACAATCTTCCTATATATATACTGTTCCTACCCTGAGATATTAACTTATAGATTTCACCCTGTTTGCTCTGTACCTGCCCTAAGGAACTAAGGTAGTAGGAAAAATGCCAAGGAAGTCAGAAACTTTCCTCCCTATTTATCCCTGGCTCTTCAGATTTACTATCTATTTATTTTTGCCATTTTTCATATTGATTCTGTGGCGTTACTTTTTGTTGTTTCTAGAGGGTATTAAGAGAGTTAAGGAAGCTTTATGTACTAGTCCACCATCATCCCACATTTAATCTCAAACCAGTCTTTCAGTATGTTTTTCCCTATTTTTCTTTGTTCTCATCTTCACATTTAAATCACCGAGTTAGATGGGAGAATTTAACAAGTGAATTGTAAAATTTTTCTTCATGGCTTTTCATTCTCTGGAACAGATAATCATATAAACAGCAGTTATCTTAAATGGCATGTTTATACTCATCTTGTTCACTGTAAGGTGAGATTAACCAATGTCCCATGGAAATTTGTTTTGCCTGTGGATATATAATGAAACGAAGTATACCAATTTGGTAGTTAGACTTCCATTTTTTTTCTTTATGTTCAATTTCCTTTCTAGTTTTCTTTACATTAGCAATGGCAACATTAAAGCAGTTCAGTTCCTAGAGTAGTGCATCAACTTACAAGAGAAATATCTAATACTTAGAGTAAGAACTGTTAAATTAGATTGTCTAAAAACTAAAAGAATTCCAAGACTCTTTGTTTTCCTCCAGATGAGGAACCCATATTTTTCTGTCCTGAAATATATATAATTAGAGTATGGACTAGACATCTCAGTGAATTTTGGGAGTAGAAATAAATTCATTCTTTAAACTTAAACTCTCTAATCCATTTATCCAGCCCTAACCTCTTTCCTGACCTCATCTTGCCTCTCTCACTAACAACATGACAAATTTCACTGGAGGGTCTATTGACAAACTCCAATTTATTGCCATGTCCTTTCAATTTTACCTTCATAATATCTCTTGTAAAACATTCCTTTTGCACTCTAGCTTTGCCTTCAGCATGATACAGTTTCTAATTTTATCATGTCTGTAATATTGCAACAGACTAGTGATTATTAAATCTCTCCTTATTCAATTCAGCTATAAATCAAAATATTCTCTCTAAAGGAAGTTCTGATCATATCACACAACCATTTAATAAATTCTAGTGCCTCCCTTTCATTTGTCCTTTTTTTAAAAGTCCATCATGGGGGCAGCTGGGTAGCTTAGTAGATTGAGAGCCAGACCTAGATATGGAAGGTCCTAGGTTCAAATCTAGCCTCAGACACTTCTCAGCTCTGTGAGCCTGGGCAAGTCACTTGACTCCCATTGCTTAGTCCCTACCACTCTTCTGCCATGTAACCAATACCCAGTATTGATTCTAATATTAAAGGTAAGGGTTAACAAAACAGACTAAGCAAGTGAAATGTTTCTTTGATTTTTCAATAGTCTAATATCAAATGTGTCACTGTCCCCAGGATATTTCAAGGATTTGTTAGTTTACAAATAAAGAAACTGAAATATAGAAATTCAATTATTTGTCATAGCAAGCGTAGTTTATAAGAAAATCTCAGTGATGACAAAGACAACACCAATTTTCCTGGGCTTGATCCACAGTCATTAGATAAGTTTTTCTTCAAAGATATGATCATAACTTTCTACGTATCAAAAGAAAGTTCCCAAGAGCCTGAATAGACAGTACTATTACATCTCTTAATAGCTATTTCTGGTTCTAACAAGATAGAATTATTGAAACCTCCTAGACAGTACCACAGTAAAAAAGTTAACATTACTTTTTCCTGGCCTCAGTCTCTATTCCCAAGCAATTACTCCCACATTTCATCACTAGTCATTATTTAAAGGTGTTGTTTTTTTTTAAATCCACATCCCACCATATTTTCTTTTTCTTCCTAACTCCATCATTTCTCCTCCTTTTTAGGTAAAAGCAATGAAAAGCAATTGCCTTTTTCATCCTTCAAAAACTGAGACTTCTTATCCAAATCATTACTATATGTAATTGGGAGTATAGGGTGTCTTAAAAGTCCCAAGAAGAACTTGAGAAATATTTCAGTAAAATCATTTTGCCATGGTCAAAGAGGACATGAGATTCACTGGTATTTCAAAATCTTTACTCTATTAGTTTTAACTACCTCTCAAATTGATTTTTCATTTTAAATAAGAACTGCTAACAAATTGGGAAAAGTTACAGCTTTGAGTTTTATGTCCCTTTCTCCTTATTTACCCCAGGAGTTTCTAATGAATGCTGAATGAATAAAAATCAGACATTAATGGGAATTGAGCATAGAAAGTCAGACCTGGGAAGTATTTCTGAGAATATATTCTGTTGTTCACTCATATTCTATAATAAGAAACTAAGGTCCACGAAATGAAGCAACTGGATAAAGGAAAAATATCAAGTAAAGAATGGATCTGGTAATCAACATTTTATTTGTTGAAAGAATATGAATTTGGATAATTGCTGTCCAGCTTAGAGGGAAAAATAATTTGCTTACCTTAATGCATAAATTGATTATATATTCAATATTTTTCTCATTTCAAAAAAGATGAGCTGTATCATTTAAGTCATATTTGTAAAAATAGTGACATCAAGTTTTCATATAGTTAATTCTGCCCTTAGAGTCAGTAGTACTGAATTTAAATGCTTTCTCTTCTTCCATTGACTAGGTAGCTTACCTTGGGCCAGTCACTAAGTCAATCTGAAACTTGCCAATGTCCTCATGTGTAAAAGATTACAACAGAAATTTACACCACCTTTATGACAATGTTGTTTGTAGGGAAATTGCTTGATATACTCTGTTTTTCACACTGAATTACTGTAACAGAACTAATGATCCTTTTAACATAGGATGAATCAAAATGAAATATGTGCTAATTCTACTTTCTGTACTTTACTTGTCTAGTGGAGAGTAGGCTTCATTTAGCAAGACCCTTTTTCTCCCCAAAGTGGAAAGTCCATTTAAAATAGAAAATTATCATTTATCTGTAAAAAGGCTATTAATAGTTTTACACTGTCTTGTCAGTGATCTTTATTTCCTAAAGTTTCTTTGTATGTAATTTCATTGCAATGTTCAATTCATATTTGAAGAAGTTGACCAGTATAATTTAGTTTAATTTATGAGTATTAAAAATGCCAGCAAACTTTATTTTTCTTTGAAATATCACCATAATGTAGAGTAAATTATCTTATATTTTCATCATGCTTTAAAAGTTTCAAAATTGTTCCATATTAATTAACTCATATAAGCTCCATGCAATCCTATTAGGTAGACACATCAACTATTACTATTCCCATTTAACTAACCGGATAACTGAGACTTTGAGAAGCTAAGGGATTTTCCCAAGAACTTATGGTAAGTGAGTTGAAAACCAATGACATTAACCAATATATTTTTTTTTTAATTTTCTGACCCCTAGGTTGGTTTCTTCCCCTAAACTGTCCCAAATATTATCAAAAATAAGAAACTGAAGATTTTCATTTCAACCTTAAGGGCAAGGAGCTAGAGCAGAAAATCTGTTTTGACATTGCATCACTGACATTCCCCATTGTGACCAGGTATTATAGGTCCTTCTTGTCAGTAGGGGATTTTACATACCATATGGGATGTAATACTTGGACAAAAGAGGTGAACTAAGGACAGTCTTTGACCAGCTTTAATGTATTTAAGTCTCATGTTTCCATTTTTAGAAGATAAAATGATATGACTACTTTTGCAATTTAATCCAGTCATATTTTTAACTCAAGTAATGTCAGCCATATTGTCTAAGTTTATTGTGTATGACTTTTAACTAACATAATATATTTATGATATGAACAGTTAATCACAATCAGAATTATTAAAAAGAAAAGGAAGGTTATTATTCTTTGCAACTAAACTAGCATCAACCTTTTAGGATTCTCTAACATTGAGGACCCCAAACTGTAGACTCAGTGAATTGGTCAAGGTCAAAGATGGGAAAGTCAAATGACAAAGTTCCTTCTTCTTGTGTACAGTTAACTTTAATTGCTTGCTGGAGAGATGGCCAGGGAAAGATAGGATAGAATAAAAGGAGTTATTAATTTACTAAGGTCTCTTTAATGGATATTACTATAATAATGGATGTAAGAAATGTTATGCTTTCATACTTATAGTTCCCAAAAAGAACTTTTTATAGGTTAAGGACACTTTGCTCTGTGATATTATTAAGGATGAATCACTTAATAATATGAGGAAATGAAGCCTTAGGTGAATTTTCAAGATCACTCATCTGTCCAAAACAGATGGCTTTCAAACATTGTTCCAGAGACCATGGAAGTTTCAAAGACCGCTTAGGGGTTCTTTGTAAATAAGAGAGACAAAAGTTTGTGACTGTTTCATCAGCTCCAATTCTCATCTACATGTATCAGTAATATGCCAGTTTTAATTGAATTACCAAATGAACAAAAGAATGAATGAAATAAAACATTTTTAAATTAATATTGTGCACAACACTATCCTCATTACTGGGGATACAAATAGAAAAGTGATAGAGTCCATTTGTTCAAATTAAATTCTAGTAGATAGAGACAACATAACTGCCTGAAAAGGTGAATTTGGGGCTAGTTTACAAAATGGGATCATTATGTTATCTGCAGATTCATTTGTGCAGTAAGAAGGGTAATGGTTTACATCTATATGTGTCACAACAATGTTGAATTAAATAAAGCAGGCTTGATAGGTGGCCTATACCTATAAAGTGCCATCAGTATTGAAAGCATATAGATGGGGAGATTTTTAGGAAGTATCCATTAATTAAAAAAAGTAGAAATAGAGGATATTTTATTTTATGATTAACAGAAAGTTTTATCCTCCACCAATATTACCAATGATAAGCATGCTCTATTTTTCAGTGTGTATCCCTCTCTCTTTTTGACTATATTAAGACGTTTAAGAAACTAAATGCCAAAGTGTTGCTCTTAAATCAATGTTTGAAGCTTAACAATATCAAGGATGCATGATCTTTTTCAATACCAGTCTTTATAAAATGTAACACCTGGAGATAAGATTGTGCTCAGGTGTTAGTGAAATTGTTCTAAATAATGTAGCAATGCATGCACGTAGCATATTGGAAAGGCCACTGGATTTGGATTTTAGATAGTTGTAAGTTTGAGTTACTCTTCCTCCATAAGAGTAAGTTTCTCATTCATACAGGTTATAAGTACCAAAATTAGAATTTGAACTCACAACTTTCCATTTATGCCTCTGTGTGTGTATAATTTGGAAAAATTATATTTCTATTCTCCATTTCATATGATTATGGCATGAAAGATATTTCATAAATCATTAAGGAAGGGCTATGAAAATATGTTTTATTACTGCTTTTTTAAATTTCTAGTGCCATGTTTATATGTAATAATAATGTTAGACCATTGCAAAGTTAATGTTTATAATTGTCAGTGTGTATAAAGTATCAGGCCTTGAGTCAGGAAGATTCTCATCTTCCTGAGTTCAAATCTGGTCATAGACAGTTACTAGCTGTGTGAGAACCTGGGCAAATCACCTAATCCTGTTCTCCACAGTTCTTTCTTCATCTGTGCAATGAACTGGAGAAGAAAATGGCAAAACACTCCAGCATCTTTGCCAAGAATATACCAAATGTGGACCCAAAGATTCAGATACAACTGAAATGACTGAACAACAACAAAATGTTTAAAAACTCTTTCACATGAATTATATTGGAATTTTAATGAGTCTATTAGCTAAGGGACCTAGATATTATTTTTCATATGCCAAATGGAGGAAATGGGCTAAGAAAGTTTAAGTAATTTGCCCAAAGTTGCACAAGTAAATTTCTGAGGTAGGATTTGAAAATCATTCTTTCTGATTCAAAATCCCTCAATCCACTGAGACAGTCATCCATTCCTGATTTCCTCTTACCTAGGAAACCTATAATAAACATGTATTCAATTGGATTGTCAGGAATAAATGAAAAATATAAAACACATTACATGTCATATCCTTTAATTTTGTATTGTTTTGGTTTTCTATCAGAAATAAGAAGTGTTACACTTTGAAAGAGAGATTCATTGAGAAGGAAAAGAGTAGGAGAAGAGAGAGAGACAGGCAGATAGAGGTAGGGAGAGAGACAAAAACAGAGAGCCAGAAAGTGAGAAAAAGATAGGTGCAGTGACAGATAAAGGCAGAGACAAAGAGAAAGATAGACAAAGAAATGGAAGAAAACAAAAGACAAATAGGTATAGAATAAGATAAGAAACAAATGCAACAAAGAAACAAACTATAAAATAGACCAGAACTTTCATTAGTAGAAGATCTCTTTATATAAAGCACAAGGCTAGAGTTTATCTTGTCTGGAGGTAAAATTTGTTTTGAAATGTATGCATTTATATTCACCACCCTACTGATTTTGATGGATTCATTTTTCATTAGTGAGAATGCATGGCATAGTAATGAAAATAATGAATAAATTAAAAATACATTAGAAATGTTAACACATTTACTGCCTACTAGTATTCTAGATGCTATGTAAACAAAAAAAAATTTTTTTCTTTAAATCCCTTGCCCTCAAGTATCTTAAATTCGATTGGAGTACAAGATACTATTCTAGGAGGATCTGAAGACACAAATAAAATAGTTAGACAATCCTTGCCTTCAAGATGTTTACATCATTCCACAAAAAAGGAAACATTTATGGAGGTGTAGGTATTTCTTTTTGTCTGAGGAGCAACATTAATCATTGTATAGAGTCAAGGAAGGCAATCACATATTGCTATGCTCTTGCCAAAAGAAATGGTAGTATTGACTTGATTCTTATTACTGATGTGAGAAAAACAGAACATATAACAAGAAATTTAGAATATAAGGGTGTGGAGAATGATTTGGGACCACTTTCATATCAGAAATAATAAAGGGGAAAAATCTCTTAGATTAAGTACCTACCAAGTGCCAGGCACTGTACAAAGGCTATATAAATATGATCTCATATAGGAAGTTCATATTATCACAAATAGGTGAATTTACAAATAGGGCCATTCAGCTCCTGGGCAGAATTTCAAAATTGAGTGAATTACCTCCTCAATGAAATGGAATAGAATTCCCTTCATAGTAGGGGAAAGAAAATTGAAGGCTAAACATCAAATTTGGACATCTTTCTATTATAATATAAATAAACAAGTATTAACTGCAAATTCTAGTGCTAGTCTCTTCTTAATTTTGTGACTTCTAAATTTGGAATTTCTCTGATACTTTAGGTTTTATTTTCTGTTTATTTGAAAGATCTTAATTTGCAGACAATCCTATTTTATTTACCTTCCTCCCCTATATATCACCAAGATCTCTTTCTCTTTCTATTGTCTGTCCATTTATCTATCTATCTATCTATCTATCTATCGATCGATCTATCTATCTATCTATCTATCTATCTATCTATCTATCTATCTGTCTGTCTGTATATATATATATACCTTTTTGTATATATATATATATACACAAATCTATCTATCAGTATATATATATATATCTATATCTATATGCATACACACACACATATATATAAACATATATATACACACATACATCATTATCATCTATCTACACTCACATACAGACACATGAAAATCTGTTCAAATACTATTAGGAAAATAAGATATTTAAGGAAGGCACTTACAATAGTTCTGCAAAAACAGTCATAATAGAGCCATTTGAATGCATTCTGCTGTTCTCCACACCATTTGCTAGCTTATCTTAACTCCTCCTTTTCTCCACCTTATTCATTGTCTACATTTTCAAAGCAGTTTTCACTGATTATCTATGAGTGCGCCTTTTCTCACCAAATTGCCATATGGGTAGAGAGGCACCTGGCTGGCAAAGGGGAAAAATATTTGAAGATTGAGGAATGATCGTTTGAAGAGAAATAGGAAGTGCCATTTTCAGGAAATCTAGTGAAAAATAAACTTCCCAAGAGTTTCGCCTATCCCCTTTACCGTTCTGTTGTGTTTACTTGAGTAATACAAATTTTGATCTAATCTGTATGTGCCTGCTTTGCAGTATATACATAGTCACTGTGTTTATAGACCGTAATGTCCAATTGAAGTGAATTCCTCCTATGAGAACCAACACAATTCTCCGTAAAACAAATGAAAGTACTGTCTACTTTCAGGGATTTTTTCTGTCTGGTCAGGAAAGAGTCTGGAGATAAAACTACTTAGAGATAATTGTTCCTTATGATAAGTGTATGGATGACAGCTTAACAGTTGTTTGAGAAAGAACAGATAGTATCTCCTTTAAGTAGATATACAAGAGTGATATTTTTATCAGCTATTTCCTCTAGGATTTTACTCAAAATATACTCTCCTGCTTAGTTTCTGGCCACAAAACATACGGAGGGAAAGATAAAACCTCAGACACTTGAGGAACACTTAGCCACTGAGCACCAAGCTTCTTACTACTGCCTAAAGGTTTCCGTTTGAGTCTCTTTGGGATTGCCTATTATTAGGTCTCCTTTATAATGTGAAAAGTGCAGCAAATTTCTGCTATAATATAAGATTTATATATTGTGTAACAGTCCCTCATGATTCAGTTTTTAAAGTGGTTTTTCTGAGCCTGAATAGAACAACAGCACTTCTGAAGTGGATCAGTTGGAAATAGAAGATGTCTGCCCACTATTTCAGTCACAATGGAGTTAGAGAAACATGTTGTAATCTTGGGAAAATTCTTTCGTTCAGGGAGACCTCTGTTTCCTCATTTGTAAGATAAAGGGGTATAGATTATATCTCCAATACTCCAAGATAGTGCTTTATTAGCTCGGAGATCTAGAGTTAGAAAAATTCCTGGGTTCTTAATTTTCAGTTGGAGAAACTGAGACCTGATGTATTAAATGCCTCGGTCACAGGTAATAAAATTCAGGGTTGGGATTTGACCTTTAATCCTTTCAGAGCTAGTACCTTTTCCACTGTACCATAGAAGAAAAGAGTCTCTGGCCCTCTAACATCATCTAGTCTTCTGATAGGGAAAGGTAGAAGAAGAACTAGTAATATTGCATATGGTTGTAAAGAGTCACCTTTCTCTTTTCCTCCAGCTCTATACTTCTCCCTGTGCAATGAAAGAAGTCACCCTGAGCCTGGGCCTTGGGACATGACTTCTAACTCAAAAAGTAATAACTAATCAGCTCCAGGAAGGGGAAGGTGGGGAAATAATGTCCGTTCTCTCCTGACCACATGCCCTTTTACCACATAAGATTCTGACCCCTCAAAGCGCAGTCTTGAGTACTGAATAATCATCATTCCCCAGGCAGGGACCTACTGCTCTCCACCTTGACTGCCCATTACATTCTTTAATCACAGTGAAGGAAGAGAGAAATGTATTAAGCTTAAACTTTATAGCAGCTATACATAAACCTGCCATGCTTTACCACCAGCATGTATGGGTCAGTTCACACTTTTAAAAATCTCTAAAGCAAAAGTTCTTTTTTGTCCATTGGCCACAGCTACAATGCTGATAATTTCTCATTACTGTCTTCCTAGGCTCTAGTTATTACAAAATGTTCAACCCCTAATAATCTGTATCATCTGGAACACTTACTTCATTCCTCACAATCCATCCCCTACAACTGTCCTTTCCCTCACACGCCTTTCCCAAATGGCAACCCACGTTAAAATGAAATCCCCCCATCTCTTTCTGGCTAGGTGGCTGACATGGCCTTAACTTTTGAATTGGCATTACATTTAATCTATTGCACTGCTATGCTTTTTGGCAGGATTTGTGACAAAAGACAGGTTTGTCCTATTCAACGTTTTTTTCAAAGCGATGTTTTTATTGTAAAGAAAATATTAAAAAAAAAACAATTTCTTCCTTGTTCCCATTTCCTGAACTGTACACCTGCAGCTACTTTTAAAACACCTCAATTCAACCTCACAGTACCCTATGAGGTTCAACTTGAATGTTTGAACAGTCTTTGAAAGTTCCAGTGCATCCGAATTTGAATGTGGGACGATAGAAATTCCTAGAAATATACTGGAATGCTTTGAGGCAATTTCCAAAAGATGAACAAGATTATAAAATATTATGAAAATAGAATCAATTGCAAATTATTTTTATGAGACAGAGATAACTGTAAAAAGATACAGCAATTTGTAATGTATAGAGTTCTCTTTTGTGGGGCAATAGAAAAAAAAGAAGATGTAACCCCTCCTCAGGCCATTTTTTTCATTCCTTCAGGATTTGAGGTTCAAAAGTTTTAAATTCTGGGAACCTTCAAAAATTAAACAACACTACCTAAATCATATGATGTTATGTACTGAATTGAGTTTGAAACTAGATTTTTTTTATTATGGGGTTGACCAATTTTCTCATCATTATGCAAGCTGAGATACCATCCTATTTTTAAATACATAATATTCATTTTCCTTTGAGAAACCTGTTTTTTTCCTGTTCTACTTCCTAAGTCCTTCCCCCCACATATTTTTTTTTAATTTGTGTGATGAGGTAGAAGACAAAAAAACTTAGAGAAGAAAGATTTATGAAAGCAGGTGACATAGTAACTACAGGGTTGTATGTGCCTTTAAGGAAACTAACATCATACAATTTGACCTTATCTAACTCTGTCTGGGTTGCTTTCTCTCTTTTTGCACACACATTCTCTCTCTCTCTCTCTCTCTCTCTCTCTCTCTCTCTCTCTCTCTCTCTCTCTCTCTCTCTCTCTCTCTCTCTTTCTCCCTCTTTCTCTCTCTCCCACATACACACACACATACATACATACACTCACACACATTCACTCCCTCAAAAAATCAGAATTCAAAAAAATAAAACATATGAAAAAACCCTAAAGGTAAATTACTCAAAAATGTGGCCATTGACGGATCTGATTATCATTATCTCTGATATGCTTCTGCTTTTACTCCATTAGTTGAGGCCCTGTCTATGTTATCTATAGACAATAAACATTTTTTCTGGTTGTTTTTTTTAATTGATCTCAAAGGAGGTTTTTAGTTTCCTCCCTCTTTAATCTATTCTTCATATAGTAGTCAAAATGATATTTCTCAACCTCATATAATATCATATCATTAACCTACTCAAAGACCATCAGTGCCTCTTTGTTTCTGTTAAAATTATTATAGTAGTTTTTAAGGATTGTCCCAATATTATAACCTTCTTTAATGCAAGATAAGTAGCCTGTTTGCTGCTGCCCAGTCACTATATTCCACTCCATGCATCCATCTTTATACATGCAGATATGGTGGTTCATCACTTCTGTAATGTGTCCCTTCCTCTTGTATTCTTCTAGAATTCCTTACTTCCCTCAAAACACATTTCAAATGTGAACTTCTATGCAAGATATTTCCTTAGTGGGTTAGTGCTTTTTTTCTCTTATAATTATTATGTAAAACATTTGCTATAATTTTACATTTACTGATATTTACATATGTGTGCAAAAATATGTACACATCCACATATGTGTATAGGAATTCATTAAATATAATGATTAAATCCTATGTGTAGATATTTACACACATATACATACATGTACACAAAAACATATATTAGGGTTTAAAAAGAATGTGAATTTAGAATGGAGATTTAGGAAATGCTGGTTGACTTACTGTGATTCAAATGAACCTGTATCCATCCTTGAAAAAGAGTTTCCAGATACCATGGATATTGTTTTTTCATGTGAAACAGCTTTTGTATGAACCAATCATAAGTATAACGTATTTACTAGTAGAATAATACTCTTCCTTTTTTAATACCTTGAATAACATGATGCCGTAAGACACAGATACTAACATGTTTTCAAACTCTAGTGTTAGAGGTGCTAGTGAGTGCTATTAAGTTCTTGCTGTTGGTTTAAGTTTCACTTCAATGATTTATCTTATATTTTTACCTTTTCTATCTTCCTATCTATTCATCTGTCTATACATATACCTTCTGTTCAGCCATAACATGATTTTTAAAAAGTAATTTATTTCCAACATGATGAATATATTAGGGACCAATTTGAGAATTATGCACATTCATATTTGCTTATGTTTAATTTCATCTATAAGAAACAGTGAGAATGAAGGAAATGGTAAGGCTTCATAATGACTTCAAGTTGTAATCTTTCTGATGCCCATTTCCATAAGCAAAGCAACTCTTTTATAAAAGTAAAAAAGCTATATATATTTTGTAACTTCTGATATGGTAGAAACTGCTAGGAGAGGAGGACTTAGCTACATTAATGCACCAAACATTCCTCTCCCATTCTAGATTCACTAATGGTTACAGAATATAAACTAGAAGGGTCTAGAAGACGGGACCACCAAGGCCATCCTCTAGCCTGTAGCCATCTGCTTTACCAGTTTGGCCACCAGAGCACACCCATCTAAGATGGAAATAAGGCCATGATTTTCTGTAGTATTTTGGTATTTTTGCCTTTTTTATATGTATAAAACTGTAATATCATTTTTTTAGGTTTCCATCATTTTTCAACTTTGACAGTGGTACTCCAACTACAATCTCCCCAATAAGATGTGTATTTTTTATTGTACGCTTTTGCATAGTGACATGATTTTTTTAGCATCTATATATTCTTATAGCAGAAATGACTATATAGAGTGTCCAACAGTCTTACAGGAATTTTAAGCAATTTCATCTATACACATAGATATGAATCTGCATACATATAAATACACAAAACCTCATGAATTTAGATTTTGGAGGCACCTCACATAAATAATATCCACATTTATGAAATTTGATAGGATAAAAATCAAATTTATTACAATATTATTTATTTCTGTTATAATTCAAATGTTTTATTTTATACAATCAAATTATTATGAAAAGGGATTCATAGATTTCATCATTAGACTGTCAAATGAATTCATAACATAAAAGAATAACCACTAACACATATTTGTCAGTGGAAGCCATAGTCACGTTTAATTAAATAAGTGATTTTAATCAGTTCTTCCAAGGAGAAATACTAAATATTAAAGATACCATCAAATATTTATTATGGTAAGGAAGTATTATAATTGGTAAAAAAAAAACTCTCTTTTATAAATTTTACCTGAAGAGACAAGCTAGTAAATTCTAAGTATCCATTTATCTCACCAATCATATTACATGGAGACCACATTTTTGGCAATGATCCAAATGAATCAGTAGACTTTTCCTTCAGAATGAAATCATCTGAAGATATTCACAGATAATACTAATTTTAAAAGTAGATCTCATTTATCATGGAAATGCACCATAATAATTTTGCTTGTTTTTTCATTGTAAGGATATTTTCCTATTGATTATACAAATACAATTCCATGATTTGAAATAAAAAAGAGGTATGAGGAATTGAGGAAGAATTATATATGTATTTAGATCATCTGTAACAGGATTGTGTTGGTATTAAATGTTATCTTCATTATGACCATTCCTCTCATTATTTTAGATACTATACTAGAGGAGGGTGGAGCCAAGATGGTGGAGTAGAGGCAGAGAAAGCTTGAACTTCTCAGAGAAACCTGACCTTAAAGTAACACTTCAAAAAGAATTTTGGAGGGACAGAATAAATATGGGGATGAAGTGAAGTACATTTCATGCAAAAAAAAAAAACAACTTGAAAAGAGACAGGCTTTTTTTCACTAGGATGAGTGAAGAGCACAGCCAGCATCAAGACCACATCAAGGAGATGCACCAAAAGTCAACAACAAGACCCTACTAGTCACCCCTATTGCTCCAAGTTCTGAACCTGGGTCCAAGCCAAATTCAAAATACAATACCCATTACTATTAAAAACAATAGAGAGTATGATAATAAATTGACTTTCTTTAAAACAAGTATTATCTGTCTAAAACCATCAGTCAATATCATCTGTAATGAGGATAAACTAGAAGCTAGCCCAACAAGATCAGTGTGAAACAATGCTACCCATTAATACCACTATTTCTTAGTAATGTACTAGAAATGCTAGATTTAGCAATAGAGTAAATGAAATTGAAGGAATTAAAATATACAATAATGTAACTAAACAATCATACTTTGCAGGTGATATGAAGATATACTTAGAGAATCTGAGATAATCAACTAAAAACACTGGTTGAAATAATTAATAATTTTAGTAAAGTTGCAGAATACAAAGTAAACCCACATAAATAAATAGCATTACTATATATTGACAACAAAGTCCAGGAACTAGAGATAGAAAGAGAAAATCTATTGAAAATAACTTTAGATTATAAAAAAAATCTGGAAATCTACTTTCAATGATAAACACAGGTCTAATATGAACACAATTACAAGACATTTCACACAAATGAAGTCAGGTGTAAACATTTAGAAAAATTATAAACTGTTCACTGTTAGGCTAAGCTAATATAATAAAAATATAATCATACTGAAATTAATTTACTTATTCAGTTCCATATTAAAAATCATTTTATGGAACCAGAAAAAGTAATTACAAAATTCATCTGAAAGAACAAAAGATCAGTTATCAAGGGAATTAATGAAAAAAATTATGAAGGAAAGTAGCCTAGCAGTAACAGATCTCAATGTGTACTATAAAGTAATAATCATCAAAAGAAAATGTTAGAGAGGGCAGAATCAAGATCATTTCTTAGAAGCAACAAAAGTCCATTTCTCTCTGAAAACCCTTCCACACCAATCAAAAACAAAGTACTTCAAGGGAGACAGAAAACAAAATCCAATGACAGGAGAATGCTACAAGAGACTCCTGCTTGACTCAACTTAAAAGGTAAGTAGAGAATGTTGAATTCTCCATTTTAAGGAAAAGAAAAAAAGAAGGTCCTAGTGCTCCTCCTCTACCTACTGTGCTGAGACTCAAACAGACAGAGGGATCTCAGGGAGATGGCTCCACCCAGGATGGAGTGCCTTGATACCTCAGCTACATGAAGCTCAGGGCTCTGACCACACCTAACAGAGAGGCAGCTGGAGGAAAGGGACAGAGGAAAGAAAGTCTGGTAGTGGCATTCAGCCACCACTCCTCAATCTTGGGCCTCAGACTCTGGAAGTTTTGACCTCAGAAAACATTCAGCTCTGCAGATCAGCTCAATGGGCTTAATCCAGTTTATCAATAGTGTAGAGGAGAAGCCTCCAGAGGGCAGAAAAGCCTAACCTCAAATAGACAGAAAGCCAAACTCAATAAGACAGACACAGTTCTCTCCTACTCAATCCAACCTAAAAGGTACACAGATAAAGTCGAATCCTCAGGTATAAGGGAAAGATCCAACACCTCTACCCTACCTACTGCACTGAATATGACTCAGTGGGATCCCAGGATAAATCTTGGAATCATGACAGAGTTCTTTGATCCCATCATGGGAAACCCAGGGCTCTGACCTGGCAGCTGGCAGTAAGATGGCTGGCAGAAAGGAGTATGGAGGAAGACTGAGGGAAACTACCTTTAGCCACCACACCTTCACTTTCACCTTCAGCTTCTGCTAGCTGCTGGGGTAGATCTGGCCTCAGGGCACATTTATATAAAAAGTCAGTTCCATCAGCCTAATCCAATTAGTCATCAGAGCAGTAAAGAAGCCCCTTGAGGGTAGAAAAGCCCCAAATCACAGATCCAGCAAATAAACAAAAGAGCAAAAATACAACCAATAAGGAGGGGGATGGAAGAAAAAACAATATGAGTAAACAGAAAAAGAAAAAAGAAATTTCAATCAACACCTTCTATTCAGGTAATGAACAAATAACAAGTGGAACAGAAGTGGACCAAGGAATTCCAAGCAAAAACTCAGAAATTCTAGGAAATTGGACCTAAACTTTGGAAGAACTCAAAACACAATTCAAAAAACAATTAAGAAAGGCTGAAGAAAATTGGGAATAGAACTTAAAAAGCAAAAACGGTCATATGGAAACAGAGGTACATGAAATAAAACAAGAAAATAAGATTTTCAAAATTCACCAACTCAAAAATGAGGCAAAGAGAGTAAAAGATAAAAATAATGACCTACAAAGAAAAACAGATCAAAAGAAAAAGGAGGATCAAAAAGCTAGGGATGAAATTCAGTCTTTGAAAATTAGAATTGAACAACTAAAAGTGAATGACTTCCACAAGGTAACAAGAATCTTTAAAACAAAATCAAAAGAATGAAATAATTGAGGAAAATATGAAACACCTCATTGATAAAACAACAGACATGGAAAACAGGTCTAGGAGAGACAATTTAAGAATTATTGGACTACCTGAAAATCCTGACAAAAGATAAAGCCTGGAAATTATCCAAGAAAACTGCCCTGATATTGTTGAACAAGAGGGTAAAGTAGAGCTTGAAAGAATCCACAAAGCACCTCCTGCATTAAATTCCCTGTTTATAATGCCCAGAAATGTTATAGCCAAGTTCAAGAACTTCTATACCAAGGAAAACACTGCTAAAAAGAAACAATTGAGATATCATGGAGCCATGATCAGGATTACACAGGACCTTGCTGTACCCACACTGAAGCACCAGAAGGCATGAAATATGATATTCTGAAAAGCAAGGGAAATATGTCTATAACAAAGAATGAATTACCCAGAAAAATTGACTATATCCTTGCAGGGTAAAGTAAGGTCATCTAATAAAATAGAAGATTTCCAAGTATTCCTGAAGAAAAGACCAAACATAAAGAGATAATTTGATGTTCAACTTCAGAACTCAAGAGAATCACCAAAAAATAATTTAAAAAGGGGAAAAAATTAAGGGACCCAATAAGTTCAAATGATTTGCACACCTATATGAAAAGATGATATTGGTAACTCTTAAAAAATTATTGCTATCATCTGGGTAGCTAGAAGAAGTATACTTAGAGGGTAAAGTGATAACTCTTTAGGATGATATATCAAAAAAAAACTAGAAGTAAAAAAGAGGATAATACTAAGAGAAATGGGAAAAGAGAAAAAATGTGGTAAATATATAGTTCATAAAGATGCACATAGTGGGAGGTGGGGAGAAGACCAATATAATGTA
Organism: Monodelphis domestica; assembly: GCF_027887165.1. Taxonomy (NCBI): domain Eukaryota; kingdom Metazoa; phylum Chordata; class Mammalia; order Didelphimorphia; family Didelphidae; genus Monodelphis; species Monodelphis domestica. Next base: position 173,742,496 of record NC_077234.1, read on the forward strand.
AGAGTGAAAGAGGTTGTGACATGAGTTAAATAAATTGTACAAAAAATCAAATCATTCCCCAATTGCTAAACGGCCATGGACACTTTCCATTACTTTTGGAAGATTTGGATGCATTTATTTGAAGGTCCTCTTCTGCTATTTCTTCTGTAGTTTGGAATTCTCCTCCATAACAATTTTCTAGGATCAGAGTCTTCTTCTTTTTCTTCTTGGGGTTGGGAAGTTGAGTGAGGTGGGTAGGCTCTCTGTGTGTATGGAGCTAAGGAGCATGGTTCTTGCCTGAGGCCATCTCTCAAGTCTCCATGGCTTCTACTGTTTGAAACCCTTCTCTAAGTTATCTCCCCAACTGAGGTGTGCACTCTTCTGCCTGTTGGGGTCTCAAGTCTAGTTGATTTCAGGGGTAGGCCTTTGGTGGTCTTAGTCAGTTGTCAAGGACCTAGAGGTGCCCCTGGCTTACTCACTGATTCTAGCCTGAGCTAGTTCTGAATCTAGCTGGAGCTAGAATCTGAATCTAGTGGATATTGGCTAAGAAATAGAAAGGTGGATCAATGGAATAGATTAGATACACAATACAGGAAGGTAAATGACCTTAACTATCTAGTGTTGAATAAACCCAAGGATCCCAGCTTTTAGGAAAAGAACTCAGTATTTGATAAAGCCTGCTAGATAGAAAATAGTATGTCAGGAACTAGACATAGAACAAACAAGGTCAACATGAGTATACAATTTAGACATAAAGGGTAATATCATAAGTAATTTAGAGAACATAGAATAGATTATCTGTCAGATCTATGGGTAATAAAATAATTTATGAAAAAACAAGAAATGGGAAATATAAGATGTAAAATGAATATTTTTATTTTATTAAATTTAAAAGTTTTTATACATACAAACACAATGGAACCAAGATTAGAATGGAAAGAACAAATTGAGAAAAAAGGTTTGCAGGAAATTTCACTCCTTAAGGTCTCATTTATCAAAATATAGAAAATGAAGTATAAAAATACAATTCATTCGCCAATTGACAAATGGACAAAGGATATAAACAAGCAGTTTCAAAGCTATCAATACTCATAAAAATCACTCTTGATTGGAGAAATGGAAATTAAAACAACACTGAGGCATCACCCCACATTTATCCAATTGGCCAATATGAGAATAAAGGATAATGATAAATGTTGGGGGGATGTAACAAAAATTGGGATACTAATGCATTGTTGGTGGTGGTGTGAAGTGATTCAATCATTCTAGTAGACAATTTGGAATTATATCCAAAAGGCTATAAAAATGTTCAGATCCTTTGATCCAATCAGGAAGATCAAAACATATTATTTTTAAGTTAATTTTTGCTTTTTGTTTTGAGGTTTTGATTTTTTATTAGTATTTTCTTACAACTATGAAATATATAGAAATATATTTTTATATGAATATGAAATGGCTTACTATCTCCATGAAGTGGGAGAGAAGGAAGAGAGGGAGAATATTTGTTTCTTACAGTATAAGAAAATATATTTTGAAAATTATTATCTTGTATGTGGGGAAAATAAAATATACATTTAGATATAGATTATTTATATATAAATACATTTAAAATATAGTATATGGGGTGATGAATATTGTGTATAGGTGATATTCTTTTTTTTCTGACTGACTTTTGAAGCAACTGAAATTTTCTACCTGAACCATGGTTGGAACTTCTGCTAATTGCTTTACCAAGTAAAAAGCATTTTTGTATCTGTTTTAATGACCTTCGTTTTAATTGATTATTGCCCCACCCTTTCCCAGAAACACTTATATAACCATTAAAAATAATAGTGTCAATGTCAGTCACACAAAAAAGGAACAGGCACTAGGACAGAAGCATAGGGGCATATATACCCTCTGAAAAATAATCGGGCAAAAGTCATGTATAATTCAGGCACATAAAAGGGTTGGATTTCAGTAGCTAAAGCATAGTATGCAATTAGCTTCACATGCCAAGTTTCCCATGCCACTAAAGTAGCTGTACGTTATCAATTATTGGTGTTCATGTGTATGCACACATAACACGCTGAATTCTGCTTTCATGTTGAAAAGATTTAAGAATTTTGTTGAACAAAGGCACTCTGCTACATTCATTTGCAAAAGGATATAATTAGTTATTCTTTCAGTTTCCTCGATAAAGATGGAATATATGAAAAATAATAGGCTGTCAATACACTAAAGGGTTAGTAGTATGAATTCAACAAAGGAATATATTTTAAGGCAACAACAGTTTATTATTTCTGAATATCTGTGGTATTTTGGGAGAACTTATGGCATGAAAGCATGTGTTTAAGATGCAAAGTAACTATATTTATATTTTATTTATTTTTGTCCCAAAGTGCTAAAAATGAAACCAATCACAAAACGTTTGCCAGCTGTAAATTTATAAAGCACAATAGGCTAGAAAAATACAGCTCTGAGAAAATTAAATAATTTATAAGCACACACTTTTGCCTGCAAAAAGGAGCAAATTATGTTATAGTCATATATCTGAGCTGACAATGATTGAAGTGGAAACGAAAGAATGCAATGAATATTAATATATATTCACCACACCTGTGTATGGAATTATGTCATTAAATTTAAGATGGACACATTTGTCAAAAAAACTCTGAATGCTTAAAATTATATTTTATTAATTTCTCTTTTGTCTGTAGTATTACTATCAAAAGTAAATAAGAAAAAATAGGGAAAGCATTTGTATAATTTGTAAATGCACTAAATCAGAATTGACTATTACCTATAGAAGTTTCCTATTTTAATCAATTGAGTGAATATATTATGTTAGATAAAACAAATTTATAACTTTTTGCTGATCGCAAGGCATTTAATAGCTATCATGGGATGTCCAGGCAATACTAGTACCTCTAGGGAGAGGCCTTATCAAGCCTTTTTTAGTTTTCAACTAGTATTGAAAGCATTTACCTGTAGTGTTCTTCTCTTACTTATGACTCCAAAAAGCTGTAGCATATTCAGGAGCTAAACTGATAATACTGGTTTGGCAGATGGGCTAAAACATGCTAAGGATAGTCGACAATGCTTAAATCAATTGGTGATCAAGGGAGATGAATAGTCTAAGAATGTGGAGATTTCTCCTGGTGGAATAAATAGATAAGAATTGTCCAAATACCCATGAAACAGTTGGAGCAAGCTCTCTGGAAAACTGAGGTTGCTAAGACAGTGAAGATGCTGAAGTCATCTACTGCAACTGTGGCTATTATCAATCTTCCTAAATTTTGTCTTGCCAGTGGATTTTGATGGCTATGGAAACAAGAGTGAGCCTGAAGACTCATGCCTCAATAAAATCCAATTTATGCTTAAGATATCATTCATCATGATGTCATTGGTTTTCTCGGAAAATGAAGTTCCAGCAACAAAAAACAACCAACTATCATATAACTTTATCATGTAAATATGGACTTTTTGATAGGAGGGTGGGTACCTCCTTGCTTTTTTATTTCATTGCTGTGGGGAAATGTTAGTGTGGAAATTTCTTCCATCAATGTATGCCAATAATTGGTCTATAATATAACTTTAGTCACTGAAAGATGAGATGATTTATATTAGGTCACATTATTAGAGGTAGGAAATATAAACACAAATTTTTGTGTATTTAAGACTGACCCTCTAATGATTACATCATTCTGCTCCTTAATTATGAAAATAATTAGAGAAAATGTGTTCTGCCAATACTTAAAAATTAACATTGATGAAATTAAAGTTTTTTAAAACACTTTCTTTTTAGGGACAGCTAGGTGCTCATTGTATAGAGAGCCAGGCTATAGAGGGAAGGTCTTGGGGTTCAAATCTGACATCAGACACATTATAGCTATGTGACCCTGGGAAAGTCACTTAATGCCCATTTTATCATACATTTCCCACCTTTCTTCTTTGGAATCAATATATAGAACTGATTTTTAAAATTTTTAAATAAATTTTTATTTAATGAGATGATTTAGAATATTTTTCCATGGTTACAAGGCTTATGTGCTTTTTTCCTCCCATTCCCCCCATCCCCTTTCAATATCTGATGCCCAATTCAACTGGGTTTAACATATGTCATTGATAAAGACCCATTTCCATATTATTAATATTTGTATTAGGATGATGGTTTAGTGTCTACTGTCCCAGTCATGGGTCCATCAACCAATGTGATCAAGCAGGTGTTTTCTTCTGTGTTTCTTTTCCCACAGTTCTTTCTCTGTATGTGAATAATGTTCTTTCTCATATGTCCCTCCGAATAGTTCTGGATCATTGCATTTCTACTAGTCGAGAAGCCCATTACATTTGATTTTATCACAGTGTATCAGTCTCTGTGTACAATGTTCTCCTGGTTCTGCTCCTCTCGCTTTGCATCACTTCCTGGAGGTCTTTCCAGTTCACATGGAATTCCTCCAGTTTATTATTCCTTTGAGCACAATAGTATGCAATCACCAGCACATACCACAATATATTTAGCCATTCTCCAATCATAGGGCATCCACTCATTTTCCAGTTTTTGGGGGGGTATTTTTGCCACCACACAGAGTGCAGCTATGAATATTCTTGTACAAGTCTTTTTCCTTATTATCTCTTTGGGGTACAAACCCAACAGTGCTATGCCTAGAGCAAATGACAGGTAGTCTTTTAGCTCCCTTTAGGCATAGTTCCAACTTGCCTTCCAGAATGGTTGGATGAATTCACAAGTCCACCAGAAATGCATTAATGTCCCACTTTTGCCATACCCCTCCAACATTCATTACTTTCCTTTGCTGTTATGTTAACTAATCTACTATGTTTGAGGTAATACCTTAGAGTTGTTTTGATTTTCATTTCTCTGATTATAAGATATTTAGAACATTTTTTCATATGCGTATCAATAGTTTTGATTTCTTTATCTGAAAATTGCCTCTTTCTGTCCCTTGCCCATTTATCAATTGGGAAATGGCTTGATTTTTTGTACAAATGAATTAGTTCCTTATGAATTTGAGTGATTAAACCTTTGTCAGAGGTTTTTGTTATAAAAAATTTTTCCCAATTTGTTTCTTCCCTTCTAATTTTGTTTACATTGGGTTTGTTTGTACAAAACCTTTTTAATTTAATGTAATCAAAATTATTTATTTTCCATTTTGTAACTTTTTCTAACTGTTGTTTGGTTTTAAAATCTTTCCTTTCCCAAAGATCTGACAAGTATACTATTCTGTGTTTACGTAGTTTATATATTGTTTCCTTCTTTATGTACAGGTCATTCACCCATTCTGAGTTTTTCTTGGTGTAGGGTGTGAGATGCTGATCTAAACTTAATCTCTCCCCTACTGTTTTCCAATTTTCCCAGAAGATTTTGTCAAATAGTGGATTTTTGTCCCAAATGATGTGATCTTTGAGTTTAACGTAGACTGTCTTACTGAGGTCACTGACCCCAAGTCTATTACACTGATCCTCCCTTTGGTCTCTTAGCCAGTACCATATGGTTTTGAAGATCACTGCTTTATAGTGCAGTTTAAGATCTGGTACTGCTAGGCCTCCTTCCTTCACATTATTTTTCATTATTTCCCTTGATATTCTTGATCTTTTGTTCTTCTAAATAAACTTTGTTATTGATTTTTTCTAATTCTGTAAAAAAGTTTTTTTTGGTAATTTCATGGTTATGGAGCCAAATAAGTAAATTAGTTTGGGCAGGATTGTCATTTTTATCATGTTACCTCATCCTACCCATACGCAATTAATGTTTTTCCAATTATTTAGATGTAGTTTTAATTGTGTGGTGGGTGTTTTTAGTTGTGCTTATATAGTTCCTGGGTTTTTCTTGGCAGGTAGATTCCTAAGTATTTTATATTATCTGTGGTGATTTTAAAGGGAATTTCTCTAACTCTTGCTGCTGGGATTAATTGGAAGTATATAGAAATGCTGATGATTTATGTGGGTTTATTTTGTATCCTGCAACTTTGCTAAAGTTGTTGATTATTTCGACAAACTTTTTAGTTGATTCTCTAGGATTCTTTAAGTAGACCATCATGTCATCTGCAAAAAGTGATAGCTTGGTCTCTCATTGCCTATTTTAATATATTCTATTTCTTTTTCTTTTTTAATTGCTATTGCTAGTGTTTCTAGTACCATGTTAAATAATAAATGTGATAATAGGCATCCTTGATTCACTCCTGATCTTATTGGGAATGCTTCTACTTTATACCCATTGCAGATGATGTTTGCTGATGGTTTTAGATATATACTGTTTATTATTTTTAGGAAAGGCCCTTCTATTCCTATGCTTTCTAGTGTTTTCAATAGGAATGATTGTTGTATTTTATCAAAGGCTTTTTCTGCATCTATTGAGATTATATATTGAGATATATTGTTGATATGCTCAATTATATGAATGGTTTTCCTGACATTGAAATGTCCTACCATTCCTGGTATGAATCCTACCTGATTATAATGAATAATCCTTATGATCACTTGTTGGAGTCTTTTTGCTGGTATTCTATTTAAGATTTTTGCATCTATGTTTATTAAGGAAATTGGTCTGTAGTTTTTGTTCTCTGTTTTTGATATACCTGTCTTTGGTATCAGTACCATATTTGTGTCATAAAAGGAATTTGGTAGAACTCCTTCTTTGCTTATTATGTGAAATAGTTTGTATTGTATTGGGATTAGCTTTTTTTTAAAAGTTTAATAGATTCCCTTGTAAATCCATCCACCCCTGGAATTTTTTTTAGAAAGTTCTTTAAGTTCTTTATTTGTTGTTTCAAAGTACCAGATTCTTGTCTTGTTTATTAATTCAATAGTTCTTTTACTTTCAATTTTACTAATTTCTCCTTTAATTTTTAGGCTCTCTAATTTAGTTTACAGCTGGCAATTTTTAATTTGTTCACTTTCTAATTGTTTTAATTTGCATGCCCAATTCATTGACCTCTGGCCTTTCAAATTTGTTAATATATGAACTCAGGAATATGAATTTCCCCCTAAGTACTGCATTGGCCACATCCCATAGATTCAGAAAGGATGTCTCATCATTTTCATTTTCTTCAATGAAATTATTACTAGTTTCTATGATGTGTTCTTTAACTAACAGATTTTGGAAAATCTTATTATTTAATTTCCCATTAATTTTTTATTTCTGTCTCTATGTATTCTTATTATTTTATTGCATTGTGATCTGAAAAGGTTGCATGTATTATTTCTGCTCTTTTGCACTTGTTACGATATTTTTATGCCCTAGTACACGGTCCATCTTTGTGAATGTACCATGTGGTACTGAAAAGAAGGTGTATTCATTTTTGTACATATTTATTTTTCTCTACATATGTACTAACTCTAATTTTTCCAAGATTTAATTCACTTCTTTTACCTCTTTATTATTTATTTTTTGGTTTGATTTATCTAGTTCCAATAGGGGAAGGTTCAGGTCTCCTACTAGTATAGTTTTTCTATGTATTTCATCCTTGAGCTCCACTAGTTTCTCCTTAAGAAATTTGAATGCTATGCCATTTGATGCATACATGTTGAATACTGTGGAAAGGAAACAAGACTAACAGTTGGTAGGGGAAGGGTCAACTGGGAGTGGCAGTTGGGTCTTGTGACTAGCACTTCCTTCCTGTGGTGGGGGAGTTGCTTCCTGGTATGGGAGGAGAGAGGAGCTTGTTCAGCCCAGTCTGGAGTGGCATGTTCTTCTTGGTTCAGCCCGAAGACACTGGTTTCTGAAGGTTATGACTGTTCTTATTTGCTTTCTGTCTACTGCTAAGCTTCTGAATTAGACAAAGCAGGACTGATATAGAGTAGAGGGGAGTGTGAGAACCCTCCACCAGTCTCTGGGGCCTGGCCTCAATTCTGAAACTGATTTAAAAACTCCAATATCAACTGGTTAATAAACTTGATATTATTTGAATTCGCAGTCAGATAAGTGGACTATCTTTTCTGGGCATAGAGAGAGCTGAACACCAGTTCAGTCATTCAACAACAAATAGTCTTTATTGGACCCCTGCTGTTTCCTCTCAGCAGGGGGCATCTCCCTCCTTTGCCTCACCAAGCAATATTCCAACTCTCCCCTTAAACTCCATACTCCATACAAACCTCCCATATTATTCCCCTGTTTTGCAATCCTCCATTTCCTTTCCCAATAAATATTACAGTACTGATATTTCCTCATTGTTTAGACTGCCTTTTATTAGGATGTAACTACCTTCCTTATCTCTTTTGACTAGATCTATTTTTACTTTGTCTTTGTCAGATATCATGATTGTGACTCCTGCCTTCTTTTACTAGGTTGATGTCCAATAAATTTTGCTCCATCTGATTACCTTTACCCTATGTGCATCTACCTTCCTCATGTGTGTTTCTTGTAGACCATATATGGTAGGATTTTGGTTTCTAATCTCCTCTGCTTTTTGTTTCCCCTTTATAAGTGAGTTCATCCTATTCACACTCAAAGATATGATTACTCCATTTGTATTCCCCAACATTTTGATTTTCTCTCCTTGTCCTTCCCTTTCTTCTTTCATCATTTCCTTCTACGCCAGTACTGTTTTTAATCATTCCCCTAATCCCCACCCTTATTTTACTTTCCTTTCTCCCCCCTCCCTTCTTATTCATATTTTAGTTTTATTTTTCAGTCTTTTTAAGCTACCCCACACACTCTCACCCCTTGTATTGCTCCCATCCCACCCTCCCTTTCTGCCCCCTCCCTTTTTATTGCCCTTTTATTTTTATGGTCTATTAAATTCCCTTCCCTGTCTCTTTCCCCCCTTTTTTTCTAACTCCCTGCTGCACTCCCCCCTTTAATTTTCCCCTCTCAACTTCCCTATAGGGTAAGATAGAATTCAATACCCCAGGGGATCTAGATATCTAGATGCTCTTCCCTCTTGGAACTGATTCCACTGAGAGTAAGGTTTGAGTATTACCTTTTAGCACTCTCTTCCTCTCCTTTTTATAGTTCTATTCTTCCCCCCTACTCCAGTGTGCCTTTTTGTATAATATAGATTATTCTAATTTTCTCATTCCTTCAAGTTTCTTTTGGTGCTATTTTCACTCTCTTCCCCTTTCTCTCTTCATATATATATATGATTTAATCCACTTGGTGACCCATTCTCTACCTATGGACAACCCTTCCAACTACTATAATAGTGACTATAATTTTTGACAGTTACAAATAATGTTTTTCCATATAAGAACATAAACAATTTGGCCTTATTGAGGCCCTTAAAGAAGAAGAAGAAGAAAATAAGAACCCTCTCTCTCTTATTTACCTTTTCATGTTTCTCTTGGTTTTTGTATTTCAATGTCAAATTTTCTGTTTAGTTCTGGTCTTTTCCTTACAAATATTTGGAAGTCTTCTATTTTGTTGAATGCCCATACTTTCTCCTGGAAGCATATAGTTATTTTTGATGTGTAGGTGATCCTTGGTTGTTGATCCAATTCTCTTGTCTTTTTGAATATAGTATACCAAGCCTTGTGGTCTTTTAGTGTGGAGCCTGCCAAATCCTGTGTAATCCTGATTGGTGCTCATTTTATCTGAATTGTCTCTTTCTAGATTCTTGAAATATTTTCTTTTTAGCTTGGAAGCTCTTGAGTTTGGTAATTACATTCCTGGGCTTTGTCTTCTGAGGATTTAGTGTACCAGGTGATCTATGGACTCTTTCAATATCTATTTTGTCCTCTTGTTCCAGAACCTCGGGGCAGTTTTCTTGGATAAGTTCTTGTAGTATAGTGTCAAGGTTTCTGCTTTTTTTTTCCTTCAGATTTTTAAGGTAGGCCTAGGATTCTCAAATTGTCTCCCCAAGATCTATTTTCAAGGTCAAGCACCCTCTCAGGATATTTTGTGTTGCCCTCTAATCTGTCATTCTTTTCACTTTGCTTTATTAATTCTTATTGTTTTTTGAGATCATTGGGCCTACTTCTCCAATCCTAATTTTTAATGACTCTTTTTCAACTAAGATCTTTTGATTTTTCCTTTTTGTCTGATATATCCTGCTTTTCATGGCTTCCAGCAGGTCATTTCTTTTCTTCAATTTGCTTATTATTTCATTTGATTTCTGAACTTCAGTTTCCAAGTGGGAGATCCTATCTTTTAAACAGTTATTTTCTTTTGAACTATTTTCTACTTTTATTGCCACATCTCTTCCATTTTTCTGAAAATCTTGGATTTAAAGTCTTCAAGAACTTATGGCCAATTTCCATTTTTTTCCCTGAAGCTTTGGGTATGTTTAATTGTTTGTCTCATCTTTAGTCTGGCTTTTTTTCAACATAAAAATTACCAAGCATCAAAGTTTTCTTCTGTTTTTTGTGTGTGTGTGTGTTTGTGGATCTTAGTTCCTGGGATTTGATGGCCATTGCCTTGTTCCTTGTTCCTTCCTGGTCAAATGTCTAAGTGAGGAATGTGGTCATCTTTGTATTGGGTTCTGGAGAGTTTTTTGCCCTGAGAATATTTTCCCTAGTATGTTCTTAGTGACAGGTCCAGCCCATAAGAACTTAAAAATTGCCTGGGAAGAGGTCTAGGTGTGGAGTATAGGCAAGTCTCTGTACTTAGTGCAGGAGAGGTTTTAGGCTGAGGACTTTTTTCGGTATTCTGTGGCATTTTGCTATGTCACCCCCTCTCTCCAAGCTCTGGCACGATATCTCCATGTTTCCCCAGCCTGTGGTTCCTAATCTTGCTATTCTTACAGGAAGGTCCAGCTCCTGAGAATTTAAAGATTGCTTGGGAAGAGATCTGGGTGTTGAGTGTAGGGAAGTCTGTATTGAGCACTGGAGAGGTTTTAGCCCAAGGGCTTTTTCAGTTCTCTGTGGTGGTTTGCTGTGAGCCTCCCCTTTCCCCCCCCCACCCCCCCCCGAGCTTCACAACCTATCTCAATATCTGCTCAACCTCCCAGTGTTTCCAATCTAGTTTCTCTTAAGGGTACATCTATGTTGACTTCAGACCGTCTCCCTTCTAGAACTTAGAAGTTTGACCCAAGCTCACCCGTTGGTGGGGGAAATTTCACCCCCTTTTAGCATGGAAATGCCCTAACTTTGCCTACTTTCTGTGCTGTACCGTAAAGTGGAACTCCTTCTCTCCTTTGATTTTGGGTTTGTTGTTTTGAGACACTCTGCCCTGATTGGTGGAGAGGAGAAGCGCTCTGCTTCTACTAGGCAGCCATCTTGATCCAGAGGTCCCCATAGTATTGATTTTTTGATTGAAGGTAAGATTTTTTTAAATAGTTTTAAATATTTTCTTTTTCTTTTATTTTCATAGCACCTATATTTTTCCTTATATTCCTCCCTGTTTTTCCTCTAGAGAGAGAGAGAGATCTATTCTCTACTGTTCATTCTCTTACTTTCCTTTTCCTGTTCCTTATTGTCTCATGCCAGCTTCAATCACTTCTAAATTCATTTCCAAATCTATCATTATAGTTCTCAATTATTAATTGATAGGAAGCTAAAAAGAATATTCAAGGAATGAAATATAAGCTAGTCAATTTTGATGCAACAAGATTTAAGAGTAGAAACTACAGAACAGATACACCAGAGGTTAGAAATATCACTTAATTTACTATGATAGCTAGACTGTCTTTAAACTAAGAGATAATTCATTCATTTCCTGGCTATTTTATTCTATTATTCTGTGGAATTATTTTTTAAAGCACAATGCAGATAACTTTGAATATTTTATTTTTGTACTGGGAAACATGTCATATGAGAAGAAATAATTCTGTAATATTAATAAAGTTCATTAGAAGAAAGGCAGATATTTTTTATTCTCAGCAGATAACTACAAAACTTCAATATTCAAATAAAACAACAATCATATAATATTGTTTGTAGATAAGAGACATGGTTAAATTTCTCCCTTTTTCATATATTATCTAGAACTAGAACATGAAGCACTATCCCTTTATCCAGATAAACATAGGGATACATGGTATTTGGAAAGATAAATATATTATGTAACTGAATTAGAATTACTCCTAGTATATCTCACTTTGATTACAAAAGAATTAATTGAATTACCTGGGAATTAGCCTGGTTTAACTGTACTTTCAAAATTTCTGTCAAACTGTGCTGATTTGGGAAATAGCTCTAATGATTTTTTAACCTTTATAGGGATTGATGATTGGGGGACAAAAAAACTTTCATTTTTTTCTTTGGGAAATAGGTCCTAAAAGAGTAAAAAAAAAAAAAAGGAATTACATAAGTCCTGATTTCTGAGATTCTCAAGTTCTTTTTTTTTTTTTTTTCAATTTTATAGAGGAAGAAAAAGGCTACCAGAGAAAACTTTTTCTCTATTTTTGGCTTCACAATCCTTTCATTTTTGATACTCTTAAAAAAGCAATTTGAGAATTATCAAGGAAAGAAGATTAGTAAGTAGAAAAGATGAGTAAACATATGCAAATTAATAGTTTATAATGTTTTATATTCATGGTAAGTAAAAGACCTAAAACACTAATAGAGAAAAAAGGAAGACAGAAAGAAATAAACAAAGAAAAAGAACTATCATCAAAAATTGACAATTGTCAATAATGATATTGAGATGTCATATTATTGTTATAGAAATTATAGCAGTTTTCACTGCTTTATCCTTTATTTTATATAAAGTTCTGTAAGAATAGAGCCAAATGAATTCATTCTGTACTTGTTTATATTATACTACAAAATGGAATCATAAAGCAAGCATTTATAGACAATATTATGAAATCAAATCATCAGCACAGGTCTTCCTGTAGTTAGTCCATGTTGAATATTTTAAAACTATAAAATAATTCTATGAAAACAAAGTGGAAATGAAAGCTGACTGAATTTTTTGAGTGTTGGGACAGCCAGTTATGTTGAATATTAATATATCAATATTTCAATGTTTTAAAAAATATCAAACATTATGAGCTTCCAGAAAATAACATCTCTGATACAAATATGTTGATATTTATACATTTAATTGATTTTGCCTGTAATTAGGAGATTATATAAAGGTAAACTATTTTCTTGTAAGCTTGAGATATACCTTCCAGAACAAATGGGCAAATAAAACTCATTTAAATTTTATTCAAACAATTACTTTTATCTTTGTGCAGAGTATATTAATAAGAAAACATAGAACAGAACAGTACTTTTTCTATCACATCTGAAATAGCCTTAATGGTACCTCAAGGATGTACTAGCACAACAAAGAAAGGTATAGTTGCTTGAATATTTGATCATGCAACAGAAAGGAAATATATAGGGCCAAAATTCATCCTCCTATCTTAATCACCAGAGAAATTGCAATATTCAGGAGTCCATAAAGTAAGTTAATAGGTCTTTTTCTAAATACTTCTTAGGATAAAAAGGTACGTTTTGTTTGCTATTTTCTTTTGTAAATATGCATATCCATAAGAATTGAGACATAACAAAAATATTTTAGTATATCTAAAAGTGAGGGGAATTTTAGTAATGCCCATTTTGTTTCAGTGATGTTTCTTTAGTGTCTATATAATGTCCATTGTTCAATACATCTGGTTTTAGAGGTGACCTAGAAATAGTTGAACTCAGTCAGGGAACCCTACCCAACCTTTCTAACTTTTCTGTGCTCCTTTAACTACCATGTATCTGAGAGTGAATAAAAAATATGTTTAGTTGGTCTATATAATATACAATTGAATTATATGGGACACCTCCATGAAATATAAATATGTAAATATAAATATAATCTATAATTAATATATGTATACACACATGTATACATAATGTGCATGTATTTAGTGTTTCTCTGTGAAGTGTACACAAGGGAAAGAGGCCTGTATAGATTTATTTATTTATTAATGAAATTGACATATTAATTGTATGGTATGTTGTGTACCAAAAACCTCTCATTGTATAAAAAATTTTAAGGCTATAATGTTAAATATATCATTCTTCACTTTATTCCCCTCATGAATTTTTCCCAAGTATAAACAATTTGAATTTTGTTTCACAAAATGATGAACATGGAAATATGTATTATATGATAATATATGTACAGCTCATATTTCCTGTCTTTTGGGGAAGAGAAGGTGATTTTGGAAGGAGGGAGAGAACATGGAATGAAAATTTTAGAAAATTAATATAAAAATTCTAAATACATGTAATCTGGAAAAAATGGAAAATTAAAAATATTACTTCAGGCAAATTTATGCTATTTCTGATGGAAAACATTTTCCAACATCCTATTGAGAAAAATTACTGTAGGTTGATTAAAGTTAAAAAGATTTCTTCACCTGCAAAGTGACATATACATTTTCTACTTTTATTAATTCTATGATTTGAGAAATTTGTATGATGTTTATAGTAAATTAATCTTTTTGATGGATAAATGAAATCATAACTTGAAATTCTTAGTTGCATAGAATTGCAAACCTTTCATTTGCCAAATGTGGTTCTTCCTAATAGGTGGACTAAAAAAGTAACGCATCTACCAAGAGTTCTTCAAACATACTTCACACATTATAGTAACCAGAGACATATTATAAGATTCCCTTGTGTCCTTAATAAAACAAATGTAGAGCAATAAATATACTGAAGGCTTTGTCTAGTCAGTGATAATTAGTCATGATTTCAACATTTATTTCTAAAGGAAACATTTTAAAAGCAGTAAGAGTTTTCGATTTCTTGTAAAATACAACTGTTGTATAAGAAAAGGTCAAAATATCTGTTTAGTTTTAGTGTAGTCAAATCTCTATTCATTGCTGAAATCGAATCAGTGCCCCAGCTTCATTTGTTTTTCTGAGGTAAAGGACATTATAGAAAATTCTGTGTGATGGTACAAGTGGTATTTATTCAATTGTGAACAACTGACTGGAGATAGTCACTATTAATATTCAAAAGATCAGGTAAATTAGGTTTATTAAAAAAAACAAAACAAATGGCTCAGTGGATTGAGAGCCAGGTCTAGAGACCAGAGGTCCTGGGTTCAAATCTGCCATCAGATACTTCCTAGCTATGTGACCTAAGCAAGCCACTTAACCCCCATTGCCTAACCCTTATTGCTCTTCTGCCTTAGAACCAATACATCATGTTGATTCTAAGATTGAAGGCAAAAAAATTAAAAAGTGACTAGAAGTTTGTTTTAGGTAGATAACTGAATAAACAATCCCCCTCTCTTCAAAATATTTAATTGTTGTGTCCTTACTATCACGAATAAACAATTTAATAAAATGAGCTCAGACATGTTTTAATCAATCAACATTAAAATACATATCTAATGTCCATGTTTTATGAATGTTCACATATTTTAATAGTTTATTGTAATTTATAATTTCCTGTTAAGATAGCTACCCTAATATCTAAAAGTACGTGCACATACAGAAACACACACAAACACATACATATAGACACATACTCCTTTAAAAATAACATAGGTTCAAGAAGTTAAATGAGTTCCTAAGGGAAAGAAATTTAAGAACTAATTTAAAAAAAATATGCAAATAAATTCATGAATGAGTTTGAAAATAGTCTGTCTTAAATCAGACAAGTATTTTAGTATAGTTGAAGAAACCCTTAAATAGATTCAAAAGCTTAGAGTTCAAATCTTCTTTTGATTACAACTTATGCAGCCTTTATTTTCTTGGACCTCAATCACTTCACATGTAAAATAAAGAGACCTCTAACCTGATGTCCGTAACTTTCTTTAAATATTGTGGAAAAACTATGCCAATATAATTATCCTTCTTTGTAATCATAAACATTTTATTACATGTATTTAAAAGTTTTATTTTAAAAAGGAGTCAATAGTCTTCAACAGAGTGCCAAAAGTGTGTATGATTGTACTGATAAATGTTTATCAACAATCTCTTGGGGAAAAATAGAAGTAGTCATGGCACAATTTTAAGTTTAATCTGTATTATAAACATTTTCTCCATTGTTTTTTCTTAGTCTAGACATTGAAGAAAATAGTAAAATAGCACTGATTTTTGGCATTTGTCAATTTCAAATGTTTAACTGCACATGTTGAAAACTCAACAATAGGCCAATAAAAAAGTGACACCAGAATTTATGAAATTATTTTTCACATGTTTGCGCACCATAAGATCCTTTCATTTTGATAATTCCAATCCAGTAAAATATTACTGGAATTCCTTCTTCATGTTCATTGCATTGTAAACTTTTAAGGCAGAGACTTTCTTTTTCTTCCTTTTTTAATCCCTAGTATTTAATATAATGCGTGGATCATAGTAGGTTCACAATAAGTATTAATTAATCAGTGCTTATTGATTGATGGATGTCACATTCCTGTAAAACAGAGTGGAGAAAAGTTAAGGATAAAAGGTCAAGACAATAAAGCTATCTTCTGGATTTGTAATTAAGGAAAAACAAAATAAAAAGAGAAAAAGGAAACAATCAGACATTTTTAGTACTTTGTATATATCCAATTATAGTAAAATTATCTTTGCAAGATCATTCCTCAACTAACATAACTCAGCTAACTAATTTAATAAGAGGACGCATATATTTCTAGAATATAATTAGGTGAATTATGATGAGAGTAGGGAAGTACTCATCCAGTCTCTCCCAAATTCACCTCCAAACAACTGTACAATGATGCATCAAATAGAATGCTGGAGGCAAAATCAACATAAGGTTAGGTGAAATGATTTTCCAGGACAAGACTTCCCTGCTATGCAAATCTGTGTTGGAATCCAGTCAGTACCAGGTGCTTCACCACCTGAGAAGACCCTAATGCCTTTCCTCTTCTTCATCTGCAGTTTTTGCTACAGGGTTGACTTAAACCTGATGTATACAGTTAGTAGTTACAACACTGAATGACTATGGTCTGCTGAGAACATTAAGAAATCGTCATCACTTAGTAGTATTGTTCCATTAGCACTGAATAATTTGAGAAACACCATAGATATGGCACATAAATAGACATTGAAGCAAAGAGTTTAGGGTTATTACTATCAGGATAAAAATGTATTTCACCTGCTTTCTTCCAGAGCCAATAATACTGCATGTTTCTAAGTTTCATTTTCACATTACTCTTAAATTCTTTTTAATTTAAACTTTTAATTTTAATAACAAATTTCTAAATAAATCTTCCAAAACTGTATAATCCAAAGCATCTCTCCCTTCTTCCCTAACCCCTCCTGAAACTACCAAACAATTGTTTGCATTATACATTTATTATCTTTCAAAATATGATTCCATAGTATTCAAGTGAAAAATCTTATAAACCTAAAACCCTAAAACAAATACCTAAATAAATAATTGATAAATCATATGATTCCATCTGCATATTAACTCTAACAGTTCTTTCTCTCTCGGTAGATAGCATTCTTGTTCACAAGTTCCTCAGAATTGTTCTAGATCATTGTGTTGCTTTTAGCAGCAAAATCTATCACATTTGATCATTCCATAATATTTCTGTTACAGTGTATGATATTTTCCTAGTTCTGCTTTTTTCACTCTGCATCAATTAATGTAGGTCTTTCCAGCTCTTTCTGAAATGATCCTATTCATCATTCCTTAAAGCATAATAATATTTCATCACATCATAAACCACAATTTTTCATCCATTTCTCAACTGAGGGACATCCCTTTGCTTTCCAATTCTTTGCCACCAAACACAAAAAAGGTTGATATAAATATTCTGTATAAGTATGTCCTTTCCATTTTTTTTTATCTCTTCGGAATACAGACCTATTAGTGGTATTACTGGATCAAAGGGTATGCAATGTTTTGTAGCCCTTTGGACATAATTCCAAATAGCCATCCAGAATGTTTGGATCAATTCATAACTAGCAGCAATGCAATAGTGTCCCAATTTTGCCACATCCCCTCCAACATTTATCATTCTCCTTTACTTTCATATTGGCCAATCTAATAGGTGAGAGTTGGTACCTCAGAGACATTTTAGTTTGCATTTATTTAATAAAGAATTACTTAGAATATTTTTTCATATGATTAGAGAAAGCTTTGAGTTCTTCATCAGAAAACTGTCTGTTCTTATCCTTTGACCATTTATCAATTGAGGAATGACCTGGATTCTTATAAATTTGACTGAGTTCTTTATATGTTTGGGAAATGAGAACTTTATCAGAAAAAATTGGTATGAAAATTTTTCCCAGTTTGTTGCTTCACTTCGAATCTTGTTTGCATTGGTTTTGTATGCACAAAACCTTTTAAATTTAATAAATATAATACAAAGTTTTTACTTTATATCTTGTAACATTCTCTCTCTCTTGTTTTGTCACAAATTATTTTCTTCTACATAAATATGACAGGTAGATTATTCTTCCTCTTATTTAATAATATCACTCTTTATGTTTAAATCATATGCATATTTTGACCTTATCTTGATATAGAGTTTAAGATACTGATTTATACCTATTTTTTGCCTTTCTGATTTCCAATTTTCCCAGAAGTTTTTTCTCAAATAGTGGGTTGTTATCCAAAAAGGTATCTTTGGGTTTAACAAGCACTAGATTGCTGTGGTAATTTCCCCCATCTATCCTGCTGATACACCCTTCTATTTCTCAGCCAGTATCAGATTGTTTTGATGATTACTGCTTTATAGTACAGTTTAAGATCTGGTACCAGTAGGCCACTATACTTCATATTTTTTATTAGCTCCCTTGATATTCTTGACCTTATTTTTTTCCAAATGAATTTTGTTATTATTATTTTTCTAGTTTTGTAAAATACTTTTTGGTAGTTTGATATGGCACTGGATGAGTAAATTAATTTAGCTAGGACTAGCATTTTCTCATATTAGCTTAGTCTACTCATGAGCAATTAATGTTTTTTTTATTTGTTTAGATATTATTTCATTTGTGTGAAAAGTGTCATATAATTTTGTTCAGATAATTACTGTGTTTGTCTTGGCAAATTGATTCCCAGTCATTTTTTTTTTGTCTAGAATGATTTTAAATGGTATTTCTCTTTCTAACTCACTGCTGATTTTTGAAGAAAATATATATAGAAATGCTCATGATTTCTGTGAATTTTTTTGTATTCTGTAACTTTACTAGTGTTATTAATAATTTCAAGTAGTTTTTACTTCATAATCAAGGATTTTCTAAGTATGCCATCATAGAAATCCCAAAGTTTAGTTTAAGTTTCTCACTGCCAATTTTAATTCCTTCTATTTCTTTTTCTTCTCTAATTTCTATAGCTAGTGTTTCTAGTACAATATTAAATAATAGTGGTGATGATGGACATTCTTGCTTCATTCCTAATGTTATTGGGAAGGATCCTAATTTAGCCCCATTGCAGATGAAAATTGCTGATTGTTTTAAATACATTTTACTTATTATTTTGAGAAAAGGCCCTTTTATTTCTATGCTTTCCAGTATTTTCACTAGGAACAGGTATTATATTTTCTCAAAGGGTTTTTCTGCATCTATTGTGACAATCATGTGATTTCAAATAGTTTGATTATTGATATGGTCAATTATGCTCTTAGTTTTCCTAATATTAAACCAGCCTAGCATTCCTGGTATTGATCACAACTGGCCACAGTAAATAATTCTTTTTCTTTTAATCTTTGAAATATTTTTTTATTTTGTTTTCCATTTTAATTAGTTTAGCCAATTTAGAACATTATTCCTCAGTTATAAAAATCCCATTATTTCACTCCCTCCCCTCCACCCACCATTCCCCTGCAGCCAACGCACAATTTCATTGGATATTACTTCAGTCCTTGCTCAGAACCTATTTCCATGTTGTTGATGTTTGCATTGTTCATTTAGAGTCTACATTCCAAACCATATCCCTTTGATCCATGTATTCAAGCAATTGTTTTCCTTAGGTATTTTTACTAACACGGGGTTTCTACTGAATGTGGATAGTAGTTTTTTCTCTTAGATCCCTCCAAGTTGTTCAGGATCATTGCATTACCACTAATGGAGAAGTCCATGACATTCGATTGTACCAAAGTGTATCAGTCTCTGTGTAAAATGTTCTCCTGGCTCTGCTCCTCTCACTCTGCATTACTTCCTGGAGGTCATTTCAGTTCCCATGGAGTTCCTCCAGTTCATTATTCCTTTGTGCACAATAGTATTCCATCACCAAGATATACCACAATTTGTTCAGCCATTCCCCAATTGAAGGGCATCCCTTCATTTTCCAATTTTTTTGCCACCACAAAGAGTGCAGCTATGAATATTTTTGTACAAGTCTTTTTCCTTATTATCTCTTTGGGGTACAAACCCAGCAGTGCTATGGCTGGATGAAAGGACAGGTAGTCTTTATCACCCTTAGGGCATAATTCCAAATTGCCCTCCGGAATGGTTGGATCAATTTACAACTCCACCAGCAATGAATTAATGTCCTGACTTTGCCACTTCCCCTCCAGGATTCATTGCTTCCCTTTGCTTTCATGTTAGCCAGTCTGCTAAGTGTGAGGGGATACCTCAGAGTTGTTTTGTTTTGCATTTCTCTGATTATAAGAGATTTAGAACACTTTTTCATGTGTTTATTAATAGTTTTGATTTCTTTAACTGAAAATTGGCTGTTCATATCCCTTGCCCATGTATCGATTGGAGAATGGCTTAATTTTCTGTACAATTGGTTTAGCTCTTTATAAATTTGAGTAATTAGACCTTTGTCAGAGGTTTTTGTAATGAAGATTGTTCCCCAATTTGTTGTTTCCCTTCTAATTTTGGTTGCATTAGTTTTGGTTATAAAAAAAACTTTTTAATTTGATGTAATCAAAATTATTGATTTTACATTTTATGATTCTTTTTAGCTCTTGCTTGGTTTTAAAGTTTTTAATTTCCCAAATATCTGACAAGTATACTATTCCGTGTTCACCTAATTTGCTTATAGTTTCCTTCCTTATGTACAGGTCATTCACCAATTCTGAGTTTATCTTGATGTAGGGAATGAGATGTTGATCCAAAAGTAATCTCTCCCATACTGTATTCCAATTTTCTCAGTAGTTTTTATCAAATAGTGTGTTTTGGTCCCCAAAGCTGGGATCTCTGGGCTATAGACAGTTATAGACTGTCTTGTTGAGGTCACTTACGCCATGTCTGTTCCACTGATCCTCCTTTCTGTCTCTTAGCCAGTACCAAATTCTTTTGCTGACCACTGCTTTATAGTATAGTTTGAGATCCGGGACTGCAAGGCCTCCTTCCTTCACATTTTATTTCATGATTTCCCTGGATATCCTTGATCTTTTGTTCTTTCCAATGAACTTTGTTATGGTTGTTTTTTTCTAATTCAGTACAAAGAATTGGTAGTTCAATGGGTATGACACTAAATAAGTAAATTAATTTGGGTAGTATGATCATTTTATTTTGTTAGCTCATCCTACACATGAGCCATCGATATTTTTCTGATTGTTTAGATCTAGTTTTAATTGTATGGAGAGTGTTTTGTAGTTCTGTTCATATAGTTACTATGTTTGTCTTGGCAGATAGATTCCTAAGTATTTTATATTGTGTAGGGTGATTTTTAAATGGAATTTCTCTTTCTAATTCTTGCTGCTGAGATGTGTTGGAGATATTTCGAAATACTGATGACTTATGTGGCATTATTTTGTATCCTGCAACTTTGCTGAAGTTGATGATTATTTCAACTAGCTTTTTGATTGATTCTCTGGGGGTCTTTAAGTAGATCATCATATCATCTGCAAAGAGTCATAGCTTGTTCTCCTCCTTGCCTATTTTATTACTTTCAATTTCTATTTCTTCCCTAATTGCTACAGCTAGTGTTTCTAGTACAATGTTGAATAATAAAGGTGATAAGGGGCATCCTTGTTTCACTCCTGATCTTATTGGGAAGGCTTCTCATTTGTCCCTATTGCAGGTGATGTTTGCTAATGGTTTTAAATATATACTGTTTATTAGTTTTAGGAATGGTGCTTCTATTCCTATGATTTCTAGTGTTTTCAATAGGAATGAGTGTTGTATTTTGTCAAAGGTTTTTTCTGCATCTATTGAAATGTTCATTTGGCTTTTATCGGCTTGCTTGTTAATATGTTCAATTATGTGGATTGTTTTCCTAATATTGAACCATTCTTACATTCCTGGTATGAAACCTCCCTGGTCATTGTGAATAATCCACATGATCCTTTGCTTCAGTCTTTTTACAAGTGTGCTATTTGAGATTTTTGCATCTATATTAATTAAGGAGATTGGTCTATAGTTTTCTTTCTTTGTTTCTGACCTGCCTGGCTTTGGAATCAGTACCATATTTGTGTCATAAAGGAATTTGGTAGAACTCCTCCTTTGCTTATTCTGTCAAATAGTATGTATAATATTGGAATTTGTTGTTCATTGAATTTTTGATAGAATTCATTGGTGAATCCATCTGGACCTGGGGATTTTTTTCTTAGGGAGTTCTTTGATGGCTTGTTCAGTTTCTTTTTCTGATATGGGTTTGTTTAGGTTTTCCATTTCTTCCTCTGTTATTCTAGGAAAGTTATATTTTTGTAAAATATTCATCCATATCTCCTCATTGGATTATTTATTGCCATATAATTGGGCAAAATAATTTTTAATGATTTTCTTAATTTCCTCTTCATTAGAGGTGAGGTCTCCCTTTTCATCTTGGATACTATCAATTTGATTTTCTTCTATCCTTTTTTAAATTAGATTGACCAGTACTTTTACTATTTTATTTGTTTGTTCAAAGTACCAGCTTCTAGTCTTATTTATTAAATCAATACTTCTTTGACTTTCAATTTTAATAATTTCTCCATTGGTTTTGGTATCTCTAATTTACTCTTCATCTGAGGATTTTTAATTTGTTCACTTTCTAGCTTTTTAATTTGCATGCCCAATTCATTTACCTCTGCCCTCTCTAGTTTGTTAATATATGAACTCAAGGATATAAATTTCCCCCTGAGTACTGCTTTGGCTGCATCACATAGATTTTGAAAGGATGTCTCATCATTTTCATTTTCTTCAATGGAGTTATTGTTTCTAGGATTTATTTGATTTTGGAGAATAGCATTGTATAATTTCCAATTAATTTTTGATTTACCTCTTCATGTACCTTTATTAATTATTATTTTCATTGTATTGTGATCTGAAAAGTTTACATTTATTACTTCTGCACTTTTGCACTTGTTGCAATGTTTTTATGCCCTAATACATGGCCAATCCTTGTGAATGTGCCATGCGCTGCTGAAAAGAAGGTGTATTCCTTTTTGTACCTACTTATTTTTCTCTACATATCTACTAACTCTAGTTTTTCTAAGATTTCATTCACTTCTCTTACCTCTTTCTCATTTATTTTTGGTTTGATTTATCTAGTTCTGATAGCTGAAGTTTCAGTTCACCCACTAGTATAGTATTTCTATGTATTTCATCTTTAAGCTCCACTACTTTCTCCTTAAAAATTTGGATGCTATACCATTTGGTTCAATTTCAATGCATGTAAGACTGGAGTATTTCCTATCTCCAACCTCTTTACCCTTTTGGTGTACTGATGATCTCCCCCCTCCCACCATGAGCTTCTTTGTGACATATAAATTTAACCCCTTTTGTTTCTTTTCTCATTTCTTTCATATTAACCTCTATTTTAAGCTCTAGTTGTGTATATATGTATATATACACACACATATATATGTATTTATGCAAAAATATATCTATATACATATTTATGTCTTGGTATTTCATCCTATACAATTTGTCACTGTTCCCTCTAAGTGTAATTCTTCTACCTGCCCAGGTGATAATAACAATTTTCAACAGTTACCAATGACCTCTTTTCTTATAGGAATACATATCATTTTAACTTATTTGGTCTCTTTAAAAATGGTTTTTTTGTTTGTTTTGTTTTTATTTTCTTTTTTCCCCTATTTTTTAATTACCTTTTGATGATTATCTTGAGTTCTGTGCTTGGGCATCAAATTTTCTGTTCAGTTTTGGTCTTCTTTATAAATGCTTGGAATTATTCTATTTGTTAAATGACCACACTTTCCTTTGTAAGAATATAGTTAGTTTTGCTAGGTAGTTGATTCTTGGTTGTAGACCTAGTTCCCTTGCTTTCCAGTATATGATAATTGATTCCTTTTAATGCTTCAGTGTGGATGCAGCCAGATCCTGTGTTATCTTCACTATGTTTCCATGGTATCTGAATGAATTCTTTGTAGTAGCTTGTAATAGTTTTTCCTTGGTCTGATAGTTCTTGAATTTGGCTATAACAATCCTGGGTGTTGTCTCTGTGGATTATTTCAATCTCCATTTTTCCCTCTTGTTCTAGAATAACAGGGCAGTTTTCTTGGATAATTTCATGTTGTATGATGTCCAGGCTTTTTCTTTTGTCATTGTCATCTGTTAGACCAATGATTCTTACGTTGTCTCTCCTGGAAAAATTTCCTAAATCTTCTGTTTTGTGAATGAGATGCTTCATATTTTCCTCAATTTTTTCATTCTTTTGATTTTGTTTTATAGTGTCCTCCTTCCTTGTGAAGTCACTTGCTTCTAATTGTGGTTTTCTGGTTCTTAAAGACTGATTTTTATCCCTGGCTTTTTGTTCATCCTTCTCCTTCTTGTCTGATTTTCTTTAGAGGTCATCTTTCAACTTCTTTGCTTCCTCTTTCATTTCCTTTGTCACATTTTCAAGCTTATTAATTTTGGCTTTCAAGACACTGTTTTCTTTTCCAGAAGACTTATCTTGCTTTTAAAGTTGTCTTCAGTCTCTCTTAATTGTGTTTTGGATTGTATTTTGAGTTCTTCCAGAGCCTGTATCCAATTCCGTGCTTTTTCTGTTTTGTTGTTGTTGTTGTTGTTGTTTTTGTTTTTTGGAGTTCCATCATCCTCTGTTCTGTTTGCTCTTTGTTCATTGCTTGTATAGAAGCTGTCAATTGTAATTTCTTCTTTTCTTTTTTAGTTGTTTAATCCTTTACTCCCTGCTGTTGCCTGAGCTCTTGCTCCTGTCATTTATTTTTTTGTGGTTTTGGGCTTTTCTTTCTGCCTTCACCCTTGGAGTCCTATCAGTAAATCTCTCAGTGTATTCTGTGGGGGAGGGGTGTTGGAGCTTGAGCTTCTCTGCCTTCTGGAAGCTGTGATGGGGTTAAGTCCAGCAGTCTGTGGGGGAAGGGTTTTGGGGCTTGAGCATCCCTGTCCTCTGGAGGCTTTGATGGGATTAAGTCTGGCTGGATTGCTAGATGTGCCCTGGGGCCAAAACCTCTGGAAGGGGGGGTGCAATATGGAGGGTCTCCACTGCTGTATGCCTCCCACACTTCACTCTTCATTTCTCCTCTATCTGCTTCCCCATTGATTGTGTTGGATGCTCTGACCCTGGCATAGCTTTGCTCGCAAGGTACTCCCTCCAGACAAGTGCCTTTGCCTGCCTAGAGATTCCAGCTGCTACTGGCGACTTAGTGCTCTGGGTGGGGGGGGGGGGAATGGGGTCCTGAGACCTTCCTTCTTCCTTCCCTTTAATCCAGAGTGTTCTCAAATTCTGGCTTTTTATTGGAGGGGGGGGGGCATAACTTTTAAGTTGAGTCCAGAAGGAGGGTTCCTTTACTCTGTCTTGTTGTTCGATTTGATTTTCAGTCCCCTAGGAGCATTTAGTTTGCAATCTGTAAGGAAGGGTTTTCAGAGGTCTGAATGTTTGCTGCCTCAAGGCTGCCATCTTAACTCCACCTGTAAGAGAAATTAATTAAAAAAAACTCTCCTAACATACCCAACAAGAGGAAATACCATTATAGAGAAAAAAGATTTGCAATACATATTTTTCATATTTACAGACTTTTATGAGAATTGTTATTATAATCAAATACTATATAGAACAAATAAATTCAAGATAAATATAATAAATAAACTGACTTTTTATATTCAATTAGTAGTCTCTTGGACGCCGAGAATGACGATTGTCTTTGTGCATTATCATCTATTGATGTACCCTCATGTGGCTTTGGAGTCCCAAGGCTGAGGCGCAGTGTGTGGCACATGGGGCCTGGGACGCCAGTTGTTACGGGAGGTGCGGTTGTGGCCTGGTGTCGGTGTTCACACGCAGCGGCAAGACGTCCATGTCGCTCATCTTCAAAGGTGGCGGCGGCCTGGTGAATGTGGGTTCGCCAGCTGCTTCTGTCAGAGGCAGCGAGTTCTAGTTGCTTTGGTGTCATGCCAGCCCACTTCAAGTTGGACTTTAGCTGATCCTTGAATCTTTTCTTTGATCGGCCTTGTTTCCTGAGTCCAGCTGACAGCTCACCCTAGAATACCTGTCTTGGTATTCGCTGTGGGTCCATGCAGACGACGTGTCCAGACCATCGTAGCTGGGTTTGGAGGACCAGGACTTCGATGCTGGTGGAGTTGGCTCTGTCAAGGACTTCCTGGTTGGTGATTCGGTCCTGCCATCGGATCCTCATGATTGACCGGAGGGAGCATTGGTGGAATTGCTCCAGCTGTTTCATGTGCTTGCAGTACAGTGTCCATGTCTCACAGCCGTACAGGAGCGAGCTGAGGACCACTGCGTTGTACACTTTGAGCTTCATCGCAGTGCTTACACCGCTGTGTTGGAGGACTTTGCAGCGCAGCCACCTGAGTGCCTGGCTGGCCTTTTGGATCCTGGCATTAATCTTGTGGTCTAGAGACCCGTCGTTGGCGATGGTGCTGCCCAGGTACTTGAAAGTGTTGACTTTAGAAAGCTGTGTGCCATCGATAGTTATGCATGAGATAAATGAAAAGAAATTAAATATGTCAAAGATTTAATCAATAATTCAAAAACTTCAGAATATGATCTAGATCAAAACAGTTTCTTTTCCTAATCCTGAAGGTTATGATGGTGAAGTCACTGAATGTTTTAATAAACTAATAAATAAATCTAGTTAACAAGGGGAAAAAAAAATATAACTAGCTACCAATTATTTGATTTCTATTGAGGTTCTACCATAAATATTTTGCTATAATAAACATATTAAGATTACATATCTCATACATTTCCATATGATAAATTAGTTTAATAATTTGTTCACACTATACTTTTTCTAGTAGTTTTATTGGATTTTGAGAGTTCTAATAGGTTGGGTTTTTAAACACTAATCATGGTTAATTTCATTAACTGATTGGAATCCATTCAATTTAGTAAAATTTTAGTTGTCCTAGAAAATAAGTCCAACCAGTTTTGCATAAGCAAGTCCATCTAGAGAATTTGCTTTTTCTAGAAGAAAAATGACTACACAAATGAAAAAAAAATCTGACAATAAAATTATGTATTTTTGTGAGAGCATTCATCCTGAAAGTACTTGTAGAAACTAGCTTTTAATACAACTTAAAATTTATAAGACATATCCAGCAATTATTTTTACCTATAGAATGATTTTAAGTATTTCACTTTAGAATGCTTAAAAAATTCTCTTTTCAGAAGAATTATCATAAGGTACAGGTTACAGTTGTTCTTCACCTATTATGGTGCTACACTGAATCTTTTCCATAATCTTTTTTGATGGAAAGTATTTTATTCTGATTTTACAGTTCAATGATTTACATGTTTTCTATATCATCTCAAAGATAATAGTCCTTCTTGAAACCATAAGTAAATTGGGTAAACACAGAATAGTATACATGTCAGACCTTTGGGAAGGGAAAGACTTTAAAACCAAGCAAGACATAGAGAGAATCACAAAATGTAAAATAAATAATTTCGACTACATCAAATTAAAAGGCTTTTGTACAAACAAAAGCAATGTAACTAAAATCAGAAGGAAAACAACAAGTTGGGAAAAAATCTTCATAAAAACCTCTGACAAAGGTTTAATTACTCAAATTTATAAAGAGCTAAATCAATTGTACAAAAAATCAAGCCATTCCCCAATTTATAAATGGGCAAGGGACATGGATAGACAGTTTTCAGATAAAGAAATCAAAACTATTAATAAGCACATGAAGAAGTGCTCCACATCTCTTATAATCAGAGAGATGCAAATCAAAACAACTCTGAGGTATCACCTCACACCTAGCAGATTGGCTAACATGACAGTTATGGAAAGTAATGAATGCTGGAGGGGATGTGGCAAAGTAGGGACATTAATTCATTGCTGGTGGAGTTGTGAACTGATCCAGCCATTCTGGAGGGCAATTTGGAACTATGCACAAAGGGCGATAAAAGAATGTCTACCCTTTGATCCAGCCATAGCACTGCTGGGTTTGTACCCCAAAGAGATAATGGACAAAAAGACTTGTACAAAAATATTCATAGCTGCGCTCTTTGTGGTGGCCAAAAATTGGAAAATGAGGGGATGCCCTTCAATTGGGGAATGGCTGAACAAATTGTGGTATATATTGGTGATGGAATACTATTGTGCTCAAAGGAATAATAAAGTGGAGGATTTCCATGTGAACTGGAACAACCTCCAGGAAGTGATGCAGAGCGAGAGGAGCAGAACCAGGAGAACATTGTACACAGAGACCATACAATGTGGTATAATCGAACCTAATGGACTTCTCCATTAGTGGTGGTGTAATGTCCCTGCACAATCTGCAGGGATCAAGGAGAAAAAAACAGTATCCAAAAGCAGAGGACAAACTGAGGGAATAGAAACACCAAGGAAAAGCAACTGCCTGACTACAATGGCTGAGGGGACATGACAGAGGAAAGACTCGGAGCGAACACTCTGATGCTAATACTAACAACATGGCAATGGGTTCAAGTCAAGAACACATATGATACCAGTGGAATCACGTGTCGGCCACGGGGGGTGGGAGGGAGGAAAAGAAAATGATCTTTGTCTTTAATGAAAAATGCATGGAAATGATCAAATAAAATACTATAAAATTAAAAAAAAGAAAAAGAAAAAAAACAACAAAAAAAAGAAAATGGGATTAAAAGATAAAAAAAAAAGATAATAGTCCTTCTTGCTTCCAAACAAAGACATGTAAAGTTATAACTTTCAACTTTCATGGAAAAATATTATTCAACAAGATTTTGAAATTAATTTCTAATCATCTGCTGAGTTCTTAGCTCCCGAGTCTCTGATTTAGAAACCATTTCTCTTACAAGTTTTCTGGTGAGGGCCAAAAGAATGAGAAGAGACTTGATTTTCTCTCAACTATTCCCCAGTAAGGTTTCATGCATACACCTAATGAAAAACAAGGTTTTAATATAGAATTGGGAAGACATTGTAGTTTAACAGTCAAATGGGACAAATCCTCTCTTCTAGGACTATTTTAAAGCATTACAGAATTGATACAAATGCATTAAAGATAAAAAAACATCACATTTTGCCTGAAGGATTATCCATAGGCATTTAAAATTTTTGATTCCCATCTTAACTATATATAATTTACTTTGAGCTTTGGAACATAAACTTAATCTTAGAAATATAAAATAATTATTTTCATCTACATATTATATGCACACATGCATATATACATTAATTGATATATGCATATTATATTTGCATATAGGTTTTTATATATGTGTATATCTATCTTAAGAGATACAAAACTAAAGGGCTATAAAAGAAGAGAATAGTAATAAAACAAATACCTTTATCTAGCAGAAGAATGGTAAACTTATTGGAAATTATTTTATGTACTTTTTATATTATGGTTTTCAATATTCCCCTTGTATCTCTCCAATTTTTTATAATAATATTACTTTAGTATCAAAGCATACACTCAGTCAAGATAAAAATGTTCACAGGCTGCTCATATATTTAAAATTCCCCCCTATAGATCCAGAAGGATGTCTACATATGCTTGGCAGATCTATTCCTTGTCCAAGGAGAATAATGCATCAACTGTTAGGAGCTGCTTGTTCCCTTATTAAATGTGTATTTGGTCTGCCTTTCTCTCCCACTGTGAGGACAGATTATTCTACTTCTGATACTTGACATGCTGTCAGAAGAGTTGAAATAAGACATGATACATGAGACAGAAGAGAGGAGACACCCGGAAGGATAGCATCAAAGAAAACTTGGAAAATAAACTTGAACCAAATCTTGCCCTTGGCCTTAGAATTGCATGCTGTGAATGTCTGGTTTAACGTTTTCTTTGTTGTTTTGTCTACATCAATTTACTCCAAATACTGTCTTCTGCTGTAACTGGAAATAAACATTATTTTTTAAACCTACCATTCCCATTTAGATTTTGTTGTTTTGTTTTAGTTAGGCATGATAAGGGTATTTAGCTTAATAAGTCCATTTTATAGTTTTAATAACTTTAACCAGCATCAATTAAATAATTAAAATGTGTAGAACATTGTGTTAATAACAGAGGGAACTATACAATTTAAATAAGACATATCAGCTATCTTCCTGAAACTTCCCATCTGATAATTTCTAAGCTTAGGTGAATATTTTTTTCCAAGCCTTGGAAATTTAAGTTCAAAATAAAGAAAAATTCTCCTTATTTTTGTTCTATACCAATACATTTTACTTAATTTCATCATTCATTTATTGAGCCCTCAGAATCTAGTACATGGAGAATACAAAAGGAATATATAACAGGACAACTACTTCCTAGGTATTTAAAATTCTATTATATTAATTCATCACTACCAAAAGCAAAAGCCAAAAGAAGAAACGAATAAACAAATGACCAAACAAACAAATAAAAAACCCCAACACTTTCCTATACTGAGTGAGAAGGAGAACCTAAATAGAATATATGTAGAGCTAAATCCAAGTCCTATTCTACTTCTATCTCACCATGGACCCAAATGAACTTATATCAGTATCAAATTACTCTGACAGTTAAATGTATAGTTTTACAATCTTTAATTTTAAAGTCTGGGCACCAAAACATATCATGGACCATATGACCCTGGAAACATCCTCTTGCCACAAAAATATTAGTTCAATTCAGTGCATTTCAATTAAGAGAGTATGAAATAGTAGCAAAAGGTAACCTCAGGAATAGGAACACTTTTCATTTGATTTCTGCATCAGACACATAATGGCTATCTACACAAGTGGCATCTGTCAGATTATCAGTACTTTAAAGTAGAGATGTCATACTCACTGTTTAACAAAATATAGTTTCTAGAAAATATAGATAATATTAACCTGTCATTTCCTGAGTCAAAATGGAGACAGCAGGGATTCCTTTGAATTAAATTCAAAAGAATGGAAGTTTTTTTAGATGAACATGAGGTACTAGGAAGAGCAGTTCTAAAAGACTTCATCCATCCAGTGCATCACCTCTGGTGGTTCAGTTTGGATGGTTAGATCAGCAATGGATAAGGCAGAAGAAAAATGCCCAAGGTGAAGATGGACCTCCAAGATCACAGGAGGCAGAGAAGATTGATTTTTTCCCTCTATGGACTCTGGTGGTCTGCTTTGGAGAGTGAACAACAGTAACCTCAGTATCAGAGCAGAAAATGCCTGAGGTATATAAAAAACAAGGTTAAACAAGGGTAAATTGATCCACTAGCACAGTCTCTTATATATCTTATATAGAAATTTATATATCCAAGACGATGAGTTTGAGAGTGTCTTGGAAAGGGAACCACTAAAGGTCCCACATAAGGATCAGATAAGAGAATACAATAAATACATGAGAATACAAGTACAATATACTCCTCAGTAACTTCTATCTACAGAGCATTGTGGAACTTATTAGGGAAGATTCAATGTTTAGATACTGTTTCAAGTAACATACAGTCTAGCAAAAGCATAAGATAGAATCAAATTTCTATAATATAAATATTTTATGGTAAAAAGCAGTAGCAGCAACTGAAAGCATTTATGTGTAGGGCATTTAATGTTTTCAAAATTTTTTACCATCACCATCATCCCTATCAATGTTCCTCAAGGTCTAGAATGGATAGTTTCTAGAGGAGATAGGTGTCAGTGGGGAGAATAGATTCAGTAAGGTTTCCTGGTAGGAATGTAATGATATTTGAATGAGACTTTGAAGATTTCTATAAATGCAACAGGCAATATGAATAAGAGTATAAGGAATGGCATTACAAGCACTAGATGCAAGGTGAGAAGAGAGAGATGGAAGAGAGTACATTGAGCATGTTTGAGCAACATTGAAAGCTTTGTTAATCATCCAGCTATCATTATCAATGCTCATAGGAAAGTGAAACATCCTGAGATGGTATTTAGATATATAATATATCAAAATGTCCTTCATTGTACTGAAGTTAGGATTTATCTAAAATGAATAGCCCAATCAAACTTCTAAAACTTTTTATGGGTTTAGAAATCTAAAGATAATATTTTAATGCATATGAAACATATAGCAATGATAGTAAATACAAAATCCTTTTTAGGGTTTTATTTACCCTTAAATTTAATATGAAGTAGGTATTACTTATAGGCATTCAATAAATACTTGTTTGACAGCTTCCATTTTTCCAGTAAGGTCTTTGTTTCATCAATTTTAATTTTTAAAAGTTTATTTCATTTATCCATGTCTTTTATCTTCGGTGTTCAGTCACTTAAATCCTATTGATTCATTAATTTAAAAAATTCTGATATTGTTCCCTCCCTTTCTACTCCTAGTGTTAACATCTTTGTGTAAGTCAGCAACAAATCATGATCTTTCCCTAGTCCAGTTAATCTTACATGTTGCTACAAAAATTATTTGCTAAAATATGACTTTAATTCATTTAGGGAACCACCTGCTTTAAAAAATTAGTGGCTCCTAATGTCTTTCAAATGAGTTTTAAAGTTCTTAAAATTTTTGTTTTATGCCACTTTCATTTCTAAGCATATCCCTTCTTTGTCTTCTCCCCAAGAGAGTCATCCTTTGAACAAAGAAGAAAAAAGAAAGGAATAAAAAAGCAATTCAGAAAAACAAAAAAAAAGTATAATAATATATGCAGAGTTGTAAATTCATTGCACCTCTATGAAGTAGAAAATGGTAGTTTATTTTATTTTCATCAAGAGTAAGCTTGGGAATGTTGCTTTGAAGGTATAGTCAGAAAGGAAACCTAGGACAGAGAGGGCAGAAGCAGGAAAAGCTTCCCAAGTCACCCAAGACTTCAGAGGAGATCTTCCAGTAAAAGCATTATTAGTAAAAGCATTATTGCAGACTACTTGTTTGTTTCAAGAATGACCTGGTGAAAGTCCCCTATGAACAGTTACCAGGTGTTCTCCCAGGAGCTGCTATCCAATGGAAAACAACTATCTGCCTTGAAAGAAAGGATAGTAGAGATTGGTAGTCAGTAGCAGCAGATTTTCCTGGGCAAGAAGGAATATTACAAGAAACTAGCAGAGAAGCAACAAAAGCAAAATAAGCTGCACTTGGCCTTTTGGATCAAGAGTTTGTCCCCCCAGGATTGTGTTGTTTATAAAATATCTATCTCCCACAGGTGCAAGAGGATGATCAATCTACAGGACCCAAACCTCAAATCTAAGCCTACTTTGTAAACCAAGTTGGAGCCAGAGGAAAATGAGGAGGAGGAAAAAGAGTAAAAAGGAGAGAATGTGACAAGATGAGTAGGAGGAGGAGGAGGAGGGGGAGGAGGAGGAGGAGGAGGAGGAGGAGGAGGAGGGGGAGGAGGAGGAGGAGGAGGAGGAGGAGGAAAATAAGGACCTCTCATATCCAGAAGGAAAGGTTCTTCTGAGTCTAGCAGTGAGAATGAGAGCAAAAGATGGGAATGAGGAAAATGATGACAAAGAGGAGGACAAAGAGATGAAGATAAAGATAAAGAAGAAGACAATGAGTCAGAAGGGAGAATCTCCAGTTCATCCTCTCCTTGAATTCTGTCTCTGATTCCAACTGATCTCTGAGGGTAGACTTAGCCTGCCTCTTCAATTACAGAGGCCTAGGAAACCCTTTGGTAGGGCAGGGAGGGATACTGTAGGGTAGAGAGGAGTTAAAAGGAAGCCCTCCCTTTTCTACTCAACCCTCTAGTTCTGTTTTTGCCCTGCCCATTTTTTTAAGGCAAAATGCTTGGGAAGGTTACAGTGAGGGGAGCCCAGACTAGCATTCTGTAATCTTAGAGAGACATTTGCCCTGGGAGTCTCTAGGAGAATGGCCATCTGATTTAGCCTGTATCTACCCTTCCTACCTCCTCTATCCTACTACCAGAATCTCTTCACCCTCCTTTGTCCCCTAGATGACCATGGATCTCACTACACTTACACTTCCTAGCATGGATAATAGGGCTGGAGGAAGGAGGGGTGCATAGGAGTCAAAATGTGTTTTCAGGGTTGGAAGGATTTGAAAGGTGGAGAGTAGCCCTTTTCCCCACATTTTACATTGCTTTATGCATTTGTATGATTATTTGCTTTGACCACTGTATTGAAAATGGTATATGAGGACATTTACAGATGATCCTTTAAGAAGATATGGGTAGGGCTGATTCCTGTTGCCTCTGCTAACCCCATTGAAGAAAGGTGTCTCCCTGTCCCTCAGGGAAGCAGTCTTTTTTATATGGGTATATAACATCTGTCAATAACTATATGAATATGTAAAAAAAGAGTAACACATTTTTTTTTAGCTTAGAGGCAATTAAGTAGCATGGTAGATAGAACACTGAATCTGAAATCAGGATGACTTAGGCCAAATTCTTGCCTCAAAGATTTACAATCTGTGTGATCATTTGCAAGTCATTTGACCTCTGTATATTTCAATTTTGAAATGGGGATAATAATAGAATCTACCTGTCAGGGTTATTCTGAGAATCAAATTAAGTAGTATTTGAAAAGTACTTAGTACAATTCCAGGACATTCTAGGAATTTAACAAATTCTTATTTTCTTCCATTCTTAAGTTGGCATTCATGAACTATCTTCATTTTTCATAAATCTATCTATCTGTATTCATCTCCCACCATTCACCAAGCTAAAACATCTATTCTAGCTAGCATAGTCTTGTCAAAGATTCTTAAATAAATCATAGTCACACTTGACATGACTAGACTCACTTTAGCACTCAATCAAAGAATCACACAAATTTAGAGCCTGAAGAGATCTTACAGATCTTCTGTTCTAGTTCAGTTCTGACATTTTCCAAATAAAGAAACCAAGATCCAAAAAGGTTACACAATTTGTCTAACATCAGATGTCAGGTACTAGCCAGACCAGAAGGAATACACACACACACACACACACACACACACACACACACACACATATCCCTAGTCCTCTAATTCCCAGCCCAGTTTTCCCCTACCCAGTTATTCATATGGTTATCTGTTTGATATGTATATATCTTGCCTATTTTATTAGGTTTTAAACTCCTGAGGGTGTAGGATAAACATAATAACATTCCATACATTATAGTCCCCCTATTATGCCTGACATAATGCTGAATATTATCATTTTCTGTGAATTTAAGACATGATGATTTAGCAAGTCTTGATCTTGTCAGTCATATTGAATTAGAAACAAAGGAATAAAACAAAAGGAATACAAACAATGGTTTCCAGTGCTAATTCAATGTTAGTTCCCTTTCTTGTTATCTGCTAGTACATTGTGTATATTGCTTGCTCTATTCTCACTCCATGTTTCCATCCTTACAGACACCTGGATTCAGTTCTTCTACCCCATCCAGATAAGTATGATGTCACCTCTTGTACAGTCAAGCAAGGAGTCTAAATGTGTTATGTTCTTAGGGAGAAAATGTGAAAGTATCTGGGTTACTGAGCTCACACCAGAAAAGTGAGGATTGCCATTACAATGGTTAAGAGCTAACTAATAAGTATATTAAACTCAATTCATTTTACATAGTCATACTAGAGAGAAACTTGAAGTTAGTGTTTTAATTATATAAATATTTGAATGTGATTTCAACCATTTAAGTTGCTTGCTTTTTTAACCATGGCTTTCACTAACAGATGTCTGCTGCTATCTATATAAAATGAACTCTAAAGCATTCACAATATATCAGAGTGATTAGCTTGTCTAACAAGGTCACTTTGGCACAGATGAATGAGTATATTGCTTTTATTATCAACACTTCAGTTTCTTGACCATTTCTTGGGCCAAAAGTTCTTTACTGTTGAGTCCTTAGATCTTTCCCATTTATAATATTATAAATGAATCCATAAGGAATTTAAAAAACTACCTGGGATTATCCAAATATTGTTATACTCTTTATATAACGAACAGACTGATTTTCTATTATTTGTTTGTTGTTCACTATTTTAATACATATATTGTGAATATGTGATGAGAGAAAAAAAGCATAGTAATAGTAGAAAGGGAGTTGGATTTTAAGACAGTTGGCCTGAGTTTAATCATAAGTCTCTTACCTTTGAAACACTAAGCAAATCATTCAGTATCTTCACACTTTAATATCATCAGTAAATTCAAAGGGCTTGGTCTTGATTCCTAAGACCTTTCTAACTCTAAATATGTGATTCTCTATCTATATGAAAAGTTATTTTCATGAGAAAATGATTTCCTTCTCTCTGCTCACAGTCAAATAGGAGGAAATGAGATTAGGTTGTAGCAGGAGAGATTTAGATTAGATATCAAAAAGAACTTCCTGACTGTCAGAATTAATCATACCTTGGCATCTCCCTCCCTTTGGATTCTTACATACAGGCTAATTGTATAGCTGTCAGCAATGGCTTTGATGGTTTCTTGACTAGAGTCAATGGGGTAGACTCCATGGATTCAATACCTTTTTCCTTACAGTTTTAGAAATAATTGGCTTTAATGGATTCATTACAATACTATTCCTCTCAGTATAAAAATATTCAGATGTAATTTATAGCCTCTATAGCAATAGATAGTGATAGGAATTATATAGGGAAATTTTTGTAATGTGAAATGGGTCCTACTTCAAATAGAAAAAAATTGCATCTCCTAATGAGAATAAAATGTTTAAATTACCTTTCTTTGGGAGCAACCTTTAATTTTTATCCTTTTGTTCATATAAGGACATCAAATCCAAATGTTATGCAGTGTTCAACTCTATTATAAGAAGATAAAAACTATAAAAGGAATTCCACTTTGTTAATTTGGCTTGTGATACATATTGTAGTTTATACTCTATTCTCATCTTATTTTACAAAGTAATATGTCTCAGAATACCAGCTTCATTCCAGAAAACAATCAGGATTCTGGCCTTATCTCAAGAGTAAAGCTAGGCAAAGGTTTCCTCTGCAAAAATGACTGACCTGAGAGTAAAAAACACACACTTAAGCCATGCTGTCACTTCGATGAGCTCCATACATCTGTAAGTGAATAGGTCTCTCAATAGGTCCTTGTTCCATTTGATGCTTTCCTAAGGAACCATTATCTGCAATGATGTACAGTGACCTGATAAGTCTTAATTTAACCCCCATTTATCACTATATAACCTTTAAAAAAGCACAAGAGCTACCATCATTGTGCCAGTTTATGTAATGATCCAGTGCTTGCCAGTGATTGAAGTAGATTAAGAAGGTATTTCTTCTGTTTAAAAAAATAGTTCTAACTTCAAATTGTATTGAACTCTAGCTTGTAGAGGCTTCATCATATATCTACATACATTAGAAGTTTGGTAGTCATTGTAAATACATACAAACACATCAACTCAACCAAGTGAACCATATGTATTAGTAACATTGACTGGTAATAAGTATTCAACTTTAATTGGATGAATCTGTAAATAAATATTCTTGTCACTATATTGAGAAAAGGAAGTCTCCAAGACATTTTCATTTAAAGTTATTTAATATATTTATTATTCTATCTATGTTTAAATATTTATTTTACAACACCTTTGTGTAAATGAATGGATGCTTTGTCACAAACTTTAGTAATAGTATTTTTCTTTATTTGATTAAAAATTTTACCCTAAATCTTAAAGCCCCATAAACAATATATTTCTCCATATTCTATTTCAAATGCAAATAAAATGCAAAAATACATTTGTTATTCATAATTAGAACAAATGCAAATATACAAATATTTATTCTGGATGTACCTTCTGAAATATTTTTTATCACAATTTTCCAAAATAAACAAAGAAAATATTATCAAAACACCTTAATACTAGTGTAATATGATGATGATTATGATGATTTAAAAAAATTCTTGAAATAGAAACTGCCTCATGCTAAAAATTCAGAAACTACTCTGGGTCACATACAGATCTCTTTTTATTTCTGAAGCAGAAATTTTCTTTGCCTTGTTAAGTTAAAACATATATAAAATTATGGTGTTATATCACATAATTTATGAGAGCCATCACCATGACTTTGTGTGATATTCAAATCTTTTGACTTAGAATACTGAGAATACAATTTTTGAAGTATTAGAAAATAAATATTTGTAGCATTTATTAGTAAAATGTATGAGATTAAATTTGAAAAGGACCCAAATTTATGATTGCAGAATTAAATAACTAAGCCATCTAATATGCTAATAAAATGGTAATAATGTTTGGCTTTTTTGCTTATATTTTAACTCTGAAATTGTTACATGTATGAATAACTAGTAGGGATAGGGTTATATATGTTCATACATATAGACCATTCAGTTAAAGATGTTGGTTTTATACAAAAGAGCAGAGAAAATGAGAAAGGGAAAGAGGTAAGAGCTACATTTGAGATAATCATGTAATTGACTCTGTTCAGCATTGCGAGGTCTGACTTCTAGTGTACCAGTAACTTTAAGTAATTGCATTATCATAACCAATGACTTAGCCTTTCTTGGCCTTGGTTTATTTGTTAAATGATTATGATCATGATAATATGACTTAATTTCCAGCTCCAAATTTTTATGCTTCTAGTTAGACATTTGAAAATCTAATGGAGGGAAGGAAAAAGTAACTTTTTTGTCTTTATATGTCTGGCCATTAACAAATATTTATAGAGTAGCTAACATGGATACAATGTGTTTAAAAAAAAGCAGTTCTTATTCAAAACTTCCTCTAATGAATTAGTTCGCTTTTATAGACATGAACAGTGAAAGGTTAAGTAATTTAACAGTAGATCATAAATTAGAAAGCTACTACATAGTTTATTTAGTGCTCTAGTATCTCAAATAAAGAACACTGTGATATGGATGGTAGCAAAAGGTTGCTGTGATTGAAAGCCCAGGCAAGAAAAGCAGCTGAGTCTGCAATTGAAAGGAGGGCCCTTTCCTTTTCTAGTTTTCCCAACTCTGACTATTACTGCCCCAGGGGCTCTCTCAGGTTACCAATATTCCTAAAGTCAGATACTGATGACTCTGTATTGATGAATTTGTGGATGCATGGGAAAACCTGATGGACACATGAAGTATTAGAAGCAGCCTTCCAGAATCACAGAGCAGTAAACTCACATAATTTTAGAGCTGAATGAGATCTGAGGGATAACCTAGGTCAAATGAGACCTGATGAAGAGACTTCACTATGACACATCTGAGAGGTGGTTATTCAAAATTTACTTTAAGACTTTCATAGTGTGAGAACCTGCCTTAGAAGGCAACCCATTTTAATTTTAGAAACTGAACACTGTGGTATAGAGAGATACTGAAGGAAATACAAGGACTGGATTTTTTAGTGTTTTCTCATGCAAGAAGGAGATAAAAACTTGACTACCAATGGGGGATGGGAATGGAATCTCCAGCTAAATAAAGCAAGTGAGCAGTTAGGGATACAACCATTTTTCTTCTGAATTGAAGAGGAAAGGAGCAAAATCTCACTGAGTTTATCTGGCTACAAATCCCTCGTTGAACTGAAGAGATCCAGATTAACAAAATGATGTTATCTTCTTGAGACAGAGATATAACTTTTGAAGGAAATCTGATGGATAGGCTATTGCCTTCCCAAAAAGGAAAACAAAATCCAGAAACTATAAAAACAGATGGTTAATATGGATCTTTAGGGTTCAATTAAAGAGATAAATTGAAGAAAGACAATTTGTGGCAACTGTTAATTTGGGCTTCTGCTATTATGATTCTAGGTATATATTGGACTTACTGTTTGATATGTCACATGATAACATCTGTAGTGATGGATACCATTGGACTGATTTCAAACACCACCTCCTTCATGACTATGATACCTTTCAAAAACTCAATTGTATGGCAGACAATAACTCAAGGATAGGTTTTCCTAATGGCAGCAATTCAGACCTTAACCTATGTAAATACCATAGTGAGAATGATTTTGCCTAAGAAACAAGCCCAAATCTTAGTCCTTGATAACAAACTAGAATATTTAGTTAGACAGATCTGCAACGAATATCTATCTGAGAACACAGATAAGGATAGTAAAGTGGGGACTAGAGAAACAAAAAAGGAATATGTTACTAACATAGGCAAAATGGGCAGTAATACAGAAAAGTCTAAAGATTCAACAGTTGAAGACACTGTAGTTGACAATTCCAAAGCACTTAGTAAGCCAGAAAACACCACAACATCAGAAGTCACAGGGGCACACAAAATTATGCCTCTTCATGATGTAGCCAGGCTGACTGATGGTTCTCCGGTATTACACACTAAGATACACAAATCATATACTCTGCAAGACCTGGAAACTCTGAAGAAGAGATTCCCAAAATTTATTTCTGAATCACACAAATGTGTTAAGGAACTAAACATTTAAAGTGTTTGAACCTAACTTTGAAGATGTGGAATTAATTATGGGGGAGGTATTCAGTCCTCATAAACATAGACAGTTTATTGAGTTCAGCCCATCAGATTGTCATTTTGTCTGGTATTCTCAACAAACTGTCTCTGTTTGTGAGAACGGAATACCTCCCACATGATTAATTCCACATCTTCAAAGTTAGGTGTTCTTTTCAAACACATGAGAGGAAAGACTTTGATTTTGCAAGACCAGCAAAGTTCTCATACTTGAAAAGATGCAGAGAAGAACTCTTACAAGCCATTGAATCATTTTGTGATAGACCCAATGTGAAGAGTAAATTTGATAGGAAGAATCAAAATCAGACTGAACATCTGGCTAGCTTCACTGACAGATTAATAGAAAATGAAGAGTCAATCCTGGGGATTAGCCAAAATTCCCAAGAGTCTGTAGCTCATGTCTGTAGGCAATTCCTAAAGGGTTGCAATCACCACCAAGTGAGAAATTATTTCAGAAACTTCTTCCCAAAATTTAATTCTATAACTTTTGCTGAATTAAGAGACATTGACACATATCTCTATGAAAACCAGAAAGAACAAGTGAGAGAAAGATGAATTGAAGCAGAAATTACAAGAAATAACAGAGTCCTTGAAAAAGAAAGACATTGAAGAAGTCAAAAATCTATATACTATCAAAACATATACCAGACCAAATAATGAATCACAACAGAGGGATCAGAGGGATACCAGAAGATGTTTCCTGTGCAACAAGATTGGGCACATTGTAAAAAAAATGTTCCCTAAAAAAAGATATGAAGAGGGACACAACAGAAAAGGGAAATATCAGACAAACACCCAAAACAAAGGATATTATAAGAACGATGAGAGAAGTAATAAGAGCTATAGTTATCACTGCAGATTAAAGGAATTTGAAACACCAGATCTAAAAATGATACAGGCAGCTATCCAAAAAGGGAAGAAATCTTGCTATTCAGACATTGCAGCTAAAGGACAGAGATACTCAGCATAAAGCCAGGACCCAGCTTCATTTAAAAAAGGACTGTATATGGAGGAAACAAACAGGAGAAACATGAGGGAATGAACATAAAATACAAAAAGGGTGATGGTGACAAGAGAGTGATATCTACAAATGTGATTTTAGGTTCTGTAAGAATTTTACAAGAAGGGTTGGAACAAAACATTAGTAAAAAAGTAGAGAGAAGATATGGAGATGGAGAAAGAGATTCAGAGTGGTATAACAGAGATACTATATATATATATATATATACACACACATATATATATATATAATTCAAATACATTGAGCTTAAGAAGTTTTTATTTTATTTTTTTAACCAACCTAAAATTTGTTTCCAAAAAGTTTCTTTCCTTTTCAACTGAGGGGCAAAGAAAAGATATATAATTTCTCTTAAATGTGTTAGATTTTCTCTTACTTAATGGTTTTCTCTTCCTCCTGAAGCTCCTTGCTTCCTTCAAATGATCCCGTATGACATGGATTCAAGGAATTTTATGGTAGTCACTTTCCCTCTCTGTATATCTACCAATTTGTATAACCTACCTGAAATGCTTTGCTCAGAAATGGATTATGTTACTATAAATCTGATGTGACTAGGACAAATTCAACATTCTCTTCTCCACATTCTTGGAAACTAATCCTGGGATTTTTCTGTCTCTTTTATTGGATCTTCACCCTATCACACCAGATAACCAAGAAGAATTCCCTGG
Organism: Monodelphis domestica; assembly: GCF_027887165.1. Lineage (NCBI taxonomy): Eukaryota > Metazoa > Chordata > Mammalia > Didelphimorphia > Didelphidae > Monodelphis > Monodelphis domestica. The sequence continues at coordinate 173,784,523 of NC_077234.1, forward strand.
GACTTTCACCTAGGCACCATTCTCTGCTCCCTCTGTAATATTTAACTTGGTGATCTAATCAACTTCCATAGATCAGATAGGTGACACAGTGGAGAGCATCTTGAATCTGAAGTAAAGAAGACCTGAATCCAAATCCAGTCTCAGGCACTTACCATTGGTGTGACTATAGCAACTCACATAAGTTCTTTGTCCCTCCATTTAACTATGAAGTAAGAACATTAATAACATCTTCACATAGTCATTGTTAATAAGTAAAATTTATTAGTTGTTTATTATGTAGCAGTCTCTGTATTAAATGCTGCAGATACAAAATTATCTTACAGAATTCAGAATCTAATTGATGAAACAAACATCAAATATATACAAAAATATATCTAGGAAATATAAAATAAATAAGGGACAGAATTTAAAAGGGTTGGAATTCCTGTAGAATATGGAATTATAGTTATGAGAAGAAGGGAACCAAAGAAGTTGGCAGGTAGAAATGAAGTGGAAAAGCATTATATCTGTTGAATATAGCAAGAAAAAATGGTGAGACTAAAGAGATCAAGGGTCTCCTTCAAGGAACCACAAGTACTCCAGGATCCCTAACTGTAGGTAGGAGCTAGTTTTGAAGAGCTTTAAATGATAGGAGATTTCATATTTGTTCCAGTAAGTGATTAGAGTTTATTAAGTGGGAATATTGGTGACCTGATCAGACTTACAATGTAGGAAAATCTTTATGGCTTCTGAATGGAGGATGGATTAAAATAGGTTATTGAAGCATAGAAGCCCACCAAAAGACTATAGAAATAGTTCATTATAAAGAAGAATAGTAACAGTCTCAGAGAAGAGAAAGGAGAATACTTGAGAGATGATGCATAGGTGAAATTGAGAGGCCTTGGAAATGGTTTGAACATTAGATGTAATAAATTGTGAGGAGTCAAGGGTGATACCTAGGTTGTGAGTTTAAGGATCTAGAAGTAGTATTGTTGCCCCATGACAAAAATAAGGAAACTGAATGTGATTTGGAGGAAAATTTTGAAGGAAATTTTTGAAGGAAAGATAATTAGTTCAGTTTTGGATATATTGAGTTTGACTATATTGAGTCTGTTGTATATCCAGTTCAAGATGTCTGAAAATTCATGTTTCTCTGATAAAAGGTCTCATTTTTCAAATATATAGTTAAGAGCCCAATTTAGGTCAGGAGAGATCTTAGGGCAGGATAGGTAGATTTGAGAATTATCAAAGAAGAGATAGTAATTAAACCAATTGAAACTAATTTAGTAATCAAAGAAGTATAAAGGGAGAAGAGAGTCTAAAATAGAACTCCATAGGATATTCATGACTAAAGGGCATGACCTAGGAGATGATTTAGTAAAGGATACTGAGAAGCAGTGGTCAAATAAGTAAAAGAAGAACCAAGAGAGAATAATGTTCTAAAAAATAGAAAGAACAGAATATCAAGAAGAGTATGACTAACACCTTGAAATGTTGTACAGAGGTAGAGAAAAATGAAATGATATATTTGTAAGGGCTTTAGTAAAAAATGAAAAACAAAGGTGACATTTAATGTAAATAATGAACGAATTAGGAGACATTAAATAAATGCCTATTCTCTTCCCTGCCCTGCCCTTCCCCAAATTATATTTGAAATGTTTTATTGATTGCATTAATATTTCCTGATTACATGTAAAAATGACTTTAACACTGTTTTTACAAAATTAAGTTTTAAAATCTCTCCCTCTCAACTATCCTTCTCCACTAATTGAGAAAGCAAGAAAATTAATATAGATTATATATATGAAGTCATACAAAACATACTTCCATTTAGCCATGTCACCAAAAATAGCAAAAGAGGAGAAAAAGGTAAAAAAAAAAAGCATGCTTCAATTTGCATTCAGAGTTGCTCAATTCTCTCTCTGGAAGCTGATAGCACTTTTCATTGTGGGTCCTGGATCATTGTCCTATTTATAGTAGCTAAGTCATTCACAGTTGATTATCCTGACAATATTGCTGTTGCTGAGTACAATGTTCTCCTGGTTTTGCCCATTTAATTTTGCAAGAATTCATATGTCTTGGGGGCAGCTGGGTAGCTCAGTGGATTGAGAACCAGGCCTAGAGACGGGAGGTCCTAGGTTCAAATTTGGCCTCAGACACTTCCTAGCTGTGTGACCCTAGGCAAGTCACTTGACCCCCATTGCCTAGCCCTTACCACTCTTCTGCCTTGGAGCCAATACACAGTATTGACTCCAAGACGGAAGGTAAGGGTTTAAAAAAAAAAAGAATTTATATGTCTTCATAGATCTTTCAAAAACCATATTGATCATCATTTCTTATAGAAAAATTCCATAACCATCATATACCACAACTTATTTAGCCATTTCCTAATTTGATGGCATTCCTTCAATTTTCAATTCTTTGTCCCTCTAAAACTATCTGTTAAATACGTGTGTGTTTGTGTTCATGTTTGTGTATGTGTGTGTGTGTGTGTGTGTGTGTGTGTACAAATAGCCTTTTTCACTTTTTTTTAATCTCTTTGGGACACAGACCTACTAGTGATACTCCAAGGATATGCACAGTTTTTAGATGTTTTTTTTGCCATAGTTTGAAATTGTTTTCCAGAATGTTTGGACTAGTTCACAACTCCATTAATAATGAATTAGTTTCCATATTTTTCCACATTCTTTCCAGTATTGGTCATTTTCCTTTTATATCTTCATAGCCAATATGATTGGTGTGAAGTAATATCTTAATCTTAGAGTATTTTTAATGTTAAAAAAATTAATAGTGACTTAGAACATTTTTATGAATATTGATAGCTTTGGTTTCTTCTTTTGTAAATTACCTGTTAATGTCTTGACTATCAAGTAGAGAAGAGTCCTTATTTTTTTTTTATGAATTGGGCTCTGTTAACTATATATTTGAAAAATGAGACCTTTATCAGAGAAATATGAAATTTTCACCAGTTTCCTATTTTCCTTCTAATCATGATGGTATGTTTCATTTGTATAAAGATTTTTAATTTCACCTAATAAGAATTATCATATTATTTCCCATAAACATCCCTAGGTGTTTTTTTTTATAAACTCGTGTTTATCCATAGAACTATAAGGTAAATTTTTCCATGCTCCTATAAGTTACTTATGTTATGACCCTTTATGTCTAAATCATTTACCCATTTTTACTTTCTCTTGGAGTATATTGTGAGATATTTTGGTCTACACCTGCTTTCTGCCAAATTTCTTTCTAGAGTTCCCAGAAATATTTTATTGTCAAATCATGAGTTCTTGTTCCAAAAGCTTGTATCTTAAGTTACTATAGTCATTTAATGCTGTATATTGTGAAACTATTCTATTTCTCTTATCCACCACTCTATTACTTAATCAGTAAAAAATTGTTTTGACTGACTATGACTTTGTAATATAATTTGAGATCCAATATTGCTAAGCCACCTTGCGTCACATTTTTCTCTCATTGATTCCCTTGATATTTTTGACATTTTTTATTCTAGATGAATATTGCTATTATTTTTCAATCTATACTATAATTTTTGGTACCTTGATTGGTATGTCAAAAAACTAAAAAGAAAATGTTAGGTAAAATTGTCAATTTTGCTATATTGGTTGAGCCTATCCATGAAGATTACTCCAATTTTATACATCTTCCTTTATTCTTGTGAAACGTTTTGTAATTGTGTTCAAATTATGTTCATATATTTCCTGGATTTTACTTGTCAAATACACACCCAACTATTTTACATTGCCTGTAGATTTTAAATTATATTTATTTTTCTTGCTTTTGAATTTTGCAGGTAACATAAAGAAAAACTATATTTTGTTGGCTTATTTTATATCCTACAATATTTCTAAAGTTATTCATTTTTTCAACTAGATTTTTTTTAGTTGATTCTCTTGGTTTCCCTAAATGTACTACCATATCATATGCAAAGAGTGATAGATCTATTTTCTCATTGTGTATTTTTATTCAATTAATTATTTTCCTTTTATTGCTAGCTATTATATATTGCATACTTAATATTTTATAGTGTATTTAATATTTATATATTAAATTATATATACTAGTATAGTAAATTATTCTATAGTATATTTATGTACTAGTATTTCTAATAAAATATTGAATAATAGTGGTGAAAAATAACATCCATGTTTCAATATTGATCTCATTAGGAAGTATATACCTATCTCATTATAGAAATTTTAATTTTTAGCTTTAGATAGATATTACTGATCATTTTAAGAAAACTCCATTTTTGTCTATGCTTTCTAATTTTTAATTTGAATCGGTGCTCTATTTTGCAAAACATTTTTTCAGCATCAATTGGCATAATCATAAGATATATTTATGTTTCAGTTATTGATATGGTCAACCATTCTGATATTTTTCTAATATTGAACCAGACTTGCATTATTGGTATTAATTTCATATGGTCATAGTGTCTGATATTTGTGAAATACCTTTGAAATCTCCTTGCTAATTTTTTTTCATTAATATTCATTAAGTAAATTTGTCTATTGTTTTCCTTTTCTATTTTTGATCTTTCTGGTTTAGGTATCAAAACAATATTAGTGTCATAAAATAAACTTGTTAGAACTCTTTAATATTTTGTCAAATAGTTTATATAGTATTGTAATTAATTGTTCCTTATATTTTTGGTAGAATCCATTTCTAGATACATTTGGTCTGGGGCATTTTTTTCATGAGTAGATCTTCAATGTCTTGTTTGATTTCTTTTTCTAAGTTAAGACTGCTTAAGAGATATATTTCTTCTCATTAATATTGATAATTTATTTTTTTAAATATCCATTTATTACACTTAGATTTTTGAAATGTTATGATATATAATGGGGCAAAATAATTCCTAATAATTGCTTTGATTTCATCTTCAATGATAATGCATTCATTCTTTTCATTTTTGATCATAACAATTTAGCTCTCTTCTTTTTTAATCAAATTAACCAATATTTTATTTATTTTATTTTATTTTTATAAAACCAGCTGCTAATTTTATTTATTAGTTAATTGCTTTTCTTACTTTCATTTTTATTATTCTGCTTGTTTTTTAGAATTTCCATTTTGGGGTTTAGTTGAAAATTTCAATTTTTTTTCTTTTCCTAGTGTTTTAGTTTCATATTCAATTAATTTATTTGATCTTCCTCCTTTTTATTCATATAGCTTTATACATATATGTAAATATAATTTCCCTTAGGTACTATTTTGTCTAAATCCAAGAAATTTTAGAATGATGTCTCATTGTCATGCACTTTGATGTAATTATGCATTGTTTCCATAATTTGTTCATCGACCCATTCCTTTAGAATAAGATACTTAGTTTCCTTCTAAATTAATTATGTTTTCATTTTCTTTTTATCAAATGAAATTTTTGTTGCATTATAATCTGCAAACAATATTTATTTATGATTTATGCCTTTCTTCTTCATTTGTAGTGAGGTTTAATGCACTAATACATGGTCAATTTTTTGTGAAGATGCCATGTATAACTGAGAAAAACTGTATTCTGCTTTCTATTCTCATTCATTTTTCTTCATAGGATTATCTTATCTAACTTTTCTAAAATTCTATTACTTGTCCTAACTTCTTTTAAAATGTATTTTATGCTTATATTTGTACAGATCTGAGAAGGGAAAGTTGGTAACTCACCCAAATAGTAAAGTTGTATTTTCTATTTCCTCCCCTATTTCATGTAACACTTCCTTTAAGAATTTGGATGCTATTCCATTTGGTACATACATTTTAAATGTATTATAATATGTTTAATACTCATGTCATTTCATTGTCTTTTGTTACTCTTACCAAGACTTAGTTTCCCTACTTTTTCTTTTGAATGAGGTCTATTTTATTTTGTTTTTGCTTTATTTGAAATCATGATTGCCATGTCTGCCTCTTTTTATCTTCATCTGAAGCATGATAGATTCTATCCCAAGAGTGCTTGTTATGAACAACATTTTGTTAGATTGTGATTTCTAATCCATTCTGCTTTTCATCTTTGTTTTATTTTGTGAGAAGATCTCATTCATATTCATGGTTATGATGACCAACTGTGCATTTGCCTTCATCCATTATTTTCTATTTAACCTTTTCTCTCTCCTTTTTCTCCTATAAAATCTATTTTGTTTCTTAAAACTGCTTTCTTTTATCTGCCCTCCTCTTTTTCTTATACCCTTCCCTCTCTGATATCTATCTATCTATCTATCTATCTATCTATCTATCTATCTATCTATCTATCTATCTCTTTTAACCAATTTAAAGGTGAGATTCAAGTATAGTCTATCCTTCCCCACAATTTCCCCCCTCCATTGTAAAAATTTTCCCATTCAAGAATCATTTAAGGTAGAATAATTTTCTCCCTACTTTACCACCTTCACCTGTTTTCCTCACCTATCCTTTTATTTTCTTTATCCCCAAATCATGAACCTACTCTCAAGTTTTCTTTATTTTTAAAATCATTCAAAATACTCTAATAATGTAAAGTTTTAGAAGTTACTTGCATCATCTTCACACCTAAATAGATAAATAATTTAACCTTATTGAGTCTATTATGACTTTACTTTCATACTTCCATTTTTATAATTCTCTAGTTTTCTATTTGGAAGTCAAATTTCTATTCATCTCTGATCTTTTCATCAGGAATGCTTGAAATACTTTTAGTTCATTAAATATTCATTTTTCCCTTGAAGTTTTCTACTCAAACTTTTCTGGGTAGATTATTCATGGTTGTAATTGCTATTCTTTTTGCCTTTAAGGATGTTATGTTCCAAAGGTTTTATTCCTTTAACATCAAGCTGCTAAATTTTATGTGATCCTGACTGGGGACTGGGGCTCTATAGTATTTAAATTGTTTTCTTCCAGCCACTTTATGTATTTTCCTTTTGATCTTGGAGCTCTAGAATTCAGCTATAATATTTCTGGGAGTTTTCATTTGGGGACATCTTCTAGTTGGTGATCATTGGATTTTTTCAATGTCTATTTTACCCTCTGGTTTCAGGATATGAGGGCAATTTTTCTTGAAAATTGCTTAAACTATTATATCTAGGCTCTTTTTTATCATGACTTTCAAGTATTCCAAGAATTTTAAAATAAATTTTGTTTTTACTTTCCCAGTCATTTAAAAATATCAATACTGTATTTCACATTTTCTTCTATTACTTCTTGTTCATTATTTTGACTGTTATATTGTTTTTGATGCATAATAGAGTCATTAGCTTCCATTTGATCAATTCTAATTTTTAAGGATTTTTTCCAATAAGCTTTTGCATCTCTCCCCCACCCAATTTGGCCAATTGTGCTTTATAAGGGGTTATTTTCATCAGCAAAATCTTATACTTATTTTACCATTTGTCCAAATTTCTTTTTTAAGATGTTATTTTAGACAATATTTTATGCTTCTTTTAGCAAGCTGTTAATTGTCTTTTTTCCACACATTTTCCATTTGCTTTCATTTCTTTACTTATTTTTATACATAACTTTTATTTGATTTTTAAGACCTTTACCTTCTCTCTTATAATCAATACTAAGTATTGGTTCCAAAGTAGAAGAATGATAAGGGCTAGGCAATTAGGGTTAAGTGACACCCTCACACAGTTAGGAAGTATAGGAAGTATAGGCCATATTTGAACCCAGATTCTCTTATCGTTAGGCCTGACACTCATCCCCAAACCACCTCACTGCCTCTCTGATTTTATTGTGAAATTCACTTTTAGCTCCTTCAGTATTCTTGTTGGGCTTATGGCCAATTCCTATTTTTCATTGAGGCTTTCCTTATGATGACTTCATTGAATTATTCTGAGCTTTTATCTTGACCTTTCTGTGATAACTGTAACTTTTCAGTCATATTTTTGTTGCTTTGTTGTTAGCTCACTTTCTACCTAATTTCTTGATTTTGGACTTTTTGTTAAACTTGGGATCTTTCATGTTGTGTAAAAGGTGGGATGGTTTGGAGAGGTACCATCTTAAGCAGTGGGCTTCTTCTTGCTGTTTTCAGTTAGTTATGAAAAATTTAGAAGTTTTCAGTTCTTCCAAGATGGCATAGCCTGGGGTGAAGTGTAGTCATGCCCTAATTGTCTTTTCTCTGGTCCTTAACCAGAATATTGCCACTTCCTTTCTCTTAAGTCTACAGCCAATATTGTCCATCTGGGATACTGTTCCCTAGTGACCAGAAATTACCCCATTCCTCGTGGTCTCTCATCTCTTTTAACTGGAAGGGATGATGATCCTTAGAACTCTTTCTACTCTGGAGCCAGAAGTGATGGTATTCTTTATAGTTCCTGACTGAATGTGGAATTTCTTTTCAATGTACCCATTCCTTCTTAAATTAAAAATGCTTCCCTCTGCTTTAAACTATAACCCAGAAGATTGGAAAATAATATCTGGTTCTATATCCAGTGCTAACACTAGAGTCCATTGTCATTTCTTTCTGACCAGTTGTCAAATCCCCTTACTGTCTTTGACTTGAGAGCTTTTAAAGATCCTTCTGCTTTTGTCATCAATGTTTGGACCCACCACTGGTCCTTCATCCATTTGGAGTCTGGGCTAGCCTCCATCCATAGATCTCTCTTTTCAAGATCCCAAGTTGTCTTGGTGTACTAAAGTGCCTATGACTGGCCTTTTTTCATTCAGTCCTTCCAGATATTCTCCTTCAAAAAACTTAAAAATAACTTGAAGCATTATTTTTAAGTTTTTTGAAGGAGAATATTGGGAGGGCTTGGCTAAGTGCTTTTTCTACTCTTCAGTCTTGGCTCTCTCCATTTTCCCGATTTCACTAATCATATCTCTATAAATGACTCAGATCTACTTTATCAACTTTGACATCTTTCCCAGCCTCCAGTCTCACAATCATATAATCCATAATCTTAATTCCTTCTCTGAGTCTACCCCTGATTAATCCTATTTTATATACCTTATTTGACCCAATCATTTGAGTTTTGTTTCCCTGTCTTCTTAGTGAGATTTTTAAAAGAAGTGGCTTTTTTTCATTTGTTTACTCAGTTAAGCCTTTCTCTGTATCCTCATTGCTTAACAAAGTGTCTGATACATAATAGGTACTTAATAAATGCTAGCAGATTTAATGCACCCTGTATAATATGAGTTTCTAGATTTTGTTGCCTGCCTTATCATATTTCAACTCAAATTGAGACTGTATTCATTATGAACTATGAGATAAATCATTATGGAATTCCACAAGTTGCTTTTTTTTCCAAGATAACTTACATGTGATATCTGTTTTTTTTAAATTCCAAATGTAAACTTTAGTTTTATTCCACTTAACTTTCATCTTACTTGATTTTTCCCAAATGTGTGTCTAATTCAATCACTTTATTTTACATGTGGGACACAGAAAAATTATTTACCTAGGGTTATACAGATAGTCCTTGATAGAATCAGGACCAAAAAATCTCTGAATTTATCATTCAGGTATTTCCTCATTTTCTACTTATAGAGTAATCTTCTGACAGCACATGGTTTCCTAAAGTAGAGATGGAACTTTTCCCAAAGTCATATACTATATAATTTTATTTTGTTCAGTATGATAAATATATATTAAAATTTCATGAACAGAATTAAAAATAAAATTCAGAGGAGGGGTTTTCTCATGAGTAGAAAATGAATAAGGTCAATATGATAAGTGGGATGGATTCCAGGATTTTTCAGATTCTCTAAGGAAGCACTTTGAGGTTTTATGATACACACACATACACACACACACACACTTTTTTTTTCCTTTAAGACATTACAGAATAGGTTTTTGTACCTCTTGGTGGTTTGAGAAAGACTTTGATAATTTTCATAGTTAGAAGGAGGAATTGATAAGAGGGACAGGGACAGAGGTTAGATAAAAGGCACAAGGAAGTTAAATCTAACTGGGATTAACCAAATAAGTCTATTGGGTACAATGACATCTTCAAGAGAAAAGGAACTCAAAAAGGACATACTAATAATGTCTTAAAACATGCCATAAAACATGTCATAAAAATTTATTTGTGGCACTAATATGTTATGATTCTATACTAAAGATTAGAATTGTGTTTGGAATGTTTAAGTTATAAATGATTACTTTTCATTGTAATTCAGAACTGTTTTTTATTTCTAACAACATTACAAATAATAGAATTTTAATTGAGAATATTATTTAAGTTTCCTATTGAATCAAAATTTAAACTCTCTCTTTTTGGCAGAGGTCTACATCATGAAAAACAAACCAATCAGCTTTACCAGGGTAAAGATATTGATCATGTAAAGAATTTTTAAGCGTTGTTTTCTGTATAGAATTACTAATTGAATTGTGTAGCTTCCTTCAATGTTTGGCTCAAAACTCTCTGCATGAGACTATAATGGCTTTTGTAAGCTGTGCAAATGTCTTTCTTTCAGATTACCTTCCTTATACCCTGTATTCATCTTGCCTTCACCTAGTTTTTTTGTGATGTTCCCCCATTAGAATGTTTGCTCCTTGAAGATGGTGACAAGTGTTTTGTTTGTTTTTGCTTATTTTGTCTTTTTTTGTCTTTTTTGTATTGGATTTCTTTTTTGTATTTTTTGTATTGTATTTCTATAACATAACACAGAGTCTGGAACATAATCTTAATAAATGGTTATTGAGTGACTTACTGAATGAACACATATAAGTCTACATGTATGTATATACATGCACACATATAAACTTGCATATTCCAGGGCCTGAATTGTCTGTAAGAATTAAGTAAAGATAATTTGGGTAGGGAGGATCTAAGTTATAATTCAAAACCACAGTGCTAATTAGTTTCTGGTTTTTACTTGTAGGAGGGCAAGGTAATGCTTATCTTTTATACTATAGTTTTGGCTTAATAGATATTTACTATCATCAGAGCAATAATGATTGTATTCTCTAAGGAAAAGTCCTTTTCATAATTCACTTGAATGTTCAATTTCACAAAAGTAAACCAGGAATGCAGAGTTAATGAAAAACAAAGTATTTAAATCGTGGATTTTCCAAGTCTTACCCTCTGATATTCCTCTTCACTACACTCAACATTTTTGACACTGTTCTTTTCATATGAATTTTTGGCTTCAGTAACAATACTGATTCATATGCAAAAGAATTTTTCTGTGCCAGCCCTCAGCTAGTGGCTGACTGACACCCTGGCACATGATTATGGTAGGATAGGGACAAGGAATTGAATAAGGACAAAATTTCATAAAACTGAATAAAGCTAATGTGTTTTTCAAAGTGAAAAAAATTGCTCAGCTACTGGGAATGGTGTATTTTAGGTCTGTTTTATTCATGCCTAAATTCATCCTGATTATATTTAGCCAAATAAAGCAAATTAATCAAATATAATGACACTGTGAAGTAACTATTATCTTTACACAGAAGACCCCCTTCCCTGCCCTCAAACTGCTCTGAATGGTACATCCAGTTCTATCCAGGCTTCAAGTATCAGCTTAATTTCTTTCTCTTCCATAGAACCTAATCTGATCACTCTATTCAACAGTGATCCCTTTTTTATTTGAACCTGTGTAGTGTTTATTATTGGTACACACACAGAGGCTCTTTACCATATATGGTGATCTATTTTGTCAAAAAAATCAGTATATCTATTTCACCTTTCCCCAACAAACTATACGTACTTTCAGGATACCATGTCATCAATAAAGAGCCATTCATGACGTCAATAAGAACTGAGTTTAAGTCCTACTCTGAATAATACCAATTTTATTACGCTGGGCAAGTTATTTAACTTTTCAGTATTCTAACTTAGAAGTTCTATAACTTAAAAAAAAAAACATTGAAAACCTCAATTATCTTTACCAAGATAAGAAGATAGCTCAGTTTTAATGTTTTCAGCTAACTCATTAGTTCACAGGTTAGGTCATCTCCTGAAAACCCTACTGTATGCTTGCAAAAGAATGAGAAAGAAAAAGTTAAAGAATTTCTCAGTATTCTTATGAAAAATATAATGATTTTGTGAAAACTCTGGGGAAGGGGGGAATCATAATTTGAAAGTCCCTGCTATAGGCACATCTCTAAAATTATAAGTGCTAAAGAAGGTACCAAACTACATTGGTATATGCAATTTCCTCACCTGTGAACTTCACATAATAATGAAATCACAGGACCAACCATTAACTGTAACACTATACTCAGAATCACAGCACCCAACCTCCGGTACATAATAAGTCATCTAGTCTCTAATAAAATATTTCCCACACAGAAACCCATTGCTTTCATAGGTCAGTTATTTCATTTTTTGATAACTCCAATTATGTGATTTTGTCCTTTTGCCCCTATTTCTTTCTTGTCAGGGATAACTCTTTAAATGCTTGCAGAGAGCCAGCTTGTCGTCCTGAAGATATTTCTCTTCTAAGCTAAACAGTCCCAGGATATTTATTTCAATTCCCATGTTTGTCATATTTTGAAAAAAGAATCATATTTAAATGAGAAAAAACTCATCAGAGAAATAGTGAAAAATAATTTCTTCTATCTACATTCAGACTCCATCAGTTCCTTCTATATCCCATTTCATCATGAATCTCTAGGAGCCTTGCATTCCTAATACTAGTTGTCATTCACAGTTGATCATTGTATACAGCCATCTACTATATTGTGATTCACTTATCATGGCTTCACTGTATCCCTGGTTTTTAAAATATATATCTAATTCTATATGACAGTTACACTTATCGTGGCACACTATTGGCTGATGCAATGAAAGGCAACCATCCACAGTGCTATATTCTATATCCTGAGTGCTGATTGGCTCAGTGACTGCAGGTTAATAAGAATGTGGAAATATAGGAAAGTGGGAAATGTTTATAAAACCTTAAAATATATATATAAGTAATAAAATAAATATAATGCTGCTACTTCATGAATTTTCACCTATTGTGGGGGTCTCTGGGATGTAACTCCTGAGGTAGGTGAGGGATCACTGTATTACTGTTATTCTGTTGTACAACCATCTCCTGGTTCTGCTGACTTCACTTTGCATCACTTCCTTCAGTCTTTCTGGGTTTGTTTGTTTGTTTGAACCATTTTGTTCCTCACAAATGCAGTTTGTCCAACTAATGTTCTTGGGGAATAAGTTTGAGGTCCTCCACCCCATTTACCTGATCATGCAATAATCAAGCTGATTAATGACCTTCCTTAAAATTATGTGCCCAGAACTAAAAGAAATACCAAAAACAATGTGTTTTGATCAAAATAAGGTACCTGGGGGCCTGTCTTCTCCTTAGTACTGAGCATTGCCTTCCTTAATGAGAATGAATGAATTCAAAGAAAAATTAAAGAAGTGAATATACTATTAAAATCACAATGAATTAATCAAAGTACTTCATGAGCTAATTGAAAGTGAAACGAAGCTAATTGTTTTGCTTACTAGATATCTTCAAACAGGAAGTTATTCCCATTGCTAGGATGAAAACTGGAGCATTACTTGCCTGGCACATTGAAAAGAGGGTTCTTGTTTAGCTATGGATTGTGAAATATGGTTTAGAACAGTGATGGGGAATCTTCTAGAACCTTTTAGAGACCATGTATAATACCCTACTTCCTCAGATTGTGTGCAGTGTCCTTCCTCCCCAGACTGCATACAATGCTCCCTCCAGCAGCCACAGGGACCCACCCCAGCATCCAGCCACAAAAGGCCCAAAGGAGGGGCCTGCTCCTAGGCTTCAGTGGGCAGGAGAAGACTAGTAGGTTTGGGAAGGTGGGGGAAGACTACATGGGGGAGGTAGCTTCTTATGACAATGCAGGTTACATGTATGTCCCTGTAGATTATGATTCAAATGCAACCCCAGATGTCCTGTGCTCCACTCAGGCTCAGAGATGCAACCTCAGAGCCTTTCACACAAGCAAGGAATTATTGCTACAGGAAAACTTGTAAAGCAGATGCAATGAATGGAAGCTTGAAGATCTGTCCATAGAGGAAAATTCCAGAGAAGAATGTGGCCTGGAAGAGGCAGTTTGAGTAAGTTGGCTCAGAAACTGTTTGAGTCACTTCTTTTTCTCTTCTTGGATCTGAGGAAGAAAGTACCAGAGAGAATTTTCTCTACCTGTTTGGTTATTAGCTATTCCTTGGAAGATTTAGGATACAGCTCTGTGGATTTGAAGATACTCTCAATATCCCATAAAGACTATTCAATCAAACTTATTTTAGCATTGAATATATACTAGATTAGGGAAATCCTAAATTCCCTTCCTCCCATCTAAATGCCCTTACCCTTCTTTCCTTTAAAATAAATCCCTGTTTCCAGTATTATAAAGAGTGAGTTGTCTGTTAAAAGCTTCAGTCAAGTTACCAGTTCTGAATCCATGCTTGAATCCAACTGAAAAGATAGCAGAAATGGGGGGGGGGGGAGAAAGAATCCTGTCTTTCCCATTACCTTCCTTCTCAATATGCTTGCCTAACACTTCCAGTTACCTTAAACAACCCAGTAAAAGAGCCTCCAATACACACAGCTTATATTTGCATAAGAATGGTGCACCCTTGAAGGGACCACCATGCTGGGATAGGCTGCAACCCACATGGGGTGGGAACAGGGGACTGGAGGTGGAGGGAGGGGTTGGGTGGCTACAATTAGCCTTTAGGAGATGGAGTCACATTCAGACTAGTGACTGGCATTGGAGGAAGGAAGAAATGTGATCTTTTATGTTGGGGCTGGGCCCATTGGTGGGAGAGTAGATGACCCTTCCTCCCCCGCCCCCCACCAGCTCCTACTTTTAGAAAGGGCAGAGAGAAAAGGATGGCAGTGGCCTGAGCACTCAGCTCTGGAGTAAGGAGTAAGTGCAGGGCAGTGTGGGGAGGCTGTGGAGAGGTGGAAGGGAGCATTTGCCTTTCCAGTATCTAACTCTTGGGGGGATAGCACGCATGCCCACAAGAAGGTCTATGTTGACATGATGACATCTCTGGCATGCCTGCCATAGGTTCACTATGGGTTTAGGAGTTATCTTTCAACAATTTTAGATTCTATGATTCATATTTATTCATTGAGTGCCTATGTGTCAAAACACCACTAAAACTCAAGGGAAGGATATGGAAAAGTTAAAAAAATAAAATAAAATAATAAAACATAGTCATAGACTTAAAAAACATATTTGGGAAAGTAAAGAGGATAATAAACACATAAAACAACAAATAATTACTCCTCTTTTTTCCATTTACTCTCAAATTTACTATTATTTTCCTTTTCTTTAAGTTATGTGTTTAAATCCAAGACGAGCAGAAGCTTGATAGCAAAAATTTGTTTCACGAATTTTAGAGAAGTAGAGTTGCCCCCATTATTTGAATAAATGGAAATATACTTATTTCTTTTAAAACTATCTCTAAGGATCAAGTATTTAAAAAATTTTTTTTAATATCATGAACCCTTTTCAAAGTCTGGTAAAGCCAAGGATATGTTCTCAAAATAATCTTTTAGATGCATAAAATGAAATAAATAGGATTGCAAGGGAATTTAGCTATAGTGATATAAGATCATAAAAAATTACAGATTAAAAAATCTTTCTGACACCTACTCTAGGCTCTTTTCATCTAATGATTTCATTTTCTAAGTTTTTGAATTTTACTCATGAGGAGAGTGTGAATTGTCTCTACTTTAGTCACTATGATGCCACTATGCACTTTACTTGCCCTAAGTCTTGTAAGTGCCATTTTGGTAGTATCAACACTATGTTAAAAAGCACAAAGATTTCATTTTTTGAAAGTGGATTGGCTTAGGAAAATAGTCAATTTGTCAGCATGAGTTCTGCTGATATTCTTGGCTGACTTAGCCTTGTGTGCACTAAAGGTTCTCTGCAGATTCTTCAGTGTCTCCTGGATCTTTGGATTTTGGCTTCCTAATTAGGATTTCAGATTCTGATGAGATTAGCTTTCAGGTTCACATTCCTGGTCTGGAGACATTAGAATTAAACTCAAGAGTATTGGTACCCCTGCAGTACTTTCTGTCTCTTTATCTACATTTTTCCCCCCAGTTTCACTCTTTCCACCTCTTTGTAAATAAAGCTGCTAAAAGTCATTTTGACTTAAGCTGAACTCTTTTTAAAATTGGTGACCACAATATTACTTTAGAATTCTCATATTTAGCCTAAAATCTACATTTGCATTCTTATAGAAACAAAGACTATGGACTGAAAAACAGCTATTAGAACAATAATAAACTAATTAAATAAGAAACCAACACAAAACCAAAAAAAATGAGTAATTTAAAGACAAATATATAGAATTTAGTCGAAGATTCTATATTCAAATCCCAGCTCTGTTATTTGCTTGAAATTCTGAGTTAACCTTTAGCAAGCAACTTAATATTTCTAGTTTTCAATTTCTTTATCCAAAAACTCCGAAGTGTTGAACATTACCTATTAACGTCCCATCTTACAAACCTTCCTTTGGCTATTTAGTCCTAGTACATTTTTTTAAATTAAAGCCTAATTATTTTATTGTCATCTCACATGACTCAAATGGAGAATATTCCCTTTTTCGTCAATGCCTGCCACAGTGAAATGTCTTCTAAGGAACATTATCTCATTCGTCAAGCAATGCCAATTGCATATAATGTAGTTTAAAGCATACTTGTCTGAAACAACTGCTGCCAAGTGAAAGAATACTTTAGAAAGTATGCAGGAATTGAACCACAGCTGAGTAAGCAAACAGTGAGATCACAAGAAAACGAACAGGTTGATAAGACATGATCCTTTAGAATGGCATTTTGGTGACAGACAGACATGAGAAAACTGAATTCTTATTCACAGTGCTAAATAAGCTAGTGATATTAAGGAATGGATCACAAACTTCAACCTTTGTGGCACTCTTGCTATTTCCTTTCAACCCAGCCTCTATTATCTTTTTTTTTCTGCAAAAGGATCTATTATTCTGGTAGTCATTTATTTGGCACTGTTAAAACTGGCTTCAAAAAGAAGTTGTCCAGAGCTGAAGAAACTAAAATATTGTGTAACCTTAATCAATTCGATTTTTTTCACTGAAAAAAAAAAAACTACCTGAACTATCTGAAGACAGACAAACCAGTGAGACATCCATTACCACTTTTCCCTTAACCGCTCTCTGCACACACATATATAAATCTTGCTCTGTTTTTTTTTTTGTTTGTTTGCTTATTGGGTAATTGTATTTGAAGCAAGTTAATTATTTGTAAAGAGAATAACAAAAAAAAATAGGTAACAGTAAGATAAAATGTATTGGGGCTATAAGTAGGGATTTTTTTAACCTGAGGGCACAGTTGGTAGAAAGAGGACAATCTGCCCATAAAATCTGGTTCTTCCAGCACTCCTCCTTGATGAGACAATACCCCATTTGTATAAGCAAGTCAAGGGGAGAGTCGGCATCATGCCGAGCCTCTCAAGGTGGTGACAAGATTCTAATTATAGAGAATGGTATAAGCCTACAAGAAGAGAATTGAGGTCAACTACCTAAATATAAACCCCAAAGTGTTTTCTCCCTTAGAAAAGCCCAATTTGTCCTTTGCTACTTTTGACTTAAAAATGAGTAATATATATCAGAATCCCTCAGTAGACATGGGGTTTTCAGATTCTAGGGGGTGGGAGGTGAGGAATTAAATTACTGATGATTGAGGACTTTCAAAGTCAATCCATCAATCAGGATTTATTTAGGCTTTCTATATGCCAAGTATTGTTCCAGACTATGTGGATATGAATGGAGAAGTATAACAATTCCTTCCCTCAAGTAGGGTATATTCTATGTATGAATACAACAGTTACACAGATAATATATTCTGTAATCAAAATAATTGCAGTGATAAAGCTACCAACAGCAGGTAGAATGAGCTGGTACATAATAAGAGGGGAGGTAGTGGTTCTAAGAACTGAAGAGTGAGAGCATTCCTCGTATGGGGAACAGCTTATGCAAAAGTACCTGTTTAGAAGATGAAATGAGTAGAAGAATGTAGGAATTCACAACCAAAAATTTTCTTTCATCCTAAAAATATTTTTGTAACTACTGTTGAAAGAGATGCTACAAATGGTTTCATATGTGCTAATGTAGACCCTAACCATTTTTACACTGTGCCTAACTATAGGTCCCCCATTGTCAAGAAGTGGTTGTAGTGATTAATCTGGTTCAGTTCTAGTAATGATCAATTTCTTTTATAAAATCATATTTTATTGATACCCTCTGTTTTTATATTATTCTCAATTCTGAATTATCCCACTATGCTTCCCTATGCAGGAACTTCTGGAGTTAGGAAGCCTTGGGTTCAAATATTGCTTCCAATGCTTAATATCTATGTGATTTTGATCTGAATGACATAGATTTTTTTAAAAGTCAATAAAAATCAACCATGTAAATGCTTTCATTTTAAATTACTTTTTACAATTCATTTACTTTTTTAATTAAGAAAATCCCATTATTCTCCATCCCAAACACAGAAATATAAACAAATAATTAAAATAAAAAACTTTAAAACATCTTATAATAAATATAGTTTAACAAAACACATTCTAACTTTGGTCATGCCTAATTATATATGTGTCTTTATGTAACTTAAAACCAAAAATCTATTATCTTTCTGTTAGGGAAGTGGGTATCCTAGGATTCATCATCAATTCACTTAAATCCTGATTGGTCATTACACTGGCCAGAGTTAAATCCCTTAAAGTTTACCTTTAAAATGATTTTGTGCAGGATAACTGTAATTTAATTTGTATAAGTGTATTCAATATTCATCCATTTTTTCTCCAAAAAACTCAATTTTTTCACTTAATATAGCATATTTGATTAAATTAAATAAATTGATTAAAATTTGTTCAAACATTGCCCTATTAACTATTTTCTCCTAATTTCAGCTACATTGATTTTGTTAGTGCAAAAACATCTTTGTATAAGTCTAATCTGTACACTTTAATGTATTTGATACTTTCTATCCCTTATTTATTCATAAGTTTTTCCTCAATCTATATATTCAACATGCACTTATTTGTTTGTGATTTAATTTTTAAATCTAAATCCTGTATCCATTAGGATCCTTTCTTGGTATATGGTGTGAAGTTTTGTTCAAAACTTAATTTCTTCTAAATGTGATTTCCAGTTTTCCAAGAATTTTTTTCAAATAAGTCTGTAGCTCACTTGCTGAGAAATGTAATTTTACTTATCTCTAGATTATAAGATTCACTTCCTTCTTAATATCACATACCTAATGGATTCCACTTTTTAAAACTGAATATTAACTTATTTTGAAGATTACTAATTTGTAGTACAAATGTAGATTTCGTATGTCTAGATACTCTTCTTTCAAAGGATTGATGTTTGTATAATTTCAATAAAACAGATAAAAATATGTTGTTGGATTTTGAATAAAGGAGTATTTTTTTTTCTTTCAGGAAGGTGCTGAATTTCTCTCAGTTTTGTTCTTCTTGGATCCTATGATAATTATTTTTGACTAAAGGGATCAGTGAGAATTTAGGGAGAATTGACATGTGAGCATAAAATTTCAGTAGTAAATATTTTCTTACAAAGCATGAATCTTGGTAAAGAATAAGATATTTTGAGCATAGCCAAGATGAGTTATGGTGTAGAAACTTGTTTCCACCCTGTTTTTCTACTCAGAGATTAGTCTGTGTTTTTTAGATCTCCAGAAGTTAGGTCGCATGATGTAGTAAAATCACAGAACTATATTCAGAGTAGGAAGATCTGGGTTTGAATAATCCAAAATATATGTATCAAGTAACAGTGTCTCAAGGACAGCATTCCAATAACTTAACTATTATCATCAATTCAAAGATCCAGAACAACTTCCAGGAACTCATTAAAAAGACTATCCACCACCCTAGAAGGAACTGAGAGTCTAAATGAAGATTGAAATATTCCATTTTTTATTTCCTCCATGAATTTTTCTCTAATGGGAGTGATATGTTTATTTCATGACATGATTACATGGAAATATGTATTATATGATAACAATGTTCAATTTATACTATATTAACCATCATCTTGTGAAGGTTGGAGGAGTAATAGGAAGGGAGAGAACATGGATCATGAAATGTCAGAAAATTCTATTTTAAAATCATATCAATATGTAATCTGGAAAAAGTAAAAATTACGTGAAAGAAAGAACAGCAGTTCAATAATGTTTTTGCTATACTTTGGTTGAATAAATAATCATTTACAATGAAAATGGGAGATATGGGATGGATTTTTTGTTTAATAGACAATTGATTGCTTTCTTGAGTTAGGGTTAATATTCAAAACAGAGAAAAAATTATAAACTCCCTGATTGAATCAATTAGTAGTGAGTTTTACTCTCTTTTAACCTCTGGGTCCTTTACCATTTGCATAATGTTTCCTTGATTGGGGAATATTGATTATTCACTGCTCCATGTCTGTGTGAGAGCTGGAGCATTGTATGCAGTCTGGGGAGGCCTTGGCAAAAGAGAGATAATGGTCTTCTGGCTTCCAACTTTGAGAAAGAAAAAATGCCATTCTAGTACCTCACACCCAACTTCTCTGATGAAAGCAGGATGGTTAGCCTCTGGCTATGACTTCTTGCTTGCTCTCTTGGCAAATATCAAAACCTCTTAAGAAAGGGAGATTGGGGAACATTCTAGAAGATATCTATTTAAATTTCCCTAGGAACCATCAGTAGATCAACTCAAATAAACACACCTTATACATATATATGGGTAACACAATATGCACCACACTCCTTATGCACAGTAACCAATCTCATGCTATTCATCCTTTTTTTCCTTAGAGATGGCAGAGATAAAAATAATCAATTGGGCATCCCCATCAATTTGATTCACAAAAAATGTTCTTGTTCTTAAGTGAGGTTTGGGTCACCTATTTCTGACACTGAATTAAGCCTGGGTTTATAAAATATATCTTTGTGTTTAACAAAATTCATCACTCCAAATGTTAGAATTAATATATTTAACTTTTAAAAAATAGCATGTCACAAATAACATTTACTGTTTCTTTTCTATCTGTATTAAAATTCACGAAGAAAGAAAATTATATAAACTATTTCAGATTATTTTTAAAGTACAGATCTCTCAAATAATCATACACATAACATTCATTTTACAGAAATGCCATTTATAAAAAATGAAATCATTTTCACCCATTAGAAGGAAAATCTATATTCCTATTTTCTTCATTTTCATTCTAGAATAATAATAAAATCTTGGCTCATAGCATTTCCTGGGGATTAATAACCAGATGGACCTCAGGCCATCACCTCCTCTCAGTAAGCCATTAGTTCCCAGGAAACATTCTTTGCCTTGATCATTATTGCATAATTATGGCCATTTTGTCTCTTTTATGTAACATATCAATTATTGAGGAGAAATATGCTTAGGGGTGATGAAATTGTTTTATGTAAAAATCAAGAGAAGTAGAAAGGAGAAATCCTAGAGGTTTATTTGAATAAATATGGTTGAGGAAAGGATGCTAATTTACAGTAAGGTGCTAAATAAATGTCCAGTGTCTTCTTTAACTCTCAGAATTTTGGCAAAGAAGAATAAAAAAAAACAGTGAAAAGTGTGAGAATTGAAATTATAATATTAGGGTTTCATTTCATTTATTTTTTCAAGGAAAGAGATCCAAATTTCTCAGGAAGAATACTATCAATGAAATGTTTGGTCATTGCCACCCCCCAATCCCCCAACTCCCACAAGTCAGGTATTTAATACTATCTTGCTTCTGGGAGTTAGCATTGTTAAAAGAGTATATAATTCTATAACCCTGTCAAATCCTTTCTTATATCTTAGCAGCTCAGTGCACTCACTACCACTTTAAAAACCACATGGTCAAACTAGAGGAAAGAAAGACCAATGGGAACCTAAAATCCAGCAGTTATTAGCATTTGGCACTTCTAGAATTTTCTTTATTCTTTGCTTCACTTGCATAACATTCCCAATATAATAGATTTTCATTACATGTGTCTAATTTGAATTATACTAAAATCTTCATGCCTCTTTATTAATGATACAGGGTCAGAAAGACTGAATTTTTGGTCTCTTCTACAGAATTTGTCTTTATTTCTTTATCATCATCAATATGCATAGCTTAGATATTTGTATGTAGTAATAATGTATCAAGCATTTGTATAGAAATTATGTGAGTGTGTGTATATGTGTGATCTATACAGATAGATATACCTTTATATGGAGGAAAGGAGGGAGATACAGATAGAGAAAGAAACAGAAGCAGAGAGACAGAGTGAGAGAATCTTTTTAGCAAAGGGCATCAAACTAATTATTAATTATATTATATTTTATATGTATATCCTTTGTGACTTTCCATTAGAGATCAGCTAAAACTCTAGTGATTGGTGGTTAAATCAATTACAACTGTAGCAAATAGTATGAACTTTATTTGGGCCCAAGGAGCATTAAGAAATTCTATGAAAAGAACATTAAATGTGTAATTTTCAGTTGTTTCTCAATAATTTCTGAGTTTATGAAATTGTTTCATATATCTGATCAATATGCATAATAATTTTGCTGCTACAATACACGAGTTCCCTCTTTTCCCTGCACAAAAAATAAATATTTGTTCAAGGAAAAATATCTTAATATCACTTAATATCATTAAAAATAATAATTCCTGGAAATGTATTCATTTGTCTGACATATTCAAAATTTAATATCAGAGAGCTCTTGGGCCAACATAATTAGGGAGTTTGAACTGTAGTTAATTCACTTCAACGAACTTAATTCAATAAACATTTTTAAGCACTTAAGTACAATATACTAGTGATAAAAGGAAACATTCTTGAAAACATAAATTATAGAGCTATATCTGGGTAATCTGTCTACATAAATACACTGATAATCACCACTTACATATATATATATATATAGTTGTTTTTTGTTGTTTTATGTATATATATATGTATATATATATATATGCACATGAACATATGAAAGTAGTAAAGGAGTACGTCCTCAGTGTCCACTTGTTACAGAAATATATTCAAGATGATTTTCCATTTTAAGTATAGTTTTCCCTAAGTCCATCACACTTTAAGTGGCAATGAAACCTTCATTACCTTACTTTAGTTGGGCTTTAAATTTCTTAGAGGTCTCACATCACCTTTATGGAAATGAAGTCAATATATAAACTGTTTTGTTTCTGCTCACTTCACTCTATAACCATTTCAAATCTTTCTAAATTTCTCTGAATATATCACTTGTCTCATTTCTTGAGGCATAATAATATCCCATTTATTAACCATATATCATAACATATTTTGGCTCTTTTTGCTAATATTATTGTACTGAAATGATTATATTATTGCTTCTAGTTCTATTTCTTGGACAGTACTATTCTCTCTTCCTAGCTAGCTAGCTAGGTATTTATTTCTGCAATTACCTTGGCATCTATATTTAAATAGGATTCTTAGTTGCTGGAAGACATTTCAAAAAAATAAAATGAATTCAAAGCCTAGGACAAACAACATTAAATATCAGACTAGAGAGGCCAATGAAATGTATTGGATTAACTACTTGTTTCCTTGTTGGAAAAAAAAATAATCTGTTCTTTAGATTTTTCTTATTTTTAGATATATTTTCCTATTAGAAAGATACTACTTTGGTTGTACTAGGGGCATCCAACAAAATATTAAAAATCAAGCTTGACAAAAAACTTACTCTAGTATCTTACAATGCTCCTCTACTTACTTTATTTGTTCTTTACATGTTCTTTGACTTTTATTTTCAAATATTCATGCAAATGCCTTGTGAATCAGAGAAAGGTTGTAAATGAATACTGTCTTCTCATTCAAGTTAGCACCAAAGAGTGTAGGCAGTTTCTGTGTGCTGGGCCACTGATATTCTAGCCTAACATATGATTTGGAAAATGCTCAGCAAGTTAAAAGACTCTGTCACCTAAACCCCATATGCTTCCAGCTTCAACTTTCCCCTAGTAAGAGGCATCAAATGTCATGTAGGATGATTCAGGTTTATGCATCTTTAGCTGTTACATGATTACTTCCTTCAACCATAATATGTTTTGCAGACCCAGTAATAAAATGATGCATCGCCTGACAACCAAAAAGGGTCACAAACCCTAAGATCACCACCTCATGCTGTTCAGTTACTCTGTCTCTATTAAAACATTTTCCCCAAAATATGAACTACCATTAGAAGACATGGTTTATATATCTTTCTTTTATCTTACAAAGTAGAAAGAAAAGCTCCAGTTCTTGTAGAACTATGAAATGATCAATTTTCCAATAGAGAGGATCAAACTCATTAAATTGACTCTAGATTGACCCTGACCTCCTTAGTTGAGAATGTAATTAGGAAATTAACATGGCAAGAGACCAATTCATATCTTTCTTAGATTCGAATTCCCATCACACTCACTGATTTCCTCTCAAATTCAATTGGAGATTTCAGTGTACATAAAGCAGTGAGTTGTTCCCTATGTGTTTTCTTTTCAAGAGGAAAATTCAATTATTTGTCTGTAGAAAATACAATGCTGGTAGAATTTGTTTGCAAGAGCACTGTGTTCAAATTCCACATTAATCTTTGGTATGGAAAGAAAAGGCCCTTCTGCCTTAAGTGTCTCTCCAAGCCCTCATATTGCCCCTAAGTTAAGGAGACTATAATTTCTTTTCCATAAGTCCCAACTCCATAAGGTCATTATTTCCAGAATTGTGTTATAGTGTATTTAAAGCCATATCTTGAGAGATGGTATGTAAAATATTTTCAAGAAAGCCTGAGCCAGCTTTCACTTTTATAAGTAAAATTTTTCCCATCTTAGATTTTTATACATAAATGGAATTTATTCTCATACTTTTTGGCTTTCTTATTTCTCTACAGAAAACTGTGAATGTGATTTTAAGAGAAAAGTTTTGTTAATAAAGCTGTTTATGAAAATTTTCCTCCCTTAGTATTCCATGATGAGATAATTCAAAATGGCATTACTCCAGACCATTGACTTACCTCACTTCTAACACTATTAATATTAGGGTATTCATATACAGAAATAAAAGAAGTTTCTGCCGACTTGGGTGAGAAAGACTGGAAAAATCATTAAATAAGAAGAAGACCCATGGCATTGATGGAAAAAAATGAACAAAATAAAAAAAAATTTATGGAACTAACGATAATATACAGGAGTCTTTGAAAAATGTTGGCAGCAAGCAGAGTTAAGTTAATGAAGTACTAATTGAAGGAATGCTATTGTAGACCAGTTTTTTTTAGCTTATAATAATAGTGAATATATTTATATATGTGTGCATGTGTGTGATTTATATAGGGTTGGAATTAATTGTTCCTTAAATGCTTAGTAGAATTCACATGAAATCCCTCCATCTAGGGGATTTTTTTTTCTTGGGGACCTAAATGGGGACCTAACTTACTTATTGCTTGTTCTATTGCTTCTTCTAAAATAGACTATTTAAATATTCTATTTCCTCTCCTGTTAATCTGGGTAAATTATATTTTTGTAAATATACATCCAGAGAAATTAGATTATCTGTTTAACTGACATATGATCGGGCACTGAATATGTTGCATAGCCTGTGGAGTTATGTTCCAGAGACACCTGGAATACACGAAAATCCACAAAATAGAAGCATTATATTTATTTTATTATTTGTATATATTTTTAGATTTTATAAACCCTTCCCATTCTCCTATACATCTTTTCCACACTCTTATTAACCTTTCCCACCCTGTTGTAAACACTTCAGATGCTACAGTGACTGAGCCAATCAGCACCCAGGATACAGAACACATGTCTGTGGTTGATCACCTTTCATTCCATCAGCCAACAGTGTGCAACATACAATCTTTCTTTGGCAAACTTAAACAAGCAGTAGTGGTGTGCTGCATTTCCATTGTGTACACTACAGTATTCATCTGCAAAACGCTGTGATATAGTGAAAAGTCCATGATAAAGAATTAGATATATTTTTTATAAAAACCCACCCTACAGTGAAGCTGCAATAAGTGAGCCTCAATATAGCAATGAACAACTCTATATGACTATACGCATTTGTGTGTATTGTTAAGATAGTTTTTATTCATTTCTACTTTTTATATTTAAGAGGAAAAGGAGTAATAAGGTTTTTTTTTTTTCTAGTAGGAGACCCCCTGCTGTTCCTCTTGGCAGTAGGGAAGAGTTAGAAGGGTGTGGCTGAGTATGGTGAGTTAGTTGGAGACAGTTGAGAAGGACTTTTTGGTCTCTGGGTCTCCTGGGGAGAGGAATATGTGATTCGCTTTCTTGGGGACTGTAAGGAGTTAGAAAAAAGTATGTAAGGCCTTGATAGCCTCATTTGTTACTAATAACATGAGTAGATAAGGTAGATAGATAGTGGTTATATTATTAGATAGTGAGAATAGGAGAGTAGGTGAGGCTTCAGTCTAGCAGAAGACACTGCCCTCTGAGGCAGAGAGATGTAGGGTTTTCTAGAAAAAAAATTAGTTAGGATTGGGATCTGGGGTATAGTTACAAGCTATTGTAAGATTACTTTCACTTTCCTTCTTCCTTTTTCCTATCCATATTTTCCTAAAAATAAACTGTTTTGTGTTTAATAAACTGTGCACTGCCTTTTGATTAAATTTCTGCCCCCCAACCCTTCACACTGTATGTGTATTTATATATATTTATAATACAATAGTCTATAATAGAGGCAGAATGGGACAATGGATAGAAAACTGGCCTTGGAGTCAGGAAAATCTATATTCAAGTACTGCTTCTGGCATTAACACATTCTAGGTCTGTTGCCCTGGATGAGTCCTTTATTTCATGGTACTCAGGATTAAAAAGCAATTATGGCTATGGGGTCAACTATTATGATCATGTTTTTTTTTTACTGTCTCATCAAGCCATAGAGATGATCCTGGACTCCTGAGTCAATTCCAGTGAAGTACAGGCTCTTGCATTGTTCTGGAAGGGTTCTGTGCATTTTTTTGATGATGTACTATTTACCTATTTTCTAGGAATAGTTCATAGTGTGGAGAGGTACAAGATCAGAACACTGACCTAATGATGATGGCCACAAATATAGTCATAAAATGTTAGGGATATGCTAAGTAAAGGGGATATATCCACAATCATAAAAAAAAACATGGCCCCTCAGAGCAATGGAATCATTAAAAAGTGAGAAAGTTAGAAAATTATATCTTGAGAATACTACATATTTCTTTTAAAAGTAACATGTTTATGGGGGCAGTTGGGTGGCTCAGTGGATTGAAAGTAAGGCCTAGAGATAGGAGATCCTAGGTTCAAATCTGGCCTCAGACACTTCCCAGGTGTGTGACCCTGGGCAAGTCACTTGACCCCCATTACCTAGCCCTTACCACTCTTCTGCCTTGGAGCCAATACACAGTATTGACTTCAAGATGGAAGGTAAGGGTTTAAAAAAAAAGTAATTTGTTTACATGATCTTTGCTCAAGCAGTCTTTTCCTGGAATAATACTAAGTTTGGGCTAAAGATATTATATATATGCAAATATGTATATATGTTCAATAATTCAGTATGCATGATCTTTTCCTAGTCTTCACATTTCTGAAAATATCACTGCATTAATTTTATGGATAAATGTTTGTTATGTTTTAAATCCATATTTTATTTGAGAACTAAAATTACTTTCATTGAAATGTTTAAAAGAAATAAAAATTACTAGAAAAAAAGTATCCATTAAGACCACAATGTGTTTGCCAAACACATTTTTGCTTGTTTTCAGGGAGGTGACTTTTTAGATGTTGGTTTGATTTTAAACTGTTTTGATATATCTTCATGTACTTTAATCAAGATTCTCTAATAACACTTTTAAAATATTTCTATAGTATAAAACAAAATAAATACAATAAAGAAAAATGAATGAAAATTCTGCATATATTTTACTCTGTACATGTCCACTAAGTAGATATAACATGTAACAATGTTCAAATACATACTAGTAATCAGAACCCAATAAGCTTTTATTAAGGGCCATTTTTTGACTACTAAGACAAAAAAGAAACAGGATCTGCCCTCGAAGATGTGTTATTTAATACTAGATAAGTTATTGTTGTTTTATAAGGCTCTTGATTACAGGGACTATGTGTTCCTTTTGCTTTTCCTGCTTTACGTAGTAAATTGATAAAGATTATGTGGATGTTTAATGCCTTAAAATTGAAATGGTTAAACTCTATGCACATTTGTTTCCTTGATTTATGGCCAAAGGAATGTATTCACTGATATATTAGTGTATTACATATGCACTATGTATTACATATACACTATTTAATAATTTTGAATGTGTTACATTTATTTTCCCTTATCTGACCTTCTCTGCTCCTTGTCTTTTCCCCTTCCACACACTTGTAAGCCCTGAGAATTGCCCTATTATCCTACTATGACACCCAGGAAGGTCCATGATGTATATACCTAAGGAAAAGTTAAGGGCAAATGTTTGGAAAGCAAAAAGGAAAATAAAGAATGGAGATTAGATTAAATAAATGAGGCAGTCAGGAAAAAACATAAAAATGTAGCCAAGGGTCAAGGGCAGCACTAATGAAACAGTTTGACTAAAAATAAATAAATAAAAATTTCTTAATTTGAAGGTGGAAGTAGTGTTGCCATTCAGTCACACCCCTACGTGTGAAAGCTTATATGTTAAAGATAATACTAGCAGATCTCAAACTCTGACAAATCCCTTTGCAGTGTCATGGCTTCCTGTGAATTACCCAGGGGAGAACTGCAGATGGTCACCGGTATCTGTGGAAAAGTCTTGGTGCATTTAGAAGAGTCTATCAATGGGAAGTTGAGCATCAGTTGAAAAATTTTTTTTCCATTGTTCCGTTTAGTATGACTCTCTCTTACACAGGCTGGCTTGATTGTGCTTCATGTTTAACTTAGCCAGGGTAAACAAGTTGTTTTTCTTTAAAAGGTCTTGAAACTTATCTTTGAGATTTAATTGTGTTAGAGAACTAAGTCTAGGGGATGAGAAACCATTGACATAACTCCCCTGTGTTTCCATTGCTTAGCACAGATGCCTGGAACAACTGGATTAAAAGGATTCACTTTGCTCCTCCCAGGCAGGATGCATTAAGATAAATCAATGATGTTTGCTTATTGCTCATCCTCTGCCTATTTGAGTAATATTGTTCAGATATTCTATTAGTTGTCTGATTTTTTCTAATTCCAATTTAGTACAGCAAACTGACTTCAGACAGTCCTGTCCTATTTCACTCCAGAAACTTATCAAAATGATAATTAAAGCTAGAGGGATCATGACATATTTCAGAAAAGGGGATATCCATATGAGGGAAGCCATAGCTCTTTCAAAGTATTAAAATTTTGTGATATTTTCTAAGTTTTGATTTCAGAGTTTATCACCCTTTAAAAAGATGTAGCTTCAATCTTTTGTAAACATGTGAATGTCTGTATATGTCTTCTAAGAGCATACTTATTCTTTCTCTAGAGGAAAATAGCTGTTGATTTGAAATGTTAATAATTACAGATAAAATATACAAAAAAGAGCACTTTAACAATATCGCTTCACAGGTTTGTTTTGGAATACTGGTATTTACATTTGCTTTCTGCCTGAAATAATTGCTTGTTATTTAAAGCTACCTCAGCTTCTAAACTAAAATATTACATTACTCTTCACATTGACACTTTGGAAATCTCTTCAAGAGATGCAAATTTTTCCTTCCTTCTTTTTTCTTTTAAATCTTTCATGAAAAGCAGTTTAAACCCGCTATGGTATATTTTTCTGCTCCAACCAAATTGTTACTGCACTTAGCATACATTTCATACTGTCTTTCAAAAGTAACCATCCTCTACAACACAGTAACCAGGAAAGCACAATTCTCTCAGCCACAAAGTATTTCTTCCTCTAGGGCTATATTTTTCAATTATGACTTGCTGTCATCATCATCTCCTTCTACATCTGTGTTGATCAAGCACTTAGCCATGTTACTCTCTTCTTGAATTACTGGAAGAGTTGAGACCGCACACAATGAGGATAATTCTAGAAAGACTTAAGGACCCAGAATTCTCACTGGAGACAAGGAGAAAACCTCCTACTACATTTCACAAAGGGATGCTTTTCAAAATAATTTCTTACAAGCTAGACATAGACACGAAATGTCTATTTTCCTAAGAAATGGTCAGGCACCCTTGAAATGTGGTACAAAATGAAGTCCCCTAGCATCTGGCCTTAACCATGCACAGCGTATACAACATAATTTAAAGCATTTCTTCCTTAAAGCAGGCAGAAGTAAGAGTAAGAAAACCAAACATTTGTTTTCAAAACCTATTCATGGTTACTTTGGTGGACATATGTATGCAAGATTTATGAATACTACAAAAGATTCAAGTGTCATATTATATTATATATTTTTGAAATATTACTTATTTTGTTCACTTCCATCTGTCAATAATTGAAACAGATAAAAGTGACTTCGATATGAAAAGAAAATATTTTGTTCTGTTTTAGGACAATATAGATTTGAAATATATCTATATGTTTATCTCTGTCTGTCTATCACCCTGAATTATTCAGTGAACAAGTTCTAGGCCATGAAAGGATTTCTGTCCTTGCTCTTTAAATGACCAATACAGTTACCTTACCATAGGTAATGGAATGTAAGCTTGAGAGAACTGTTTGAGGGCAGACATTCTCTCTCTCTCTCTCTCTCTCTCTCTCTCTCTCTCTCTCTCTCTCTCTCTCTCTGTCTTGGCCTTTGTATCCCTAGTTCCTGGCACAATGTTTAATAAATGATAGGCATTTAATATTCAGCAGTTTAATTAAATTGAAATATAAACACCTACAATATTTGTCACATTTGCATTTATTTTGGTCATGATTCTTATGTATGAGTTTTTTTTAAATAATGCTAGTTAAAATGTCTCATTTTGTAAATAATGATATTGCAGTTTAAAAAAAAGCCTGGCCCCATTCCCAGCATTAGGTCAACTTAATATATGTACACATTTGTTCTAGTTAACTTTCCCTTTAGGATTTGACAAGAGCAGACATTTCTTCTTTCAAGAAGATTTTTTTTCTCATTACCTATTCTAAAGTTTCTCCAGTTCCCAGGAAGATATGCCCATGTTTTATTTTCCTCTTTAGCCATCAGATGGCATGGAAAGTACAACACATAGCATATCAAATTTTTTAAAAATGTGGGAGACTTGAAATGTTAGGCTCAATAATTTTGTTTTCTCTTAACATTTCTGGCATGAAATAATGTTTTCTTTTTAAAATCATTTTGATAGTTTCAGTATTACTGAATTTTAAAAAAATCATGCAGCCAAACAGAATTTGGATAATGAAATAGTTTCTGTTCTAAGCTAATATAACAAAATTCATGCTCTCTACCTCACTGTCTTGTACGTTGTAGGCATTTTGTAAATATTTGTTGAATTAAATTAATTCAGGATATTTGATATTATTTAAAGCCATGGCTTCTAGAAAAAAGAACTTAATATTTCCTTCATGTGAAAATACCAGGCCATATTCTCCCAACACATGAGCTGAGCTACTTCAAAAAAGTTGAGTGTACTTGAAAATAACATTAGTTCCTTCAGACCACAAGGGTGCTATTTAGTGCACCAAACATGCAAGTGAAATCTGTATCTTTGGCTTGCCAAACATCTGGATGAAAATGGAAACAGTTAATTATCCAGATGTTTCCAGATATACAGATGTTTGGCATCATGGAAACCAAATGTTAAGATGATTGTCAATACACTTTCAATCTGATGGTTTAGTGGTGTGTCTTTGTCACAAAGTGCAAGCAACATCTAAATTTTATAAAGCTCACTATCTTGTAGAATCACGAAGTGGCAAGAAAAAAGTGTGTAAAGTTGAACTGACTATATTTCTAACCAGTAACCCGAAATCAACTAACATATGTCATAGAACACATCTAATTTAACTGTTGCTATTTTCAAGTTCTGCCAATTCACTAATTTAAATACTTCATCTGCCCAGAAAGAGGACAATTCTGATTTTGTTGATGGCCTTCTAATGGGGTAGTGGCCAAAGGAAATTCACCACCCCATTTCTAATCAGATATAAAGAGTCATTCAGAATTTATTGAAGCTAAAAGATTACAAACACATATTCCTGACTGAATCAGTCAAATCTTTCCCTAGACTTTTGTTCATAATTGTATTCATTATGTATTAGGGTTTTGTTGGGGTGAGGGCTTGGTATTCTGTGTGGAAATTAGAAAGATCTTCACAAGATGTAATATATGTCCTAAATACCATTGGGTCCTTCTTTTACCTTTAATTTACCTTTTAAAAACTTGATGCTTTCAGGGTAAATGTGCAGAGGAGACCAGAGGTGTTGAAGTACTTACTATCTATTCTAATAGGCAAATTAGGGAAAAGGAAAAGAGAAAATAACTGGCCTTGTGATTTAATTGAAATAGGGAATTTCAAGAGAGGGAAAAAATCCCTCTAAAATCTAGATTAATACTTTTTTTTTTGTAATTTAGACAGTTGAATGCATTATGAAAATAGGATGAATATTCTGCCACTAATTATTACTTAAAAAACAAGGTACTTTAATTTGGGTTTTATTAGTATGTTAAAAATTAATGTCAGTCAAATTTTTAGCTTCAAATTTAGTCTCAATTTTAGAAACAATTCAATAAATTGTCATTATTTGTAAATTTTGTATTGCACTTAACTGAATCTAAAAACATTATGCCTTTTATTGAAAAACTTCAATATTTTGAAATAAGCATTTTTAGGAAGTTCCTGAATGCCCAGAAGTTAGGGAAGTTAATTTCTTTATTCAATTATGAGAAAAGGGGTGGGGGAGCAGTTGGGTAGCCCAGTGGATAGAGCCAGGCCTAGTGATAGGAGATACTGGTTTCAAATTTAACTTCAGACACTTCATAGCTGTGTAATCATGGGCAAGTCACTTAACCCCATTTGCCTAGCACTTGCTGCTCTTCTGCCTTAAAACAAAAACATAGTATTGATTCTAATATGGAAGTTATACACTTAACAAAATTATGAGAAAAATGTTTGATTGTTTAATTTAATTTTCAAACTCACTGAGAACTGTCACATTTGATCACAACAACAATACTATAAAATGAAAATTTAAATTATTTTATTTTCCCCAGATGATTAAATTCAATCAGAGAAGTTATGCAATTCATCTATGGAAAGAAACAGAAGCAGAATACTCTGGACCTATTGTCTGTAAACTATATAAAAGTGTCTCATTTAAAAGTAAAGGGTTGCAGACCTCAAATTATACTATAAAATCATAATCACGCAACTGATGAGAAAGAGGATAACTAGCATTATGTAAACTATATAAAAGTGTCTCATTTAAAAGTAAAGGGTTGCAGACCTCAAATTATACTATAAAATCATAATCACCCAACTGATGAGAAAGAGGATAACTAGCATTTTTTAACCATATACTATGTGCCAAGCACTATTCTAATGATTTAATAAATAATATCTGATTTGATCCATTCTACAATTCTGGGTGGTAGACATAATTATTATCCCCATTTTACAGATAAGCAAACTGGGGCAAAAATGTTGAATAAATTGTCCAGGCTCACACAGCTTGTGTCAGATTTTAAATTATTTTAATGGCATGTACAATGCCAAATTCGCCAGCAGTTACTGCCTCTACTGGTAGTGGCTAAAAAAACTTCAGAATCAGATTAATGGAACTGACTAGATAACCATAGGTATACCTATTATTTCCTCCAGTGTCTTCCAGAACATTTACCCCATACAGTATAAATAAGTAATTAAAGAAGGAACAATGTAATTAAAATAAGAATCACAAGGCTCAATAAACCTCTAGTGTACTGGAAACTCGGTTTTTGACAAGAACTACTATTAAAATTGGAAAATAGCTTTGCAGAACTTAGGTTTACACAAATAACTCATACCAGAGAACATAGTAAGTTAAATGGATACAATACCAAAATATTATATTTCATAACATTAAAATAAAGAAAAGAACCAGATGAGGTATATTTCACAGCTGTGACTATTAATATTGCTTAACTAGAAATAGAAATGATCAAAAAAGAAAGAATAGGAAATTTGGATTAAATAAAATTTATTTAAAAAGCTATTGAATGAAAAAATCAATATAAATAGTTAAAGAAGGAAAGCAATTAAGTAAAGGAGAAAATCTGTGCATCAATTATATCTTATAAAGAGTACTGTTAAAATTAATTGTAGTTGAGACTGAAATATATTAATTAGGTGGTTGCCAGGGATTTAATTTCTAAATCCCAAATTGAATTACGAAAGTAAATGGAATTTATGTTAGTTTGTTTGCAATATTTATAATAGAAGGAAGATATTAAGGAGTGAGTGAGAGAAAGAGAGAGAGAGAGAGAGAGAGAGAGAGAGAGAGAGAGAGAGAGAGAGGGAGGGAGGGAGAGAAACTCCGGCTTCTTCTGATATCAGTTAGAATTTCTAAGTCTCAGCCATGGGAAGAGAGTCTCAAGACAATGCTTTCCTGGAGGCTTCACGACTCCAGAAAGATGGGGTCATTAAGGCAGCTTTTCACTCACCAAGGGTGACAGTCTGAAAGAAGTCTGGATGTCTGTATTCTGGTCCCTCCTCAAGGTCTGTATTCCAACCATTCCTCTCAGTCAGTGCCTGAATGAATGAACTGAATTATCTCTCCTGCCTTTTTGTCCTCTTTTTAAAGATTTTTTTGCCTCTTGTGTCATCTCCCCTAAATTTTCACATCTATCAATCACAGCAGATGCTTTTATCCAGGACTGCCCACTTTTTAGTTCTCACCTTCTCTGGTTACATTATATATTTTTGGGTTACTTAACACCTCTGTTGGTAAGTCTACCTTTTGTAGTTACTTAACACCTTTTTGCAGTTAAAGTCTAAAAATAGATTGCAGCTTACAATTCTAGTTTCCCTATAAAGGAAGAGATATGTACCCTCATTGTTATAATTAGGAGATGACAATTTTATTATCACAATAAAGAAAGAGCTAAGTATCTTCATTGTTATAATCAGGAGATAGCTAAGTCCAATCTTCACCGTACTATCCAAGAATATAGATAACTAACACAAATATATGGCATTTCCAAATGGATTGGTAAAATATTTGGAAAATAAGTAGTTCTCTAAAATAGAGAAAGCTTAATATCTTGAATGGTGAGTAAGAGTTCACTTAAGCCACATCATTCTTTACTTTATTGAACCCAGATGTGAAAAAATATATCTCTATAACTTATACTTATCCATATAACTACCCTTCTTTTCACTTGGAATATGACCCTTTGCAACAAATCATCGTTCAGTTGTGGAATCATAACTCTATTTGAGGCACTTTAGTACACCATAATTAGTCACAATATCAGAGTTAGAAATATTCAGTCTATCAGTCATGTCTAAACTCATGGACAAAACTAAAGGTCTCTTCCCTGGTCACCATACCTTGTATGCATTGACTCCAACATTAAAATGTAAGTTTCTTAAAGTCAAAGATCGTTTCACTTTTTAAATTTCTCTCTCCCAGTATCTATTACAATACCTAGAATATAATAGCAACCTAATAAATGACTTGGCATTCATTCTCTTAACAGAAATAATTATTATCAATTAGCTAATAATAATAGTTCACCAAGAAGTCTCACTAAATAGAATATATAGTATATCATTATTATTAATCACTAGTTACATAATAATTCACTAATCATAAGATGTTAATACTGAGAGAAATGAAAATCAAAATAATTCTAAGGTTTAAACTCATACTCTGCACGTTTTTAAAGGTAACAAAATATGGAAATTAACCATCTTGTAAACATTGGGAACCACACTAATATATTTTTTAGTGAAACTGGGCCAATCATTCCTGAAAGCAATTTAGAATTGTGGTAAAAGAACTTCCAGGCAAACATTGCTAAAATTTAGACATAGGAATCTACATCTCCTTATCACCTATCAATATAGACTACTTCAAAAGGCCCAAAAAAACAAATTCATATGAACAAAGGGACTCCATAGTAGGGCTCAGCATTGAAGGTACATGGGATTTGGGCATTTCCACCTTATAAGGGGGTGGTGGTGAAATAGATCCCACCAAAATGAGAGCTGATCAACCCTCCCCCATCCCACCTGTGGAGCTAGGGTCAGAGCTAGTGTGCTAAAAATCAGTGAGCGAGCAAGGGGCACCTCTAGATCCTTGGCAGCTGACTAAAACCACCAGGGACCTACCCCTGAAAGCAGCTATACCTGAGAACCCAGCAGGCTGAGGAGCATGGAACTTGAGTTCAGAGATAGCACATAGAGGGGCGGGACATAGTAGAAGCTTTGGAGCCATGATAGGAGGCCTCAGGCAAAAACCAATCCCCTTAGCTCTATACACAGAGAACCTGCCCTCCTGACTCAGACTCCTGACTGGAAAGGGAAGGAAAAACCAGCTTGGCCATGGCAAAAAATGCCCAGAAAATACAATATCCAACCACCAAGAAGATGAAGAAGGTTTTTACCCGGGATAAATTTCAAGGAGAAAAAATCTAGGTTACAGAGAAAACAGCAGAGGACAACAACTAATTAAGTACACCCAAACCTTCCAAAAAACAACAGAAATTGGCCAAAAACTCTTGAAGAATTTAAATATGAGATTTTGAGAAAATGGAGGAGTTTTGGTAAGAAAAGTTGGAAACAGTTAAAAAAAAAAGAAAATGCCACTCTAAAAGATAGGAACTCCCAATTGGAGAAGAAAGCCCAGAAATCAAATAAAAGGATAAATGAATAGGAGAACAAAATTAAACAGCTGCAAGCCATGAAAAGCAGGATAGAGCAAGGCAAAAGGGAAAATCAAAAGATTATATTGGAAAATCAAAAGATTATAGCAGAAAACCAGTCTTTAAAGACCAGATTTGGGCAATTGGAAGCCAGTGATCTCACAAAAACAGCAATAATGAATAAAGCAAAGTCAAAAGTCTGACAAAATATAAGAAAACATGAAATATCTCACTGAGAAGATAATTGATCATGAAAACCAGTCTTGAAGAGACAATTTGAGAATTATTGGTCTATCTGAAAACCCAGAAATAAACAGAAATCTTGATATAATAAAACAAGAAAGTAGTCAAGAAAACTGCCCTGATATTCTTGAATAAGGGGGCAAGGATTAACAATTAACAAATTAACAGTAACATAGATGAAAAGGGAGATGTCACCTTTAATGAAGAGGAAATTAAGGCAATCATTAAAAACTATTATATGGCAATAAATATGGCAATCTAGGTGACATGTTTGAATATATACAAAAATATACATTGCCTAGATTAACAGAAGAAGAAATAGAATACTTAAAAAACCCCATATCAGAAAAAGAAATTGAACAAGCCATCAAAGAACTGCTAAGAAAATATCCCCAGGATAACAACAAAAATGTGTTAAACTTTGCTAAAGTTGTTGATTGTTTCCACTAGCTTTTCAGCTGATTCTCTAGGATTCTTTAAATAGATCATCATACCATCTTCAAAGAGTAATAGCTTGTTCTCTTCACTGCCTATTTTAATACCTTCAATTTCTTTTTCTTCTCTAATTGCTACTGCTAATGTTTCTAGTACAATGTTAAATAATAGAGGTGATAATGGGCATCGTTGTTTCACTCCTGATCTTATTGGGAAGGCTTCTAGTTTATTCCCATTGCAGATGATACTTGCTGATGATTTTAGATATATACTGTTTATTATATTTAGAAACACCCTTCTATTTCTATACTTTCTAAGGTTTTCAATAGGAATGAGTGTTGTATCTTGTCAAAGACTTTTTCTGCATTTGTTGAGATAATCATGTGGTTTTTGTTGGTTTGCTTGTTGATATGGTCAATTATGTGGATGGTTTTCCTAATATTGAACCATCCTCGCATTCCTGGTATAAATCCCACCTGATCATAATGAATAACCCTTGTGATCATTTGCTGGAGTCTTTTTTGCTAGTATTCTATTTAAGATTTTTGCATCTATGCTCACTAAGGAGATTGGCCTATAGTTTTCTTTCTCTGTTTTTGACCTGCCTGGCTTTAGAATCAGTACCATATTTGTGTCATAAAAGGGATTTGGTAGAACTCCTTCTTTGTTTATTATGTCATATAGTTTGTATAGTATTGGGATTGGTTGCTCTTTGAATGTTTCATAGAATTCACTTGTGAATCCATTAGGTCTTTTTCTCTCACTATTTTTCATCAACTTATTAATTTTTTATAAAAGGTATAATGGGAAAGCAGTATTTTTGAGAAAATATATGAAGGTGTTTAAAAGCAAAGGAAATAAATAGTTTGCAATTTATTCTGAATTCAAAATACAAATGTGATAATAAATTTTCAAAAATAAAAATTGTAGTTATGCCTGACCAAACTTTTGGAAATATAAATCTGACAATGTGAGAAATTCTATTTTTCATGACTCTTGTTATAATTAATGCAAGTAGAGTCTTTAAAGGTTACTTTAACTTAATACTTAACAATACTTCTCTTCTCCACCTCTCAGGTATTAAAATAGGCTTTTAAATTTTAAATTAATATCTAATAACTACAAGTATTATATTTTATAAGATTCATTAATAATCACTTGAAGTAGAAGAAATAAAAAGAACAAAAGCAAAACATGAAAAAAAATACCTGATTAAAATTCTCTTGCATCTGACAATGCCCACCTCCACAGCCATGTTTCTGGGAGAAGAGAGGGGGGTGGAGTTACATAAAACTTATATCTTCCCTATGTAAGTATGTAATGTGAGAAGGAACATGGGAAGCTGGGAAAGAGAGTCCCTGGAGAGAGAATTCTAATTATAGGCTGTTGTTGATTTAAGAGCTTTGGTCTTCTGTCCTTTGTCAGTTAATTTGTATGGACTCAAAACCCAGTTGTATATAGGTTGATAATTATTTTGACTCCAGCTATTCAAAAATTCTATTTATTATAGGGCACTTATCACCTTTATTAAAAAAAAGAACATTTTTTTTCTATTTGTCTAGAAAAAAAGTAAGCAAAATGGAGAAAAGAATGAGATAAGGCTGCAAAAGTCATTCAAAACATCAAAGAAATCTCTGTGCTGTGTGAACAAAGCAGAATTACAGAACTTCAAAAGAAATAGAAGATCAGTAAGCATCAGAGTCATCTCTGTTGCAAATTTTCATTCAGGCCATTTGTGCCTGAACTGTGCTAAAATTTCAGAGCTCCTTTTCTTACCAGCCACAGTCTTTGAGTACAAAGGGCAACAACCAACCAAGTAACCATAGAGTATCTTGATTATAAATTATTTATAGAGATTATTGAGAGTATAGTGAAAGTTTTATCTGTTCCCACCTTATTGTCAGAAGGGGAAAACTAGCTTTTTCCAATACAGCAATGGAACAGGTATTCACACAGTACTAGCCTAGAAATTTTAATCAGAAGAATGGATCAGAGAGTCAGGAAACACTGATGTAGGATCAGTACTTTGGTGACTCTTCGAAACTTCAAGGTTAGAAGTAATAATGGCCTAAAATAGTGAAATTAGGGGCATCTAGAAGGCATGTTGGTTAGAGCTCAAAGCCTGGAGTTAGGAACATCCAGGTTCAAATCTGAAATCAGACATTTCTAGCCAAGTGGCCCTGGGCAACTTACTTAACCCTCTTTACCTAGCCCTTGCCACTTTGTCTTAGAGTTGTTTTGAAGATAGAAAGTAAAGATTAAAAAACAGAGAAATTGCAATGAGAGGGGAAAGGAGGGGGCAGAGGTGCATACTATTGCCAAGTTAGAATTGATTACACTTGATATATAATTGGAGAGGGTCCAGATAAAGCTTTCACTTTTTTGTTTTCAAAATTTCAAAAATCCACTTCAAAATGTTAAAATTTGAGAAACTATGTGCAGTGTTTCATCTATATTGCATATGTTAATAGTTGTTAATTTTTAAAATATGCTTTGTTTTAGACCTATTTTATTTCGTTTCTACATGGAATCCCAGAGAAGATGAGAGAGACACTGCATTTACTGAAATAGTTAACAACTGTTCTACAACTTAAAATCTTTGAGAGTTGCCCAAGACAATGAAAGATAAAGTAATCTGCACTCAGTCAGCATTTGTCAAAGGTAGAATTTGAACCCAGCTCTTTTTGTATGTAGCTTTGAACTTACAACTCATTATATGTGTGTATATGCATTCACGAGTATATGAATATCATATATTCATTCTTCACCCTCTCCTTTTCCTTTAAAACTATTTGAATTTCTCTAGTCTTTCTTCTACTTACCTTGACTTTATAGTAAGTCACTCTGTGGATTTCAAAAAGATAACTAATGGATCAATAAATAATAGGATCTATTTTATTGTCATCAAGACAGACAGTTCCTAATTAACATAGTAAAAAATGGTACACAATCCTTGCCCATTTCACTTTGTTTCTGTTAGAGAAATATATTCACATAAAATATAGGAAAAAAGATGAACTACAGGAAAAATAATTCCTTTAGAATAAAAAAAGATTCACCATTTAAAATAAGCATATTTATTTCTACTTCAATGTCTATATTGAAATATGTTCTCTCAACTTTCCTGTTTGTAAGGATGCTACAAGGCTTCTCAATTTCTGTTGCTAGCAACTCTGGCATCTTTTTCACAATTTCCTTCCTTCCTTTACAACCATGACTAATAAGAAATACAAAATGCTTTTTGTTCCACAGTTTTTTCCTTTGCCAGTTTAAAACAAAGTCTATCAGCAAAATGCCAAAGGAAACATCTATTGCTATCCATCTGTTATTTACCAGCTCTGAAAGATTTTTTTTATCTTGTACTATGATTTGCATCATTATGACTAATCCCTGTTATGGAAACTCTTTCCTCTTATGTGGGTAGCTAAATTCACTGTAACCTCTATTTTTATTTAATTTCTTCTATTCTGAGACTTTAAGTGACAAATCCAAGGTCACACAATCAGTTTACATTAGAAACAGTATTCCTGTCATGATCTCATGACTCCAAAACCATGTTACTATTATACCTCACAATCTTTCAAATATGACTTAAAGAGAGAAAACATTATTTGTCAGAATTTTTTATTCAAATGCACATTGCACTGCATTGCAACTTGCTTCCATTAAAAAAAAAAAACAAGCATGTTACTCAAACATGGGAAAGGAAGAGAGGTGAAAATGGAGTCAAAACAGATCTAGGAGAATAAGAATTCTCAAAATTAAAGACTGTGAAAGTTGGCATGTTTTTGGTGTTTCTAGAGGGAAGTACTAAAATTATTAAATGCTGAGAGTAGCTTTTAAATGCACCATGTTTCTATCATTTTACCCCTGGTCCCTTGATAGTTAGTTAATCCTGAGTTGGCATACAGAGATACATTGGGTGTCTATTCTTGTGAAGGAGACAAGGAGGAAAAGGACTGAATTGTGCTTTATTAGAAAATCCCATCATCTACCAATGCCTATCTGCACCAGCTCAGCAACTTTATAATGTTGGATTGTTGCTTGAAATACTGAGAGGTTAAGTGATCTGTCCAGGGTAATAGAAGTAATAGTATCAGAAGTGCTCCCTTGAATGCATGTTTGCTTTCCACCAGGGCTAATTCTTCTTTACCAGGCTACACTGGCTGTAGGCCTCCTCCAAGACAAGACTCTGTACCTTCCAACCTCTGCCATTCTTCTGCTCCCTAATATCTTAAACAATGTCTTTAATATGAATCCCTTCAATGTCTCAAAGGGACTTTCAAGACAGAATATTGGCAATCTTTGTAACTTCTGTTCCTCTAGCACAAAAGGAAGAACTCAAGGACCTTAATTATTCACAACAAAAACAAGAATACAAATCAATGTTCAGGGACATCATAAACCTCTAAACTTACAGCATTTATAGATTCACCTGACCTGCCCATTTAGCCATCAATCAGCTATGGCATTGTAGCATCTGTTGAATGACTATTTTCTTTTTATTTTTGTTTGATTCTTGGTCTATTTGTCTGAGTAAAATGACAACATGAGTTTATCACTGAGCTATGGAAGTAGACCTGGACCCAGAGAAAACCATGACCTGAGATACAACAACTCCCATTTAAGAATTCTAATATTCCACTATAGTAATCATATAACCTACTTTCATCATTGCAACAAAAAATTTTTCCAAAGTCACTTAAAATATTTAGTAAAATGGACAGTCTGCATATTTTATGGTTATTCACTAAAATTATATACATGTTTATATATTTGACAGCGATCACTCCCATTTCAGTGGGAATTCTCACCAACTCCAAGGGACTTAACTTTGGTGTTGCCTTTTGTATGATACACATAGCAGAACTAACTGGGTAAAAGAGCCCCAAGGGGATAGTTTTCAGACAGTGCTCAGACAACTGGAGCAATTATGAATTTGTATGGATAATAAAGGCATTACTAGTCTCTAAAGTCTCTACAAAACAAATATATCCATCTTGTCAGTTTGTCTCCATAGAAATTTGTTGATTAAATGGTAGCAATAATATTTTTATATTCTATTATCTAAGTAGGTCAATATTTGTAACATTGATCAATCCTATAAGAGTGTCTCTGTCTTCTCTGCCATCCAAAAAAAAATGTTGTTTCTCTGTATGGAACATACATTCATCCAGAGAGTTAATGGATATATTGAAGGTAAGTTAATCTTCAAACTGTATATATAGGAAACAATTGATTTCTTAAAATGCTTTCTGCTATTTTACTGATTCCTAAATTATTCTGAATGAATATATGCAAAGCGAGTCTGATTTTTTAAAGAAATTATCAATATTTTCCCAAGATGAAAAAATTAGTGAAATTTCAAAATTCATTATTTTCTCTGAGTATTTTTCCCATGTCTTTGTAAGTAGGCAAATTGCATTCTTATTTTCTTTACACAATCAAGTGAAATATCCAAAATCCAGAAAACTAATTGTTTTAAATATATAACACTAAATAAGAAAAGGCTTTTAATTAAAAAAAAACTAAATCAATAATTTGGGCATTATATACACATAATCAAAATCCTGATATTATGAAAGTCTCATAATTTTATTTTTCCCTCTGCTGAATTTTGGGTCACACCAGGTAATTTAGTAGCTCCAAAGCAAAAGAAGGGAAGAAAAAATAAAATTCCAATAAATCCATCCTCTAGTTAATTAGCAACTTGCATAAAGTGTTTCATTAAACTAATGCTTATAAAGAATATTCTTTAATTGTCTTTGCATTTCAATTATCCATCCTATTCTAGTGCAACATGTTATAAAAGATAGAATGTTGGATGTAGAGACAAGTAGGCTCAGTAAAACCCCAAAAGACCCTATAATTGAATTGACCATAGACTTAACTTCTCAGATTTTCATGTACCTCATCTATAAAATGGGAATAAAAATGTAGATATGCTATACACTTGACAATGTTTTGCAGACTTTAAAGCAATATTCAAAACAAGGTATTATAATTACATATTTTTTCTTTATCCCTATTATCTTAAATGCCAATTTGAGATTTGTTAGAATCATAAGTTCTTACTACATTTCAAAGAAATGCTATTCCCTATTTTTCTAGCATTCTGACTTTCAAAAATAAAAAAGGATATTCCAGCAGATGAATACACTAAAAATTCACTCATGGAAGGTAATATCCGCATTCATAGCTAAAGAACTTTTAAAGACCATTTTGCTCCTCACTTTTAGTCATACCAATCAGGCACAACCCATTCACAGAAAAATGTGTCTGGCAGAGAGCCACAAGTAATGGTGGTCTTTTCCCCTTTTTGACAGGTCATAATAGATCAATTCAATCTGCAATTTAAGATTACAACCAGTTCATAACAGTTGATTTCTACACACTTTAGCAGAATTTTGAACTATAATCAGAGTACAGGCAAAATTATTCTGTATAAGTCCAAGTTACAATCATGAGCATGGTATAATTGGCAGGGGGGGGGGGGGAGAGAGCTGAACTTAACCCTAGAATATCCCTTTTCAAATCCCTTATTGTGAGACACCTTGGGCAAATCACATCACATTATAGGTCTCAGTTTTATCATTTTTTAAAATTAAGATCATAATATTAAATTCTCTGTTTCATAGAGTTATTTTGAGAAAAAAATCATTTGGAAATTTAAGTAATAAAAACATGATAATTTTTACACAGCACTTTAAAGTTACCAAGTATTTTAAATACATGGTCACAGATGAAATAATGTATACTATAAAGTATTATCATTTACTCTACTACAAAATGGAGTTAATATAGTTACTTTAAACCTTCTATATTGTCATAAAAATCTTGCAGCAGTTTTAAAGGTTACTAAAAATGAGTACTATTAAATTGTGGAAAAGGAGTATTTGAAAAAATAGTCAACTCTGTGACTTCCTAAATATAAATAAATTGCTTTTTTTTAAATAGTCTTGGGAAATGTTCTACATGCCAAGAATGAAGCAAAGATGAAAAAGAGGATGTTCAATTAACTACATATACTGTTTCACTAAAACATCTATTAAGAAAATCTGTGTTTGAATATCTTCAAGCCCATTTTGTCCCTCTTAAATAAGTGATTTTTAGATGATAAATAAAATAAATTAATGTCTTACTTTTAGTGAATCATTGCTTGTTTCTATTTTTCCTTGTTAAGGTCTGTGTAATATGAATAACTTTCTTGAGAAAAATATGATTGGTAAAAATTGTTCCAAAATTTTATAAGGAAAACTATTTAATGATCAAAAAAGCCCAGGCAAAAGGCATTTTGAGTGAATTGGTTGTAGCTTGACCTATAAAGGGGCA
Organism: Monodelphis domestica; assembly: GCF_027887165.1. Taxonomy (NCBI): domain Eukaryota; kingdom Metazoa; phylum Chordata; class Mammalia; order Didelphimorphia; family Didelphidae; genus Monodelphis; species Monodelphis domestica. The sequence continues at coordinate 173,829,222 of NC_077234.1, forward strand.
AAGTTTGAAATGATTTTAGACATAATATATTATATAAATTATTGAAAATTCATAAATATATGTAGATATATATTATGTATATATATACATTTCCAATCATTTAAATAAGGTATTATCCTAATTATATATTCATAAAACACAAACACATATACAAACACAAAAATGCAAAAACTTGTACAAATACACACATTCATATTCATATATATATATATATATATTCACTTACACATTCCTATGGTTTCATTTTGGGGGTGGAGGACTTCTGATTTCATTTTTAAAATGAGCTCTTGGTGAGGAATTTCTGCCATCAAAGCCATTAAAATCCTTTTTAGTACTTAAAATCTAAAAGAATTGCCTAGGTTCCTGAGAAGCTAAGTGATTTGCTGAGGATCACAGAACCAATTTGTTAAAAATAAGATTTTAAAATAGTCCATCTTTCTACCTTTTATGTTTCTGAACACATATAGGACATATGCATGTGTATAATATATGTATGTTTATTAATATATATGTATACACATGCACATATATATATATATATATTCATGTGTGCACACAGACTGGCACATATATTTTAATTTAAATATTTGTTGAGTGTGAATTAAACTTACAAGAGGAATCAGCATAGTTGATTTCACATCAAGATAGCTGACTATCTGCTGTTTTCAATGGGTTTTTCCCATGATAGTGGATCTTAAAAAGTCCACTCTATTTTATTTTCACTTATTTAGATAATTATTTAATTTTTTATCAGTCTTTCTAAGATTAGACACCTATATCTAACTATAAAATGTACAATTACAGTAAAGCAGAGATGGACAACCATAAATACAGTCCTATGTGACATACATGAAAATTAACAATAAAAGTAGCTAACATTGGTATGGTACTTCCATTACCCCATTTGTTCCCCATAAGGAATTTTAAGGTATATGCTGTAGTCCTTATTATCTCAGTTTTGTACACTTGGAAACTGAAACTTAAAGATGAAGTGGATTGCCCATTGTCATATCTTTAGTAATGCTACAAGTAAGAATAATATCCAGACTTCTTATGCCTTTAAAACCATTGCCCTTTCAATTGCTCCAAAATGTGTGTGTGATCAGATATTCAGAACAATCATTAAATTTATTAGCAAAGAAAAAATAGCCCCCAACAGAATTTATATTATATATAGGAAAGTGTTTCTCTCAAAAAATTGTATAAATTTCTTTCAGATCTAAAAAATATGACTTCTTTCAAAAATTCAAGACAAGAAAATCATTAAGACAACTCTAGAATAACTAGATGATTATATTTTGCCCAACTAGGTCTTTTTTTAATTTTTAAAAGAACAACATATCTTTATCATGTTATACCACAAAGTTATTTCCCATACTTTAACTCTCACTTGATTAAAATTCTCATATTATTTTAAGTAACAATTACATTATCAAGTTAAAAATGTAAAAAAAAAAACCTTTCCCAGACATTCATTAATCTTTCTTCCTCCACCCCCAATAAAGACTTAGAGGCAGATAAGCTAAACTATATATCTATGGGTAGATAAGAAAGTAGGAGTATAGGCAGTCATCAGAAACCAAAGCTCAGCCTTAATTCTTAAGTCACACTCCCATTTAAAATATCCATTGTAGCTTTTACTATAACAAAGAAGGTAATTGGATCCATGAATGTGAGACTTTGGAGGGTACTATCAGCACGGCCCATTATCTTTCATCTTGAAGTAGCAAAAAGCTTTATTAAACTGTTCAGTAAGGAAATGTTATTGTTTCCCTAGATCCTTCTTTCCCCAAAAGAGAGCCGGAGAGGATTTATCAGAGGTTCTAAAGAGATTACATTAAATTAAAAAGAGATATTTCCCAGGAACACAAAAGATTTTGTAATATTGTTGCTAAAATGGTCTCCCTAACAAAGTGTAGATGTGTGATTTTGGACCTATGAGGTGTTCTAGATAAATTTAGATAGAAGGCAGGGAATTGGCTACATAAGCTATTGTTGATATAGTTGAGAAAGTAAGAATACATTCTCATCTAATATAACTGTGGGACTTAGAAAAATAATATGACCTAATGGAGGCCTAAATTTCTACAATTTTATTTCTTTTACTATTTTACTAAACTCCTTACAATTTGTTAACAAGCTGTCTACACATTCAACATTGAATGAAAACTTATGAAATATATTTGTATAATTGAATACAAAAAATTGCCCTGAAATGCTTATATGGTAATGAATTTAGGATTTAATTTATATTAAGAATTCTCTAAAAAGAAATCCCTTTTATTAAACCAGTTATGTACCTGTTCAGTTCTTACTCTTTTCAGAGAGTTGCCTAGAGCAATAAAAAGTCAAATGATTTTCCCAGGTTGTAAAAGTTGATTTAAACAGGTGACTGGGATTTTACTTGACCCAGTCTGAAGGGATGGTCTACTCAGGCTCAGCGAGCTAAATTGCTTCTCTCTGTCCATGGCCAGTAGGTTACTCTCTCTGACTTCATTTGTTTAACATGTACAGATTTATTATCAAGGATAAAATGGATTGGGTATTGGGTTGAGGGCGCAGAGGTTCCCTTCACACTACCAAATCTACCTTTTCCCAGACCAATGACCTTGCAGAAGGCCTCTTCAACCGCAGCAAATATTGGGGCTATACGCCCTCCCTCAAAACCTAGCTTTTCCGAATTTCCTAACTTACTTCCTAGGCTAAACCCACACAAAACAGAGTCAGACGAAAAGTCAGGGATAGCAAATGGGTCAGAAGATGATGTCAGGAGAGACCTAGTCACCCTGCCTTTGACAAAGCCCACAAAGGCAACCCAGCAAGCAGTTCAGGTCATTACCAAAGCTAGGTTTTTTTTAAGAGGATTTGAGATGTTACTTCAGTGTCTGGGATCGTAGAGGAATCACAAGAAGCACAACAGATGGTTGGATGGGTTTTCCACAGGATCAGGAGAAAGAGAGAGATCAGCAGCAGAGCCATTGCTTGCTCCCCTGGTCTTCCCCTCCTCCAGAACTGTTAACTTTCCCAGAATTGTTCCACCTGTCTACCCCTGTACTTCTTGGTTTGGTGCATTCCATCCAAACTCTGTTTTCACTCTGGTCCAATTACTTCCTTCCAAGATTCCCATTAACAAAGTTCATATTGTTAATATGTATCATTCACAACTTGACCTAAGGCTTCTTCCCTCAGCACCCAGCTCTAAACAAGTTTATCGTATACACTTAAATTGAAAATTGGTTGGGATAGTGAAGAGTGATCCTCTCTCTTAATTACCTGAAGTGCAGAATTGCTATTTTCTTTTTGATCAATCTGCATATATGATTTAGACACGTGAAGATAATTTTTACAGCCTAGACAATGCTAGGAAATCAGGTAGAAAATTTATAAAGAGTAACTGTAAATAGCACTATTAGTAGACCAACTTCACAAGATAAGGGATAGAAGGATTGGGTTTGGGGACTATTCTTCTTTTGTAAGCTACCGTTTAACAATCTCTTAGTCTTGAGCAATAGTTGATCAATCTCTTTTATTGTCTTTTGCAGGGACAAATTTGTCCATTCTCTTGAAAAAAAACCAACATGAAAATTGAGGTTGTTATCTGAAACTTATCTATAATTCATTTTTAGAAAATTTGATTGAAATTCTGAAGATATTTTTTTCTTGAACTAACTCACTTTTCCTCATTCATACTTTATAAATAGAATAACCTAAATATCTTTATAAATAACTCTATACTAGTCACTCAAATGGAACACCTTTATGTCTATCTAATATAAAATATCTAATATAAAATAATGGACTTGCCAGATTCTCCACAGCAGTTTGGAATTCATATAAGTCAAAGTTCACAAATAATTAATATGGTCTCTATTTTTTAAAGAAATGACAAATTTATGAATAAAATGAACATGTAAATAGTATATACATATTATGTAATATGTCATGTTTACATTTGATAATATATATATATTAAAGATACAGCTACATACTTATTCTTGAGTTAAAGTTCAATGACTATCACAGAAGTCTCATTTAATATATATATGGAAAACTTTAAAATATTTTTATGAATAATTCTTTATAGGTCATATAATAATACATTAAGATAAGACATTCAGAGTTATTATGAAGATAATTTTTGATGATACAGTCAAAAATAATATTTTAAATATACCTCAGGAAACCTGATGTAGTTTGGATTGATTAGCTTGTATCTCTGGGAAAGACTTCACCTCAAAGAGAATCTGAAATTAACTGAAGAACTGTAATTTTTTAAATGGTTGGAGAAATAGAATAAAAAATTCTTTTATTAATGGCTTCATTCTTTGACCTCTAAATTGGCTATAAAATTTCAAGGGTATTGAGCTGCCTCTGCTAAGTCCTATGGCCTTAAACAAAAGAGGTCTTAACATCAACAATGGTATTTTATAAGGATTCTCCTATTCAATATCATTTAATTATTCTATAAAGATGTTTAATGATGTAAAGTATCTTTAATATCTTGGCTCACTTTTAACCATTCTATTAAGCAATTACAATAAACCAAGAGAGATTGAGGGAGAAAAAATCAATTTAAATAGGATCTCTTGAACAAGTATTATAGGCCCTAACTGTGCACTGGGATGCTGGTTTTAAAGATGCTAACTTCATGGAAATATGCTATGGTATAAATTTCAAAAAGGTCTTCGTTCCTTTAGATTTATTAGAATGACAATACTATATGTACTTTAATAGCAAACTTTCACAATGTCTCCTGGGAATGTGATATATTCCCATGTGTATTAGAATTTAGTCTCAGTTAAGTTTCCATTCATCAATCAATTGTGATTTAAAGACATATCCTGTGGGAATCCCCAGATCTCAATAGATTGAAGGACTGTCCATTCTAGTTTTATCTGCTTATTGATACAAGTACCAAAAATGTTTTGTTTAAGAAAAATGAAATAGAAGGAACCACCAAAAACAAATAAAATAGAGTCAATATGCCTCATGTAATATGATCAAGGAATAACAAATTGACAACTAAAGTACTACACTGATCCTCATGTAATCTTAATGAAAGCAAAGAAATAAGTTTTGAAATCAGATAGATCCTCTGTAAAGAATTAATCAAAAAGATAAGCACAAGAATTATTCAGGATGAGAAAATATATACCAAGAGAGCAATTAGTCAAACTGATTTGTTGTTACTCATTAAGTGAATGATCTAAGTGCCAGAAATATAAGATTGTTATAGTTTTAGAACTGTCAAGGATTTCAGAGGTGATCTAGTCCAATCATCCCACTTACATATGAAGAGAGTAAAAACAAGTTATTTGACCAATGTAATGCAAATAACAATAATCACAGGTAGGATTTGAACACAGGTCTAATGTCTCCAGGCCCAATATTCTTTCCACAAAATCACAGTTTGCCACAAACATTTAAGTGGTTAATATAAAGGTCAAAGATGATTTCCTCCTTTCCTGGCCAGGAAAACATTAACAATACTTTCTTAGAAATACATAGTTATAATATGTATCTCACTTTTTTAGACTTCTATAATTTCTTAATTTTTTTTCAGATTACCTATCAATAAAATTTTCAACAATCACTCTCTGACATTTTGTGATCCATGTTCTCTCCTTCCCTCTAATATCTTACTCCCTAATACAAAAATTTACATCTCTTGATGTTTTTCTCCAAAGATATTATCTTTAATTAGTTTGGAAAAGTAGCCTGACAGATAGAATGACTCCAAGTCCAGACTACCCAACAGTCAAAAGAAGAACCACTCTTCAAAAAGAGAGAATCTGAGTAGATTCATCTATTCTACCCTTAGTTACCTTACTTCTATCAAGTTTACATGATATAGAAGAAATAAATACTAGTTTTGAAGTCAGGAAACTTTGATTCAAATACTTTCTTTGTCACAAACTACCCATGTGGCTTCCTACTCATGAGCAATCACTGTTTTTCCAATTGTTTAGATCTAGTTTTAATTGTGTGGAAAGTGTTTTGTAGTTATGTTCATACAGTTCCTGTGTTTGTCTCAGGAGATAGATCCTAAGTATTTTATCTTGTCTAGTGTGATTTTAAATGGAATTTCTCTTTCTAATTCTTGCTGTTGAAATGGGTTGGAGATATATAGAAATGCTGATGATGTATGCAGGTTTATTTTGTGTCCTGTGTGAATTTTAAAAGTCTCCATCTTGGTCTAGCACCCAAAAATTGTGCACACCCACACTACACGGGCATGCGCTAGTCAATGACAAATCAGAAATAACTAACTGCCCACCTGGGCTGTCCTAAGCCAAGCTAGAGCCAACCATTGATTTTGTGAGACACAGGAAGTGAGGTAGGGAACAGCCTCTGGAATTCGCTCACTTCCTGTGGAGAGAGCGAGAGGGAGTTGGTGTTAGGAGCTTGGAGAGAGGACGCCCGCAGACAGCTTTCCTTCAGATCGGTCACGTGAGTTAAGGACTGATTCTTTCCACCTGGGCCTTTGGGCCTAAAACTCCCCCTGCCTTGGTCAGAGGTTGAGTAGCCTCTTTCCCTTTTCTCTTCTCTCCTTCTCTCCCTAACCTTTTCCCTACTCCCAGTGTGATTAAACCTCCATAAACCTCATTCTGACTTGAGTGTTTCATTTTAGGAATTTCATAAGTAAATTCCTTGGCGGCCATTGTTAAATATTATATAAATCTTGTAGCCACATTTGTAACCATTACTATATTATAACCTTCTCCCAGAAGCCTTAAATTTCCCCATTACAGTTTGGCTAACCACTACCGGAAAAAAGAACCTTATCAGTCTTCTGATCTCCTTACTATCACCTGGGAGAAATCCCACCCCGGCTACCCCCTCTGGCTCTTGGCCCTGCCTTAGTGCTTGGAAGGTTTCTAGAACCTCAATAAATTTCCTGAATTTCTTGCCTTTTCAACCCACTTATTGCTCACTCCCTCAGTCCTGTTACCAAATACCTTGGCTTAAAGACACAGCTGCCAGAACAGGTGAGTATAAAATACTTTTTTTCTCTTTTCCCTTTACCCCTTAAGTTAAATTGGGGTCAACAGGATTTTTTTTTTCCTTCTCCTCTTTATCTCTCATTTCTGTCTCCTTTTACTTTAAGGAGGTGGCTCAGTAGATTATAAGGCAGGCCAGACTTAGCTAATCAACTGATCAACAACGAGGAACCTCAGGAGAAGGAGCTCTTAGGAGCTCCTAGCCCGCAAAAATCAGCTGAATACAGCTAGGGAGCTAACTTAAAAACCATTTTTTTTTCTGTTTCCTGGCCTTTCTAGTCTTAAAAATTTAAGTGGGCTTTGCTCAAGGAAGATAGCACATGGTCCTAGCGGCTTTAGCCTGAGGGCCAAAGAAGATTGCTGGGACCCACCCACATACACTTTGTAAAGAAGGAGAATTTACAATACAATAGGCCCTTAGCCTGTATAGGGTTGTAGACTCAGAGCCACCTACTGTAAAAAGAAAAAGCCTGTGGAAAGTTTGCTGCTTTGCCCTGCTCCCCACTTGCTTTGTGAAATTACAAAATATACATATAAAAATGAGTACTATATCCTTTGACAATTATAAGGCAGCTGAAGAAGTAGGGGCATTGAGGAATGAAGGATACCTCCAAATTTTTATATTAATAGGTACTGTCATTTTTGTACTCCTCAATACTATATTTAGAGATGAAAAAATAAATTGAGGATAAAATAAAACAAAATGAGGAGAAAATAAAACAAAATGAGGAGGAAATAAAGCAAAATGAGGATAAAATAGAAAATATTGAGGATAAAATAGAAAATGTTGAGGATAAAATAGAAAATGTTGAGGATAAAATAGAAAAAATTGAGGATAAAATAGGAAATATTGAGAATAAAATAGAAAAAATTGAGGATAAAATAGGAAATATTGAGAATAAAATAGGAAATATTGAGGATAAAATGGGAAATATGGAAGATAAAATAGGAAAAATTGAGGATAAAATGCAAGCCCAATTAGAAGATCTAAAAAGTTTCTTACAGGATCAATTGACAAACAACCACTCTACCAGAAATAGACCTGTTTCTGAACCTTTGAATGAGGAAATTTCCTTCCCTGAAATAGAGATGGAAAGCACCTTTCCTATAGCCCAGTTAACAGACTGCTTTTCTCGTGCAGTGCAAATCTTGTCTGAATTTAATCCCCAAAACCCTTCCCCTGCAATCCCAGCTTCTCATGTTCCTTCTCCTACAGAAAACCAAATTCCAATGCAAGAGAAATCTTGTCCTCCTAGAGAAACCTGTTCTTGTCAAACTGACCCACAGGTACAAAATTCAACTAGAGGCCTGTTTCCTCTAAGAGAAGTACCTGAAATAGGACGAAATGGGGATGTGGTGACTTTAAGACATAGGATACCGTTTACTCCCCAAGAAATAAATGAATTTACACGAAATATTCCCACATATGAACAAGATCCTTTTCTAGTAACAAAAAAGATGGGAGACATATTTTTTCAGTATAATCCGTCTTACAAGGACGTTGAGAGCTTACTCCAGGCTTTTTTAAGTGAACGTGAAAAAAATAAAATAATTGCTCATGTCAACAAAACCCGGGGGCGTAATGCAGCACATTGGCCATCTCAGGATCCCGAATGGGACTATAACAATCCTGAGGATTATCTACAACTATACCGTTGTAGAGAGGCCATCCTCACGTCCATGAAGGAATGTGTGGACAGTACAGATAAGTGGATGGAACTGGAAAAAATTAAGCAAAAGGAAAACGAAACACCCTCCAGATTTATGGACAGAATTATCGAGTTTGGGGACAGATACTTAGATTGGGACTTAACTAAAGAGAGTAGTATAAGACAAGTTAGAAGAATCTTTGTAAATAATTCTTGCAAAGCAATTAAAAATTATTTCAAAACACAATGCCCAAGATGGTCAGATATGGACCTTGAAGAATTGCGAAAAACAGCTATATATGTTTTAAAGGGAAACGAAGAAAAGGAGAAAGAAAATGATGATGACATGGAGGAAATGAAGAAAAAAATGAGATATTTAATAGATAGGATAACTAAATTAGAAAGTGGGCAGGGTAATGAACCAACGACAATTGCCCCTCTCCAGAAATCCAATTATCAATCCATTACTTGCCACTTCTGTGAGAAGAAGGGCCACAAAATGATGGAATGTAGAATCTTTCTTAAGATGATTGGAAGAAATACACAGTCTAATAATAGCTTTAGAAATAATAACTATAATGAATATAGAAATAAGAACTTTAGAAACCAGAATTATAGAAATAGGAATTGGGAAATCAATGACAATGCTCAAATTGAAGAAAATTTTAATGATAATACTCAACAATATATGAGAAATGGCGCTCGTCCAAAAATTACTCGAGGTACTAATGACTCTCAGAGAGGTGCCCTTCAGGGGGGTGCCCAAGGAATATCCCAAACACAATGATGGTGCCCGGGGGGGGCTAGGGCACAGGAATCAGAGGATACAACCTTTGATTTCCCGGACCCTGATGTCCTACTACCCGTTGTCCCTATCCACTGCCCTCCCCATACTAATGAACCCCATGTTACCTTAAAGGTGGGTAACACCTATTATGATTGTCTATTAGACACCGGAGCTTCCTGGTCTGTATTAAAGAGAAAACCTGATTTACAATGTTATTCTATTGGCTCAGAGAATGTAATGGGAGTATCAGGAATAACCCAAAGAGTTAAAAGACTTCCTCCTAGAATGGTGTCTGTAGGACCCCTAGAGGTACAACACTCCTTCCTTTTGATGCCCGACTCCCCTTTAAATTTGCTGGGGAGGGACCTTCTATGCAAACTCAGAGCCACAATAACCTGCTCCCCAGATGGCTCATTATCATTAGAAGTACCAGAGGAATCTTTAAAATTACTCCCTGTACTTCTCTCGGAAAACCAGGACGCAAAAAAGCCTTCCATTTTTGAAATACCTAAAGATATACCTGAGTCTCTTTGGGCCACATCTTCTTCTGATGTAGGCTTGCTTAAATCTGCTGTTCCTGTGCAGATAAAAACTAAATCTAGCCCACCTCCTTCTATCCCTCAGTATCCTCTCTCAAAGGAGGCAATTGAGGGTATTACACCAGTTATTAACTCATTAATAGAACAGGGAATAATAATCCCTTGCAAATCTGAATACAACACGCCCATCCTACCAATTAAAAAACCAAAAAAAGGGCCCGATGGCAAGCACATCTATAGATTTATACAGGATCTAAGGGCAGTAAATAATCACGTTATAAAGAGACACTCCGTAGTTTCTAACATACATACTATTATTTCATCTATTCCTAGCACAGCTACATACTTTACAGTAGTAGACTTGTGTTCAGCCTTTTTTTCCATACCAATACATGAAAACTCCAGACATATTTTTGCTTTCACCTGGAAGGGCTCACAATATACCTGGTGTCGGCTGCCACAGGGTTATGTCGAAAGTCCGAGCTTATTTGAGCAAATTTTGAGCCAAGACACAGACAATATAACATTTAAAAATAGCAAATTAATCAAATATGTAGATGATCTACTCTTGGCTTCAACAGATGCAAAAACATGTCAAGAAGACAGCAAACACCTTCTTTTGGAATTGCACAAAAGAGGTCATAAGATCTCGAAGGACAAAGTTCAGTGGTGTCTCCCCAAAGTAGAATATTTGGGGTTCATTCTGACAGCTGGTGCCCGCTCTATTTCTCCCAAGCGAATTGAGAATATTCAAAAATTGAGTGCTCCTACTACTAAAAAACAGTTAAGAGGAATTCTGGGAGCAACAGGGTTTTGCAGACAATGGATTCCTTGTTATGGGGAAATTACTAAACCTCTTATAGCACTAACAAGGGATGTAGTCCCTGAACCCCTCAAATTAGAGCCTGAACACCTGTCAGCTCTATCAGAGCTAAAAAAGGCTATCTTATCTGCCCCTGCTCTAGGCATCCCAAATTACAACAAGTCATTTACTTTATATGTACATGAGCGAAGAGGAGTAGCCTCAGGCGTTTTAACTCAGACTTTGGGACCTTCTCAGCGCCCAATTGCCTATTATTCTGCCCAACTAGACCCAGTAGCAGCAGGAGCACCACCATGCCTTAGAGGAGTAGCTGCTACAGCCTTACTAGTAACAAAAACCGTTGATTTAGTATTGGGATGTCCATTAACAATAATGTGCCCACATGAGATTGAAGCATTATTGGTAAAACATAGAACACAGGCATTCTCAGATCAGAGAATTACAAGGTATGAAATAACCTTATTAAATAGTGAAAATATTACCTTGAAACGCTGTTCAACTCTTAACCCTGCCACCTTGCTTCCAGATTTACCTACTTCAGGAGAACCACTACATAACTGTGAAACATTAGTGTCCATGGCAGAAAAGCCTCAAGATAATCTCTTGGACACTCCCTTAGACAATGCAGATCTGATTTTATTTACTGATGGTTCCTCTTTTATGAGGGATGGCATACGTTACACTGGAGCTGCCGTAGTCTCAGAATTTGCCACTGAATGGTCAGCTTCACTACCTTCTAACATTAGCGCTCAAGGAGCAGAGCTCATAGCTCTGAAACATGCCTGTATAATTGCCAAGGATAAAAAGGCAACAATTTATACAGATTCTAGATATGCTTTTGGCATTTGTCACTCAGTCGGGATGCTATGGCTCCAAAGAGGATTTTTAACCTCAGCTGGAAAATCCATAGCTAATGCAGAAATTATTAATGAAGTTCTTTCTGCTCTCAAACTGCCTAAAGCCCTAGCTGTAGTTCATTGCTCTGCCCATACAGGTGGCTCAGACCCTGTCTCTAGAGGAAATGACCGAGCAGATGCCGCTGCAAAACTAGCAGCCATAGAAGGACCTGGATTAATTTTAACATTAACAACCACTGATAATTTAAATTTATCACTCTCCTATAATGAAAAGGAAGTGGAAAAATGGAAACAAAAATTTAAAGCAAAACAAATTAATGGAGTATGGGTGTCATCTGAAGGAAAACCCCTGCTCCCTAGAAGTTTCTATAACCAAATTTGCCAATCTATTCATAAAAATGGTCATTTTGGTACCCAGGGCATCGTGGACTCTGTTAAGAGAGTATGGATAGCCCCTGGTATAACTACCATAGCCTCTAAAGTGTGTTCATCCTACCCTACCTGCCAGGCATATAACCAACATGCCTTTCATGGTAAAGCCTTTGGTGGACATCCTCTGGCTTACACACCTTTTGAGCACCTGCAGATAGATTTTATAACGATGCCAAAGGCTGGACAATATAAATTTTGTTTGGTCATAGTAGACCAACTGACCAGATGGCCGGAAGCATTTCCTACAGCCCGAGCCACAGCAGCTTTTGTTGCTAAGGTGCTTTTAAAAGAAATTATTCCTCGCTTTGGCCTACCAGCACGTATTGACTCCGATAGAGGGAGTCATTTTACCGATTCTGTTTTAAATCAAATATATTCTTGCTTGGGGATAACTCCCAAATTCCATGTTCCATATCATCCCCAGAGTTCAGGCCAAGTTGAGAGGATGAACAAAGAACTTAAGACTATGATTGGAAAATTATGCACTGAGACCCATTTAAAATGGCCTGAAATTCTCCCTTTGGCCCTATTTTATCTTAGAAGCAGGCCTAGAGGAGACTTACATATTTCACCATTTGAGATGCTTTTTGGACATCCGCCTATACAGGCTAAGCCTTTCTCCCCGGCTTATACATCGCTATTAGGGGGAGATACTACTATTGCTTCCTATATACAGGAATTACAGCACAAACTGCGTGAGCTACATGAATCCGGAGCTGCAGTACAAGCTGGACCACTAGACTTCTCACTTCACGACCTGAACCCAGGAGACAACGTGTATATAAAGAATTTCAAGCGTACTGGAGCAACTGAACCTTCATGGGAAGGACCATTCCAAATATTGTTAACTACTCCAACATCTATAAAGGTTGGAGAAAAGGACTCTTGGATTCACTGTTCTCATGTAAAGAGAGCATCTTCTGTTGAGACTGATTGACTCTATCCTATACATGCATTGGAGATAACTATACATTGACAAGTGGAACTGTTTTTATTCTGCTTTTGACACATTGAATTCCTAAATTTAATTTTTTTCCTTTTTTCCTTTTTTTTCTCTTTTCCTTATTTTATTATTATTATTATTTTTACATTATTTTATTTTTCCCTTTTTCTCATTTCTATGTACTTAAGGTACATATGATCAATATTAATTTTTATTCTACAATATTAGTTTAAATATATATACTTGCTGTTATTACTAATACGCACCCAAACAGCTTTAGACTATGGGAACCTGCCATTTATTGATAATTGTTGTGGGACTATGATTAATGTTTGTGTCTGATTCTAGATATGAGATCAAACAAGGAGCACAGATATAACCTGGATAATGCCAAAAGAGCTCACAGGTCTAAAAATCAAAAGACCAATCCAGGTAGGATTAATACATTTCTAAGCCAATACTAAGGACTTGAACCTAGTGTGAGACTCGGGGTTGCGACACTTGACAGACGTTAAGATGTAGGCCTTCCCTGTATCCACACTCTTCGTGAAAATACCTACAGACAAGTACCTAAGGTTGGCTACCATCCTGGCTCCATCCATCCCTGAGAACGAAGGTAAAAATCAGACAAGGGGATAACACTTCCCTAGATATAAAATAAAAATCTGGTCCTCTTTTTTCTCTCCTATAGTATGGCAACTTCCTGTAGCCTGGGCTGCAAATGGGGAAGTAAAATATACTGCATTCTGTCCTACAGACTTGTGGGATTAGAAATTACTTAACTGGACCCTAATACAGAGGCCTGTGGAAAAAAATTTTTTTTTTATTCTTGCTTTCTCAAATTTTGTATACATAGATTTTTTGATTTTGATACTGATTTTGAATTCTTTAATGTAAATATGCATATATAAAGGGTTATATTTTTTCCCTTAATTTTTTCCCCTTTTCTTCTTTTGATTTTGATTTTTTATTTTATTTTCATATTGTTTTGTTTTTCTTTTGAATTAACTCACACACCCCCACAACTGAAACTTGAATCCTCAGCTGGACTCAGTGTTTTTTCAACACTTTCTTCAGGGGGGATTGTATTTCATCAATTCCAAGATTTAAATTTTGTTCGAGAGAAATCTTCAGAGAAGAAGCTTGCTAACTAACTGAATCCAGAGAATGAACTGTTTGCAGAAATATATCTAAACCTTTTCACTACAGGAAGATCCAGAATGAACCTTGGGGTGTGGTTGATAGAACATTTTTTGAATGTACACTCTTATGCCAAAGGGGACTGCCCCCTAATTGGCTTTTGTCAATGCGCCCAGCAAAACATTGGTTTGCTGTCTTTCTCTCTCCTCTATTTCCCATATTTACAACTATTATAATTTTCCTCTTAGTGGGTAAAAAAAAAATTTTTTGTATATACTTATAGTTAGAAATTTTTGGGGTGCAGTATGCTTATGTTTAGTGATCAATTGGGGAGACTAGTCTCCCAATCATCATCAGGGGGGATTGTGAATTTTAAAAGTCTCCATCTTGGTCCAGCACCCAAAAATTGTGCACACCCACACTACACGGGCATGCGCTAGTCAATGACAAATCAGAAATAACTAACTGCCCACCTGGGCTGTCCTAAGCCAAGCTAGAGCCAACCATTGATTTTGTGAGACGCAGGAAGTGAGGTAGGGAACAGCCTCTGGAATTCGCTCACTTCCTGTGGAGAGAGCGAGAGGGAGTTGGTGTTAGGAGCTTGGAGAGAGGACGCCCGCAGACAGCTTTCCTTCAGATCGGTCACGTGAGTTAAGGACTGATTCTTTCCACCTGGGCCTTTGGGCCTAAAACTCCCCCTGCCTTGGTCAGAGGTTGAGTAGCCTCTTTCCCTTTTCTCTTCTCTCCTTCTCTCCCTAACCTTTTCCCTACTCCCAGTGTGATTAAACCTCCATAAACCTCATTCTGACTTGAGTGTTTCATTTTAGGAATTTCATAAGTAAATTCCTTGGCGGCCATTGTTAAATATTATATAAATCTTGTAGCCACATTTGTAACCATTACTATATTATAACCTTCTCCCAGAAGCCTTAAATTTCCCCATTACACCTGTAACTTTGCTAAAGTTGTTGATTATTTGGATTAGCTTTTTGGTTGAATCTCTAGGATTCTTTAAGTAGACCATCATGTCATCTGTAAAGAGTGATAACTTGTTCTCCTCATTGCCTACTTTAAGATCTTCGATTGCTTTTTCTTCTCTAATCACTATGGCTAGTGTTTCTAGTACAATGTTAAATAATAGAGGTGATAATGGGCATCCTTGTTTCACTCCTGATCTTATTGGGAAGGCTTCCAGTTTATCCCCATTGCAGATGACACTTGCTGATGGTTTTAGATATATACTGTTTATTATTTTTAGGAATGACCCTTCTATTCCTATATTTTCTAGTGTTTTCAATAGGAATGAGTGTTGTATTTTGTCAAAGGCTTTTTCTGCGTCTATTGAGATAATCACGTGGTTCTTGTTGGTTTGCTTGTTGATGTGGTCAATTATGTGGATGGTTTTCCTAATATTGAGCCATCCTTGCATTTTTGGTATGAATCCTACCTGGTCATAGTGAATAACCCTTGTGATGACTTGCTGGCATCTTTTTGCTAGTATCCTATTTAAGATTTTTGCATCTATGTTCATTAAGGAGATTGGTCTAAAGTTTTCTTTCTCTGTTTTTGACCTGCCTGGCTTTGGAATCAGTACAATATTTGTGTCATAAAATGAATTTGGTAGAACTCCTTCTTTGCTTATTCTGTCAAATACTTTGTATCATATTGGGATTAACTGTTCTCTGAATGTTTGATAAAATTCATTTGTGAATCTATCAGACATGAAGGGAATTAGACAGGAATAGAAAATAAAAGCCAAAATGGAGAAGTAATGAGTTACTTATTCATCAATAATACTTTTAAAACAATTGAGGAATAAAACATTGTTCTGGAAACACTTGGTATCTAAATAAAGATAAGGAATGACCCTTTTCTATGTATAAATTTGAAGTCATACTTGGAAAGAGATAAAATATGCACAGATGAAGTGACCATGCCTGAAAATATAGATGTGTAGTGAATGTTATAGGCAATAAATATCTGTGTGAGAGGTATTATAATGCAGATAAGAGTCACACTTGAAGAAGGAAATCTTGGTCAATAATTTCTTGCAATAGTTACTACTCAAATAATCTTACTGAGCTTCAATTCTCTCATCTGGAAAATGAGGATAATAATATTTGCACTACTGATCTACATTGTTTTAATGAGGAACTTTATAAACTACAAAATACTATTTAAATATGAGTTATTTGTACATTTGTAATTATTCAGAAACTCCAAGTGGTGACTCTACTAATTACAGAATGCTTACTTGATAGATAAAATAAGATATGTTAGATGAAATGTGGCCACAAACTATCCATTTCTGTTCTTATTTCCCATTACTATTAAACAAAATGCATGCTTTAGAAAATATGAAATGGCTGTCAATTCCTGATTATTTCTTGGTTTTTCTAACTTAGTTTCATTACTAATACTGTTCCTTCTCCCTAAAAAAAGTCCATGTGTCCAATTTGCACATTATTCAAGGTCCAATTGCTACTCCAACCCTGAATTTATTCCTGTTTACTCCAAATGAGAAATGATCTGTCTTTCCTCTAAACTAATAGAGTATACCATGTTACCACTTAGAAGACATATAAAAACACATTACTTTACATTGTATATATGTTCTATCTCCTCAAATAAATACTGTTAGGGCAGATAGTTCATGGTATCATATATAATCTACATTTATCAAAATATGTTTTAAATAGTAGATAATCCATAAATGCTTAAAGAATAAACACATGAACATTTGAATCATTAATGTATAAACAAACAGATTGGCAAATCAATGTATGGATGGATTAATGAGTGAATAACAAATAACTGACTAAACTTCATAAATAATTGCCTAATCAAAACTGAGGATGAGTGGTCTAATATGATAATAAATTTAAGAATTGGATGACTATGATAGTAGCTATACCATTAACAGGAATAAGAAAGTTGGAGGTTAGGGCCAAAGAGAAGATAAAATGATGTTTTTAATAAAAATCATTTTTTGTATTAAAGCCAAAATAAATTGGAAATATGATCATAAGTAAGCTTACATTATGTTATACCACAATTGATCCTCTTTTTTCCTTAAGATTGGAAAGGTAGCTCAGAGGCCACAGAATCTATCAATACATGTGTTCTATCCTGAATGGATTTGACAATTGATATTTCTCATACATTCTACATTAATAAGTCCAATGAACTATAGTTATTTATATTATTTGTAGTGCATTCTCCTTCTTTGGTGCTTTCTTGAAGACTACCTCTGAGTTTTCCCTTCTGTTCAAGTCTTTAAAATATAACTTGGTTGCTACCTCCTCTGGACAGTCTTCCATGTTTCCCCTAACTGCAGTTTAAAGTGTTATATCCAATCTTATATTTCAAATAACTCTATACCTGAATTTATCATTTACTATTAACATATCCCTAACTCTGTAACTACACATATGACTTGCATAAATGATGTAATTTCTTTGGGTCCCATTTTTCTCATCTATATAAAATGGGAATAATAATTTTTAAAATCAATAGATATCCCATAGAATCATTATAAAAATACTTAGTAAATCTTAGAACACCATATAAAATTAAGAAATTGGACTAGATAATCCCTATGGTCATTTTCAGTTTCAAGTAATTTCATTACATGATCCTAGATTTTACTATATATAGTTGACCCACATCTTATTACTCATATTAAACTATTAATTCCTAGACTAAAGGGACTGGGCTTTAAAAAAATTGTATCCCTGTGGTCTTTAAAAGGTAGCTTGATTAAATTCATAGAAAGCTCTCTAAGAGGGTATGATTCAATCTTTAACTCTAAAACTTACTGTCTTTCTTAACCTGAGCAAGACATAACCTCTCAACACTTTGGCAGTTTTCTGTGATAATAAGTTGCAGAGGAGTTGCCTATCTGTATTTAAAAGAGGGATGTCCCCTACTCAAGAATTCCACAGGTCAATGAAATCATAGTGCCTGCTGCATAGCAGGTATTTAGTATTCATTTAACTGAAGTGGAGCAAGAGATAGTGTTCTGAGAGGAATAAGTATATAAAGATGTTGTGTGTTGATATTCCTGCTGTACTCACAGGTGTTCAAGATAAAGTTCAATGAAAGAAAACATAGAACAAGAGGCAATCATATATGCCAGAGAAACATACCAAAGCCTGATATTCCTGACTCTGAGATGAATAGTAGATTGGACCAGTGAAGAGGTCCTTTGTGTCACTCAAGACACCAGAGTGTAGTGATAACCATGGCAGTGCCACTCCTACCTAATGGGTCTTATATAGCATAAGAAATATATGGAGAATTTTTTCCCTTATGAAGAGAGTGTTGATTTATTTTGTCTGTTTTGTTAAGGAATTTTCTTTATTTAAATCTTTTCTTTTTGACTTAGAATCAATACTAAATATTGGTTCCAAGGCAAAAAATTGGTGTTAAGTGACTTGCCCAGGATCTCACAGGTAGGAAGGGTCTGAGGTAGAAGAATTTTCTAGAAAAGAATAAAACTTGAGGGTTCCATTAGATGGCATGTGTCATATTGCTGGTTATGAAATTAATTTTAAAACATTCAAGACCTCTCTTTTAATTAGTAGGGGACTTTGTAGATAATGTCGTGTGAAACTATATAATTTATCATTAATTTACAATTAATTTAAAAACAATTTTAAATTAATTTTCAAAATGCTCTTCCAGAGTCAGGATATCTGTTTATAGGAATATGACTCTCCAGTCATTTCTGTTTGTATCATAAGTTATCAGTGGTGCTAATTACCTTCAGGCTATTTGGGGTGGAGGTTATATTAATATGTCTTATTTACCTTCCTTGGATATAGCCACTATAGACTATATATAACTATATAGTAATATAGTTGTATGGAACCATGATACTGGACAGCACTGAGAGTGGTCATCTATTTATTAACAACAAGTCTATTAGCAAACATATCAAGGGCCTATTATGTACAAGGAATGCAAAATGTGTTACTTCTCAAATAATTTGTTTTCTAATATTTAGAATCTCTTTCATTCAAAATTGAATTATTATTTTAAAGTACATGTGTATAGCCTTACTCTTTGTGGTGGCAAAAAAATTGGAAACTGAAGAATTGTTCCTTGATTGGAGAATATCTGAACAAATTATCGTATTTGATGGTGATGGAATACTATTATGATGTAAGGATTGATGATCTGGAGAATTTCTATATGAATTGGAAGAACCTCAATGAACTGATGCAGAGTGAAATGAGCAGAACCAGAACACTGTTGATAGGAAGTAAAACATTGTGGAACAAGCTAATATAATAGACTTTGCTATTAGGAGCACTGCAACAAGCCAGGATACTCCTGAAGGACTTATGTGAAAGAATGCTGTCCATATTAAGGGAAAGAATTATGAGAGTAGAAATGCAAATGTAAAAACTATGACATCACTTATCACATGTATATATGGGGATGTGATTTGGGGGTTAGCCTTTAAAAGACCACTCTATAGCAAAGTTGAATAACATGGAAATAGGTATTAAGTGATAAGATTTGTACAACCCAGTGGAATTGCTTTTCAGCTCTGGGAGGGAGGAGGGAAGATGGGAAAGAATTAAAAAGAATCATGTAAACATCAAAAAATGTTTTAAAAAATAAAAATAAATAAATAAAATTACCTTTGTATTTGGGTAGAATTTATTGGAGGAGAGTGGTATTGGAGGGTAGAGAGAACCTTCATCATATTTCAGACCAAGTAAGATATGTTGTTCCTTCAAGAGGTTGCAGTTGAGAATTAGCTAAGAAAGAATATTATTAGGATGATAAATTTAATTTTGTTAGATGAATTATCTTCACAGATGGTTCTCCTTCTCTTTGTCATCTCATACTTCTACTTTTCCTCTTCCTTGTATTTTTCTTCCTCTTATTTTTCTTGTACACATACTGATACACCCACATTTATGTGTGAAGAACCATTAGTAACATCATTAGCAAGGGATGTGGCTTAGGGCAATAGCATGAAAAATTCTAATGGATATTAATTTATATTTCCCCATATATTGTGTATACTGAATGGAGGAATGTTTATTTTCCATTCCTGCATATTCACACTTCACAGACTCCCTATCTTTTTTTTTTTCTTCAGAAATTAAGAATGAACTTCCCAAAACATACTATCAATATAGTAGGCACTTCTTATTCCCACTCTCCCACCAACCAAATCTTTTCAAGACCTCCTTGTACAACTATTATTGTATAAACTAAGGGAGGGAGATCATTGGGAGATGAGGTGGAGAAAAGGAAGCTCCATTAAGGATGTCCCTTGAGTTCTATGTGCCATTGGAACTATCCTATAACCTTCATTGACCTCTCAATACACATTTACAAAGGATGATAAGAACCTCCAGTATCATTTGTCCTATATATCTGGCTTAATTTTTTTTTCTTTTAGAACCTGTCTTTTGCACCCATTCAACTTTATAGGAATTGTGTATTTCCTCTACCTCATCTGCCCATACCTTTCTAAGCTTTCTAAATAAGGAGAATCCTAAACTATGAAACATTTAATAGAGAAAGAGAAGAAAGTAGTTTTAAAAAGAGAGAAAATATATAAAATCACAATAACACAGTGACTAAAGGAAAAAAAAAGAAATTCTACATTATCAGCATGAAGTTAAAAAATGAAAGCTATAAATTGATTTAACCTTTAAATAAAGTAATTTAATGTTCTACATTGAAAAATATAGCTGCTTTAGGAGAATGCATTACATGTAAAATAGTGATCTTCAAATATATGTTTTTGTTTTACAAAAAATGACCTGTTTAGAGGAAATTATTTATCAAAACCCTGTTAAGCACTATTTGTGTAATTGCCTGGTATCAATTTCAACAATTCCTATACAATAAATGGAGTGACCAATGTCAACAGGCAATGTTTTAAAAGCCATTTCTTTCCCATTTGAATTACTTTTTGAACCCCTCCACCCCCAGGGACACTATTTGTATCTGGCAAGAACATTAGCTGATCATGCTGCTTCAATCTGACAGCTTCAGATTTTAAACAGGAGAAAAAGGCAGAACTAATGGATGTGAATGAGCTTAAAAGCTAGTGAACTTATCAATCACAGTAAACAGCTGTATTTTTGGAGCAAACAAAAGTGCTTTTGAAAACAGAAAAAGTCAATAGATAAATTTTTACAGAAACTGATAACAGCAATAAGGTATTTTAAAATTATTTTTGTCCCCCCCCAAGTTTTAATATAATGATTTTGTCAGCATTGATTAATAAGAAAAACCACTATACATGCACAGTTTTTTCTACTTCTGATAACCTAAGAATACAATATTTAATTTTATGGAAAGATATCTCAGAAGGATGAATGAAGCAAATAAAATTTTAATATAAATTCTTTGGTTTTTATAGTTATGACTGAATAATAAAGAACATAAGTACATAGTAGTAGTCTCTTGGTAACCGAGGATGACGATTGTCTTTGTGCGTTTTCATCTATGATAGAAGAGTGTGCACAAAGATACTTGTGCGTGACGGAGATTTAAGTGGAAAAGTCGATGCACAGAGAAAGTCCCACTCTCTTGGTGTTGGAAGCCTGGGTCCAGTGGCACGAAAAGTCGTTACACCTGGAGACTTCCTCAGCTGCATTAGATGGTGATATTGTCTTTTATGCTCCAACATGCCCTAAGCACTCCACAATGCTTTGCTGCGTTGCCATCTCAGCCATTGAACCTTCTTATTGGTTTCTTCCACCTGTTCAGCTGAAGCAGTCTTCACATGCTGGGTGAGCAAAGCCCTGGTTCACCAGGGGTCGACGACCTAATGGCTACTCTCACAAGGTTTGGCCGGCCTGTCGAAGCCGTTACCCTGGATGTGGCCGCTGCCTCATGCTAGCAGCTACTAGGAGCCACAAGTGAGAGCTGGGTGTCAGGTGGTGGTCAGAGGCTGGAGAGCTGCCCTAAGAGGGCATGACAAGCCCTCCATACCAGAGATACTACCCCTCCCTGAACACCCCATACACCCCACATATGTACACAGGATATCCATAATTGGTATATTATTAGATAAAAATGACAGCTATTTGTCTATTATTCAGTTCCAGGGTCTTATGTGCATATGGGTATATGCATGTGTGCATATATAACATACATGTTTTATACATATTTCTATAAGTATATAATAGCTCAAAGGTAAAGTTTCTGGTATATTTCATATTTATTCCAAAGTATTCTAGTATCTACTATATTCCTCCACCAAGACTTTAATCCATTTCTCAAGACTCTAGAACCAAATCACTTAATAATGATTTACCATTGTTATACAATAAATACCTGATTTTCTCCAATAAAAAGATTAGTTATGTTCCTACTCTCTCTGAGTCTTAAAACATCAAATTGGAACTAGGTCAGTGGACACTATAAATAGAATAGTCTTTATATGTAGTTGCTCTTAAGAGCTAATAAGTCAAAGCAACTACTTTTCAGATAAAAAAAAGTTTGATTCTTGCTGACCATCTTGACCAATATAATGCTACAAACAATATAGCTTAGAAAATACTAGTACCTGAAAATTCATTAAAATGAAGGAGAGCAAATAATTCAATGTAGGAAACATAGCTAAACCATTTTATTTTGGGATGTTTACAAATATAAATAGGTACAGGAATACTTAGTATTTGCAATATACTCAGCACTATTATATGAGTGCTGAAAATTGAATTATATAATGGAAATATCAACTGTTTCCTGAACCAGCAAAAGTTTTTAGTTTGGTTAAGGCTACAAGACAAACTAACAAGAAGTTTAAAATTAAGCTACCAAACAATAATAATAATGAATTATAATTTTGTAGTTTTTCCAATATCTACAACATACTTTTGCTCATTTGAACCTAAAAAATAACCTCATATGTAGGAGATAAATATTATCCTCATTTTATAGATATGAAATAGGCATTTAGAGATTTTGTCACCTATCACATGACTAATAAATGTTGATTAGAGATTTGATTCCAAGTCTTCCTGACTCTGTCTTTAAGATGTATCTGCTGTGTCCAAAAATTTAAAACTGCTAGTTTAAAGAAAATAAAGGGTATTTTAAGAAGGCAAGAAAAATCAAGGATGATTCCCCTGAAAACCTAGGCATAAGGCTCATTCGTGAAAGGTCAGTAAGATTCGGATGTCCATGGATGGTAGGGAAAGACATTTTAAATGAAAGGAAGAGATCTACCAACAAAACCCACCCTGCTACTGAATCTGACCTTCTTAAATTTCAGAAAATACATGATCAATATCTGGCCATTATATATACCTCATTCTCCCTTGTATCATAGTAATTTGTGGATGTAAGGTTAATAACCAAATTTTGGGAGGTTATGTTTCTGCCACTCTCTTTTATCATATTCAATACCCTGAGAATCCTGTTGTATGCTTTTGTATCCCCAGGACCTGATGGTGGGAGGCATATAGGAAGTAGTTAACAATAAATTCTTGATGATCGATAGATTAAAAAAATGTTTGGAGTGTGTTGATTGTTGAATGTGTAGCTTCAAGCCCATGTAAATTATTGAAAACATTGTCTGAGGAACACATTTGTTTATTTTAACATCTGTATGTAACAGACTAAACAATATGTAACTTATATTGAAAGTATTTTATCCTCTGATCTTGCTAAAAACCTCAATCCAACTCCATCTAAATTCTTCCATAAAAGAACTTCAACCACAGTGACTCATACAGCTACTGTTTTACCATATTGTATTCCAGCTCAAAATGACCCTTGGGAAGGGTGCCATGTGGTCCCCAACATACTACTTTACAGAGACATTTTCATCAGAAACAATTTAATGGAGGCATGAGTGGTCTACGAATTTGCCGATGTTGTTAATTGAATTTCACTGAAAAAAAAAATCTAAGGATATCAGATAGCATTTAATCCCAAATGGAATGATCAGCATTTGCCTTCCTAAAAAATAAAACAGCAGATATTTTTTTTCTTTCTTCCCTTGGCCACTGCATTCTTACCTAATACTTTTTATTTTTCTTAATGGAACATTATCCTTCTCCTGTAACATTATTAAGGGACAGTTGTGCATGGCACCTTAAGATATTTAATCATTCTTGTTTGATAACAGTGCTCTCATTTGATCATTTGTGGCTCGTTGGTAGATTGAAGACATAGTGTGTAGTAGAGCCCTGGGTCTGAAGACAGGAAGTTGAGTTGTTTTTTAGTCATCTCCAGTTCTTGCTGAATCCATTTTCAGTTTTCTTGGCAAATATACTGGAGTAGTTTGGCATTTTCTTCTTCAGCTTATTTTACAAATGAAAAACTGAGGCAAAGTCAGGAAACCCTGCATTCAAACATTCATTTAAACATTTACTGGATGATTTTTGACAGGGCATTTTTGACTTCTCTAAATTTCTATTTTCTCATCTATGAAATGGAAATAACCAAGGTTATTGTGAAGATAAAATATCAATTATAATGTGCTTCACAAACCTTATGCTTTATATAAATGCAATTTAATGTTATTTTGGATTTTAAAGATTTAATGACTATAAAACTTTGTTATATGAGTTCCTACAAAGCTCCCTGAAATTGTATTCTATGACCATCCCCATAATCTTAGGAAAACATCAATAGCATAACATGTAAATGAATTGTATTTGAAATCTATTCTTCCTAGCAAATTCATGACCAAATCTGATTCAAGACACTGATGATTAGAAAGCAATTAGCACAGCACTCTTGTAATTTGGTGATGCAAAGGTGTTTTGCCATGAATGAGGCTGATATTGGTACTGCCAGGATTATTGTGATGGTTATCTGCAGATTACTCATCAGTAAGTGATAAAATATCACCTCCATGAAGCCACCTGGCAAATGTTGGTTGTAAGATTTTTCCTTGTATCTTAGATTTTAGTGTCTGAAAATAGTTAGGTATCCCATTAATCTGACAGTATTAACCAGAGGGCTTCATTTTGTTTTTTAATATTTTCGTTGATGTGGTTATATTAGTCTTCTTCCAGTTCAGTGAAATTAAGCAGATAATAAGGTATAATCTCCTCTATGAAATAATTTCTATAATAATTGCTAAATATAAATAGATATTGTTTTAAAAAGGCATTATAATCAAGTAAAGAAGAAAAGTTCTTTGATAAAAGGACTCAGACCAGAGTTTCTATTAGCATAAAGTGTTTCCATTAAGGAAATTCCCTTTAGCAATGCTAATATATACAACCTGCAACTTATGCTCAGAGAATTGCCTGGAGCTTTAAAAAAATTAAGTGACTTGTACAAGTAAACAAAATATAAGTCAAAAATAGGACTTGAATTCAAGTCTTTTCTCAATCTCAATCTGAATCTATAATAACTCTTTCTTGCTGGCTCTCGACATGATAATAGTAAACAATGATAAGGGAATTTAAAATTTGCATACTAATTTATATGCATAACATTTACATAACATTTAATATTCACTACTCTATGGTAAGATAGGAGGAATACACCCAAAGGGTCCCATTTGCAGAGGGAGTAGACTGTAAAATAGGTATGTATATATGGATATGGATAGATAGATATGTATATATATATATGTGTGTGTGGATGCATAACTATGTCTATGTATATATGTGAGGACAGTACATGCATGTGTATATACATATATTATATATGCATATGTGCATACACTTATGGATCCCTATACGTATATATATATATATATATATATATGTGTGTGTGTGTGTGTGTGTGTGTGTGGTATATGCATGTGTGCACAGATGTATATGTGCATGCATGTGCATACACTATAAATACTTATTTTGTTTATAATTGTATCAATTTACTAATCTTAGAAAGCTAGAAAAATCCAATATATATGTGAAACTGAATTGTACTTGAAATCCATTCTCCTCTATAAATATGTGATTATTTCAATATAATTAACATCAGAAAATAATGTAACACGGACTTCCAGGTAAACATGGTGGCAGACTAGATGCTGAACTCTTCCTCTTCTAAACACCTACCAATATAAACTACCTCAAAAGGCCAAAAAAAAATAAAAAAAGATTTCATGTGAACAAAGGGACTCTATAGTAGGGCAAGGCATTGAAGGTACCTGGGATTTGAGCATTTCTACACCATAAGGGGCTAAAAAAGCTTCCACCAAAATGTGAGCTGATCCACCCTTCCCCACCCCTTTTTGGAGCCAGAGACTGAGCCAGCATACTCTAGAATCAGTGAGTGAGTGAGGGGCACCTTTAGAGCAAGTGAGGGGAACCTCTAAGTCTTTGGCAGCTGGCTAAGACTACCAAAGACCTACCCCTGAGAGCAGCTAAACCTAAAAACCCAGCAGGCTGAAGAGTACAGTCGTTGGGCACCTGCAGGGAGATAGCAAAGAGAAGGGCAGTGGACAGTAGAAGCTCCAGAGACTTGAGAGCTGCCTCAGGCAAAATCCTTGTTCCTTAAATCCATACACAAAGAGCCTGCCCTCCTCACTCATATTTCTGACTGGAAAGGGAAAGAAAATTCACCCTAGTGATGGCATACAGTGCCCAGGAACAACTTCCCAACACCATGAAAAACAAGAAGAAGGGGTTGACCATGGATAATTTTTATGGAGGAAAAATCTAGACTAGAGAGTAAATAGCAGAAGAGGAAATACAAATAAATGAGCCAAAACTTTCTAAAAAGTGGAAATCGGCCACAATCTCTTGAAGAATTTAAATTGGAGAGTACCAAAAAGATTGGTAACAAATATCTTATGTTAAGTAAAGTGGGAAATATTTCAAAAAGAAAATAACAGTTTAAAGGACAAGAATTCACAACTGCAGAAAAAGCTGGAAGCCACACAAAGCAGGATAGACTAAACCGAAAAGGAAAATCCAAACATTATAGCAGAAAAAAATTATATATATATATATATATATATATACATATATGCATACATATATATATATATATGTATATATATATAGCACAGAATTAGGGAATTGGAAACCAATGATCTCACAAAACAGCAAGAATTAATAAAGCAGTCAAAAGGCTGACAAAAAGAAGGAAAAATGAAATATCTCACTGAGAAGATAACTGATCATGAAAAAAGGTCTTGAAGAGACAATTTGAGAATGGTTGGTCTACCTGAAAACCCATAAATAAACAGAAATCTTGATATAAAAAACAAGAAATTAGCCAAGAAAACTGCCCTGATATTCTTGAATAAGTGGGCAAAATAGACATTGAAAGATTTCATAGAACACCCTCAACACTAAATGTTCAAAAGACAACCTTCAAAAATGTAATTGTCAAACTCAAGAGCTTCTAAGCTAAGGAGAAATTTTTACAAGAAGCCAGAAAGACACAATTCAGATATCAAGGAGCACGTATAAGGATCACACAAGATCTGGCAACTTGCACACTAAAGGATCATAAGATTTTGGATATGAAAATCAGAAAGGTGGGTCTTCAAGCAAGGATCACAGAATCATCAAAACTGACTACATACTTCCAGGGGAAAGTAAGGGCATTCAACAAAATAGAAGATTTCCTAGAAAAGACCAAAAGAACTAATTGAAATGTTTGATATCCAAAGGCGAAAATCAAGAGAAACATGAAATGGTAAATAAGAGAGAGAGGGGAAAGGGGAAAATGTTTTTCTTTTTATTCAAATTTTCTTCTTTAAGGGCTTCAATAAGATTAAATTATTCATATTAATATATGGGGGAAATGTTATTGGTAACAAAAATTAAATTCACTATTATAATAATTAGAAGAATCATTCTCAGGAAGAGACTGGGATAATAAGGGGTATAAGATGATAGGCAAAAAAAAAAGGAAAAGGAAGGGAGGAATCTAAGATGGCACAAAGAGAAACTTGAAGAAATAAGATAAATAGGATAATCCAGAGCACACAAAGAGGCACATGGGAAGAGGAGGGGAAGAATAATATTATAATAAGGAGAAGAAGAGAGTGTTAATAGGCAATACTTAAACCTTACTCTCAGTGAAATCAGTTCTGAGAGGGAAGAACATTTACATCCATTGGAGTATCACATTCTATCTTACCCTACAGGGAAAGTGAAAAGGGAAAACAAAGGGGGTATGCAGGAGGGGAATACAAAATGGGTGGGAAAGAAGGGGGGAGGGAACTTAAAAGACCTTAAAAAATAATAAGAATGGAACAAAAAAGGAGGGGTAGAAAGGGAAGCATATTAAGGTTAGGAATTAGGGGGACTGATTAAAAGCAAACCACTGGTATAAAAGGATATAGCAAAAGACAAAAGGAGAGAACTAGGAGAGGATATCAAAATGCTAGGGAATGCACAAGTGGCAATACTAACTTTGAATGTGAATGGGATGAACTCACCCATAAAATGAAAACAAATAACACAGTGGATTAGAAACCAAAATCCAATCACATGTTGTCTACAGGAAAAATACACGAGGCTCATAGACACTCACAAGGTTAGAATTAATCGTTGGAGCAAAATCTATTGGGCTTCAACTGAGAGAAAGAAGGCAGGTGTTGTAATCATGATATCTGACAAAGCCAAAGTAAAAATAGATCTGGTTAAAAGGGATAGGGAAGGTAACTACATCCTGATAAAAGGCAGTATAGACAATGAGGAAATATCAGTAATCAACATGTATGCACCAAATGGCATAGCATCCAAATTTCTAAAGGGGAAACTATTGGAATTGAAGGAGGAAATAGATAGTAAAACTATACTAGTGGGAGACCTAAACTTACCAAAATCAAATCTAGATAAATCAAATAAAAAATAAATAAGAAAGAGGTAAAAGATGAGAATGAAATCTTAGAAAAATTAATGTTAATACATATATGGAGAAAAATAAATAGAGGCAAACAGGAATATACTTTCTTTTCAGCAGCATATGGTACATTCACAATGATTAACCATGTACCAGGGCATAAAAACATTGCAAACAAATGCAGAAAAGCAGTAATAATAAGTGAAACATTTTCAGATCATAATACAATAAAAATAATAATCAGTAAGGGTAGATGGAGAGCCAATTAAAAATTAATTGGAAATTAAATAATATGATTCTACAAAATCAGTTAGTTAAAGAACAAATCATAGAAATAATTAATAATTTCATTGAAGAAAATGACAATGAGACAGCCTTTCAAATTTTATGCGATTCAACCAAAGAAGTATTCATGGGGAAATTTATATCCTTGAGTTCATATATTAACAAAGTAGGGAGTGCAGAGGTCAATGAATGAGATATGCAAGTCAAAAAACTTGAAAGTGAACAAATTAAAAATCCCCAGAATAAAACTAAATTAGAGATCCTAAAAATTAAGGGAGAAATTAATAAAATCAAATATGAACGAAATATTGCATTAACAAGTAAGACTAGAATCTAGTATTTTGAAAAAAAAACAAAAAAAATAGACAAAGTACTGGTCAATCTAATTTAAAAAAGGAAAGAAGAAAACCAAATTGAGAGTATTCAAGATGAAAAGGGAGACATCACCTCTAATGAAGAGGAAATTAAGACAATCATTAAAAACAATTTTGCTTAATTATATGGCAATATATATCACAATCTAGGGGATATGGATGGATATTTACAAAAATATATATTGCCTAGATAAAAAGAAGAAGAAAAAGTATTCTTAAATAATCCCTTATCAGACAAAGAAAATGAACAAGCCATCAAGGAATACCATAAGAAAAAAAGCCTGATGGATGCAAAAGTGAATTCTAGAGAGGTGGACTCAAGTTGGCGGCCTAGAAGGAGCAGAAGTTCAGACTTCTGAAAACCCTTCCTTACTGATCACAAACTGAGTGCTTCTAGGAGACTGAAAACAAAACTTAACCACAAGACAGAGCCAAGGAACCCTCCTACTGGACTTAATTCAAAAGGTACACCCCTCTGAAAAGCCAGAATCCAAGAATACTTGGTTTTAAGGGGAAGACAGAAGGAATGTCCCAGGACCCATTCTCCCTCCCACCCAGAGCACTGAGATTCCAGCAGCAGCAGGAACTTCTGGGCTGGCAAAGGTGCTGGGCTGAAGGGCAAAGCTTGAGAGCAGTGCTGGCCAAGCCCAGAGTGTCCAACACAGATGGTGGGGAAGGAGCTAGAGAGGGAGCATAGACCTGGCAGCCTGGCCAGAGCTTTACAACAAATCGCAGAAACAATTAATAACTTCATTGAAGAAAATGACAATGGTGAGACATCCTTTAAAAACCTATGGGATGCAGCCAAAGCAGTACTCAGGGGGAAATTTATATCCCTGAGTTCATATATAAACAAATTAAGAAGGGCAGAGGTCAATGAATTGGGCATGCAAATTAAAAAACTAGAAAGTGAACAAATTAAAAACCCTCAGATGAAGACTAAATTAGAAATCCTAAAAATCAAAGGAGAAATTATTAAAATTGAATGTCAAAGAACTATTGATTTAATAAATAAGACTAGAAGCTGGTACTTTGAAAAAACAAATAAAATGGACAAAATACTAGTCAGTCTAATTAAAAAAAGGAAAGAAAAAAACCAAATTGACAGTATCCAAGATGAAAAGGGTGACCTCACCTCTAATGAAGAGGAAATCAAGGCAATCATTAAAAACTACTATGCCCAATTATATGGCAACACATATAGCAATCTAAGTGATATGGATGAATACTTACAAAAATGTAAATTGCCTAGACTAAAAGAGGACGAAACAAATTACCTTAACAACCCCATATCAGAAAAAGAAATTGAACAAGCCATCAAAGTACTCCCTAAGAAAAAATCCCCAGGTCCAGACGGATTCACAAATGAATCAAACATTCAAAGAACAGCTAATCCCAATATTATACAAACTATTTGACAGAATTAGGCAAGAAGGGATTCTACCAATTTTTTTCATGACACAAACATGGTACTGATCCCAAAGCCAGGCTGGTTAAAAACAGAGAAAGAAAACTATAGGCCAATCTCCCTAATGAATATAGATACAAAAATCTTAAATAGGATACTATCAAAAAGACTCCAGCAAGTCATCACAAGGGTTATCCACTATGATCAGGTAGGATTCATACCAAAAATACAAGGATAGTTCAATATTAGGAAAACCATCCACATAATTGATTATATAAACAAGCAAACCAACAAAAATCACATGATTATCTCAATAGATGCAGAAAAAGCATTTGATAAAATACAACACCCATTCCTATTGAAAACACTAGAAAGTATAGGAATAGATGGGTCTTTCCTAAAAATAATATACAGTATATATCTAAAACCATCAGCAAACATCATCTGCAATAGGAATAAACTCAGAGCCTTCCCAATAAGATCAGGAGTCAAACAAGGATGCCTATTATCACCTTTATTATTTAATATTGTACTAGAAACACTAGCAGCAGCAATTAGAGAAGAAAAAGAAATTGAAGGTATTAAAATTAGCAATGAGGAGACCAAGCTGTCACTCTTTGCAAATGATATTATGATTTACTTAAAGAATCCTAGGGAATCAACCAAAAAGCTAATTGAAATAATCAACAACTTTAGCAAAGTTGCAGGATACAAAAATAAACCTGCATAAGTCATTAGCATTTCTATATATCTCCAACCCAGTTCAGTAGCAAGAATTAGAAAGAGAAATTCCATTTAAAGTCACCCGAGACAATATAAAATACTTGGGAATCTATCTGCTGAGACAAACACAGGAACTATATGAACACAATTACAAAACACTCTCCACACAATTAAAACTAGATCTAAACAATTGGAAAAACATTGATTGCTCATGGCTGGGACAAGCTAGCATAATAAAAATGACCATCCTACCCAAACTTATCTATCTATTTAGTATCTTACCCATTGAACTACCAAAAAAACTTTTTTTACTGAATTAGAGAAAACCATCACAACGTTCATTTGGAAGAACAAAGGATCAAGGTTATCCAGGGAAATAATGAAAAAAATAATGCTAAGAAAGGGGCCCTTGCAGTCCCAGATCTCAAACTATATTAGAAAGCAGTGGTCATCAAAACAATTTGGTACTGGCTAAGAGATAGAAAAGAGGATCAGTGGAATAGACTTGGGGTAAGTGACCTCAGCAAGACAGTCTATGAGAAACTCAAAGTTCCCAACTCTTGGGACAAAAATCCAATATTTGATAAAAACTGCTTGGAAAATTGGAAGGCAGTATGGGAGAGATCGGGGTTACATCAACATCTCACACTCATCAGTAAGGTAAACTCAGAATGGGTCAATTACCTGAATATAAAGAAGAAGACTATAAGTAAATTAAGTGAACACAGAATAGTATACATGTCAAATCTTTGGGAAAGGACAGATTTTAAGACCAAGCAAGAGTTAGAAAAAAATCACAAAATGTAAAATAAATAATTTTATTATATTAAAATAAAAAGGATTTTTTACAAACAAAAGCAATGCAACAGAAATTAGAAGGGAAAAAACAAATTGGGGAAAAATTTATAACAGAAACCTCTGACAAAGTTCTAATTACTCAAATTTATAAAGAGCTAAATCAATTTTACAAAAAATTTAAGCCATTCTCCAATTGATAAAAGGACCAGGGATATGAGTAGGCAATTTTCAGATAAAGAAATCAAAACTATTAATAAGCACATGAGAAAGTGTTCTAAATCTCTTGTAATCAGATGCAACTCCAAACAACTCTGAAGTATCACCTTATACCTTGCATGTTGACTACCATGACAGCAAAGGATAGTAATGAATCCTGGAGAGAATGTGGCAAAGTTGGGACATTAATGCATTGCTGGTGATGTTGTGAATTGATCCAACCATTCTGGAAGGCAATTTGGAACTATGCCCAAAGGGTACTAAAAGACTGTCTGCCCTTTGATCCAGCCATAGCACTGCTGGGTTTGTACCCCAAAGAGATAATAAGGGAAAAGACTTGTACAAGAATATTTATACCTCTGCTCTTTGTGGTGACAAAAAATGGAAAATGAGGGGTTCCCCTTTAATTGTGGAATGGTTGAACAAATTGTGGTATCTGTTGGTGATGGAATACTATTGTGCTCAAAGGAATAATAAACTGTAGGGATTCAATGTGAACTGGAATGATCTCCAGGAACTGATGCAGAGTGAAAGGAGCAGAAACAGGAGAACAATGTACACAGAGACTGATACACTGTTGTACAATCGAATATAATGGACTTCACTAGCAACAATGCAATGATCCAGGACAATTCTGAAGGACTTATGAGAAAGAACACTATCCACATTCAGAGGAAGATCTTTGGGAGTAGAAACACAGAATAAAAAAAACTGCTTGATTACATGGTTCAAGGGGATATGATTGGGCATGTAGACTCTAAATGATCACCCTAGTGCAAACATCAACAATGTAGAAATAGGTTCTGATCAAGGACACATGTAAAACCTAATGGAATTGCGCATCAGCCATGTGAAGGGGAAGGGGATGGGAGAGAAAGAATATGATTCTGGAAACCAAGGAATAATGTTCTAAATTGACTAAGTAAAATTTTCCAAAAAAAATGTAACCCCAAAACACACATATCTTTTTGAAAAAGATGACACCATGATGAGAAATGTGGCATTACAGTTATGAATAATTAGTTTCCTGATATCTAGTACCTGTGGAATCACTGTTCTATGAAGCAACCTCTCAAAGACCCATGTTACTTTGAGATCGACACCCATAAAATTGGGAATTAGATTCTAGAACTCTACATATAGATGAACGTTCAGATATATATGAAACACTAGGACATAAACACACACACACATACACATATTTTATCTCATCCTCATCCTTCATTTCAACAAATCTAGAATATATAAAATCATTTCTACTTTTTCTATGTCGTTAAAATGAATATGGAGAAAGGATAATTTCATAAATGATTGGGCAACAGAAAATATTCACATATGTGTGTGTGAAAGCAAATGTTAAAATCAAATTGTACTGTTAAGTGTTTAGGCATCTTGATAGTAAAGAAAAGTACAACTCAGTAATTCTTTCCTAGCCTCACTTAAATTGAACTCTGAAAATAATGGACTTGCCAATAAAGAAGATGAGGGTGTTTGTGAAATATTGTGTTCACATTTGTAGATTTTAAAGTAGAGTGTTAAGATTTTTGGAAGAAGAGATCTCATATGAGAAAAAGTCATTTCAATGAATATTTGACAAGGAAGTAAACTATTAGCAACTAGGAGAAAAATTTTCATAGTTAATGTGTTTGAGTACTTTTGTTCTTTTGAAATTTGAAAAAAAATTGCCTTGCAAACCACAATACTAATTGATTATTAATTGTATTAATTGTAAAATTATTGTAATTATAATTGTAAAAAAATAATGTAATAATTGTAAAACTGTATTAAAGAAAGTGTTAAAGAAATCATAGGTTCATTTTAAGTAAAGATAAATATGAATTATTTATGGCCACATAGGTTATTAAGTAACACAAAAGCAACATCACGAAATTAAAATATAGATTAAGAGCTTCTTGTAAATGATAGAGGACATTTTTCATACCACACCTGATTTCAAGAAGACCTGAGTTTGAATTCTTAATTATGAGGATGTGTAACCATGGACAAATCACAAATATTTTCTTAGCTTCAATTTTCTTATATGTAAATTGAGAATAATAGGAATTATAATAAGACCTTTAGAGTGGCTGGGAGGTTTAAGTGTAATGATAGATAGATAGATAGATAGATAGATAGATAGATAGATAGATAGATAGATAGATAGATAGATCAGTTGATTGATCGATTGATAGATATCTATAACTACATATAATCTAATTTTCCCAACAGCCATAAAGATATATATGCAACTACATCTGTATATTACATATAAATGAGTTTACAAATAGTCAAAATTTATACAATTTTCTATTCCAATAAATTCATATTAGGCAAATTGGACTCCCCAATAGGCAGACAGAAAGAAACTCTCCACCCAGGTCATGCCAGCTTCCAGCAAACATCATCAGGGATAGCAACTGTGGTTTGGATCTGTGATTTCCATGGTGCAGTTGTGTCAAACAAATTCAAAAATACCCCTGCTAGAATTATATTGACTTAGAAAATGACAGATGCATCTAGGTGGTACAATGAAGAGAGTGCCCAGCCTGATGTCAAGAATATTCATCTTTCTTAATTCAAATCTCAGGTACTTACTAGCTGGGTGACCTCTTGGCAAGTCACTTAATGCAGTTTTTCTCAGTTCTTCTGTAAAGTTAACTCATGAAGGAAATGAAAAAATACCCCAGTCTTTGCCAAGAAAACATCAAATGGGACTGCAAAGAGTAGGACCTAAGTGAAAATGAGGAAATTCCAACAAAAAGACAAGCACAAACATTATCTTTGTCATATTTGAATTTATTTTAACAGCTCATATATGTGTGTATACACATATATAAGGGGAGAGAGAGGAGAGAGAGAGAGAGAGAGAGAGAGAGAGAGAGAGAGAGAGAGAGAGAGAGAGAGAGAGAGAGGGGAGAGAGAGAGAGAGAGAGGGAGAGAGGGAGAGAGAGAGAGAGAGAGAGAGAGGGAGAGAGAGAGAGAGAGAGAGAGAGAGAGAGAGAGAGAGAGAGAGAGAGAGAGAGAGAGAGAGAGAGAGAGAGAGAGAGAGAGAGAGAGAGAGAGAGAGAGAGAGAGAGAGAGAGAGATGGCCAGACTTGGGAGTTTTAAAGGCCTTTAATTTGGTAAATCTGAGAAAGAATCTGCCAGTAAAGAAATTGCTTCTACTAATATAGATTAGCAACTGTTCTGTCTTATAGACAGTCTTAAAGATTTGTCTGGGAAACAGAAATTAAATGACTTCTAGAGCATCACATGGAGAAATGTATCATAGGCAGAAATTGAATCTACTATGTTTCTGTGATTATGAGGGATGTTCTTTAGTTAAAAAGGAATTATACTTTTTAAAAAGGAATTATACTTTTTAAAAGGGACCATGTGGCAGGCACTATGCTAAAAACTGAGGATACAAAAAGAAATTGAAACGATCTTTAGTCATATGAAAAATGTTCCAAATAACTTTAGATTAGAGAAATGAAAATTAAAACAACTCTGAAGTATCCCCTTATACCTATCAGACTGACTACTCTGCCAAAAAAAGCATGCTTTCAATATGCACACAGAATGCATCAGTTTTCTCTCTGGAGGAGAATAGCATAGTCTTT
This sequence comes from Monodelphis domestica, assembly GCF_027887165.1. Taxonomy (NCBI): domain Eukaryota; kingdom Metazoa; phylum Chordata; class Mammalia; order Didelphimorphia; family Didelphidae; genus Monodelphis; species Monodelphis domestica. The sequence continues at coordinate 173,865,556 of NC_077234.1, forward strand.
TTTTTCCCTTTTTTTCTTTTAATAAATTTCTATGTGAGTTTTTTTAAAGTTACATGATTCAAATTCTCTCCATTCTTTTTTTCCCCCTCAAGGAGCTGGCAAGCAGTTCAATCTGGGTTATACATGTTTTATCATGCAAAACATGCTTCGATGTTTTCATTTTTGTAAGTGCATAATCTTATAAAACCAAAAACCTAAAAAAATACCCAAATAAACAACTGATAAATTGTAATCCTTCCACATCTGCATTCTTATTCCAACAGTTCTTTCTTTGGAGAGAGATAGCATTCTTGTTCATAAGTCCCTTAGAATTGTTCTGGATCATTATATTGCTGTTAGTAGCAATGTGGATCACATTCGATCACCCCACAATATTACTGTACTGTGTACGATGTCTTTTTTGGTTCTGCTTATTTCACTGTGCATAAGTTCATATAGGTCTTTCCTGCTCTTTTGAGGGAGATAGCAGATTCATTTTGAGTCCCTCAGAATTGTCTCGGACCATTGAATTGATCAGAATTACTAAAAATTCTTAATAGTATATTTATTCAAGTTAAGTGTAAATGATATCTATTATTTGAGAATACATGGTTTCCAAGTTGACTCAAGTTCTTACATTTATATGTAATTCACAACATTTTTCTACTCCATTGAAGAACTGCAAAAAAGCTTATCCAAGAGATGGAAATTTGAACATTTTTACATAGGCTAACCTTCCTATATAATAATCTGTCCCCAAATTCCAGATTATTTTGCAAGTTCTTGAACTTAAATAAGAGGAAATAAAAATGTACATTTGTGATGTCTTTTGTGATCCTAAAAATCTAATTTTATTTATTTAAAGTATTTTTCTGAGGAGTTCATAAGTTAAAAAAAAACATGACCAGAAATAAGAACCCCTCATTTAAGCTACTTTCTCAGGAAAAATGGAAAACAGAGTTGAATGAAGCAGAGAACCTACAAAGAGAGGAAATGAGCAAATATAAAGATCAAAGTGATAAACACTATTCAAAAACCAAAACAAACCAAAACAACAACAAAAAAGCATAGGACTCTGCTATAAACTTCAAATCATAGTTAGAACCAAGTAGAAGTTCACCCATGACCACACCACGTGCAAATAACTTTTGGTTCTACCAAATAATCTAACACTCTTGAAAGGAAGTAGAGTACAGAAATTATTACAATTGCAGCTTCTTATGAGATATAAGGATGTCAGGAATGACAAAGGAAGCATAAGCATTATCTTAAATAAAAGGTTAACATAAACATCTATTTAAGAGATAAGAACTGAAACTAAATTAATCCTAATGGATTCAGAGGTAGTTTTAAAAAGTGTGTGTGTGTGTGTGTGTGATTATGTCTATGCCTGGGCTGCCATTGATACTGAAATATATAATATAATAGTCTCATTCTGACCTAGAAAATATGTTTAATTAAAGAGAAAAAATATCATAACTAGTATGCAATTTTGGAAAATTTGCTATCACAAACTCTGATGATTGCTTAATAAAGATCATAATGAATTTATCTATTTTGGGCTTTAAATGTAGCCTTTAGAAAAAACTGATTAGGTATGAAATATCATAAGAAAGTGCAAAAAAGCCAAACATGTTAAACATTTCATTTATGTGACCACCAAAAATTATTATTCATAAGGAAATTTTAAGGAAAAGATGCATATTTAAACTATATATATATCATAAATAATAAATAAGCTGATAAACAAATCATAGAAACAATAATTTCACAAAAGCATGTATCAGAGAAAAAATGCATGCAACAAAAGTAGTCTTTAAAATGGACAGATCTCAACTTTTAAGTACAAAAAAGAAAAGACCTTATTAATGAATTAAATTCATGTAAGTAAATAGAAATGCATAAACAAAGAAAAAGAAATATTTTATATTAATAAAAAAGTAAAAATTCTCAAAATTAAAGAAACTATTACAACCCTTATTAAGTTATCAAAGAAAATTGAACTGAATTTTAAACTAATAAAATAAACTGTGAGTTGATTAAAAAAGGAAGAAAAAACTATTATCAAAATGAAATAATTAAAAAGTAAATTCACAATATGAGAAGGGAAAACTAAAAGAAAATGTTTAAAATATTTCTTCCCCAATCTATGTAAGAATAAAAATAGGAAATATATATATATATTAAATTAAAATTTTTTTAAATTAATTAAGAAAAAGACAAAAGTAATTGATATACATATGCAAAATATATACACAATTTTTTTCTATTTGTAGAAAATATATTCTACTTAAAGAATCCTAGAAATCCAATTTGAAAAATAATTGCAGCAATTATTCATTTTAGTAAATTAGCAGGACATAAATTAAAACCATATAATTTACTATTAAGCACATTAATAGTACAAACCTATCTAAAGAAAAATAGAAAAACAAGTTTAATATAAAATAATTTCAATATGCATAAAATATCCCAGATGTAGCTAAACAGAAACTCTCAGTACTTAGGATCATAGAACCATAGTTACAGAGTAAGATGAAATATTAACTGGCATCTTTTCAAATACTTCATTGGAAAGATGAGGGAAAAAGTCCAAATGATTTAATTACTATGTTCTAAGTAATATAAGTTGGGACAGACAAAAGCATGATTCTAACTTTAGTCTAATAATTCCAAATGTACCATTATTTCTATTGCATTACTTTGTCTGATACAACTACAAATAAACTTGTTATTTCTAATATACATTTAGTTATATAAACATTTCTATAAAAGCCTTTTTATAATCACAGCAGCCAAGTATTTGGAAGAATATTCATTATTCATAGTTGAACTGCACTGATATTGGAAATAATAATTAACAAATTTACTTCCATAACAAACAATTATGAGAGTATTTTACAGAACTATGATTAATAACATTAATCTGAGGGAACAAAATTTTAAGAATCTCAAGAGAAATAATAAAATAAAGAAGAAAAGAGAGGACCTTGCTAGAACTCAAACTGTGTGGTATAAATTGAGAAATAGAAGAATGAAACAAAGAAAGCATTATATGTTAATTTGATAAATACTATTTAGAAGCAATCTAACATACTATTATCTGGTAAGATTGTTTCATTTAATGTACTTATATGCTAAGTGCCAACTGTCACTTATTAAATACTAGTTGATTTTTTGATAAAAACAAGAATTCTGACTTCCAAATAAAAATTAGGTTCTCTTTTCTCTTCATGAAATAAGAAGTTAGAAAATTTGCTTCTAAAACTACTCCATTTCTCCCTTTCACTTTGATTTTAAAATCCATACCATATCACATGAGGAATTATTCTTAATTTTTTTTTAAAACCCTTACCTTCTGTCTTGGAGTCAATACTGTGTATTGGTTCCAAGGCAGAAGAGCGCTAAGGGCTAGGCAATGGGGGTCAAGTGACTTGCCCAGGGTCACACAGCTGGGAAGTGTCTGAGTCCAAATTTGAACCTAAGACCTCCCATCTCTAGGCCTGGCTCTCAATCCACTGAGCCACCCAGCTACCCCAAGAATTATTCATTTTAAGAGAAGAAATTTAATGTAGGCATGAATATAATTTAAATATGTGTTATTCATTCAATATTTATATTCAACATCTCTGATGGACCTACTTCTCACTGATAACATTATAACTGCTCTTGAAGTTATTCAGCTGGGGTTATATATATATATATATACCTTGAACTCTGCTCAATTTGGGGCCAAGTTTGATACCTTAGTTTTAGTCTGCTAAAGTGGAATGACTAAATCCAGACACCAAATCTAGTTTTAAAAAATAATAGCCGGAAAGAATGTCTTCAAGCCAAGAGGTCTTTGTTGTTGTTCTTGAAACCTGCCTATCTTTTTACTATGGTTAACATCAGCTTCACAATTAGATAATAATTAGCAGTCACTTCATATATAATGCATTATTATGTTCACCTAATAGTGACTGATTATGTATACTATTGGAAAAATTCATGAATGTTATGAAATGGAAATCTAGCTTATGTCCTATGTAGAGAAATAAAAGACTGATTAAATAACAAAAAAAATTTCTATTGAAAATAGATTTGGTTCCAAAGCTCTCAGAACTAAGATAAATGGACTATAGCAGAGGTGTCAGAAACTCTGCTTTGGCTGCTCCCAAGTGTGGTTGAACCATTAGGATATAATTGAGAAATACTTTGAAAAATGTATTAAAAACCTTCTAGAATATAGATAATATTAATATGTAATTTTCTCACTCTATAGGGATACTAATGTGCTGTTTAGAGTCCTTGTTTCTACTGAAGTGTGACACCAATGGACTAAATGGCATTTCAAGGTCCTCTTTACCTTTAATAATTATGTAATTTTATGTAAATGATAATATAACTTATTGTATACTTAGTTCAGAAAACTAAAGCAAATAAATATTTATTTATTTCTACTAAATATTCCCAGACATATGTATGGTTATATGAAAAAGAGTAAGTGCTTAGCCACAATAATCTTATGACAGGAAAAGGAAGAGACAAAAACATGAAAAACTCGTGGAAAGCAAGATAAAGTATTTTAAGGTCTCAAGAGAGGTACAATGTACTATAGATATTCAATAAATGAATGTAAATTCCAGGTAAAATATTAATGGAAGCCTTCATTAGAATGTTGACTTTTGACAATGTACTTGAATGTTCCATTAGGATTCTATCAAGAAGAAATTTGATGCAATTGATTGCAAGAAGTAAGAATAACATGAGCAAAGACACCAAAACGACAGGTTTTTTTAGGGAAGAACAAATAGCCAGAAAATTGGATATGAGGAAGGAAACAATTGAAAAGAAAACTGCAAAGATAATTTTAGAGTAATATTTATTAAGAGCCTTTAATTTCAAACTGGGTTGTTTTTATATTATTTAGCAATCAGTATTGATCTACTAATGGTGCTTTGGTGGGGAAAGACAGTAGCAGAATCAAGTGACATATTAAAGGAATTAATCTGGAAGCAAAGTCCAAACCATTCTGGTCATTGATTATGTGAAAGATTGGAGCACAGATAAAATGCAAATAAATGTTACTCATTGAATTATTGTTCTAGTAGAGAGAGTAGGAGAAAAAAGATATTTTTGAGTTAGAATTGATGAGATTTGGTTACAAACACTTTGATTTGAAGAAAAAGCAATGAGATGAAAATACTATTTCAGTGTGGATGATATTGGTTGAGTGTGATGCCATTAAGATAATGTTAAAATACAATTTTTGAGTGTTGGAGTAGGGATAATGAGTAGAATCTTTGAAATTCAAAGTTAGAAAGGACCACCACAGAGTTCGTAGTACTTTATCTCCTACTAGTGACAGGATATTAGATTTTTACTTTAAAAGAAATAGTAATGATAAACTAAGCACCTAAACGTCTATGCAATCCATCATTAGATGGTTCTTAATATTTGGAAGTTTTTTTTGTTTTTTTTTTCCCCCTGATGTTGGGAGTGGGGACTCCCTTTTCTTTACATTTTAGTTTCATAGTCCAAGTAAAACAACTTTAGATTCTGGTAGTCCTTCAAAAACTTGATGAAAACTACAAGGTCTTTTCTAAGTTTATTCTTTTATTAGCTAAATATAACCAGCTTTTAATTGATTATTTTCTGACATGGTTCCTAATCCAATCACCATTCCAATGACTGTAATTCAATTTTCCATAGATTTATAGTATCTCAGAGTAGGAAGAATCTGTGCTACAAACATGCAATAAGTAGTCTATCCAATCATTGAGAGAAGACTTCCATTAATCGGGAATTCACCTCATCAGGCATACCATGTGGGGTTAGGAAAACTCTAACTATTTGAAAGTAGAGTATGTAGAGAAAACATTAGCTTTTTTAATAAGGCCATTCAAATTATTATGTGTCCACATAAGTTGATTCATCTCATTCCTGATGTGCATTCTTAGAAATCAACACTTTATGACTCTAAGACTAATAAATGAAAAAAATCACTAAATAATAGAGTAAATTATTGACAAATATTTGGAAATTCAGTTTTTGTATGTTTTCTGACCAAATTTAGCTTTGATTCATCTTCTCAGAGTTCTTCTAATTTTAAAAATCTATTGCTTCCCATTATATTATTAGGAGAGTTAAAGAATTATTTCTATAACAAGGATCATGATTATGAGTGCATGCTTCTATCTTACATATACAGGATTTCCCCAACTGTTGCTTGTTAGTTTTAATGAGGTATTTAAACTGTGATCATTAATGATTTTTATACCAATTCATCATCTCAATTAAAATCACATTGAGAATTTTATGGTTCCCTTTCAGTTGCAAAAGTACTGGGTGAAAAGATAGTCCTTGCAATTTAATTTGTCTTATACGAACCTTGTTAAACAATTCTTGTATTTTCAGAAAATTATTATTAAAATAATCCCTCCATACCCCGCCGTGACTTCAGACAGAGACCTATATCCATGTATTTTCATGCTGTTTTCACTGTTGAACCTGTGTGAAACATATTAGCTTAGAAATAACAGTATAGCAAACAAATCAGCATGATTCCCACTTCACTTTCATATTCCTTCTGTAAGAGTCTGACCGAAGTATACAAGAGCTGGAGGATCTTAGTCTACCATGTTGACTTAGCATCCTGTTTATATTAATGATTCTAAATGGTATGTCTTCTGAATTTGTGTAGACAACTTCTGCCAATATATATTTCTAGTATCTAAGAATTACCTTGTAACATTAACTTGATGAATTGGAAAATGTTACCAATGAATCAAAATCACCCAACTTGTGGGGAGGTTTTGGGGAGCAGTTCATAGGAAATTTGAAATTAATTCAGATTGGGAGAGAGGGTGGTATTGAGTCTTGCAGGCAAGAAGGTGCAATGAAAATGCATAACAGATGGAGAGGGTGATAACATTGAATATCTTGCTTCCTAGACATGTTTTCCTCCAAAAAATTGTTGTAGGCTTGACAGCCAAGAATGTTTTAAATGTTGAACTGCAGGCTTAGTCCATCTTTCCTCCAGACTATGGGCTCTTCAAATGGCCATTCAAGTTTTAAAGAAGGAAGACTTGTCAGAGGCCTCTTTAGCTGTCTATGTGGTGATCTGATTTTCAAGAGTTATCTGTTTGAGAGGAAAAAAAGAGCCAGGGTTCAAATGTTCATATGCTATTTTTGGTCCATTGATTTTTACAATTCTTTGTAACTGAATCAAAAAGTTGACGAATGTCATTGCAGACTTCAAATCTGTTTAAAATTAAAATTTACCTTTAATTTGTGCTAATGCATCCTAGCTAGCTTAATAAAGTTCTACTCTGAGGAAAAAAGAAGCTGAAAATATAGGGAAACCTGGTGTCAGTTAAACACATCAAGGCCCAAGACCTTCTATGATATGGGGGAGCATTGGATATTTTTTTCCTTTGTATTTTCTATTTTATGTCTAAAAATAATTTATTTTCTTCTTTCCATCTCCCCATGTTATTGCTTTTTTAAATTTTTTGTTTACTTTTGAAATCTTAGCTCTTAGATAAACATTGACTAATTTGATAGAGCCATCTTTATCTATGTAAATCTTTGCTTCTGCATAAAGTTTATTTCTGCGAAACAAAGCATATACAATTCCAATGTTCAGTATTTTAGTAGAGCATAGTAGGAAAGGAAGTATTTCTTAAAATAAAGGGTTGTATCATGGTTCTGTAACTGATTAGCCATTTGGCCCATTAGACCTGGAACTTGATTCCTAGAAAACAGTTTCTCTTAGAAACTCAGTTTCCTCATCTATAAAAGGGAAGAGGATTGGACTATATGCCCTCAAAGATCCCTTCCAACTCTAAAAATCTGTGATCTATTAATTTTATAGCACTGTGAGAGAAATCTGTAAGGTGACTCAAAACAAAATACATACAGCATGGAATGATGAGTGGATCGAAAACAAGAGTTGAAGTCAAACTGGCTCTGTGATGTCAGTTAACCTTTCAATAGTATAACTATGTAATACCGTAAGTTTCATAATAGGTGCTGACTGCTATTAGTAGAGATAGTTTAGTCATCAGAGTTTCCTATCTTAATAATATTATAGTTCTATGCCAGAAATCTTTAGACTAAAAAAGCTACTGATCCTTGTTTTCAACCATGTTGTATCTTGTGTAACAGGCTACTATAAGTCAAGAACACCTGACTGGGATAAAGTTCTGACTCTGGCAAATACTATGTGACAAAGGGAAAGAGCCACCGAACTGCTCAGGGGTTCCAGCTACTACTACTCACTAAAATGGTAATTACCATAGAAGTTGACAATCTCAATGGAGAGAATTTCATTTGGAGTTCCCTATATTTGGAGATACATCTTATATCCATACATACACACACACACACACACACACACACACACACACACACACACACACACACATTCACATACACACCAGATTATTTTTTTACCTGTTTATACCTCAATCAATTTAACTCTTTCTCTCTCTGTTTAATTTCCCTAGGTTCTATTTAAAGAACCAAAAAACCTCTAGAATGGTGGTGTTCATTGGACAAAGCTCCAGGTAATTTGATTTATGCAGGTGTTTCCATCTGTATCAATTGGAATGAAGTAAAAAAAGAAGAAGAACGAGATGAGTTCCAGGCATAATAAAGAAATATGAAATGTAGAGTGGCATAGAGAAGTGTCATATTTATTATCTTTAGTGTCCTGGGCAAGTTCTGAACTGCCTGCTCTAAGTTAAAACTGCACATTGGGCACATTAGATTTCCTGAGACTACTGATTCAATTATTTCTCCATGTTGTCCTCTATCTCTGACAGTTTTTTTCTCCAAAGTTTCCCCTCCTTTTTCTTCCTTTTCTACATTCAAGTAACATTCTTGTGCAAGGGGGCAATCTTTTGGGGCTTTCTTCTATAAATAGCAGACCTTTATCCTTTGCATTTTGGGTGCTGTAAGTCATATAGGACACTATTCTAAATGGATCATCTTATAGTTTCTACTTATTTTATGTGTTTAGGCAGGTAAGGAAATTCCTAGATTTGTTACCCATCTATAATGATAGTCTTATGCTACTATTTTGGGCACTGGTAGTTTAAGCAACTTGCTTGCTTTTACCCAATTAGAATGAGTTAGAGATAGGACTTGAATCCAGGCATTTTAGACTCATGCAGCCCTTCTTTCAATTTCACTATATCCTCCCATTCACTCGAATATCCCTCTGCCTCCATCTTTCTCCATTCATCCTAACCTCTTTCCTGCTACTCAGCTTCCTACTTTGCTTCTCCCTTTCTTCTCCACCCCTCCTCTCTCACTCACTATCAGTTTCCTACTCCAATCACAGGTAACTAGATTTCTTGTGATTACAATAATGGAGTCCAAACTCTAGCAAGTCATCATAATTTAGGAAGACTTTAAAATATAGTCCAATGATGGGTAGCCCTATTTTCTGAGAATCAGCCTAGATAATTTCTCATCTAGATAATCTCATTCATACAGTGAGTCTCATCACTATATTGGGAATCACACAAGTTGATTAAATTTAATATTAGGAAATATACCAAGGCCAAATAACAATCCCTGGAACTATTGAAATAACTTGTACTCACAAGCATATATCATGCATGACACTTACTCTTCATAATATATCAATATGTTGATGCTTGGGTATCTGTTATGTTATCAATATGAATTCTTTATCCATTGTTGAAGACAGAAACTGTTCATGTCTTCTTGTTCTGTGTAACTATTCCATCATGTTTCTGTAAATTTTCTACCTAAAAAACATAGCTAAGGTACTGAGGATTCAACAATTCCTTTATATACTCACTCACTCCAAAAATTAATCTCTTTTAAAATATATTGCATGTTTATAAATATATGCATATTTACACATAATTTGAGTAGTATTCAAATATGTAACAGAAAACATATCCTATTGCTCTGAAGATATGAAAAAATGCATCATCTCTTTCCAAATGTCAATATAAAAATCAATTCTCACTTAAATGCCTTGAATTTTTCAATTTAGAAATGAACTTCATAGGATCTTACATACCAGCTATTATGGTGCTCTTAAATATGTCGATAATAGAGTTTATGCTTCTTGTGTAATAGTGTATAGATTGTATTTTGTTATATTCATTATACAAATTGAAATGAATAATAATTTGCAGTTTAACATCCCATGAATATTTTTTTAGTATTCTCCAGTAGTTAATATGCTAACCAACTCTACTGAAAGGCATACAGATGTGGCAGGAGTCTATCTAGAGACTTTAATTATCACCTTGTCAAATTCAAATTATTATCTTGTGAGTTCATTTCCATAAAGTATCCCCTTTACTGTTAGATGATTTAACATGTGTCTACTTTTTCTTTATCTTATTTGTATCTATCTGGAGGCTCTAAGTGTTTCAAAAGTTGATAGCTTTCTGTCAGATCATGATGTTTATCATTACTAATTTCATAAAAAGGCTTTGTAAAAATATACTATTTTGGCCAAAGATGCCATGTAAAATATGAAAAAGAGTTGTTTTGTCCCAACAATAAATCTTGAATAAAAACTAAATAACCAGAGCTGTATCTGGTCCTATTCTCCTGGGTCAGGTTACATAATGATTGTATGTTTAAGGTCTAATTGTATCCAAGTCTAGTTAGAATGAGCTGTTCAAACTCTCCATCAAATTTATTGATGCAGCAGAGTTATAATTTCATTTATATCATTATAGGCTTTTCTGGTTATTCTTACTGACCTTACTACCCTACTACATACAAGACAACAGCCACTTACAGGACCTCTGTCAAAAAATTCTATATAATCCTATGACTTTAGTTATTTTGGATCATTCTGAATACATACCTGTTCTGTGGCTGGGCATGCCATTAAACCACTTTGACCCATCCTAATATTGTTGAGTGCCATTTCCTTAAATTTCAACTTTTTTTCTAAATCTTTTCCACCTACAGAACAAAAATAAAAGGCTGTGATAATGGTTTTCTAGGTCAAACTGGAAAAAGCTAGTTCTCCCTACTAAATAATTTCAATGGTCAGAAGAAATAGCAGGATGTCAACCTTAAGAAATGGACAAGCAGTGCTATTAAAACTGAGAAAGATGCTGGGAAAGGATGTGAGAATGAAGACTTAAAAAACAGTGAAGTTTTTTTTTATTACCTACTTGAAGCCAATAGACTAGGCAGTGGGATAGGAAAGGAAATAAAATATAATTTAAAAAGAAAAGGTCAAGAAAAACAAAGTCCTCAGTACCTCTCCACTATGATTAATGCATCACAAGTGGGAAAATCAATCTGTTAGATAAATTCACTGATTTTATTAATTTATAACATATCTTCAGGTTATGAATGTTACAGAAAATAGTTTAGCTATTTAAAAGAAAGAGGACATTTAACTGTAAGATGAATGGTATGATATTCTCTCTTCCTTCTCCATCCTAAATCCTGTACATCATTTCATACTCAACCAAAATGTCACCTCTAGAAAGAATGTTTCTCTAGACATTTCCTACATACAAGCCCCACAATTTATAACTAGAGCTCACGATCTAGTTCTACTATTCCATATTGTTTTTTGTATACTGATTATACAGTATTAAATCTTTACATATGTATTATAACTTATGAAGACTGAGTACAAGGACTGTCTGCATATTCTTCAATGTATGGGTACTATTAATATAACAGAGATTCTTTTGGTTATGGAACGAATGAATGATATCCATTATTCACTAACAATTTAATAGTGCTTGAGGTTTTATTTTGTTCCATGATTTCAATAGTTCACAAAATTCTAATGACAATAATGTAACCTAATGCAAAGAAATCTATAACCATAACTATTTATAAATGGTAAAATTAAAATATTGTAATAATAATCAATAAGAAGATTATTTGGCAGAGCTAATAAACAAATACAAACTTTCTCCATGTCTCTTTAGTAGCTCAAAAAACTAGCTGATTTTTTGTACTGAGTAATAAAAATGAGTGCAGTTAAAACATTACTAACTAGATAATGAACAGAACAATAATAAGGAATTCTTATCCTTATGCCAACAACATTTGGCAATTATTGCAGCAGCATAAAGGATAGTTTGACTTTGAATATACTTGGCTCAATAAATGCTAGTTCCAGCACATACCAAGAGGATGGGGAAGATAGTGAAGAGTTAGCTATTCAAGGGCACAGGAACTTAGAGCAACAATATTGTTGTGGACAAGAAAGATGTCATACTAAAGGTCTCAGGTGGACAAAGTACAATGAGACACTGGGTTAAAGGGTATTATTCACCAGAACACCAAGAAGATGGAATATATTGCCTAGGGAGGAAGTCTACCATAATAATCCAAGTGAGCACTCTGGAACAAGGGTCTGGTTGACCAGATATACTGAAGGCTTTCACAATAGCTATTAAAGTAAAGAGGGAGATGTTATGATGGTGAGCAATTGAAGAAAATAAAGAGATTATCAGAAAAGAATTACTCCTAGGCAATGAAGGAAAAGGCAGGAATGTGCTAAATTTGATGAAGAAAGTTGGTAAGCAATAAGCATTAACATAATCTAAGCAAAAATATTGAATTAAATTTATTCTTTAATGATCCTAATTATTTTCATTTCATTTAAAATGATCTTTTTAAAAGAAAAATTAAATAATCAAATAAAATAATAAATGATGAAAGCTTATCCTGGTTTAAAGTAAGAACTTTTTTCTTCAAAACATATAGTACCAAGCTTTGGGCAGTTTGAATATTTCTTCCATATACAAGCTAAAATCTCCTTTTTTTTAGCATTGTATGTGTGTGTGTGTGTGTGTGTCTATGGATGCATATGTATATGTATCAGTTGGAGTTACTGCACAATAAAGAAAGAAAGGGAAAAAAAGATTTACTTTTCCAAATATTACCAGGCTAGTAATAAAAGAGAAAAATCAAGAGTTGAGGCTTTGCTGATTCTCTATTTATGTCTAGCACAGCTGTATTTTTCCCTACAATAAAGTCACAAGAAAGCAAAATGTCAACCTTTACATTTTATTTCCTGCCTTTTGAATAGTCATGACATTTTGTAAGCATATTTATTTGCATTCTGTCCCCTTCCTTTTAAAGCAATTGTCCACCTCATCCAAGTGAAGTTGAATTAGTTGCTATGTAATTTTCTTTCCAGGCTGGTGCAGAAATAATGAACTCTCTGGTTCCTTATGAGAGCCATACTTTGTAGGTACAGGAGTTAATTTTATCACCATGGTCACAAAGGCTAATATTCTGAACAAGAAGTCTGCCAACTGGCCATGATGTTTATCGGTTCCAGATTTTAAGTTTATAACAGGTGAGCTATTTTTTTTTTCACTTTGAAATCAAGAAAGCATGAACTCTATTGCAAACAGATAAGTATTTTTTCAAATAAGGGTCTCATGTTTATGATACCAAATTTCAATTTCAATGACCTTTTGAGGAACTGGTAAATCAGTTCTTTTCTTAAATCTTATTGCACTGTCTTCATATTTCATCTGTTTTGTTTCAATCACTTTTTCATCCTCTGTTCTATATACCTTCCATTCCTTTATTCTTTTCCTCCATGCCTTCTTTAACTATATTTTTGTTTGCCAAACAGATTAAAGGGAACTAAAAGTTGAGCAGAAGACATAAACATGATCATTGATTTCCAAGTCAAGTTTTCTAACTGATTTTATTTCAGTGTTGTTTACGTTAAAGAAGATTATAATTTATTTGCTTACTATAAAATTTTTTCAAGTAGTTTTCATTGAGGCCTTATCTTTATAAAGCAATAGAGAGATTTCTGAGTTAACATGGCTGCAGTCTAGAAGTCTAGAAGCAGGATTCTTTCTCTCCTCACCACCTACCGATATAGACTACCTCAAAAGTAAACAAAAAAAAACAAACAAACAAAAAAACTAATTCAGATGAACAAAGGGAATTGACAGTAGGGTGCAGATGTGAGATTTGGGCATTTCCACACTATTTCCACACACTAAACAGCTCCCACCAAAATTCAAGCTGACCAATCCTTCCCCCCAACCCCACTATGGAGCCAGGGTCAGAGCCAGCATGCAAGAATCAGCAGGGTAGCAAGGGGCACCTCTAGATCCTTGGCAGCTGACTAAAACCACCAGGTACTTACCCCTGAGATCAGCTATACCTTACAACCCAGCAGGCTGAAAAGCATGGACCTTGGGCTCAGAGATAGCACAGAGAGGGATGGCACATAGTAGAAGCAGTGGATACATCAGAGTTGGCTTAGGCAAAACCACTCTCCTTAGCTCCATACACAGAGAGCCTGCTCTTCTCACTCAGACTCCTGATTGGAAAGGGAAGGGAAAAAACAGCATAGTGATGGCAAACAATGACCAGAAAAATACAACTTCCAACCACCAAGAAGATAAAGAAGGTTTTGACCCTGAATAATTTTTATGGAGGAAAATCCAGAGTACAAAGGAAATAGCAGAGGACAACAAACAATTAAATGCATGCAAACCTTCAAAAAAAACCTGGGAAACTGGCCAAAAACTCGTGAAGAATTTAAATATAAGATTCTGAGAAAAATGGAGTTTTGTCAAGAAAAGTTGGAAATAGAACAAAAAGAAAATGCCAGTGTAAAAGACAGGAACTCCCAATTAGAGAAAGAATCCCAGAAATCAAATGAAATTATGAATAAATTAGAGAATACAATTAAACAGTTGGAAGCCATGAAAAGCAGGATAGAGCAAACTGAAAAGGAAAATCAAAAGATTATAGTGGAAAGCTAAAAGATTATAAGGGAACAACAGTCTTTAAAGACCAGAATTGGACAGTTGGAAGCCAATGATCTTGCAAAACAGCAAGAATTAGTAAAGCAAAGTCAAAAGACTGACAAAATAGAAGGAAACATAAAATATCTCACTGATCATGAAAACCAGTCTAGAAGAGACAATTTGAGAATCATTGATATACCTGAAAACCCAGAAATAAACAGAAATATTGATATCATACAAGAAAGTAACCAAAAAATACTACCCTGATATTCCTGAACAAGTGGGCAAAATAGACATTAAAAGAATTCATAGAACACCCTCTACTCTAAATCCTCAAAAGACAATTTCCAGGAATGTAATTGCCAAATTCAAGAGCTTCCAAGATAAGAAGAAATTTTTACAAGAAGCCAGAAAGAGACAATTCAGATATCAAGGAGCACCAAACAGGATTACACGAAATCTGGCAGCTTCCACATTAAAGGATGATAAGACTAGGAATATGATATTCAGAGAGGCAAGAGATTAGGTCTTCAACCAAAGATCACCTAACCATCTAAACTGACTATATACTTCCAGAGGAAAGAATGGACATTCAACAAAATAGAGGATTTTCAAGTATTTGTAAAGAAAAGAGCAAAACTAAGTGGAAAGTTCGCTATCCAAACACAAAAATCAAGAGAAACATGGCAAGGTAAATAAAAAGAGAGGGGGGGAAATATTTTTATTCAAATTTTCTTCTTTAAAGGCTTCAATAAGATAAAATTGTTTATATTAATATAGAGAAAAATATTATTTGTAACTCTCAAAAATTATATCCATGGGGCAGCTGGGTAGCTCAGTGTACTGAGAACCAGACCTAGAGATGGGAGGTCCTAGGTCCAAATCTGGCATCAGACACTTCCCAGCTGTGTGACCCTGGGCAAGTCACTTAACTCCCATTGCCTAGCCCTTACCACTCTTCTGCCTTGGAACCAATGCACATTATTGATTCTAAGATGGAAGGTAAGGATTTAAAAAATATATATCCACTATTATAGTAATTAAAAGAATAATTAATAGGTAGAGATTGGGGTAATAAGTGATCTAAGATCATATATAAAAAAAGAAAAGGGGGAGGGGAATAGAAGATGGCACCAAGAGAAATTTGAAGGAATAAGATAAATAGGACAATCTATATCACACAAACAGGCTCATGGGAAGGGGAGGGGAAGACTATTGTTATAAAAAGGAGATCAAGAGAAGGCTAATAGGCAATACTTAAACCTTACTCTCAGTGGAATCAATTCTGAAAGGGAAGAGCATCTAGATCCCTTGGGGTATCAAATTCAATCTTACACTACAGGGAAAGTGAGAAGGGAAAAACTAACGCAGGGTGTGAGTGGACTGGGGAGTACAAAAAGGGAGGGAAAGAGAGGGTGGAGGGAATTTAATAGATCCTAAATATAAGAAAAAAATGAATAAAAAGGGAGGGGGCAGAAAAGGAATTAATGTAGGGGTGGGGATTAGTTGGACTGATTAATAGCAAAACAATGGTTTAAAAGTAAATAGAAAAGAAGAAAGGGCAGAAGTAGGGAAGTTTATCAAAATTTTTGAGAATACAGAGGTGGCAATCATAACTTTGAATGTGAATGGGATGAACACATCCATAAAATGAAAGCAAATAGCAGAGTGGATTAGAAAACAGAAACCTACCATATGTTGTCTGCAAGAAACACATATGAGGCAGGTAGACACATACAGAGTGAGGGTCAAAGGCTGGAGCAAAATTAATTGGGCTTCAAATGAGAAAATGAAGTATGGATTTGCAATCATGATATCTGACAAAGTCAAAGTAAAAATAGATCTGATTAAAAGAGATAGGGAAGGCAATTACATCCTAATAAAAGGAAGTATAGACAATGTGGAAAATCAGTACTCAACATGTTTACACCAAATGGAATAGCATCCAAATTTCTAAAGAAGAGACTAGTGGAGTTGGAGGAGGAAATCATAAAACTGTAATAGTGGGAGACCTGAACCTTCCTCTATCAGATCTACATAAATCAAACAAAAAATAAATAAGAAAGAGGAAAAAGATGTGAATAAAATCTTAGAAAAATTAGAGTTTATAGATATGTGGAGAAAAATGAATAGGGACAAAAAGGAATACACCTTTTTTTTAAGCAGCATATGGTATATTACAAAGATTAACCATATACCAGGACATAAATACATGGCAAAACAGTGTGAAAGAGCAGAAATAAATACAGTATTTTCAGATCAGAATGCATTAAAATAATAATTACTAAGGAAACATGGAGAGGCAAATCAAAAATTAATTGGAAATTAAATAATATGGCTTTCCACAATTGGTTAGGTAAATAACAAATCACAGAAACAATCCATTAATAATTTCATTGAAGAAAATGACAATGATGAGACATCTTTTCAAAATCTATGGGATGCAGCCAAAGCTGTACTTGGGGAAACTTATATCCTTGAGTTCATATATTAACAAATTATGGAGGGCAGAGGTCAATGAACTAAGCATACAAATTAAAAAAAAAACTTTAAAGTAAACAAATTAAAAATCCCAAGATTAAAACTAAATTAAAGGTCCTAAATTAAAGGAAAATTTAATAAAAGTAAAAGTAAAAGAACTATCAAATTAATAAATAAGACCAGAAGCTGGTATTTTGAAAAAACAAACAAAATAGACAAAGTACTGTTTAATCTATTAGAAAAAAGGAAAGAAGAAAACCAAATTAATAGCATCAGAGATGAAAAGGGAGACCTCACCTCTAATGAAGAGAAAATTAAGGCAATCATTAAAAACTATTTAGCCCAATTATATGACAATAAATATGACTATCTAAATAATATGGATGGATCTTTACAAAAATATAAATTGCCTAGATTAACAGAAGAAGAAATGGAATACTTAGATAATCCCATATAAGAAAAAGAAATTGAACAAGGCATCAAAGAACTCCCTACACAAAAATCCCCAGAGCCTGATGAATTCACAAGTGAATTCTATCAATAATTTAAATAGAAATTTATCCCAATACAAGAAAAAATATTTGACATAATAAGCAAAGAAGGTTTTCTATCAAATTACTTTCATGATACAAATATGATACTGATTCCAAAGCCAGGCAGATCAAAAACTGATAAAAAAAACTATAGGCCAGTTTCCTTAATGAATATAGCTACAAAAATCTTAAATAGAATACTAGCAAAAAGATTCCAGCAAATGATCACAAGGGTTATTCATTATGATCAGGTGGGATTTATACCAGGAAAGCAAGGATGTTTCAATATTGGGGAAACCATCCATATAATTGACCACATTAACAAGCAAACCAACAAAAAACACATGATTATTTCACAATATGCAGAAAAATCCTTTGACCAAATACAACATTCATTCCTATTGAAAAGACTAGAAAATATAGGAATAGAATGGCACTTTTCTAGGAATAATAAATAGTATATATCTAAAACCATCAGCCAGTATCATCTGCAATGGGGATAAACTCTAAGCCTTACCAATAAGATAAGGAGTGAAACAAGGATGCCCATTATCACCTCTATTATTTAACATTGTACTAGAAATACTAGCAGTAGCATTTAGAGAAGAAAAAGAAATTGAAGGTATTAAAATAAATAGTGAGGGGACCTAGCTATCACTCTGCAGATGATATGAAGGTTTACCTAAAGAATTCTAGAGATTCAAACAAAAAGCTAGTCAAAATAATCAACAACTTTAGCAAAGTTGCAGGATACAAAATAAACCCACATAAATCATCAGCATTTCCATATATTTCCAACAGATAGCAGCAAGAGTTAGAAAGAGAAATTCCATTTAAAACTACCCTAGATAATATAAAATACTTAGGAATATATTTGCCAAGACAAACAGAGGTACTATTGAACACAACTACAAAACACTTTCGACACAAATAAAACTAGAACTAAATAATTTGAAAAATATTAATTGCTTTTCAGTAGGACAAGCTAACATAAAAAGGACAATCCTACTCGAATTAATTTTCTTATTTAGTGCCATACCCATCAAACTACCAAGAAACTATTTTTACTGAATTATAAAAAAAACAGTAACAAGAACAAAAGATCAAGAATATCAAGGGAAATAATGAAAAAAGTGAAGAAAAATAGCCTAGCAGGACCAGATTTCAAACTATACTATAAAGCAGTGGTCATCCAAACAATATGGTACTGGCTCAGAGATAGAAAAGAGGATCAGTGTGTTGTTTCCCTTCTGATTTTAGTTACATTGGTTTTGTTTGTGCAAAAGCTTTTTAATTTGATATAGTCAAAATTATTTATTTTACATTTTGTGATTCTTTCTATGTCTTGCTTGGTTTTAAAGTCTTTTCCCTCCCAAAGGTCTGACATGTATACTATTCTGTGTTTACCCAATTTACTTATGGTTTCCTTCTTTATGGTTAAGTCACTCACCCATTTTGAATTTATCTTGGTGTAGGGTGTGAGGTGTTGATCTATTCCTAGTCTCTCCCACACTGTCTTCCAATTTTCCAAACAGTTTTTATTGAATAGTGGATTTTTGTCCCAAAAGCTGGGATCTTTGGGTTTATCGTATACTGTCTTGCTGAGGTCGCTTTCCCCCAGTCTATTCCACTGATCTTCCTTTCTGTTTCTTAGCCAGTACCAAATTGTTTTGATGACTGCTGCTTTGTAATATAGTTTAAGGTTAGGGACTGCAAGGCCCCCATCATATGTGTTTTTTTTTTCATTATTTCCCTGGATATCCTTGATCTTTGTTCTTCCCAATGAACTTTGTTATGTTTTTTTCTAAATCAGTGAAGAAGTATTTTGGTAGTTCAATGGGTATGGCACTAAATAGATAAATAAGTTTGGGTAGGATGGTCATTTTTATTATATTGGCTCGTCCTATCCATGAGCAGTTAATGTTATTCCAATTGCTCAAGTCTAGTTTTAGTTGTGTGGCGAGTGTTTTGTAGTTGTGTTCATATAGTTCCTGTGTTTGTCTTGGGAGATAGATTCCTAGGTATTTTATTTTGTCTAAGGTGATTTTGAATGGGATTTCTCTTTCTAGTTCTTGCTGCTGAGCTGTGTTGAAATATATAGAAATGCTGATGATTGATGCCTTCAATTTCTTTTTCTTCTCTAATTGCTACTGCTAGTGTTTCTAGTACAATGTCAAATAGAAGAGGTGATAATGGGCATCCTTGTTTCACTCCTGATCTTATTGGGATTAACTGTTCTCTGAATGTTTGATAGAATTCACAGGTGAATCCATCAGGCCCTGGGGATTTTTTCTTAGGAAGTTCTTTGATGGCTTATTGGATTTCATTTTCTGATATGGGATTATTTAAGAATTCTATTTCTTCTTCTGTTAGTCTTGGCAGCTTGTATTTTTGTATATATTCATCCATATCCCCTAAATTGGTGTATTTATTGCCATATAATTGGGCAAAGTAATTTCTAATGATTGCCTTAATTTCCTCTTCATCGGAGGTGCTGTCCGCCTTTTCATCTTTGATGTTGTTAATTTGCTTTACTTCCTTCCTTTTTTTAATTAGATTGACCAGTACTTTGTCTATTTTGTTTGTTTTTTCAAAGTACCAGCTTCTTGTCTTATTTATTAAATCAATAATTCTATCACTTTTGATTTTATTAATTTCTCCCTTAATTTTTAGGATTTCTAGTTTGGTTTTCTGCTGGGGGGTTTTAATTTGATTGCTTTCAAGTTTTTCCATTTGCATTTCCAATTGATTGATCTCTGCTCTCCCTAGTTTGTTAATAAAAGCATTCAGGGATATGAATTTACCTCTGATTACCACTTTGGCTGCATCCCAAAAGGTTTGAAAGGATGTCTCACCATTGTCATTTTCCTCGATGAAATTATTAATTGTTTCTATGATTTCTTCTTTAACTAAACAATTTTGGAGTATCATATTGTTTAATTTCCAATTGGTTTTAGATTTGGTTTTCCATGTACCATTACTAATCATTATTTTTATTGCCTTGTGATCTGAGAAGGCTGCATTCATTATTTCTGCTTTTCTGCATTTGTGTGCTGTTTCTGTGACCTAATGTATGGTCAATTTTTGTGAATGTGCCATGTGGTGCTGAGAAGAAGGTGTATTCCTTTTTATCCCTATTTATTTTTCTCCATATGTCTATTAATTCTAATTTTTCTAAGATTTCATTCACTTCTTTTACCTCTTTCTTATTTATTTTTTGATTTGAGTTATCTAAATTTGATAATGGTTGGTTTACGTCTCCCACTAATATGGTTTTACTGTCTATTTCTTCCTTCAATTCTCCTAGTTTCTCCATTAGAAATTTGGGTGCTATATTATTTGGTGCATACATGTTGATTAATGATCTTCATAGAAACCTCTGACAAAGGTTTAATTACTCAAATTTATAAAGAGCTAAATCAACTGTACAAAAAATCAAGCCATTCTCCAATTGATAAATGGGCAAGGGACATGGATAGGCAGTTCTCAGATAAAGAAATCAAAACTATTAATAAGCACATGAAGAAGTGTTCTAAATCTCTTATAATCAGAGAGATGCAAATAAAAACAATTCTGAGGTATCACCTCACACCTAGCAGATTGGCTAACATAACAGCAAAGGAAAGTAATGAATACTGGAGGGGATGTGGCAAAGTAGGGACATTAATGCATTGCTGGTGGAATTGTGAACTGATCCAACCATTCTGGAGGGCAATTTGGAACTATGCCCAAAGGGCGACAAAAGAATATCTACCCTTTGATCCAGCCATAGCACTGCGGGGTCTGTACCCCAAAGAGATAATGGACAAAAAGACTTGTACAAAAATATTCATAGCTGCGCTCTTTGTGGTGGCCAAAACCTGGAAAACGAGCGGATGCCCATCAATTGGGGAATGGCTGAGCAAAATGTGGTATATGTTGGTGATGGAATACTATTGTGCTAAAAGGAATAATAAAGTGGAGGAGTTCCATGGAGACTGGAACAACCTCCAGGAAGTGATGCAGAGCGAGAGGAGCAGAACCAGGAGAACATTGTACACAGAGACTAATACACTGTGGTATAATCGAACGTAATGGACTTCTCCATTAGTGGCAGTGTAATGTCCCTGAACAATTTGCAGGGATCTAGGAGAAAAAAAACACCATTCATAAGCAGAGGATAAACTGTGAGAGTAGAAACACCGAGGAAAAGCAACTGCCTGAATACAGCGGTTGAGGGGACATGACAGAGGAGGGACTCTAAATGAACACTCTAATGCAAATATTATCAACATAGCAATGGGCTCAAATCAAGAAAACATGTAATGCCCAGTGGATTTATGCATCGGCTAAGGGGGGAGCGGGGAAGGAAAAGAAAATGATCTATGTCTTTAATGAATAATGCTTGGAAATGATCAAATAAAATATATAAAAAAAAAAGAAAAAGAAAAGAGGATCAGTGGAATAAACTTGGGGTAAGTGTCCTCAACCAGAGAGTCTATGATAAGCTCAAAATTCTCAGCTTTTCATACAAAAATCCAATATTTGATAAAAAACTGCCTGGAAAATTGGAAGGCAGTATAGGAGAGATTGGGGTTGGATCAACATCTCACTCCTTCATGGAAGGTAAACTCAGAATTGGTTAATGACCTGAATATAAAGAAGGAAACTATAAGTTAATTATGTGAACATAGAATAGTTTATATGTCCAATCTTTGTGAAAGGAAAGATTTTAAGGCCAAGCAAGAGCTAGAAAAAATTACAAATTGCAAAATAATTAATTTTATTCTATTAAATTGAAAAGTTTTAGTACAAACAAAACCAATGCAATCAAAATTAGAATGGAAACAACAAAATGGGAAAAAATTTTAAATAAAACCTCTGACAAAGGACTAATAACTGAAATTTATAAGGAGCTAAATCAATTATACAAAAAATTAAGAAATTCCCCAATCGATAAAAGGTCAAGGGACTTGAATAGGCAATTTTCAGTTAAAGAAATCAAAACTATTAATTAGCAAATGGAAAAGTGTTCAAAATTTCTTATAATCAGATAAATGGAAATCAAAACAACTCTGAGATATTACCTCACACCTAGCAGATTGGCTAACATGATAGCAAAGGAAAGTAATAAATTGAAGGGGATGTGGCAAAATTCAGACATTAATGTATTGCTGGTAGAGTTGTGAATTGATCCAATCATTCTGGAAGGCAATTCGTAACTATGCCCAAAGGGTACTAAAAGACTGCCTGCCCTTTGATCCAGCCATAGCACTGCTGGGTTTGTACCCTAAAGAAATAATAAGGAAAAAGACCTATAAAAGAATATTCATAGTTGCACTCCTTGTGGTGGAAAACATTGGAATATGAGTGAATGCCCTCCAATTGGAGAATGGCTGAACAAATTGTGGTGTATGTTGGTGAAGGAATACTAAAGTGCTCAAAGGAGTAATAAACTGGAGGAATTTGGAATTTCATGTGAACTGAAAAGATCTCCAGAAATTGATGCAGAGTAAAAGGAACAGAACCAGAACATTGTACACAGAGACTGATACACTGTGGTACAACTGAATGTAATGGATTTCTCTACTAGCAGCAATGCAATGATCCAGAACTATTTGAAGAAAGAACATTATCCACATCCAGAGAAAGGTCTATGGGAGTAAAAATACAGAAGAAAAACTGCTTGATCACATGGGACAATGGGAATATGATTGGGAATGTAGGCTCTACATGATCAGCCTAGTGCAAATATCAAAACTATGGAAATAGGTCTTGATCAATTACACATGTAAAACCCAGTAGAAATGTAAGTCAACTATGGGAGGGGATTGGTGGAGGGGAGGGAAAGAACATGAATATTTTAACCATGTAAAAATAATCTAAATTAACTAATTAAATAAAATTTTCCAAAAAAAGTATTTTTCATTGAGAAAAAATAAAATCCAATCATCCAGTGAAGATGTATTAGATACTTAGGACATGCAGTTCACTAAACCAACTATTGGAGTTAATTCAGAGATAAAAATTCCACTGCACATACCCTTATAGAATTTATAGTCACCTAGAGGGAGATAACTCATGCTTATGAATACATTTAATACAAACTAGGAGATAGTGTGATATGTTGGGAAGAGTGCTGAAATTAGAAAAGGAATTTTTAAGTGCTTGCAAGTTTGTGCAAATCATTAGTTTCACTACCTTCAACATTGAACTTTAAGAAAATATGTCCAAAGAACAGCTAATCCCAATACTATACAAAGTATTTGACATTATAAGCAAAGAGGGAGTTCTACCAAATTCCTTTTATGACACAAACATGGTACTGATTCCAAAGCCAGGCAGGTCAAAAAACAGAGAAAGAAAATTATAGACTAATCTCCCTAATGAATATAGATGCAAAAATCTTAAATAGGATACTAACAAAAAGACTCCAGCAAGTGATCAGAAGGGTCATCCACCATGATCAAGTAGGATTTATCCCAGGGATGCAGGGCTGGTTCAACATTAGGAAAACTATCCACATAATTGACCACATCAACAAACAAACCAACAAAAAACACATGATTATCTCAATAGATGCAGGAAAAGCCTTTGATAAAATACAACACCCATTCCTACTAAAAACACTAGAAAGCATAGGAATAGAAAGGTCGTTCCTAAAAATAATAAACAGTATATATCTAAAACCACCAGCTAATATTATTTGCAATGGGGATAAACTAGATGCATTCCCAATAAGATCAGGAGTGAAACAAGGATGCCCATTATCACCTCTACTATTTGACATTGTACTAGAAACACTAGCAGTAGCAATTAGAGAAGAAAAAGAAATTGAAGGCATCAAAACAGGCAAGGAGGAGACCAAGTTATGACTCTTTGTGGATGATAGGATGGTCTACCTAAAGAATTCTAGAGATTCAAACAAAAAGCTAATTGAAATAATCAACAACTTTAGCAAAGTTGCAGGATACAAAATAAACCCACATAAGTCATCAGCAATCCTATACATTTCCAACACATCTCAGCAGCAAGAATTAGAAAAATAAATCCCATTCAAAATCACCTTAGACAAAACAAAATACTTAGCAATCTATCTCCCGAGACAAACACAGAAATTATATGAACACAACTACAAAACACTCTTCACACAACTAAAACTGGACTTGAGCAATTGGAAAAACATTAACTGCTCATGGGTTAGATGAGCCAATATAATAAAAATGACTATCCTACCTAAACTTATTTATCTATTTAGTGCCATACCCACTGAACTTCCAAATTTTTTTTTTTACTGATTTAGAAAAAAACAAAAAAAGTTCATTGGGAAGAACAAAGGATCAAGGATATCCCGGGAAATAATGAAAAAAAAATACAAAGGAAGGGGACCTTGCAGTCCCAGATCTCAAACTACATTATAAAGTAGTGGTCATCAAAACAATTTGATACTGGCTAAGAGACAGAAAGGAGGGTCAGTGGAATAGACTTGGGGTAAGTGACATCAGCAAGACAGTATATGATAAACCAAAAGATCCCAGCTTTTGGGACAAAAATCCACTATTTGAAAAAAACTGCTGGGAAAATTGAAAGACAGTGTGGGAGAGATTATGTTTGGATCAACACTTCACATCCTACACCAAGATGAATTCAGAATGGGTGAATGACTTGAACGTAAAGAAGGTAACTATAAGTTAATTAGGTGAACACAGAATAGTATGCATGTCAGACCTTTGGGAAGGGAAAGATTTCAAGGCCAAGCAAGACATAGAAAGAGTCACAAAAAATTTAAAATAAATAATTTTGATTACATCAAATTAAATGTTTTTGTGCAAACAAAACCAATGTAACTAAAGTCAGAAGGGAAGCTACAAATTGGGAAACAATCTTCATAAAAACCTCTGACAAAGGTTTAATTACTCAAATTTAGAAAGAACTAAACCAATTGTACAAAAAATCAAGGCATTCTCCAATTGATAAATGGGCAAGGGACATGGATAGGCAGTCCTCAGATAAAGAAATCAAAATGATTAATAAGCACATGAAAAAGTATTCTAAATCTCTTGTAATCAGATGCAACTTCAAACAACTCTGAAGTATCACCTCATACCTAGCATATTGACTACCATGACAGCAAAGGAAAGTAATGAATGCTGGAGGGGATGCGGCAAAGTCCGGACATTAATTCATTGCTGGTGGAGTTGTGAATTGATCCAACCATTCTGGAGGGCAATTTGGAACTATGCCCAAAGGGTGATAAAAGACTGTCTGCCCTTTGATCCAGCCATAGCACTGCTGGGTTTGTGCCCCAAAGAGATAATAAGGAAAAAGACTTGTACAAAAATATTCATAGCTGCGCTCTTTGTGGTGGCCCAAAACTGGAAAATAAGGGGATGCCCTTCAATTGGGGAATGACTGAGCAAAATGTGGTATATGTTGGTGATGGAATACTATTGTGCTAAAAGGAATAATAAAGTGGAGGAATTCCATGGAGACTCAACAACCTCCAGGAAGTGATGCAGAGCAAGAGGAGCAGAACCAGGAGAACATTGTACACAGAGACAAACACACTGTGGTACAATCGAAGGTGATGGACTTCTCCACTAGTGTCAATGCAATGTCCCTGAACAATCTGCAGGTATCTAGGAGAAAAAACACTGTCCACAAGCAGAGGACAAACTGTGGGAGTAAAAACACAGAGGAAAAGCAACTACTTTACTACAGGGGTTGAGGGATATGTCTGAGGAGAGACTCTAAATGAACACTCTAATGCAAATACCAACAACATGGAAATGGGTTCGAATCAAGAACTCATGTGACACCCAGCGGAATCGCGCATCCGCTATGGGAGAGGTGGTGGGAGGGGGGCAGGAGGAATAGACAATGATCTCTGTCTCCAATGAATAATGTTTGGAAATGACCAAATAAAATAATGTTTAAAAATTAAAAAAAAAGAAAAGAAAAATATGTCCTATAAGCCAGTCTTACATAGACAGATAGCTGACCTCAAAGTCAAACAATCAAAGTCAAAGATACTAGTTCAAATCCCATCTCTTACATTTACTGACTATAAGTTAATCACTTAACCTCTTTGGCTTTAGGCAACTGTTTAAAACTATAAATTGCAGGAAAGATATTGATCTATACAGGAAAGTATTTCCTCATGTGGGAATTCCGTACAATAATGAAATTCCATACACTAATCTCTCTTCTTATCCTTATCTTAGGTTGAACATGTGAGCAATCTCCAGGTCTGTGATACAATATGGGAAAGAAATTGCTTCTAGATTGAGTAATTAAGAAATGCTTTGTAGCAGTGTCAAAATAACCCTTCCAAGATGTGGAGGGAAATGGGAGGTGAAAATGGTCAGGAAGAACATTCCAGGCCTAGTAATTGATATGAGGACAATATAGAGGTAGGAAATCATGGAACATTGAATTACATCAATTTAGATAGAGTGCGGCATGTACCAGGCAGAGGAGTGTGTGATGAGGCTGGAAATAGAGTTGGAAGTGAGATTATAGTAGGCTTTGAATATCAGTCTAAGAAATTTGCTCTTTTGGGTAGGTAATGAAGAGCCATTGAACATATTTTGCAATAAAACTAAAGACAGAATAGAATGTATCCTCCTATAAGAGAAAGGCTTTTTAACTTTTGTAAGTACAAAAATGTATATTCTAGTGCTTAATGCAGATGTAAATTGATTAATTGCCTGTTCTCTCATAGGAACCAAGAAGACTATAAAGGTTAGGTGGAAGGAGGAGAGATTGGTGGCAAGGACATAGTCAGTTGTGGTGAAAACTGTTCTGGTAAATCACAGCAATGCCAGGGGCATTAAAACAACAGGCTGCCTACAGCATTTCCAAGTGGATCTATGGGACAGATCAGGTAGCTCTTTCCCCCTTGCCACCTGAGAAAGCATTTCTTTTGCTAAGATAACTAAATAAGACTGGTCATAGAGCAGTTTCAATTTTCTGCCGTAACTGGATAATAAGAAGCAGCACTCCCTTCTTCCCCTACCAAAAAGAGAAGGAATAAAAAGTGTGACTCGCTAATCTAATTTAGCTTTGATAAACATTTGAAATATTTATCTTAAACTGCACTAGAGACTAATAATTACAACAAATACATGCATATACAGCTGAGATAAATAAAAACAGCTGTGGATGCATCTGAACATGCAAAAATAATAGAGCTGTCACCTGTGTCTATTTTAAATTAAAGCCTGCTCAATGCACTCCTTTGTAATGTCATGCCAAGTGGTACTTTCAGGGCACATGCTGGAGAGACAACAGTGAAATGTTTAATCCACATTCAGACTAGTGATAAGTTACAGTTTTGACCCCCATTTCCTCTTCTCCTTAGTAGTGTAAAGGGAACCATTGATTTCTGCCAACTGACAAGCAGTCAAGCATAAAATACTAGTAGCAGACTTACCCAGAGAGTAATTCCCTCTAATTCTTTCCCTAGGGTATTTTCTCACAGGGAACCATTGATTTTGGCTTGTTTAGGTAGATTTTCCAAACTGATCCCCTTTTAAAAATCTTTCGATCCCAAACTATCTAGGATAAGAAACACAAAATAAAATTGCATGAAACTACGTGGAACAAATCAAACTTCTTAAGTTTCCCAGACAGAATTCTGGGTATTTTAGGAGGGGTTGGGGTACACAAAGAATAACAGAAAAAGAAGGAAAAGATTTGCCACTGACAATTGTTTTAGAGTCTCGCTGGTCAATTATAATGCATGATGGAAATATTTTTCAGTGGTGAGTACACCTAATTATTTTTATTTAAAGGAAATATTTAAGGATAAAAATTAAACATTGAAAAAACTTTTGAGGTCTACATTTGTATGGATAAACCCTTTTGAGGGCTAGAAAGAACTAAAATAATATTTACATACCCTTTATACATATATTTTCACATTTAAGCCTCACAATAATCTTATGAGTGCTACAGGTATTATCTCTATTTTGCACTTGGAAAAACTGATTATAAGGGAGGCTCTCTGATCTGCCATAGTTACAAAGAAAAAAAAATATTGAGGTAATATTTGAAGGCAAATTTCATGCCTCTCCATAAAATATATACCTTCTCAGAATAACTGTAGGGTCTAATGTGGGACATTTTATCTCTATATTGTGATATAGATACATGGAAGATACGAGTTACTTATCCATATGTGTGTATGCACATAAACATAAAAAGTTCACATTAAATGAAAAAACTGAAGGTGTACAGACAATGGTATAGGAGTATAGGACAGCAAGTAGATCTTAGAGTATGAAAGGAGCTTGGCCTTGGAGGATAGATAGGTTTTGGATAGGGGAGAAGAGGGAAATGAGAAGGATACCACATTTGGGAGAAATGTAAGTTCTTTGAGAAGTATATGGAGTGTTCAGGAAAAAACTTAGCCTTTGTGGTTTAAGGGCTTCATGAACACTTTGTAGGATTGCTGTGGAGGTGAAAAATTTGCTACACTTGATCTACATTCTCAGCATCCTTTTAAGTTATGACCCCATCTTACAGGATCTTGGGAGATAAATTCAGCTGAGACCCATGCTGTGGGACTCTTTTTGGAGCTTGGTATTTTTTTTTTTGGTAAAGTATGACAGGTATGGGTCTCTCTTTGGCTCTGAGCTCTGCTCACTTGGCTGAATTAACCCCTTTATTACTTTATTATTTTCATGAAATCCTGCATAATGAATACTTTGAGTATTTATTCATTTTTAATCTCACACTGTTCATCTACTTTTGATACCCACCTGACCCACAACTCTAACTTGTGGCTCTATGAAGCTGTAGCATGCACAGCGGGCATACTCAAGTAAAATCGTTTTGTTAGATGAACTTTTAAACCAGGTTGAAATTAATTAAGACTTCAAACCTGTCAGTGAGTTAGGATGATGTTCCAACAACATTGAAGGTGGCTAAAGCAGGCTATGTGGAGAGTTAAGAGCTTAGTCAGACATCAAAAATAGTAAGGATCCACTATATCCCAGGCCATCACTGGTCATTCTAATTTTTGTCTTGCCACTAAGCTACCATGACTCTAGAAAAGTGAGGCTAAGGACTTGTGCATCCCTAACTCACTTAAATCCAAGTTACATGAAAGTCAAGCTATCATCCTGTGATGTAATTGGTCGTCTTCAAAAATGAAGGACAAGCACCAACAAATTCCTTGAGGACAATGACCATATGATTTGTGTCTTTTATTCCAAAGAACCAAACTCACTGTTTATGTAAAGTACTTTGCAGACATTAAAGTGGGACCTTAAAGTATAATTCTATTGAAATGTTAGTTATCTTTTTATGTTTTTTTTAAAATATAACTATAAATATTTCCTGAATTTCTTTGAATTGCAGAATATTGCTTTGTCAAATCAGAGACAAACTTAATACAATGTTCTCAGGCTACAATTTCCTTAGACCAGTGATGGTGAACCTATGGCACAGGTGCCAAATATAGCACATAAAGTGTTCTCTGTGGGCATGTGGTTGCCTTCCCTCTCTTCAACTGTATTAATTACTAGACAGGCAGAGGGACTTGGGTGGAGCTACTCCCTTCCCCCTCTCCACAGTGTCTGATTATATTTTCTCACATCACCAGCCCCTTTTCCCAGTAGCCCAATGGGAGTTCACAGAAGGCAAGGTAGGCAGCTCACAGGCAGCAGAGCTGGAGGGGAGGGGAGTGCTTCGGTCACTCCCCTCCTCCTCCCCAAAGTGCCTGAGAACATTTTTTCACATCATCATCTCTCTTCCCAGCAGCCCAATGGGAATGCTTTCTTCTTCCCCCATGTGGGATAATGATGGGGGGTGGGGAGCAGGGCACACCTAGCACTCTGAGGGGGAGAGCTACACAATATGCATTATGGGAGTGGGGGGTGGGAGGGGCATGGCCCAGCATTCCATTTCCAAAAGGTTCACTACACTATCACTGCCTATTTTGTAAGTACATAACAACATCAAGCAAAAAATGTACCTATGCCTCATAAGAAAATTAATATGAAATACTTCCGATTCTTTCCCTCACCTTTATATTACACAAGTAAAAATGTGAATTTTTGTTACCTCAGTTAATACAGTGAGAAAATACAATTCCCTTTCTGAATGCTATTGTTTTAGTTAGTATAGTTTGAAAGAAAGAAGAAAGGAAATGGGTAGAATATTTGAGGAATTTAGGTGGTAGAGTGGCTAGAGTGCTTTACTTGGAACTTTGATTACCTCCATTCAAATACTCCTTTAGAAATTTACTAGCTCTGTCAAATAATTTCTCTTAGTCTCAGATTCTTCATCTGAAAAATGGTGATAATAGCACATAACAGTACAACCTAAGGTTGTGATGAGAATCAGATGAGAACATGTAAAACACATTGCAAAATGTAAAGTATCATATAGACATTTTCTAGTATATCTCCTCATGCATTCAAGTCTTTTTTTTCCATTTCATTTTCCACCAGTTCAGCTACTTTGACTTAAACGCTATCATTATCATGATTCCAGATACCATCTTCACCAGTAAACTCATCAACCTGAGGACTGCATCAAATTCAGTACCCAAAGGCCTTCTGTACCTTATCTTCTGCCTCCTTGACTTAAGGAACAGAAGGTGGAGCAAAAGTTTACATTTAAAGAGGATTCATAGATCAGTCAATTTTTATTCCCTGCACTTCTGGGACTAAAATTCACCAACCTGAAACAAGTACTCTCTTCCCCAATTTCTCCTATCCATTCTCATTTTTACTGTTCTTCTGTTGTGACAGAGGCTGGCACTGAAGAAAAAGTGCCAGGTGAAGCATGTGTGAAACTGATCATCTCAATGGGCTAGGGGCCCCAGGAGTTTGGAATCTTGAGGAGAAGACTCTGACTGGGAGAAGAGTTAGTCTCTCAGTCTTGAAAAGCCCAAGAGAGAAGGTGGAAAAAGACTTTCTCCTGAGGGTTACCCATTTTTCCTGCTGGTGACTGGAAACTTGAGACAGACATTTTAAATCTGTCAGACTTTACCCCAACTCCTGTTGCCCTGTGTCTGAAATGTGGCCAAGGGCCAAACCCAGGGTGAATCAACCTGACTTTCTCTCAGGGGGCTCAGGCTGTCAAGGCTTGAGTTCCCCCCAAACTCAAGGAGGGAGGGAAAATGGTTTTAGTTAGAGACAGTTACTCCCTTTTCTCCACTTTCCTCTCTCATTCTTTCCTTGACAGTTTTCCTTTGTATTATCCTGATTGAGTTAAGTTGACTTTAAATAGTTATCTTTTCCCCAAGCTGTGAATCAAGTGTGAGTGAACATATCAAGGGGAGACGCTTTGGTCTTGAGTAGTGGAGAGGGGACAAGAGGTACAAGAGTGAATTTCGGATAGAAGCCTTAGCTAAGGAGGGAAGGCAGAAGAGGGAAAATCTTCAAACCCCTTCTCCTCCCTCTGAGCCAACCCATTACATCTGCTGTCTCCCTCAAACCCCACTTTGAGAAGGAAGGTCTCCTCTCTTTCCCCCTCTCTATTCTGATAAACAACCCCTCTATTACATATTAACCTCCCCTCAAATACACTGTGTTTTGCCTTCCTTCATTGGATTGTAAACTCCTTGAAGGCAGGAGCTTTCTTTATTTTTCTGATTTGTATCCCTAGAATTTAATAGTGCGTTTTGGCCATAGTAGGTGCCCAATATGTTGGTTAATTGTTCTAATCTTACATTTTTAGTTAATTTCTAATTAATCTCTAGTATGTTTACCTTACAACTGAGCAAGTTCTCTGTATCTTTTTTAATCTGTAAAATAGCAATGATTATAACTTCTACTTATCTCATAAATTTATCATAGAAATTAAAGGACATAACTGATTGGAAATTTTACTAAAAATTAAGATGTTCTATAAAAGTAAAAGGGATTGCTTTCTTGTTGATATTGAAACTCAGACTCAATTATTCCATTCCCATGTCCTTGTTCACTATCATTTACCAATGTCCAGGACACTCCAATCAAACTTATTTTTTTTTGCCTCATATTCAAATCTCCTAATTCATCTGAAGATACTCTACCTTTTAAATCTTATCTCAAACTACTAACTTCTTCTAACATTACTATAATGATAAAGTAAACTCACCATATACCCTATAGTACATACTTGCCTTTTTTTACCCTGCTCCTCATGTCTGAAATCCCTTTCCAATTTTACCTGATTTTGTGATTGAATCTTTCTAAGATTAAAAAATGAAACAAAACAAAACAAAACTATTTTTCTTTGTCACCCCTCCACTTCCCTCTCCCTCCAATTACCTCCTCCTTCTCTTTTCTTATGTAGTTTCTAATTCTATGTGGGATAAGATAGAATTCTATTCCTTTCTGAGTAGGATAAGATAGATTTCTATACTCCACTTAGTATACTTGTTTTACCCTCTCAGAGTCAGTTATGATGAGACTAAAGTTTAAGCATTGCCCATCACCCCCTTTATCCTCTCCTCTCTATAATTATTTCTCATGCCTCTTTATGTTATGTAATTTACCTCATTTTATCTCTCCCTTCCATTTTCTCTCAGTGCAATCCTCTCTTTCAAACCTTGATTGATTTTTTTACTATTCATATGCATTTCATACCATACTTACACATAATTTCATATCATCATATTTACATATACATCATATCATCATACACAACATTATCATCATATTCATCTTACTTTCCCAACCTTCTTTTGGAGTAAATTCCTCCTATCTTCTCTACTATTAACCGTAATTTTTGAGAATTATAGAAATCCTCTTTCCTTGTAGACATATAAATATTTTGACATTAATGAGTCCCTTAAATTTTTCTCTTTCTTATTTGCCTTTTGGGCTTCTCTTGTGTCTTGTATTTGGACTTCAAATTTTTTGTTTAGTTCTGACATTCCTCAGGAATGCTTGGAAATCTACTATCTTATTGAATGTCCATTTTCTCTCTAAAATAATATTCTCAGTTTTGTGGAGAGGTGACTATGAGTTGTGAACCCAGATTTTTGCCTTCCTAAATATCATATTCCATGCTTTTTGATACTTTAATGAAGAAACTGCTAGGTCCCGTGTGATGCTGATTGAAGATCCATGGTATGTGAATGGTTTCTATCTGGCTGCTTGAAGTATTTTTTCCTTGGCTTTGTGGCTCTTGAATTTATCTAATTTAAGTTGTCATTTGAGGATTTCTTTATGGAGGTCATCTATGAATTCTTTCAATCTCAATTTTATTTTCTTGTTCAAGGATCTCTGGGCAGTTGTTTTTAATAATTTCTTTTAATATGATGCCAAAGATTTTTCTTGATCATGACTTTCAAGTAGTCCAATAATTCTCAAATTGTCTCTCCTAAATCTATTTTCTAGGTCAATTGTTTTTTTAAATAAGATATTTCATGTTTTCTTTTTTTACATTCCTTTGATTCTGATTTATTTTTTTTTCATTTCCCATGAAATATTTAATTTCTAAATGGTCAATTCTGATTTTTTTTTAAATCTGAATTTCCTCTGTCAGTTTTTCATTCTCCTTTTTCAATTGGTCCATTTCTTTTTACATCACTTTCATTTCTCTTTCTGACTTTTCCTCTTCCTCTCTATAATTTATTTTAAAACTCTTACCTTGAATTTAGAATCAATACTATGTATTGGTTCCAAGGCAGAAGAGTGGTAAGGGCTAGGCATTGAGGGTTAAGTAACTTACCAAGGGTCACACAACTGGGAAGTGACTGAGGCCAGATTTGAACCTGGGACCTCCTATCTCTATTCCTGGCTCTCAATCCATTGAGCTACCCAGCTTCCCCTCCTCCTCTTCTTCTCTTAATTGGCTTTTGAAGTCCTTTTTGAGTTCTTCCAGAATCGATGTCTAATCCATATTTTTCTTTTGGATTTGATGTGTCTTTCTTTTGCTTTCACTGTCCCCTTCTGTGTCTTTATCTTGTTCCTTGTTTCCATAAAAATTCTTTAGAGTTAGGTGCTTCTTTGTTGTTTGCTCATTTTTCCAATTTAATTATAGGTAGGTTTGGGAAGGGGATGATATGATGGTCTGAGGACTGATAGCTCTGAGATTCCCCTCTCCCTGCTGATTCAAGTGACTCTTGAGATGCTGATAACTTAAAGATTTGCTTCAGGCCTAAGTGAAAACGTTTGATCTCACTCTGATCTTGATGATGTCACCTGCTGATCTAATTCTAACCCCAGGTTTAGACTCAAGATTTTGGTCTCACTGTGAACTTTATCCAATTAGGCATCTCTTTGATTGTCCTCTCTTGGAGCTCTGCCCTGAGCTTTAAGAAAAAAAGATGAGTACTTCGTACTATTATCCACTCCAAAGTGTGAACTAAGTCCTTATCCCAAGCCCAAACTAGAATTCCCTGGGCTGTGGCTCTAGACTTCTCCACAGGTTTGAAATTTCAAGGGGTATAGGTTAGCTTATGCCACTATTTGCCTAGACAGGATTTCTGGGTCTAGATGTTGACTTGGGCATAGGTTCCTGAACCTCAGAGAACATATGTGGATTTGGGGGTAGGGGGTGACTTGCTCTTGGCTTGTTTGTTCCTCCTTCCTACAGCTTCTTGCTGTCTCTGTTCTCCTATCACCCCAGTGCCTCAGATGTTCTTTGCCTATCTTTTGGGTTTTTCTCTTGTTGAAAGTTGTTTCATTTTGTCTCCTTCTTGGTTCTTTTTCTCCTGTATTTTTTTTTTGTGTGGTGATATTTTAATCTTGTTTATAGAGGATTTTCATGGTGGCACAGAGCTGCTCAGAATTACTCTGAATTACATCTTGGCTCCATCCCCAGAAGTCTCACAAAACTATTTTTCAATAATCTTCTCTCTGTCTCTGTTTTTTTCTGTGTCTCTCTGTGTCTTTCTCTGTGTCCATGTCTCTCTGTGTCTGTCTGTCTGCCTGATGTCTCTCTCTCTTCCATTAGATAATACCTTTCCTCTTAGAACTCTAACCCTTTAATGTAATTATCATATTTTACTTTTCATTACTGTCATCTGTAGATGTCATATTAGTTTTCTAGACTCTGATCTTGCAGGTGGG
This sequence comes from Monodelphis domestica, assembly GCF_027887165.1. NCBI lineage: Eukaryota > Metazoa > Chordata > Mammalia > Didelphimorphia > Didelphidae > Monodelphis > Monodelphis domestica. The sequence goes on from NC_077234.1 coordinate 173,901,295, forward strand.
AACATTGTATCTTTGCCAGAGTGTAACAGCATTCTGCCTATACTAAGCACTTTATAAATGTTTCATGAATTGAATTATACAAAATTCACTTATTTTCTGGATATTGTTAAATATTTTCCCAATTTAGATCTAAATAAGAAACAAATTTTAAGAATAAATAAAAGATAAATATTGGATCATTTTAGTTTTACTTACATTTTCCTTTTCTTCTTCCTACAATTCTGTTATCAAGGAAATGCTCATGTTAAAAATATTTTGGGTGGCTGCAATTAATTTTATTCATATCAGGGTAAATATTACTAGGATGAAGTAAAACCATTATGCACACACACACACACATATAGAAAGAGATCACAAAATATTTAGTCATTTTAGATAATTAAAAGTCATGTTGAATCTAAGAAGTAAGAATAAATTCACCTTTCACAAACTGAGGAAAAGAGCTTAAGTAGTTTATAACAAGGGCTGCAGTTAGTCACATTCATAAAATACTTAAATAGATTTGTAGAAAGGAAAAATACTGCTCATATGATTTTCATTTAAGTCTCTATGCTTAGATCAAATGGACTAAATTCCCAAACTTCTGGGGAGTAGTGCAACTGAAATCTCTGTATATTATTTGGATTAAATATGTGTGGGACAAATACATCCTGAAAAATGGAAACATCTTGAGTCAAAAATCTCACACAGGGTTAGGCATGTTTTTCATGTTACAATGACTACATTGCCATACTTTCCCTGTTTCATATAGATGTTATTTCCAATATGCTTACCAGCTTTGCAGCTCAAAGCCCTTGAAAAGCTGTGTAAAAAGCATTGCATGGGGCATATGCTGCAGGATGAAGCACCCCCCCCATGACAAATAGCAAACACAAGCTTCCTTTTAAACATAAAAATATCCCACTAAACCCCTTTTCTAGTTTGGGTCTCTGTTACTTACTTCCAGGCATAGTTCAATGAAAGCTTCTGCAATTTTTCAATGAAATGATATGACAAGTCACACTCAGATCCATGAAATGCTTTCCAAGCATCTATGGGACAAAAGACAAAGACTGACACAATAATATGCAAAATCATTATACAATATGTTTTATAGACATAACAATCCAGCAAAAATCACATATAGTTGGGAGAGGGAAATAAAAAACAACTCTTCAATGAGATAATAATGGTAATAAAAATTCTATACATATAAGGTTTGAAAACTGTTTATATATGTATATGTATACATATATATATATAATCTCATTAAAGTCAAATAACTACACTGTGAGGTATTATTATCCCCATTTTACAGATGAAGAAATTAGGCAAGGTTGAGAGACTTTCCTAGGATCACATAGCTAGTGTCAGATGTAAGATTTCAATTCACATCTTCCTGAAGCAAAGTTCTAACCTCTTTCTACTATGACACTTAGCTTCTTCATTGGTTTATTCATTTTATCTTCTTAATTCAAATACTATTCATTGAATGACCTCTTTCCTAGAGGAAAAATTGATTTAATTGATGTTTGGAAGGTTAATGGGAAGATCTATGATTTCAACACTGTGAAGACGTCCTGACATATGTATGAATGTTGCAAGCTTATAAAGTTGCCTAACACACCAACAGCTTAAGTGAAATGCATTCAAACATCCAGTTTAGATCAGAGGAATAATTCCTATCTCCCGGTGCTGCTCTTTATCCCTTTCACTTTGTTGTTCCATTTAGAGGAGTAGTGAGAGAGCAATATATATTACCATGAATTCAATGTTTCCTGATTCCTAGCAGCATACATTCCTCAAATGAAAAGAAGAAAAGATAATTCTATATTTTCTATCATTTTCTCCCTCTTCATTTCTCCATGGCATCAAAAAGGAGTCAAATATAAACTTCTAAGTCTCAGAGAATGGCTAGGTCTTCAGTTTTGTCTATTCTCCATTTCCTACCATTCCCTTTTATCTGTACCCGAGGGAATGCAGCCAGCTAAGTGCAATGCTGGCATATGGGGCCAAAGAAGCCATTCTCCTAATCCCATGGAAATGCCAGCCCACTCTCTCACATGGAGCACAGGTTCTGTGAGCCTCACTCCCCCCCACACTCTGCTATGCCAGACATAACATCTTTAGATAATGACACATGCGTCCTGGTTTTTAAACGCGTCTGGGACATGACAATATGAGAATGCCTAACTTCAAATTGAATTAACTTCAAATAACATTGTGTTGTGTTTTAGGCTGGGACTTCTAAAGCTTATTTAAAAGATGCCTGGCCTGTGGACATAATTATGATAGCTCTTGTTGGGAGAGTTAAGTGGATTTTCTCAAACTAGAGTAACTTAGAGATCGATAGTTGGAAGGAACTTTATATATAATCTAGCTCAACCCATCTTTCTCCTTTACAGAACAGGAAACTGAGGTCAAAAGAGACTATGTAATATGCCCATAGGGAATATGTTGCAACATTATAATTTGGAATCAAGTAATCTTATTCCAATCTAGTGCTGTCTTTCCACTGAATCACATTACACTCAGATAGGGAACAGACCTGTAATTTCTTCTGTGCAGAAAGTCCCTGAAGAAGAATCCCCTCTATCAAGTAAGTAAGTACTTTGTCCGCAGTTTAGAATCTCAGAGTTTGCTAAGAGAACTGAGAGATCAGGTGACTTGCTTAGAGTTCATATAGACAACATATATCAGAGGCATGACTTGAACCTCAATTCTTCTCACTTTGAGGTAAGTCCCCTATGCCATGCTAACTCAATATTATACACAGAAGTGTACTGATAAACATCTAACTATTCTCAGGATGGGGAGACATACAGACAAAACTCTACACTTAATTCTGTATTACTAGCATCTTCCCTATTTGTTTCTTAAGTCTAGACAGCCACAAAATGATAAATCAAGTAATGATTTGTAACACTTGCCAGTTTCTGAGGTATACATGTTCTCACTGAGAATAGAACAATTAATTCTCTCAAACTGATAAGGATGGGGTTCCAACACACTCTTGAATTTCTATGCATAGCTAATGAAATGAAAGACAGTTCATAAATTTATAGTAGTGGTAACTTAATTAGGGAAGAAAAATGACAACAAATACAATAGAAAAGAAAGATGAAAAAATAGCCATTGTTATCTTCAAAATAGTAACCTTTGGAAGCTATGTGTGATTTTTAGGCTTAGAGATTCTTGGACAATCTTTTTTCTATCCTTCATTATAGAAATTCTTGTAATAATATATATTTGGTTCTAGAAAGCATCTAGAGTGTGAGTGTATGTCTATGTGTGTGTATTGGCCATTATTAATGATCAAATACTCATTTAGAAGAGTTCACAAAATGAATAATAAGACAATTATCAGGATATGTACTTCTTCCCCCTAGAACCAAGGGCCTAGGTGATGATTTTGAATATGTAAGTTTTTTCTATATATAATTAAAATTAAGTTTCATTATTTTACACTGACATGTCTTTTTGCTGCATAAGTATGTGTGCTTATTCACATTGAAATGTTACCTTCTTACATTGTTTAAATTTGAGTAATAATTTAACAATTGATCTTAGTATCACAGATCATAATCTAACATTGAAAAGAACCTCAAAGGTGAACTAGTCCAAATTTCTCATTTTATAAATGAAGAAACCAAGTTCTAGAAATGTTAATTATAAGGATATGCAGATTTATAAGAAACTTAATAAAATATCTATCCAATCCAAACATATTCATTTGACAGATGAAGAAATTTGGACTTTTTCTGACACCATAAATAATATTTACTAAAATCATAGTTCTCTGCTCACAGATATATAAATACACACAAATACACATATATATCTTTATTATATATATTATATATGGTTTTCTTTTGGTCTTAGTCTAAAAATTATGTATTCTTCATCCCCAGAAGTATTTATGTTTTCTCATAATATCTTGTTCAACAAAATTTAACCATCCTCAGAGATACATTTTATTTTTCTAAAACTAGTAGTTTTTTCTACTATGCCATAGGACACCATGTAAATCAGGAGAAAGTTTAATGACTTTTGAATCTTCGATCTTGTGTTCATATCTCACATATGCTAATTATATGGCTGCTTATGGATAAATCCAATATAGTTTGAGATTTATTTATAAATGTGTTCATGTGCACACACAAATATGTAAGAATCTTTTATCAAGTGCCTATTATATGCAAGTCAGTATGCAAAACCCTATAAAGATCATCTCATTTGATTTTGAAAACAACTCTATGATAGACTATATTGTAATCCCTTTTTTTATAATTGAAGAAAATGAGAGAGACAGAGGTTAAGTGACTTACTCAGGGTAGCAGAACATCTGAGGTCAGATTGAACTCACATTTCTCATGTTTTCCTGACTATTCTCAATGCTCTTTCCACTGTGCTATCTAGCAGTCCTGGTATATATATATATATATATATATATATATATATATATATATGTGTGTGTGTGTGTGTGTGTGTGTGTGTGTGTGTGTGTGTGTGTAATAGAAATTATAGAGAGCATCAATATCTGCCTTTAAAAATTAAAATTAGATTTGGAATCAGAAGAATGAGACTAGATGATCTTCCACTTACTATCTGTATGACTTGAGAAAAATTATTTAACCCCTCTGGGTCTTCTTATTCCCCTTGATGAAAGAGGAGATTATACTTGATGGTCTCTAAAATCCCTTCTAGCTCCAAATAGATGATCTTGCACATATATACAATTTCTTAACGTTCTAAATATAATTTACCTATTGGTATACAATTTCTCTTCCTCCAAACTCACACTTAGATTTCACTTATTAAGCCTTCTAAAAAAAATTTGTCCAGTGTTCTACTGTAAATTTCTATTAAATTTCAGGAGCTTCATCACAAACCTTAATAATATCATAATACTCCTATGTATGTAATAGTTATGGGCAGCTAGTGAATAGAGTCCAACCAGTTATCAGGAAGATCTGGATTCAAATCTGGCCCTAGAACTTATTAGCAATGTGACCCTGGGAAAGTCACAACCCTGTTTGCTTCAGTTTTCTTATCTGATAAATGAGCCAGAGAAGGAAATGGAAAATAACTCTAGTATCTTTACCAAGAAAGCCTCAGATGGAATGTCAGACATTATTGGAACAAGTGAAAACAACAGCAAATATAAGTGTTAGATAGAAGGACATATTATTTTTTTTCTCACAAGTGTACACACTGCAAATTTGTTACAATAACAAAAACAATAATCATTTCTTTTTTATGAAAGTAAAAAATAAAGTAGTAATGCTTGCCATAAACCAACTTTATAGTGTCTGGTGGTGAGGTAATATAAGCTAATAGATTATTATAATGGATTACAGGTACAGAGTGGAATAAAATTTCTAAATATTAGTATTAGCAATTCTATCATTCCTATTCAAAGGCAATTTGTTTTAGTGTTTGTTAGAGGCTAGTGGCAAGCTGCATTACTTTTCTAAAGAATAACACATCTTTTGAAGAATGTAACATAATGACAACTTATACTGTAGATTCCTTCGCCCACCCTCTCACCACAGTGAGTATATATGGTGTAGGTGAGCTTGTTGGAATGAGGGTGGAATGGTGGGGATGGAACATGAGAGTGGAAAGGAAAGGATGAACAAATTCTGCTTCTGTGTTCAAATACTCCTTGATTCTATGATCCCATACTTGCTTTTAAAATATAAAGGAAATGGGCATTCCATATCCAGAAAGAGGTCCTATGGCATCTTCCATTTTGCTTCAATTTGTTTAGCTTTATTTATTTTTTTACCCTTGCACCTCACCATTTTGGAAGAAAAGTTGCAGAGATAGGGAGTGATGGCAAAGTCTGAAGTGACTTCATAAAAAAAAAGAAGAAGAAGAAGAAGAAAAAAAAAACTTATCCCAGAAGACCAGCAGACAATGAAAGAGGTGATAAAAAGTCTGAATGCTATGCTGAGACTATGTCTTTCCTGTGGTTTCTGGGGAGCCACTTTAGCCTGAGGGCAACAAGTTCAACACTTTGCTCCTTTCTCACACTGTTAGTCTAAAATGAACTACAAAGACAAACTGCAATTTGTTAATGTACATTAGATTTATTTTATCCGTTCATATTACCGAACAATTTTTTTGGCTGCCCCACTTTATGGTTCATTTATTTAGCTTAATGTCCTCATTTGAAGAAATATGCAGAGATGTGTTTTTAATCATGGAGAAGATTAAAGTCAAAACTTAAATTAAAAATGTATTTTTTTATAATCTGTTTCATTGTAAAAAGTACCCTCAGTGTTCCTTTATGCATACTGGTAATTATGCCTGGTACTCTTCTGTGTGTAGACACCCTGTAGTCTCAATTAAATGTTATAACTACTTAATGAAAGGCAACAGGCAGTTAGTAATTATAACCATAACCCAGAATTGAAACTCTCAAATCACCCTCAGACTACTTAATAAGTTAGAAAAAATGGTTATGGCCATCATTTCTGTGTCAGGACAAAAATATGGCATTACAATAACTTCCTGTCATTTATATAGTAAAAGTGTGAATCATTTTTCTCTTCCTAATCCTACTAATCTCTCCCATGACCATGACAATGCAGTATTAAAGTTTTAAGAACCATCAACCCTTATTTTCTCTGTGCATTTCCAGGGAGAGGAAAATGCCTTCTTCCTCCATTTAGGTCAATGAACTTAAAGACCATGGACTGAAAATTAGATAGAATGAAGGAGAGAAACAAATAGTTGAACCTGAAATGTTCACTAAAATGAACTTGGATTTCACAGACCAGTGAGTTAACAATCATTTCTTGGCATTCTTTGAATCTTTATACTATACAAATCAATGATTTAATAAATTAAAACATTTAGATGACAATGTGTTCTTTAGATGGTTTCTTTTTTCTATGAAAATAAGGAACTGCTATTTCTGTGTTAAAAACATCCCACAAAGTGATTAAATAATAGGAAGTCTTGAGCAGATAGCAATAATACATAGTATTAAATATTGTTAAAATACGTATGTGACACTTTACTGCAATAACTTGTCCTATTAAATGTATACTTCAAAGCAACAGAAACAAAGATTTATCATTATTCTCATTTTCTGTCTCCTCCTTGTTATTCTTAGTTTCATTTTCCTCTTTCCATCTCCTCTTACATTTTATTTCTCCTTCAGGGGAACATGAAATACTATGTCCATAATGAACATGTCAATTTCAGCTATTTTTATACCACTAAAAATCTTTTTTTATAAGATCATACAGAGTATAAACATTCAAACACTGGTATTTCTTTTTGTCTTTTTATGTTCAGAGTCAATATAACAAAATGTCTTGTTGGATTGGATTGGATTGGATTGGAATAGAGTCATTCATTTTTACCCTTTATGATCAATGCTGATAGCCATGGCCAAATTGATCATTCATCTATTACCATCCATCATTAAGGCAGCTATAATGAATGGACTGGATAGTCAATGGCCTAAATTTAAGTACCTGCCAATTGTAGGAGCACATGATATATTAGAAAGAGCAATAGGCAGAAATTCAGAAAATCTGAATTTTAGACTGGATCCACTACCAAGAGTGTAACCTTGACCAAGACAACACTTCATTTGTCTGGACCCCTCTTTTCTTACCAGTAAAATAAATCAAATGATCTAGAAAATGTAACTCTTAAAATCCCTTTCAGTTTTAAAATTCTGACCATACCTCCCATATCACTCTGCTATTATAAAACAGCAACATTCATTTCAGCCAACTCAATCAATAATTAAATTAATCTCAAGGATAGTTAATCCATGTGAGGCAAAACCACTGGTTGAAGGAGGATTAGTATTTGTAAAGCAATTTGAAAGTCAAAAGCACCACTTAATTCTTGGCACTAATATAGTATTGCTTTTGATTTTCAAATTGCTCTACAAATGCTAATCCTCAGGTGCCTGTCAACAATTATTCAATAGCTTAAGGGTTCTGATAGATAGCAGGCTAACTATGAAACAGCACATAGCTTTATGGATAAGGGACTAGGCATGAGCTTTGATGTAGAGACAATATGGAGACCATGACAAGTCTTCTTTTCATGCACTTAGGAGAGAAGTACCTGAATGTATGTTGTCCAGTATAAGGGAAGGAAATAGGAAGATTCTTAAAAATAATGTAAAGAAAAAGATTTCTGAGGGAGAATAAGGAGAAAAAATTAAGTAGTGTTGTTGAATAAGATTCAGTGCTACCTCCTGGTGTGACAGAGGCTGGCACATAAAGAAAAAGTGCCAGACTGATGAGTGTGTGGAACTGATCACCTTGACGAGGGAGGGGCCCCAGGAGATTGGAATCTTGAGGAGCAGAAGATTCTGGCTGGGAGAGGAGTTGGTCTCTCAGTCAGGAGAAGATGAAGAGAGAAGTTTGAATGAGATTTTCTCCTGAGGTTTACCCACTTTTTCCTGTTTGTGACTAGAAATCCTTCTCCCCAACATTTCCCAATTGAAAAAGTCTAATGAGGGAAAAACCTGATAAAGGCATTTTGAAATTCTGTCAGACTTTACCTGTTGCCCTGGGTCTGAACTGTGGCCAAGGGTCAAACCCAGGGTGAGTCAACTTGACTTTCTCTCAGGGGGCTCAGGCTGCCAAAGCCCAAGTTCTCCCCAAACTTGAGGAGGGAGGGAAAAGGGTTTTAGATAGAGATAGGGACCCTCTTTTCCCACTTTCCTTTCCAATTCTTTTCCCTGCCAGCTATTCTTTGTATTACCTTGATTTAATTGACATTAAAGAAGTTATCTTTTTCCCAAGCTGTGAATCAAGTGTGAGTGAACAGATCAAGGAGAGACCTTTTGTTCTCGAGTAGTGGAGGGGGGACAAGAGGGACAAGAGAAAATATGGGAGAGCAGTCATAGCTAAGGAGGGAAAACAGGAGGGGGAAATCTTTAAACCACCTCTCCTCTCTCTGAGCCAACCTTAAACATCAGCTGTCTCCCCTGAACCTCACTTTGAGAAGGGAGGTCTCCACTCTTTTTCTCCCTTTCTTTTTGAATACACTGGGAAACAACCTCCCTGGAAGAAAGACCAACCATCTTCAAAAACTATTAATCAACTGTCTCCCATGGGACAGGTCGTCAAACTAGATAAATCAATAAGCAATCCCAAGGGAGAAATAGGAGACAAGCTGTGCCAGGCAAATTAAATCATCACAAACTTTGTGATCATAATCCTTAAGATGCAGATAGAGGTGCCTGAAGACCCTGTACTTATGAATTATCATCTTGGGATGTAGTTAATGTGTAGATTCAGTCTTACAATTACTCCAGAAGGTACTATAGTTCTAGATTTGGAAGATCTGTATTAGAATGTTCTTGCCACTAAGCCCTGTCAAATGGTTCATTTTTTTTAAAAATATGTCTTTTCAGTGGAAATGATATTAAGCGAAATATATAATCCACTTTGCTGATGCACCAGAACGGCCATAGGGTCAATATATGCAACTGCACCATATCTGTCATCTCTTCCATTAGAATGTGAACCCCTTGAGAGAACGCACTGTCTTACTTCTGGTAAGATAAAAAAGGTTGTATGAATACCTGAAGAATATGTAGACATCCCTCAATTAATTTAGTAATGTTATTGTTGTTTAAATAAAATCATTCTAGCCCAAAGCATCCCCATATAATATAAGAATGCCTTGTGTCATATCTGCTGTTATCTTTAGTACCCCAGTAATATCTAAACTATAGAAATTTGAATTATTAATTTAAAGACATCATAAATTACATTGGCCCATTAATATCCTTTATTGAAGATGGTGGTTAAATAAAAAAATAGATTGGGTATAATGATCAATAAATATATAGTCTATTAATTTACTAATCACTATTGGAACTTAGGCCATCTAACACATGAATCTATTTTCTGGTAGATATTAATAAGAACATTCATTGGTGTAGAAATCTTTGTAGGGGGCAGCTGGGTTGCTCAGTGAATTGAGAGCCAGGCCCAGAGATGTGAGGTCCTTGGTTCAAATCTGGATTCAGATATCAGAGGCTAACTAGTCTTATGCCTTCATTTTTACAAAGGAAAGAACCCAAGGTGAAGGCATCAAAATAAGTAGTCCATATTCTAAGAGATATTAAGGTTCAGACACAGTTGGATAAAACATGAAGGAAGAAAATAATGAAAAAGATTTCACAAGCTGCCAACTAAATAATAGAGCCACTAGACAGAGCTTATAAAGTAAAACTGAAATTTTTTTAATTAATAAATTTCTCTTTTTATTTTTAAGCTAAATTTCTGAGTCTTACATCTTTGCAAAAGGTGCCCATCCCAAACTCCGGGTGTTCACCTCAAGCCCCCCTAAGACGGAAGGTAAAGCTGAAATTTTTGTTTTCCATTAAAAACACATATATATGAGAACAAAGAATTAATATGACATATTTCATGAAAACCTACAAGAAAACTCCTTGGATGTATTGAAAATGGTAGACAGAGTAAAATGATTTAGAATGATTCAGTAGAAAGACAATTGGCTGAGGAACTAGATTTAGATTCAAATCTAATTTTTAACTTGGTAGGTTTATGACCCTGGGAGTGACACTCTTCCTCTTTTTGTCTGAAGAATCTCATCTATAAAATAAAGGGATTATACTAGAGTACCTCTGAACCATATTCTCATTCTAAATGTAAGATTCTATTTTCCAAATACCAAGAGAATAATACATGGAATGGTAACAGAAAAATTCCATTTTCAACTCACTCAGGAAAAAACTCAATAAAAGAATCAGAAAAAGAAAAAGAAAATTTTACAGGTATTAGAAAAGAAGCAAATCAAACAGCAAAATGTACCTATCTAATTCACAAAGTATTCATTATCTTATTTTTTTTATAGAACTGGAAAAATAATCACAAAATTCTTCTAGGAATATCATGGAAATTATTCAGGAAAAAAGTAGAAGAAAAATGGCCTGGCTGTACCAGATCTCAAACAGTACTATAAAACAGAAATCATCAGAACAATCCATTGCTTGCTAAGGAATATAATGCAATAGATTCAATACACAATATACAGGGATAAATGACCATGGAGATTAGTGTTTTTCAAACTCCACCTTTTGTGATAAGATCTCAATATTTAACAAAAACTGCTGGGAAAAATGAAAATCAGTAAGGCACAAATTACATATAGACCAATATCTCACACCCTATATAAGATAAGGTCAAAATGGGTATATGATTTAGAAATAAAAGGGGATACAATAAACAAATTAGGGGAGCATGGAATAATTTACTTGTCAGACCTATGGAGAAGAGAAGAATTTATGACCAATCAAGAGATATAGAACATCACAAGATACAAAATGAATAATTTTTATTATACTAAATTTAAAAAATTTGTCTAAATAAATTCAATGTGACTAGGCTAAGAAGGGAAACAACAAACTAGAGAAAATATTATAGCAAATATTTCTCTGGTAAAAGCTTCATTTCTCAACTATCTGAAGAACCAAGTCAAATTCAGAGGAACACAATTCATTTCCAATTGACTTTCAGATGAAGAAATCAAAGCTATCAATAATAAGTACCTTTCAGATAAAGAAATCAATAATAAGATGAAAAATGGTCTAGATCACATCTGATTAGAGAAATGTTCATTAAAATAATTCTAAGATACCACCTAACACCTATAAAATTAGACAATATGGCAACTAAGGAAAATGATAAATGTTGTAAGGGATGTGGCAAAATTGAAATACTAATACATTGTTATTGGGCTTGTGAACTGAAACCAACCATTCTGACAGGCAATTTGGAACAATGCCCAAAGGACTATAAAACTGTGTATATCCTTTGATACAGTGATGTCAAGGCTAGATCTGTATCCCAAAGAGATACAAAGTGGGGGAGTGGTGTAGGGAAGGACCTAGTTGTACAAAAATATTTATAGTAGCTCTTTTTATAAAGATAATAAAGAATTAGAAATTGAGTGGATATACATCAATTTGGTAATGACTAAATAAATTGTGGTATATGATGGCAATGGAATACTATTGAATTAAAAGAAATGATGGACGGGATGTTTTTGGAAAAAGTTGGGAAAATTTACATGAACTGATGCAGAGTGAAAGAAGTAGAGCCAGAAAAACACTCTAAAGAGTAACAGAAATATTATACAGTGATCAAATGTGAAAGAACTATCTATTCTCTTCAACAAAATGACTTAGGACAATTCTGAAGGACTTATGACAAAGAATGTTATTCACCTTCAGAGAAAGAACTGCTGGAGTCAGAACGCAGATTAAACCATACAATTTTACACTTATCTGATTTTTTTTTTTATTCAGGGGTTTTGGTTGTATCTGAATATTATCTTACAAAAACGAACAATCAGGAATTATACATGATAACATACATGAATAACCAGGCTCAAATTGATCACCCTTTCTGGAAGGATGGAAGGATGAAGAGAAAGAATATGGATTTTATAATTTGGGAAATGTATGTTTAAAATTGCTATTAGATTTAATTTGGAAAATTAAATATTTTTTCAAAAAGAAATGGAAAAATATTTTCTGGAACAATGAAGGAAAGTAGAAAATGAAACATAATATGCTAACAGTAAAGGATGTCATCTACAGCCCCAAATTTCATGTCATAAAACAAGTCACATATTTTCATGAAAAAAAAATAATGTGGCTTGAAAAAAATTTTGCTGGATAACTTCTATACATTTTGGGATGTAGGACATAGTAGACAACTAATATTAGTTCATTCTCCAGCTTTAGACCTGATGTTTCTTAAACTTCCTTTTGCTACATTTCTGTCAACATTAAATTCTGTCAGCATTCATATGATCATATCTATTTGCACTCCACTTAAACTAGTATTCTTTAAATTCCCCTCATAATGTTTTTCATCTATTTCCCCAGGTTTCTTGCTCTTATCAATGTTCTTGCTTTAGCTTACTACCAATATTACTTTACTAATGTTATTACATATCTTCAAATTATTCACAAAATATTAATTAAAAGTAATTTTAATTGCTATAAGTTTAAAAAATATTAATATAAAATGAGTATAGTTTATAGTGAACTAAAATTGATAGACACTGTATCTCAGAATATTTTATCAGTAAAAAGTGAATTCTAGAGATGAGATAAAAGTTCCTCCAAGAACCCAATAACAGAAGATATATCCCCAATGGAATAGTTATGTTCAAATACTAGTATAATCTGATGTTAAACTTTGTAGACAAAGGAAATTGAAACTAGTGAAATTCCTTGAGTTACCAGAGTATAGGCATTTGAAGGCTTTGGTGTCATGTTTTCAGTCAGACTAGAAAAATCCAGGAGACAGTGGTAAGAAAATTAAAGAAAGAAAGAAAGGAAGGAAGGAAGGAAGGAAGGAAGGAAGGAAGGAAGGAAGGAAGGAAGGAAGGAAGAAAGAAAGAAAGAAAGAAAGAAAGAAAGAAAGAAAGAAAGAAAGAAAGAAAGAAAGAAAGAAAGAAAGGAAGAAAGAAAGAAAGAAAGAAAGAAAGAAAGAAAGAAAGAAAGAAAGAAAGAAAGAAAGAAAGAAAGAAAGAAAGAAAAAGAAAGGAAGGAGGGAAGGAGGGAAGGAGGGAAGGAAGGAAGGAAAGAAGGAAGGAAGGAAGAAGAAAGAAAATAACTTAAAATTAAAAAAAAATTCCTCGAATATTGCAAATGTGGAATCTCAAATAAAATTATCCATGAATGAAAAAAGTAGAGTGGTTAGAGCAAAGACTTTAACTGTGATAGCCAGACAATAGGAGCCCTGTCCTATACTAAAGCTGGGAAAATTACCTGGACTAATAGGATTTGCTATACCTCACTGATATTCCCCCTAAACCTCCCACCCCGGTTAAAATTTTTTCCCCTTCTACTTCCTTTTCTCCCCTAAGCTACAGAACTAAACTGAGACTGTTTAGTAATTTCCCCATGCTGAAACTGCATGATTTTGTTTTCCTTATATTACCTCTCTATAATTCAAGAATGAATTAAATAGAAAGGCACATGAAATATCAAATAAGTACCTTAAAAAATATTTCCAAGAAAAGGAGCTTTATTCAAGAAATTTTTATTAATTCTTTTGGCAATTATTCCTTTTGTTGCTCATAGTTCTATCTTTTCTATATTACTTTAATTCCCAACAAAGGAGTAGGGAAACAGCAAAATAAATAAATAAATAAATAAATGGTATACTCAGTTGGTTAGGTTAGCTTTCATATGTTGTATTTGTCTTGGAAAGTGAAGGGGAAGGATTGCTTTCTTTCTTTCTTCTAACCCCACATCCACCCCTCCACCACCACCACCACCCTACCCTTCAGGCCCCTCTGAGTCAAAACATAAATGCATATCTTCTAAATACAAATACAATTTGTAGAATAAAAGAAGAGTTTTTGGGAAGCTTAAGTAAACTTTTTGGAGAATTATTCATTAATAGAAAATTTTAAAATAGGAAGAAGCATTTGAGGGAATGGATCCTGCATTTTATGGATAATAAAAACATGTTTTCTTTAATTTAACATAAAATAATGTTTCCAATTTACATATTATTTGAAGAATATTCTAATTGTATTTCTCTCAAACCAAAACAAACATGATTAATATAGCTTTCTAAAAAGAATGCTTATTATTATCTGACTTTGCTTAACCATCATTCAAAAGGTGTTTCATTTATTTCTTGTCATTGTGTACATAATGGTAGAAGCACTTGTCAATTCAGTCAAATGGAATCATTACAAATTCAGTAAAAGTTTGGCAAGTTAATTATTTGAATTTATCCTTTAGCTCTTGGAGGACTGAATTTAATTCCCTGCCCAGTGAAAATGATTTATTTATTTTTGTTAGTTTGTAAGTCAATGGTTTTACATGAAACAGACTGTGTTTCTTGTCCTAATACAATTCATTATCTCAAAAATTGACACATGCAGTGTTCTCTGGACATTAAAAATTAAATTAAAATTAGTTGTTTATTTGATACACTAAAATACCCAAGTAACTTCCTCCTTCCCACCTATATCCCCTCCCCCATTACAGAAGGCATCATTTAACAATAAACAATAAATAAAGATAATTTCTTTAAATTATACATACTTTACCTTGCATATTTCTATTTGTCAGTTCTGGAAGTTAAACGCCAGTCATTCTTCATTCTTCATACAATACTTGTCACTGTATATATAATGTTTTCATGGTTTTGCTTGTTTCACTCTTCATGGTTTCATTTTGATCTTTCCATGTTTTATGTAAATAACCCTAAGTTAACTCTTTTGACAGAATTTTCAAGGATTCTCATGTCAAATATTGCTTAAGAAATATTATAACTCAATTCGTATCTTATTTTCCACTGTTTTGCTGGAACTGAAATTTTCTACAATCATAGGATTTAGAATTGAAATAGACTTTAGAGATCAGTCCTAATCAATTTGACCAAAAAGAAGCAATTACAAAATTAATAAACTTTTATTTCCTTGCTGAGCATATATTCATCCATCTTATTTTACAAAGAAGAAATTAATTCTCAGAAAATTAAGAGAAGTTACTCAGTGTTACAAAGTAAGTAATGAAAATGGGATTTAAATTTGGGTCTTATGATAACAAATCTATTTCCCACCAAAATGACAGTAATATTTTTATCCTGTTAAATATTATTTTTGATGCATTTTCCTCCTCACATTTTAGTTATTTATTGATTTTGATTCTCTTATGCTTTAAATGAGTGTGAAACAGATTCAGGCCTATGGATGTCTTGAGGAAATGAGTGTAAAACATGCTGTTCATTTACATTTGTTTGCAACACACTTGCCCTATGCAATCTGTAGAACTATATTCACATGCCATTCAAAATAATGGTGAGTCAAAATGAGTGATGTGAATTTGTAAATATTGTATGTGTTTTAGTATTTACAAAATTCTTGTAGAATTTAATTTTCTAACAAAATGCAAACTACTTTTAAAAATACTTCAATCATTTCCCTGTTGAAATTTATCATATTTGTCTTCATTATATAAAGAGTTATGAACACCACATATGCCACTACCAAGAAGTTGGGATTTTGTTTTTTAAGAAACTGGCAAACCATGACAGTTTTGCCACAATCATGGAAAGGCAAAATAGAGAATCTGATGTCTTAATCTGAATTATTCATTATAATGTTTATTTTAAAATAACCAAACATCAATCAAGCAGTAACTTAAATATTTTATCTTGGGACATGGGAAATTGGAGTTTTAGACACAGTCTAAATGGTGTAAAACATTTGGGTAAACTTTTTTTTTAATTTAGTAAATTGTAGATAAGTTTCATGATCATGTCTTTCTTGAGATATTTGAATCAGTAAAATTAATGAGTACATCTGTGATTTTTTAAATGCAGCTCTGAGAAAGTTTCAGATGAGTAGCATTTGCCATTTCTTACTTACTGCTTCTAATTTTATAAATCAATGATTTTGACTATTTAATGGTTTAACTAGATACCAATTGATGACTATTCTTCCTACAAAGTTCCCATAGATATTCTCCCAACACGTTGGGAGTGTGTCTTCTAAGTCTTTTAACAATACCTAAATGACAACATGGCAGGATGCTATCATGACTTTTACTTTATTTGGTACAAGGTTCAGGGGTTAATTCTAATTATTTGGGTAGTGAACAGGTCCTTTTATATACCTCACTCCTTAATACTGAGAAGAAAACGTTTTCTACATGAACAGTTATTTGGTAAACATTGCTTACACAGCACTAAAAGGAAATGATAATTACAACTTTATTTGACAAAGATAAAGTGATAACCCCTTATTTATTCCTTTTTAAAACTTTATCTTGAAATCCACGACCTTTTATTCTTCACTTGGGATTTTGTTGTCTTGTTCTGTGAAGCATACTTTTGGAACTTAAGATTTAGATTAGGTATTGTTGTTTCATTATACCTTGCAATGAACATTAAATAATTTCTCTCTATATCTAGATCTTCCTTTATTTCTAGGAACATAATTTGGTAGGTGGTTTTATTTAAATTTTATGTGTATGTCTTTGAAGATTAACATAGAATTTTAATACAAATTATAGGCATTTTAAGAGGCATTATATTTCTTATATTTTTACTTATTCATGTAGTGTTATGAGCCATGCTGCTATATTTTTGTTTGTTTCTTTTGCTTATGGAGGACACTTTTACCAACATGGGTCTGTCTAGATATTTCTGAAAAGGAGAAAAGAATAGATATGTCTAGAGATTCCTCTAACCACCTTTCTTAAAGGGAAGATTTTGATTCCTACCAGGAGGTAAATCAAGAGGTTAGGGCCAAAGCTACCGGTTCTGCTCTTCTCAGAATAAAGGGGGTACTCGACAGGAATTATAGCCATATTTTCCTTTAAGTGATGTTATTCTAGGAGAAATAATTGCTAGGTTACAACAGTGCTCCTGGTAAGTGCCCCAAAGTGCATATCCAAGATTTGACCTCTTTTCCACAAAATTCTAGTTCTACAACAAACACACACTTATCCAAATCAATAACATAATAGAAATCAGAACAAGTATATCTAGGAGATTATCTACTAGACAATGTAGAGTAAATGAGTTCTTCAATTTGGCTAAGATAACATAATTAAACTAACCAAGAAAATCTCTGATTTCACCAAGGGACAAATCACACACTTTCTGACATAATAAGCTGACTATAAAGATATGATTGGACTACTGCTTCCCTTTCATGTATTCTTCCCAGAATTTTTCTCCATTCTCTTCGAAGATGGTTGTGAAATGTATTTATTTTCTCTCAAAAGTGGAAGTCAGAAAACCCTCTCAAACTCCCATCAATTCTGATCTTTTTTTAAAAATATTTATATTGAAAATATTTTCATGGTTACATGATTCATGATTTTTTACCACTTCTCTTCCCTCTCCCCTCCCAGAACTGACAATTTCACTAGCTTATACATAAATCATTGATCAAAAACAATTTCCATATTATTCATATTTGCAACAGAGTGATCTTTTAATGTCCAAAATTCAATCATATTCCAATCAAACTTCGTGACAGATCAAATATTTTTCTTCTGTGTTTCTACTCCCACAGTGCTTTCTCTGGATGTGGATAGTGTTCTTACTCATAGGTAGCTCATTGTTGTCCTGCACTGCTAATAGTAGAAAAGTCTATTATATTCAATTGTGCCACAATGTATTAGCTTCTGTGTACAAAGTTCTCTTGGTTTTGCTCCTTTCACTGCATCAATTCCTGGAGGTCATTCCAGTTTACCTAGAAATACTCCAGTTCATTATTCCTTTCAGCACAATAGTATTCCATAACCATCAGATACCACAATTTGTTCAGCCATTCCCTAATCAATGGATACCATCTCATTTTCCAATGTTTGCCACCACACAGAGTGTGACTATAGATATTTTTACAAGTATTTTCCCTTATTATCTCTTTGGGGTACAAACATAGCAGTGGTATGGTTGCATCAAAGGGGAGGCAGTCTTTTACAGCCCATTGAGCATAATTGCAAATTTCTCTCCAGAATGGTTGGATTAATTCCCAAATCCATCAGCAGTTTATTAATGTCCCAATTTTGCCACATCTTCAACATTTATCACTTTCCTTTGCTGCCATATTGGCTAATCTACTATGTGAAAGTGAAAGTGAAAAAAAATTGTACCCAGACTTGTTTTTATGTGCATTTCTCCAATCAGGAGGCATCTAGAATACTTCTTCCTGTGACTATTGATAGTTTTGATTTCTTCATCTGAGAACTGCTTATTCATATCCTTTCACCATTTGTTGTTTGGGGAATGGCTTGGGTTTTTGTAAATTTGAATTCATTCCTTATATATTTAGGAAGTTAAACATTTATCAGAGTGTTTTGCTATATTTTTCCAAAGTTTGTTGCTTTCCTTCTGATTTTGGTTGCATTGGGTTTTTTTGCACACAAAAAAAATTAATTTGATCTAATTTAATCTAAATCATTCTTTTTACATTTTGCAATGTCCTCTATCTTTTGCTTGGTCTTAAATTCCTTCCTTTTTCACATATCTGACATATATACTCTTCAATGTTCACCTAATTTATTTATGATTTCATTCTTTATGTTTAAGTCATTCACCCATTTTGAATTCATCTTGGTATAGGGTGTAAAATGTTGATTTAGACCTGATTTTTTCCATACTGTTTTCTAGTTTTCCTAGCAGTTTTTTGTCAAATAGTGAATTCTTGTCCCCAAACCTGGGATCTTTGGGTTTATTAAACACTATCTTGCTGAGGTCATGTACCCCACGTCTATTCCATTTATCCACCCTTCTGTCTCTTAGCCAGTATCAAATTGTTCTGATGACCACTGCTTTATAGTACAGTTTAAGATCTGCTACTGCTAGACCCCTTCCTTCAATTTTTTCATTATTTCCCTTGATATTCTAGAGCTTTTGTTTTTCCAGATAAACTATTTTATAATTTTTTCTAATTCTATA
The DNA here is from genome assembly GCF_027887165.1 of Monodelphis domestica. Lineage (NCBI taxonomy): Eukaryota > Metazoa > Chordata > Mammalia > Didelphimorphia > Didelphidae > Monodelphis > Monodelphis domestica. Next base: position 173,920,740 of record NC_077234.1, read on the forward strand.
AAAAAGTTTTTGTTAGTTTGATAGGTTTGGTACTGAATAAATGAATTAATTTGGGTAAGATTGTCATTTTAATTATATTAACTCATCTTAGCTATGAGCAATTAATATTTTTTTAATTATTTAGATCCAGTCTTAATTGTGTGGAGAGTGTTTTATAGTTGTGTTAATATAATTCCTGTGTTTGTCTTGGCAGATAGATTCCTAAATATTTTATAGTGTGTAAAGTGATTTTAAATGAGATTTCTCTTTATAACTCCTGCAGAGTTTTGTTGAAAATATATAGGAATGCCAATGATTTATGTGAGTTTATTTTGTACCCTGCAACTTTGCTGAAGCTGTTAATTTATATCCACTAGCCTTTTAGTTGATTTTCTAAAATACTTTATACCATCATGTCATCTGTAAAGAGTGACAGTTTAGTTTCTTCACTGACTACTTTAATCCCTTAAATTTCTTTTTCATCTCTAATTGCTGCCACTAGCATATCTAGCACAATATTAAATAATAGAGGTGATAATGGGCATCCTTGCTTCACTCCTGATCTTATTGGGAAGCCTTCTAACTTGTCCCCATTGCAGAAGATACTTGCGGATAGTTTTAAATATATACTATTTAATAGTTTGAGAAAGGGACCTTCTATTCCTATACTTCCTAGTGTTTTCTATGGGAATGGGTGTTGTATTTTGTCAAAGACTTTTCTTCATCTATTAAGATAAATATGTGATTTCTTTTGGTTTGATTATTGATATGGTCAGTCATGTGGATGGTTTTCCTGATGTTAAACCCATACATCAGTTCTAATCTTCATGCAGATTAGTCATAGCAGGCAATCAATGTCCACCAATGAGGAAAGTCCCATTCAAATGAACTTGTGTGTCAGATTTTTGTTTCTGATACTTGGAAATGATGATAATCCTGAAGGTTTATTTTTTTTAAACAGGTACTTAATAATTAATTATCTCACATAGTAGCTTTGTTAATTTTCTAAACTTACCTAAGAAAACCATTAAGTTTCATGCCAGCCGGACTCATTTTGATTCTTGATATTTTATCTCTTATTGCTTTAAATTACATTTATATTACCTTGTCAAAGAATATTGAAGAGAAAGGGCATCCTGACTCATCCAACATTAGTGAAAATTATGGTATTTCTCAAATACATGTATTGCTAGTTCTTGATTTAAAAATATTGTGTTAAGCAAATGTTTTATTAATTTAATAGATTATTTTACATTTTCATTTTTTTTGTTTAAGGCTTATGCTGCATTTACATATTTGTTCATGTCTTATCTTGTCAATTATTTTCATAATGTTAAATTATTCATATAGCACTGCTCCAAATTCTTATTTCATTTAATAAATTATTTTGGAGACCTAATGCATTCTTAATAAAATTTATTTAATATGTTTTAATGATATTATTAGTTGGTGATACTCACACATGCTTTATCTGTCCAGATTTTGAACATCAGAATTGTATGTGTCTCAGAAGAGGTATATGAGATAGATAACTTAAGATAACAGTTTACTTTTCCCCCCTATTACATGTAAAAAAGCTATTTTTAACATCCTTTTAAAAAAGTTTTAAGTTTCAAATTCTCTCCCTTCTGAATGGTAAGCAATCTTTTATAGATGGTAAGTAATCTGATATAGATTTTGCATATGTAATCATGTAAAACATTTTTACATATTCATCATTTTGTAGAAGGGATATCACATGGAAAAAAAGAAGATGAAATAAATGTAATATAGTATATTCCAGTCTCTATTCAGTCTTTCTTCCATAGAAGGGCTGGCTGAAAGCATTTTTCATTATGTCTGTAACATAGTCTTGGATCACTGCATTGCTGAAAATAATTATCATTCAAGTTGCTTAACAAGAAATATTGATATCACTGTGTACAATGCTCTGGTTCTGCTCACTTCACTGTGCATCAGTTCACGTAAGTCTTTAAAGATTTTTTAAATCATACTTTTGTCATTTCTTATAGCACAATCATATTCCATCACTATCATATATCTCAGCTTCTCTAGCTATTCTCCAATTGATGAACAAGCCTTCAAATTCCAATTCTTTCCTTCCACAAAAATTGTTACAATAAATATTTTTATACAAATAGGTATCTTTTTTTTTTCTTTTTGATCTCTAAGGGATATAGGCCTAGTAATGGCATTGATGTATCAAAGGGTATGCACAGTTTTAGAGTCCATTGCGCATATTTCCAAATTGCTCTCAATGGAACTATGCCCAAAGAGCACTAAAAGACTGTCTGTCTTCCCTTTGATCCAGCCATAGTATTGCTGTGTTTGTACCCAAAGAGATAATAAGGAAAAAGACTTGTACAAGAATATTCACAGCTGTGCTCTTTGTGGTGGCAAAAACTGGAAAATGAGGGGATGCCCTTCAATTGGGGAATGGCTGAACAAAATGTAGTATCTGTTGGTGATGGAATACTATTGTGCTCAAAGGAATAATAAAGTAGAGGAATTCCATGTGGACTGGAACCTCCATATACAGAGTGAGAGGAGCAGAACCAGAAAAACATTGTACAGAGACTGATACACTGTGGCAATATCGAATTTAATTTCTGCACTAGTGGCAATGCAGTGATGCTGAACAATTCAGAGGGATTTATGAGAGAGAACACTATCCACATTCAGAGGAAAAAACTGTGGGAGCAGAAAACTGAAGAAAAACAACTGCTTGAAAGCATGGGTCAAGAGGATATGATCGGGGATGTAGACTCTAAATGAATATCCTAGTGCATACATCAACAACATGGAAATAGGTTCTGATCAAGGACACATGTAATACCCAGTGGAATTGAGTGTCAGTTATGGGAAGGGGTGATGGAGGGGATGGAAGGAATACGATTCTTGTAACCAAGGAATAATGTTCTAAATTGACTAATTAAATAAAATTAAAAAAAAAATGCTCTCCAAAATTGTTGGGTAAGAAAAACAATTCCACCTAAAATGTATTAGTGTCCCAATTTTCCTGCATTCCCACCAATATTTATCATTTTCCTTTTTTCATATTAAGTAATCTAATAGGTATTGCATTATATTTTAGAATTCTTTTAATTTGCCTTTCTTTCATCAAGAGTGAATTAAAACATTTTTCATATGACTATAGATAGCTTTGATTTCTTCATCCAAAAACTCCATGTTCATATCCTTTGACTATAAATTGGAGAATGGAATTTATTATTTTATAAATTTGACTTTGTTCTTGCCACATCTGATAACTTAGTCTTTTATCAGGGATACTTGATACAAACATTTTTGTCAGCTTTCTGTTTTCCTTCTAATATTTTTTAATTTGTTTTCTTTATGCAGAGAAATAAAACTTTAATATAAACAAAATGATCAATTTTACCTTTTATAGGCCTCTATATATCTTTTTTGGTCCTAAATTCATTCATTATCGATAGATCCACAGGAACCTGCTCCACTAATCTGCTTATGGTTTCACCATTTATATTTAGATTTTTACCCATTTTAACCTTATCTTAGTATATACTATGAGATGTTGGTCTATTCCCAGGTTAAGACCATACCATTTTCCAATTTTTCTAATATTTTTATCAAATAGTGAATTATTTTTCCAAAAGGCCAGATATCTTGGTTGATCAAATACTAAATTATTATGGTATTTTACAATTAGATTCTATGTACTTTATTTGTTCCACTGATCTACCACTCTATTTCTTAGCCAACCAGATGGTTTGATCATTATTGCTTTATAAAACAATTTAAGAACTTATAGACCACAATCCTAGACCACTTTCCTTCACATATTTTTTCATCAATTCCCTTTATGTTCTTGACTATTTGTACTTCCAGATGAATTTGCTTATTTTCTTTATCTTTTTAACATAATGTATATGCAATGTGATTGACAAAACCATATTGTGATATTGGATATTTTAATCTTTCCCCCTCTTCTCATCAAGAATGCCCCTTGTTGTTAGATCCCTTTTGTATGTTTGTCTTTTTTTAATTAGAATGTAAGTTCTACAAGGGCTGAGTGTGCTTTTATTTCATTTTCATTTGTGCCCTTATTATTCAACAAAGTGTCCGGTAAATAGTGAATACCTAATAAATGTTTTTGTCCTTGTTTTATTACTTTCTCAAAATATGGTCCCAATTTTTAAAAGTGTCTAGTCAATTCACTTTTCCTCTTTTTTCTAGCCCATTCATATTTTTCAAAGATTTATTTTTCCTCTGTCAGTGAAAAAGTATCACATAAGATATGTTTTGGTATGTTCTCATTGTTAGTATGCTCATCAAATTAATTATAATTCTATGATTTGCAATTTGATAAATGTCTGATTTAGTATATTAATACTTTTTTGAAAATTGCGTTTATATCTTTTGATAATATTCACTTTATTGAGTTATATTTACATTAGTATTAGAGTTACTAGAATATACTTATGTATTTTAATTGCCTTGCACAGGATCAATTTGAAAATATTGAGGATGCTGAAAATAAGTACACTCTAAAATTTCCATTGAACTGTTACTATAGAGGGATCAACCTTTTTTCCCCCTAACATTCTATTCTTAGCTATAATTTCTTTATCATTCTGCTGAATCATAAAATTCTGAATTTCAAATCTTAATGATGTAAGGATTATTTTATAATCTAGACATGCTGCTAAGATCTCCTTTCAAATATTTAGAATATGAAATTTGCTACATACGTATTTAATAAGATTACTTCTTGACTTGTTGACTAAATTTTGTTAAAGCCTATTTTAAACATGTTTTTAATAAATGATATATTATTGAATTTCTCCATGATATAATTATTTATTTGGATAAATATGTTTATTCCATTTCAATTCAAAATGAATTATTTATTTTGGGTTTCTACCAAATTCTATTGATATAATTATGAATAATAGTAGTAAATTTAAAACTAGCACTAGATCACAGTGATTTATTTTCCATATCTGAGTATAATTTCAGGTGTATTCCACAAATGACAAAAATTCCAAAGACAATAACTTTTTTGACTTTTTACTCAGGCAAGATTGTAATTCTGGATCACATTCAACTCAGTTCTTCCTTATCTCTTTGTTTGAAATGTGTGGAGCTCCATTCCTAGTCATTTTAATTCACAGATGATGCATGGTAGAGCAAAGAGACCTCTCTTCCAAAATCATAGGACTCTAGTGTAATTCAAGCTCTTCTACTCACTACCACAGGAGTTCAGATCATCTGATCTGTAGTCCCTCTCCTACAAAATGCTGTGATTGAAACAGTCTCCAAGTTACTTTTTGTCTGTAGCTGTGTTCCAATTAACCTACACACACACACACACACACACACACACACACACACACACACACACACACACACACACACACACACAGAGTCTTCTTTTATTCTCTAAGATAATCACTGTTCCTTCTGCAGAGGCTGTACCTATAAATATTCTCTTTCTCTTCTTTTTATGAGCCTCACAGGAGGTTAGACTTTCCCAAGTTCCATACAAATGTGACTATGTTTCCTATATCTTATCCATTCCATTTTTTTTTACTGATTCCTTCTGTATTGTCCTTCTATTAAATATATTGCCTTACCCTTTATGGGCAATGACCATAAATGTGATATTTTCTCTCAGTGACTCTTAAATAAAATGAGAATTCAAGATGGCACTAAACATTGCTGTATCTATTTTATTTTTTCATGCTACAGAGACTTTATCTTTCATAAGTTTTTTTTTGAGAAATTGATTTCTACTTCAAATTTACAGACTTCTATTTATTAAAGATCCAAAGAGAAGTCATTTTAAATTGATTAGGGCCTTTTTTTTCCTAAAAAAATGCTGGCTCCTTTTTGGGTAGGCTAGCACATGCAGATTTGAACACAAACAGTCCCATGGAGAACATATTCTGTTGTATAATAATGAACCACACTGCATAATTATTAACATAGCAGGAACACATTTCTAGCACACCATTTTAGCTGTTGTTTCCTAACAGCTGAAATTGGGGTGGGGGGTTAGATTTGTGGAATATGTTAATACCATGTTGCTTGATTGATTAATTATTGAACATTTCTAAATAGTTCAAAATGACTTATTATATAACTTTGTTATGAATATCTCAAACAAAATTACTAACTGAAAATTAATTGTGTATGTATTCATTCATCCATTCTTCATAAGAATTTAGAACATTTTTTTTTTAAAATAGTCATTTATATGGACACCTCAGCTACGATAGTGGAGAATGAGTACAGATTTGGGGTCAGAGGACCTAGTTTTGAATCCTGACTCTGCCATATAATAACTTGGGAGATGTTGAGCAAATCACATATCTCTGATTTGCTTCCTTTATAAAATGAGAAGGTTAAAGCAGATGACTTCTGGAGGTCCTTTCAACTCTACATCTATAAAACTTCCTCATGGCATTGATTAATTTGAACCTCTCCAACCTATTTTCATTGAATGTAACACTTTTTCATGTTTTACCATGATTGATCCAGAGAGGCCATGCTCAGAATTTTAGAAGGCTTTCTTTTGTTCTTTTTTTTTTTGTATCGCAAGCATTCTATTTTAGCTACCCATCACTCATCTAGCATTGCTGTTACAAGAAGTGCACACCTCCTTAATGTTGCCTATCATTCCACTCCATTTCTTTTATAAAAGGCACTACTGGCTACAAATATAGCTTTTACCTAGGATTCTGAGTTGTTTTATAAACTTGGATCTTCTCAGATAATTGCTTTCTATGTTTCAAAGCTACCTACCTAGTCTAGAGTTTATCTTCAAAGAAATGGATGTATCCATCATTAAGCAAAGTAGAAAAAGGGGAAAATTGGTAGTGGATAGGGGAATTCTCCCCTCTTTCTTCCCATATAGACTTTGTGAAATTTCATTCACCTTTTTACTTTTAATACTTTGCCATAGTTTGGGAAATTTGATAAATGTTTGAATATGAACTTTGTTAATGATGAATAATTTCTATAATAAAAAGATTTTATATTCATGCCCAACTTTTGCTATCTGAAAATGTGCCTTTACCACATAATTATAAAAGACCAATGTAAGAGAGATAGTAAGCAGTAATCCAGTATTTATATTACTGACCAGAATTTACTAGCTGACAAAATGGATATTTTTATAAACAAACTAACATCAGATATTTTTCTTATTTTCCTAAACTAATAAAGTGAGTTTAGTTCTACAAAAAATTCATTAGTATTATTACAAATTTTATTTTTCCAAAATTTCAGAGCTTTTTTAATGGGAAAAATATTTGAACATTTACTTTTGTTTTTCATTCATCGCTTTAAAAAATTCTAGCAATGACATTTGTAATAAAGTTCACTATTCCTATATATAAATTTTGTTTTAAAATAGAAATCATATGATTAGCAAAACTGTCAAAACACAATGTAATAAAATATAGCAATACATCCATATGTATGTATATGAATATTTATGTGTGTTTGTATATTAAGGTTTATGTAGTACTTTTCTTCCTCAATCATGTTTTGGGAAAATTCTTTAGTGTTTTCTCCTAAACATAAAAGATGAATACAATGAATATCTGATTTAGTATGCATTTCTAACCAAGCAGTCCATCCTAAGATATGCCATAAAACCCTCATGACCTTCAGCAGAGGCACAGGTTTATAGGGTAGAAATGTAGAGCATCAGTGTAAGGATTCTATGGAAGTAAGTAAGCATCAGTGTAAGGATTCTGGCCAAAAAGGCAATAGAGATCATTTAGTCTAACTGATTCACTTTATATATGAAGAAAGAGAGGCTCAGATTTACTGAAACGGGGAAACTGAAATGTTATCTCATTACTCCTAACTCCAAAGAAATGCATTTTTAAAATTTATCTGTTCCCATCCTGTTCCCACTATCACCTGTTTCTGCCCCATTTTATAAATTCATTGGGGCAGATCAAACTTCCATTGTTTATCATTCTGCTTAAAAATGAATTCGTTTTCAACAATGTTTTAGTATAATTTTAGTTTCAAGTCCTATGTTTAAAATGACTGAGATTAAAAACAACTTCTTTTAAATACCTGTCGTTATTACAATGTCTTTGATCTGTCTCCATGAAAATGTTTTGGAACTGTTGCAAATTGATGATTAAGGGCGAAATGTTTCAATCTATTCCCTATTGATATCAATAAATAACATTTTGAATGAAGTTGTGCTTCTCCCACTCCTTCCTTGCTATTAGCTAGTAGCATTTTTGAGAATGTCAGTTTTCCTTACTTTGCAACTTTTTACATCTCTGACATCAAGGTATTTAACCTCAGAAATTTTAGCAATTCTCTCTAAATGGTAATCAGAATAGAGATTCAAACATAACCCCATTTTTGACTAAGAAGATAAATGAAAATAAAACCTGTACAAAATTATGTCATTCATATGACAGCCTCAGCACCATAATGAAAATAGAACAGTGTGCCAAATTAATTTGTTCAAGAGTATAGAGAAAGGTGACATAAGAACATATAGTAAAGGTGACAATTCATAAGACTCCTAAGCCTATGTTTACATGGCATTCCTCAAACTTGAGGAAAGATTAGAAACCCTTTTAAATATTTGCTGCCTCCATTTTAGTATCCAAAAATGAAGGTTTATACCAGTGTGATTAAGGATTTTTAGCATTTCTGCTTTGAGACCTTTATAATAAGATGAGAGAACTTACCAATAATGTCCAAATTCACACTAAATGTTGGAAACTAAGATTTCAAATCCAGAAAGATTAAGGGTTAAGAAACAAGATTGGCTTGAGTAACTAAATGTAGTATACTTTCCTATTTTATGACTTGGCTCTCCAGAATTTTTAAATGATATTTTATGGTAATTAAAGTAAAAAAATTCAAAACTTCAGAGATATGTGTCACAGCACGAATATACACTCAATATAATGAATATGGGAAAATGTCAGGAGATATTTAAATCAAGTAAGAAGCTATAATTCATTCCACTAAATATTAAAACCTGGATGTTTAAAATATGTAATGGTAAGTCCTCCTAATTATGTTATTTGTAAAAATTTTCAGTTGAATGTTCAGAATTAAAACTTACTACCTACATATTGCCCAAATCATATTGTGCATTTGTCTACGTGGTAGAGATTGCAAAAAGAACAAGAATGAAAGCTTATTTGCTCTATCAGTCACCTAAATATGGTAGGTTCTTTGCAAATAATGAATGTTATTCCTCTCTCAATAAAAGAGAAGTGTGTTGCTTTAAACGTCCTCATCTACTGATATAAAGGATAGGAAGGGACATCCATTTTGATTTCTGTTGGTAATACCAATATCTCTTATGTCATTCAATTTTGAACACATCATTTTTACCAGTCACTACATGTAACTGCTCCCCAATCACACCTGCTGCGTTCTACTCATTCTGGAAAGAGTATTAGAAGCAAAATTTTAATGTTTCCAGAAAGAACATAAGTAATTAAACTTTTGGTACTTTATGTTTCCTTGAGAGAACAACTGTCAAGCAACTACAGTTAATCAGCCTTGTTTTTTGACGGAAATTTTTTCAAAAATAAACAAAATGAGATTGCTGTTTTAAGAAAATCAACTGTCTATATTTGGCCATTGATAACTTCTCAGCTTTCAGCAAAATTAAGATTTGGGGATGACCTTGAAAAGTTCCCAATACTTAATGACTTTTCAAAGGAGGTTTCTATTTCTGTTAATAAATGTGATTATTTTTTATTCTTTATAATATATCAACATTTGGAAGATATTCATGACTCAAAGAACCAATATTTTACAAATGTTCAATCATGATATTACAAAATTATATATGGGTAAAGATGAATTAAAAGTGCAAGAGATATCAGTGATTTAAATGTAATAGAGTACAAAACATTCTTAAATGTAATCTCAAAGTCTACATTGAAATTATCCTTTAAGACAACAATCTTTGTTCAGATTTTATTTAATATCAAACAAGAATATCAAATCTGAAAATTGTATTAAAATATTCCTCTTCTGTTCAAGTACATATTTGTATGAGGGCAGATTTTTTTCATATACTTCAACCAGAACAACATGTTGCTACAGATCAAATGCAGAAGTAGATATGAGAATCCAGATGTCTTTTATTAGGCTAGACATTAAAGAGATTTTCAAAAAATGAACAGCAATGGCCATCTTCTCACTTCTTTTTGTTGTTTTTAAAAATATAGTAACTTTCCGCAACAATATGAATTTATAGTTATTCACAATGTGCTTAATATTATTTAAAAGAAAATAAATAAAGCATACTTTAATACGTTAGAAGTTTAATTTCTATTAGAGTAAATGGTGATGTATTTAAGTGATATTAGCAAAAGCTTTTGGGGAGTTTTAATATTAAAAGTGTAAAGGGGTCCTAAGACCAAAGAGGCTAGATAATCATTATTTACAATCATGCCTCTTTTAATGTAAATAGATATGTATTCTAATTTGCTTAGCTAATTTCCATGTCATGTTGATTCAGAGTGAGCTTTTTGTCTATTAAGATGCCCTTTTCTTTTCCCTAGGAAAAAAATAGTATCTCATTATCACTCTTCCATCCTGAATCATTTGACTCCATCTGGTACTTTCTACTTGACCATATATAATTTCATTGCCTTTGATAAAGTACTATTATTCTAGCCTCCAGTACTTTCTTGGACCTTGACTATGTCATCCAATGTGTCATTTGTGCCTTAAAGTTTCATGTTATTGGCAAATTTTATAAAAGTATCATTTACATCTTCATACAAAGCACTGATAGAAGTGTTGAACAGTACAGGACCAACAATAGTTTCTTAGAACATTGCATTAGAGATTTCCATTTAAGTCAATGTGTTTAAAACTGGGAGGTATGGGAAATGCTAGCTATCTAATGAATAGAGCAATAACCAGAATTATTGAATTTTTAAAAGTAAAACACCTACATAAATTCACCTTTTTCTCTTTCAAATAAAAAAGAATTCAAACCAAAGTCAACCAGAAATTTAATCTAACTGATGAGAAGTTGAAAGGCAATATGCCTTTTAAAATCTGATTTGGCTCCAAGGGGAAAGAGCCAGATACCTTGAATAAAGGGAAAGGACAAGTGCTTATGGATTAGGATTCATTTGATACTCCGGGGCTCCAATGTTGTTGTTGTTTCTGTTGATGATGATGATGATGATGATGATGATGATGATGATGATGATGATGACATTGTTGTTCTTCTTGCTCTTTGTTGCTTAGTGATGGAGCCAAACCCTGAAAATATGGAAATATACCAGTAGTTCCAAAAGATTAAAGATTTAGGACTGTGTCTAAGCCTCATGTCTCCCTTTGTCCCAGAGGTATATGATACCCCAGGATCTCTGTAGGTATGCTAACAGGTGGACTGACTTTGGGAGGTGAACTACCTCAGGCCTTTATTCTACTCCTCATAGTATATTTAATCATATACAGTAGTATTTCCTCTATCACCTTTGGGAGTTCTGAGATAGAGAGTATTGGATTTGGAGAAAGACAACTTGGGTTTAAATCCTGGATCAGACAATTAATGAACTATTTCATTTTGGTAAGTTACGTTGGGTTTAAGTTTCCTAAATTAAAGGATTGGACTAGGTGGCCTGGAAGACTATATTATTATCATCCCCAAATATCATGAACCTCCTTATATATTAAAAATGATGATAATACTTTCCATAAATAGGGAAAAATCATAGAAACAAAAAGCTACTATGAATACAATTAAGAAATTTTATAAATAATTATTAAAAGCATAATTATTGATAAAAGAAATGCTCCGTGATCATGAAGATTTGTGCTTTCCCTATAAAGGCCCACCTGAGTCTATAGATTCCTTCAGAGTTTAGAAATTAGGAAACTGGTCTAAACGACTAATTTCTGCATTTCAATCATAAAAGATTTGGATGAGGATGGTTATTTTGTCTAGAAATGGGAAATCCAAGTGGAAGAATTTTCATTCATGACTGTTAAATTTTTTCACTTGGAGACACAAGTTCTTAGCCTGATAATTTGCTATGTGACAGTGGAGAAGTATTTAACCTTTTAATGATAAGGCCATCTTTCCAAAACTATAATTTACCCTTAGTGATTGACTTGCATTGCTGGAGGGATTGTCTAAACAAAGAGTTTCCTAACATGAATGATATGTAAGTTATTCTCTCCTGCCATTAAACAATAGCAACAAAAATAACAATAGCAGTAAGGTCATCATTAGGAACATTAGCACCAATATCATTATATATAAATACTATATATTATTAATCTCAGTATGTACAAGTGGAAAAGACTAGTTTTTAATTTTTTTATTCTCTAATATTTTAAAGAATGAATTAATGTAGATTATTTTTTAAAAAGTAACTAAAATTTCTAAAAATATCAGACCATGTACAAAATAATAGGTAAAAGAAGATTGTTTTAAAAAAATATTCCCAGAAAAAATAAATAGAAGTAAGAGATACTTTTACATATGCAAATATATTTTTGTCAAATGATACCTTTCCTAATGTGGAGAAGGTGAGAGGGAATTAAATTGGTATTTAATTGTAACAAACAAATTTAAATTTAAAAATTATATTTCCCTCCCTGGTTATTACTATAACTGTCATTTGAATAGTCAGTGTAAAATTGTTAATTTTGATACATATTAAAAGGATTTAAAATCTTCTCTTTAAAAAGGAATGAATATAAAAATTGAATTGCCCTGAGGATAAGCAATCTGAATGATTTCCATGACTGCCTTAAGTTTAGAATAAATATCCTAAAATTGTTAGCTACTTCTGAAAAGTCTCAAGGAAAGTAATACACGAATGTACAAGAAAGACCACTGGCAGCAATGACAAACTATTTCATAGTATTTTTTAAACCCTTACCTTCTGTCATATAATCAATACTGTGTATTGATTCTAAGGCAGAAAAGTGGGAAGGGTTGGGCAATAGGGGTTAAGTGACTTGTCCGCGGTCACACAGTTGGGAACTGTCTGAGGACAGATTTGAACCCAGGACCTCCCATTTCTCAATCCATTGAGCCACCTAGCTGCCCCTTATAGTATTTTAGATGAAGAATAGTTCTAATTTATATGCAATTGAAAGGAAAATTTGTTTCATGCAATTTAATAATTAAAGAAACACAAATTAAGTTTTGTGTTTATATTGTACCTAGACTTTTACCTGAGTCTTCAAATATGTGAACATGAGTATTATCTCTATAGTGCTTCTAATATACCTACCAAACTGATACACAAGATTGCTTTCTCGAGCTAATTTTATCACAGAATTGTTTATTACTTGAGATTTTTCCATTGTTAATGTAATAACAACATTTTCTCTCTAATCACAGTTTAAATTCAATAGCTAGTTAATTGTGGTGTTTGTTCACGTAGGAGACTTGCCAACAGAGTATTCTAATATCCTTAGAGAAATTCAAGAGAATATTTGGGATCAAGTTTAGTTAGTCTCAAGAAGATATGTTCTTCCAGTTTACTATTTAAAAAGTGAAGGGAGAAGGGATCTTCTATGCCTGGAGAAGAACTTAGTGAACCACCTATGAGGTGAATCTGGTAGACTCATAACTGGTTGCACATTCAAGAAGCTCTTTCAGTTTTATAAGCAGTGACTGGAGAGGAGATGGATTTAAAGGAACAAGAGGGCTATAATTTATAGGAATGTAGCTCCAGGATTTACCTGTATCCCAGACCCACTAGCATACCCATACTTAATAATATTGCTTTTACATTTCTCCGAGTAAATCATTTCCATTCCCACCTTAACTCATATGCAGACTAGTGTTTTTCTTTTTGAAGGGGATTGAGGTGGGGAAGAGTGGATGTGACTTTTTTGCCCATACTTAAATATTCAAGCCACTGTATATATCCATATTATCTTAATTAATTTATCTCTATCACTATATTTGTATCTAGACCTATATCTAGATATATACCCGCATCTATATCTATGCCTATATCTTTCTGGATAATCTATTCAGGTTCATTAACAAATACTCAACCACCAGGCTAAGATAATAATATATGTTAGAAAAGTAGTAAGAAGGGCTGATTTTATTTATTTTGCCTCTTGGGGCCCTGCTAGGGAAACAGTGACCTGGTAAAACTTTTTGTTTTTCTGACACAATTTTGTACCTATTTATGAGCCTATATACCATCTCATTCTTAAATTTCCTGTTGTAAAATTTTCCTTCAAAGATCATGTTTGCACAAGGGATATATAATTTCCCCCTCAACTTTCTTTATTCAGCTTTCTCTCCATTGTTCTTCTCCTGCCCTTTCCTTGCCTGACTTTTTTTTCTTGCTCTATCTTGCCCCCCCCTTTTTCCCTTCCCTTCCTTCCCTTTCTTTCCTCTCCTTTTCCTCAAATCCTTTTTTCCTCTACGTAATTCTTATAAAGCATTCCAAAAAATGTTGGGCCAGAACAAACTCAGTAGAAATATATATTTTTCATTGCTATGGAAATTACCTGGTTTCACTGCTTGCAGATTCATAAAATCTTGAGCTGGAAAGAACACATGAGACTGAAGTCCCAGCACAGTGTGCGTTCCAGGACACTACTCTCACGGACACATGGAGTTCTTTCCTTTCAAATTTCCTGAGCTCTGACTGAAACTGGAAAGATTATCTTCCACAAAGCACTCCACCAACACAACCCGCTGGGACAAACTGATTCCAATCCCCCCGCAGACCCCCCCAGCCCCTTCATTCAAGCTTATAAGCATCTCAGCTAATCTGCGCCCCACCTAAACACGAAACTGATAGAATAGAGTCATGGCCAGGCACTGTTATTACTATCCCTTTAAGAGGCACTGACAGCATCATCTCTTCTAGGATTAGTTATTGCATTTTTCACAGACGTCTTATTAAAATGTGATAATCCCAGCCAGGTAGCAGCAGCTCACTTTTTTCTTTTTCTCTTCCTTTTTACTTTCTTTTTTACTTTCTTTTTTTTTTAACTGAGAAAATAGTTTCCTTTGCCTTAGGAACTCTTGAAGAATTGGCTCTCAATTGTACATTAGCTTCCACACTTGGCTTTAATGGAGCTTTTGGCTTTTTGTTAAATATTCTCTTTACTAATACCAAATAAGCATTCTGAAAGCCTAGTCTGTGTGAGATTATTAAATTGTTAAATTCCAGAAGTTGGCTTTCCTTACAAACTATGGATTTGATGCCAAATTTCAAGAGTTTCCTTTAAAAAAAAGTACTACTGGTTAAAGAATTGTAGTCAGTGTGGGCCAGTACAGTAATTAAATACCGGAACAGGAAACACCAAGAGATTATTGAATCCCCTACACTGTAGCTTAAAAAAAAGAGAAAAAAATCACTGATACTCATCAACCTGAGAGTTTGATAGGAAACAAGATGAGCTAAATCCCATCACTTAGGAGGTCTCCCTTCCAAAACTCCATTTTTGTGATTTTTAAAAATCTAGTATGATCACAGTGTCTTCATTGTAAAGTATAAATAGACTGACTGACTAGATAATCTTCAATACCTTCAGATCAATGGAATTTTTTTCCAGTGAAATTTCTCATAGAGAAATCAATGCAAAAACCACAATAACTTAAGAATCAACATTCAAAATAAGAAATAATAAAATGAATCCATAACAAAACTTCTAAATATTGTGCAAGGGAAATAAACCTTCAAATGAATTGATATTAGGATGCTGGGACCATTGACTTCACTGGTAGTGTGTTTCAATATCGCAGGGGTTTCTGGGACATGCATAGTGCTATACCATATGTGATCCTGTTTTGCTTACACTACATAATCATTACTGTATCTGCTTTTGTATCAAATTTTTTGTACATGCTCTTGATAATATCGCTAAAATCTATTTGTGTGTACATATGTGCATGCACCTGTTAATATTAAAGCAAGACCCGTTGTGAGCTAAACATAATTTTTCCTCCTGTTATGTACACATTTTACGTGATTTTGAGTCTTTGGGGTTTACTTTTCAAAGCTGCTCCTGAGAAACTGAACTTTTTTGTGTGTTTTATCTAATTATCTAATAAATTAATACAACAAGGGAGCTCATTAAATGCAAAGCAAGGAAGAAGGAAAAGGTGTTGCTAGAACTTAATTAGCAAGATACAAAGATACCAATTAACACCTATATCTCAAGAAAAAGGGGAAAAAACTTTTTCATGTGGTAGCATCAAAAATAAAAGCACAGCTGGTTATCCGTATTTAAGTGGGATGCAGCTGACTTTTATTCTTTTGTCGATATTAAGTCCACAGCAAGAATAAGAGGGAGGGAGGGTGGATGGAAAGATGCTGGGTAGAGGAGGGAGAAACTTCTTCAGACGAACCACTGAAGGGCTGGCTTTGTTAATTGCAACACAGTTTGTTCAGTTATTCAGACTATATATAACAGTTTAGTTAAGGGAAAATATGCTACACAAATGAATAAATATATAGATATAGATAGATAGATAGATAGATATAGATAATTTCCTTTCATCAAAATTTGAATTTGAACTAACAATCATTTTAATATACCATCAATAATTATCCCTCTGCCAAGTTCCCAAAAATTGTCTTAAAGATAAATTAGTCAATGCAATGCAATGAAAAGCTTCTAAAATTATACATGTTGCTATTTTTCTGTTTTGGGGGCTACATAAAAAAGAATAGTTCATTTTTTTAATTTTAAGAAGCTCCCTGAATGAGTCAAAACCAGTATGTCAATAATAAATATAACTTTTATATTTTATGAATGTTTTATGTTTTTTTATTTTATGAATGAAGTTGCTGGTTGGGAGAGAATATAGAAGAACATTCATTTATTCAAGGAAGAAAGCACTAAACCTATTGGAAGCATATATCTGTAACTCTGGAAAATGATATTGGATATAAGTTCAATGAGATGATTTGGAATTTAGAACCACAGTAGTTTTACATAATAGATTGCCATCTCTGCTCAATATTTTAATCTTACATGATAGTCATTTTTGCCAGTTATTTTAATCTAATGATTAACATTCATACCTCTTGCTTTTGGAGATATAAATAGTATTATCTTTAGCTTTAAAAGAAGATATATTTTGCTAATTAAATAGGTTGAATTTAAACAATACACTCAAGTTCAAATGAGCTTTCCTGCAAACTTAAGCACTTAGAAATTGATAAGATATTTCAGTTCAAGGAAAGTAGCAATTTTATACTTTTAAATCTATCCTTCTCCTGGCTATGTCAAACATATAATTGGATCCAACTATACATTGTCCACTCACATCCTCTATTACCACAAAATTGAAATTCTTTCATGAAATTTCTCAATTATATAGTTCCCTTCTCTAATATCTTCATACTCTCTTCTCCTGGTTCCTACTACTCTTTCTTCTGTTACACATCTCTTGGTAGAGAGGGCACACTGATTGAGGAGATGAAGATAACTCTTCTTTTGACCTTTTTGTTTTAATCTAGCACCCTTTATTCTTTTTCTCTTTCACTGCCAAATATACTGTACTAGTTTTGTAAAAATCCACTGCTTTTATTTCTGTAATATCTATTTACTCTTTAAATTAAAGAGGTAAATTTTATGACATTAAAAATTATTATCTTCCTTTTCATTCATTCTTACACAAGAAACTTTATAGCAATCAAGTAGCTTTAGTTATCTGTACAAAGTATTGTTTTTAGCATGGTAATTCTAACTGAAAATCAAGAGCAGAGATATAGAGCTAAAAGGGAAATTATATCATCTAATTTAATTCCTCTCATTTTACATGTCAGGAATTTGGAACCCAGATAGGTTCTGACTGCTCTAGGCCACTGATGGTGAACCTATGGCACATGTGCCAAAGATTGCACACAGAGTGCTTTCTGTGGGTATGTAGCCACCCTCCCCTTTCCCCTGAGTTTGTTACTAGAAAGGCAGAGGGCCTTGAGCAGATATGCTCTCTTTCCCCTCTCCATCATGCCCGGAAAACATTTTTTCACACACACCCCTAGCAGGCCAACGGGAATGCACAGGGGGTAAGGTGGGTGGGGTGGCTCACAGACAGCAGAGCTGAAGGGGAGCAGAGCTCTTGGACCATTCCCCTACCCCTTGTGACTCTAACTGAAGGCATTCTTTATTTCAGCCCCTCTCTGCCTAGCAGTGCAATGGGAAACACTTTCTCTTTTCCCTGTGTGGAGTAATGGGGAGCATACCTGGCATTTGGTGGAGGGACAAGCATGGCATGTGTTCTCTTAGTAGGGTACAGAATTCCATCTGGGGTGTGTGGTGGGGGTAGGGTTTAGCACTTTATCTTTAAAAGGTTTACCATCACTGCTCTAGGCCATATAATTAGTCAGTGACAAATATAATATTTGAACAGGTACTTTTTCCCCCTTAAAGCTCAGATACTTACCATATCTCACTTTGAGTTGCATTGCCAATATCCATCTTCACATTTTCAAAAAGGCATTGGTTCATATACATATATATTTATATCTATACATAGATATGTCTAGATATCAATATATACTATAAAATTTTAGTTATTTTTAATTTTACTGCTTTTTTTTAAAGGGAAATCTTTTCTTTAGGTTGTCTTTCTTTACTTTCCTTTTTTTTTCTTTTGCAATCCTTCTCTCTACCCCTTACATTGTCACAGAGTTAGAACTACTTCACTCTATATCACTAAAGAAGTGATAATAGAATACTGAAACTGGACTCTGCAATATTCTATCTCTTTGTCCTGATTTCCACATGACAGAAATACAGCTAAATGACTACTAAATCATAGCACAAGGTCAAACCTATTCTTTTACCAACTTGGGTGCAGCAGGATATAGCTAAACTGAAAATGCGTTTAATCAAGAAATCAAAAATGAGGTTCTTACTTTTGTTGTGTATTTGCTTTATAAACATAAAAAGACAGATGATAGAAGCCTTGGTTGTTACAAGTTTTATCAATTCTTGTAAATAGTCTCGATTGAACCAGTAAGGATTTTAGAAGCTTAAGCTTTACTTATCCCTACCTGGTCTCAGAGAGTCTAGTTTTCATAGAAGTTTTTGCTTCCTGCTTCCATACTGGCCTCCATTAGCCTAATTTCTTTCAAGAAAACTCATCTCTAGCTAAGTCCTACCACTGTAAGACCCAAAGGATGAGGGGAAAGATTTAAGTTATTTTCAGCACAACAGTAAGGTGGAGTTATTTAATCACATGGATTTGTAAGTGCTATGAGTGATTTCTTCATTAAAAGACTGGAATAGAGAATGATTCAAATATCACTGCATCTAAAGTATGAGACCCTTCTTTACATTAAAATGATTTCATTGCTTCTCTTCACCACCAAATGGGTATGTGTACAAGCATATGTGTCTATGTATCTGCGTGAAGATTACTTGGTGAATGCATCTAGAACATCAGGTGAATTCCCTGTAATAAACATAAAAAGAAACATGAACAAGCAACAGAGTTGGATAGTCAGGTCAGACCATCAATCAATCAATAAATACTTATTGAGCACCTCATTTTTTTTCCTGGTTTGGCACTGATAGACCCTCCAGGTTTCAAATGCATACAATGGTATAGTCAACAAGATGGATTTGGACATTCAATCTAATACCTTTTCCCCATACTTTCTTTTTTAACCACCCAAACATTTAGCTACTTTTGGCAACAGGAGTATCAACCTCATAATCTATGTCTACAGCCACAGAGCAGGTCCTGCCAAGGTAAGTGAACTTATTCACAGAATTTGAAATTTTGCATTTACTATTAACAAAGGTTCACATATGAATGGTGCAGTGTAGGCTGATGGAGAACCTCCATTTTTCTTGGTGTTGATAATTAGGCCAAAACAAATGCAGATGCCAGAGAATTAATCCAGGTTCCATTGAGGTTGCATTGAGGCTCCAGAGGTTGCATTGAGTGCACAATCACTTTTGAATAAACATGTGAACACCAACTTCCCTTCCACTTTGATCTTGGCTTGTAGCCTCATCAATTTAAATAGTTTACCATCAGGGCAGAAGTCTATCTTGATGTTGATTTCATCCTCACTGAAGACATCTGAAAACATCATGCTATAGAATATGGGAATAAGCACACAATCCTGCTTCGCTGTGTTGGTGACTGGAAAAGCATGAAGACATTGTCCTTCATCTGAAACCAGAGGGAGCATGCTCATGATGATACTGATGTGCAATGCTGACGACCTGACAACCCTATTTTACCATGATCTTTTTTAGGTACTCATGACTAACATTATGGACATGAGAGGTCCATAAATGTTGTATACAAGCCTCTGTTCTTCTCTTGGAATTTCTTCTAGAAATAATAAGTGGCAATTAAAAAAACCTTTAAAATTAAATTTTATTTTTTTCCTGTTACATGTAGAAATAAGTTTTCACAATTGCTTTCTGACACTTTGCAATTCAAATGTTATCCCTTTTCCCATCCCACTAGCTCTCCTAGGAGTTGACCAGTTCTGATATAGATGATACCAGAGCTTTGTGCAATACATATTCCCATATCCTTTATGTTGTGACTAAAGATAGATACTATATATAATAAAAAGCCCATGAAAGAAATAAAATGAAGGATAGGATTTTTAAATCTGCAGTCAGCTTCCAACAGTTCCTTCTTTGCCTATGCATAGGGTTTAAATTTTTTGTTTGTTTGGTTTTGCTATATTTTATTTTAAATCAGGAGTCTTTTGTGGTTATCTTGGAACCTTGTATCTTCACAGTTGATCATCATACAATATTGCTGTTACTGTACACACTTTTCTCCTGGTGCTACTCATTTCATTTTGCATCACTTCATAAAATTCAGGTTTTTTTTTCCTGAAATTATGCTGTTTAATTTTGGGGAGCATAATAGCTTTCCATTACAACCATATACCACAACTTTTTCAGCCATTCCTCAATTGTTGGACATTGGCTCAGTTTACAATTTTTGCTACAAAAAGCTTCTAAGTATTTTTATAATTTTTCTAGTATTTTTTGTTCCTTTGGGATAGTGATTTAGTAATGACATTGCTATGTCAAAAGATATGCATAATTTTATGGCCCATTGGTTATGGTTCCATATTACTCTCCAGAATGGTTGTGTCAGTTCAGAGTTCGGTCAATAGTTTATTAATATTCCAATTTTTCCAACATCCCCTCCAACATTTATCATTTTCCTTTTTTAGTTATCTTAGTCATTCTGGTAGGTTTGAGGTGGTATCTCAGAGTTGTGTTAATTTGCATTTCTCTAGTCAATACCAATTTGGAGCATTTCCACATATAACTATAGTTTTAATTTCTTCATATGAGACCTCCTTGCTCATATACTTTTTCTAATTATCAACTGGAGAATGCCTTGTGTTCTCATAAAATTGACTCCATCCTTTATATTTTTAAATAAATATGACCTTCTTAAGGGACATGTGATGATTTTCACCCAGTTTGTTGTTTTGCTTCTAAATCTGATGGTATAGGTTTTATGAATATAGAAACACTTGTAAATTTATTGTAATCAAAAGTATCCATTTATTTTTCATAATGTCTCTATATCTTTTTTGTTATTAATTTATTCCTCATCTAAAAGTCTGGCAGGCAAACTTTTCGATGTTTCTCTAACTTTACTTCCCTTAATTTCTAGATCAAGTATCCATTTTCTTTTTAGCTTAGTGAATAGTGTGAGATATTTGTCCATGCCTAGTTTCTAACATACTTATCCAGTTTTCCCAGAAGTTTTTGTCAAATAGTAAATTCTTCTCCTAATGGCTAATTTCTTTAGAATTATTAAACATGTGGTTACTAGAGTTAATAATTATGCTGTGCTGATTTCCTAACCTATTTTATTGATCAATTACTCTTCCTTAGCCAGTACAAGATTGTTTTGATGATTGCCAGTTTGAAATAGAGTACAGAAATTTTCAAATTTTTTCACCAATTCCTTTTATATTCTTGTCCTTTTGTTTCTCCAGATAGTGTTATTATTTTTTCTAAGTCTAAGATATCATTTAGTAGTTTATTACTATGGCATTGAACAGATAAATTAATTTATGTAGGTTTTTAATTTTTATTTTATTGGTTCAGTCTATTCATGAGCAATTAATATTTTTCCTGTTTAGTTCTGATTTTGTGTGAAAAGTGTTTTGTAATTGTGTGCATGTAGTTGCTGAATTTCTTTTGGCAAGTACATCCCTAGTCATTTTATATTTTCAACAGTTATTTTAAATAGAATTTCCTTCTGTGTCTTTTACTTTTGAATTTTGTTGGCAGTAAATAGAAAAGCTGATGATATAAGTGAGTTCATTTTGTGTCCTGGACTATTTTTTCATTCTCTAGGGTTCTTTGTTTACCATCATGTCATCTTCAATTCCTTCAATTTCTTTTTCTGTTCTTATTGCAATAGCTAATATTTCTAGTATAGGATTAAATAGAAGTAGTGATAATAATCACCCTTGCTTCACTTTTGATTTTGAGGGGAATGATTCTAGTTTATACCAGCATAGACAATGCTTGCTGATATTTTTACAATTTCTTTTGAGGCTTCACACATTTTCATTTTTGTATAGCTGTTCTCCTTTGAGCATATATTTGGTAATTTCTCTTGTTGAGATATTTTTCTGTCAGCCTTTTTCTTTGTTGTTTCCTCATTTCGGGGCTACATTTTCCATACTGAAACTAGCTCAGTTCCTAGGGTGGAGGGAGTACTGTCCTGTGTTTATACTATCATCTTGGGTGCCTTGATCTCAGATTGAACACTCTAAGGAGGGAATTTTGTTTGCCTGTTGCATGGAGGTTTGTAGCTGTTCAGTTCAACTGGTTCTAGTTGGGTTCTCTCCAGTCCCAATGAGGCTGGAATTTGTTGGGTTGAGTTCCTCCCACTGTTATCTGTACTGTATCTCTCTTGACCTCTATTCTCACTGGACTATGCACAGTGGTTGTATTGTGTTGGTTTCTTTTTTTACCCTACTGGAGCTAGTAGAAAAGACTGTGCTTCCCCCCGCCCCCCACTTTTGCTCATTCTGTATTTCATCCACTTTCCTCTTAGGATTATTTAAGCCTCTTTCTGCCAATACTCCAATGAGATGAGCCCTCCTGGTTGGCTCTCTAAGTTGTTCTGGGGTGGAATACAGCTTTACTCCTTCTTCTGTTGGTTCTGCTGCACCATTATTGATTTTGAGGTAATTTTGTTCTATAGTTATTTGCAGGGTGGTTGGTCGGCTTCAATGTTTCTTACTTGACCATCTCAGCTTGATCTCTTCAGAGTTCTCCAATTCAATCAAATAGTCCACAGGCTTTGTAGCTGTCACCATGACCATCCCAATGGCTCCAAATACAGGATCTTTTTCTAGATCTCTAGATCTAGATTGTTAAGCTGCCTAACATGATGCCATATGAAACCATTAAGCTATTTAACAGATGTCTCTTTTCAAAAAGGATTGTAATATACTGGAAATTTCCCTGGATTAGTGAGAAGCTAATTATTGTTAGCTACATCAAATTTTTTAGGAGTAGCTGAGTAGTGCAATGAAGAGATTGTCAGCCCCAGAGTCTGATGGACCTGAGTTCAAATCTATCCTCAGATACTTAATAGCTGTGTGACCCTCTGCAAATCACTTAATACTATTTATCTCTGTTTCCTCATTTGTAAAACAAGCTAGAAAAAGAAATGAAAAACTACTCCAGTGTCTTTGCCAAAGAATGCTCAAAATTAGGCTATAAAAAGTATGGACCAAGTAAACAACAAATGTAATTTGTTAACTTGAAATAAATGGTTATTGAACTAATTTCTTTGTATGCCTCACCTTTTATTCCTCATTTTTTTAGTTTGTTTTTCAGAGGAGAGATCTTTTTAAGCAAGGTTGGGGTCCCAAGTGATATTAACAATAAATGTCAGAGCAAATTAGTTCAGGAATTCTTCTTACATGTCTATTCAGTGCCAGTCACTGAACTCGTCACTGAGGATACAAAGACAAAAATTATAACACTCTGACACACACACACACATATCATGTTTGTAAGTGTATAATGAAAATGTGTAATAATATCAGAGATGAAGAGGGAAAAAACCTAATAGGGACAGGATAGAAAAGAAAACTAAAGATAATCAAACTAATCTCAAAAAGACCTTTTCATAATTGTTTGAAAATTCACTCAAATATATAAAAAATGATGTAATTTTCCATTTGTTTCCTCTATTACAGCTTGGGTAGAGCAATTAGAAGCCATTAAAGCATTCTAAAACTATCATTTTGTAGTATGAACTCATTAAGTATTCTTTCATTCTGGACCATGATTACAGAAAAAAATAATGCTAAAATTAAATTAATACTCTCATTTTATTGAAAGATTCTTACCAATGTTATTAATATAATACTTTCTGACCACTTTCAGCACATATTTTCTTTCTATTTGCTCTGTAAAATCTAGTTCAACATTCCCCACATGCAATCTACCAATTTTATCCTGGGGGAAAAAAATGAGACTTTGATTTATATCTTATTTTTTACATATCTTAACTCTTGTCTTTGAGGGTCACTAAAACTGTGATTTCATTATTGTTGGGCACTCCCAAGGTGAAAATTCCATCTGCTTAAGCTGCTCATAAGTGTTCAAAAACCTATTCTTAGAGAATTGACTCTATCCCTGAGATATTAAGGACTTGTCCATAGTACCATAGGTAGTTCTTTTGAGATGCAGAAAATGAAAGTTTAACTTTATTTCTCTAAGGTTGGCCTTCTGAGAGCCATGTTATCCCTTCTTTCATATAACATAACTCATGTGGCATTAAAATAAAAAAAAACCTTTTCCATCTGGGTTAGTATCAGTTTTAAGAGACAAGTGGTAAAGGCCAGAAATTTGTATTTAAGTGATTTGTCTAAGGTTATACAGCTAGGAAATATCTGAGACCAGATTTAGCCCCTAGTCTTCTGGTTTCCAGGTCGGTTGCTCTATCCCCTGTGCTACCTAGCTGCCCACTTATGCTATTTGTGATGTTTAAAATGGTTGAGGTCTTAAACTGTAGTGATTAAAATAGTGGAAGATATAAATTGTGATAGATATAAGAGAGGGTGAGTAAATTTGACCACAGAAAATATGTTTCACTACAGTGTCTTGGTTTTTAAATCAAATATAAGGTGGTCGCCAGGGAAATATTCCCAATTATTCAAATACCCAAGTCAACTGGGTTTTATAGAGATTTTAAATTAATAATATAATGAAGAATTAGAGAAAGAGATAAAGAGTAGGAAAGGAATAATTATAAAGGGCCTCAAGCCAATATGGCCTAGATCTGAGTCTTAAGAGAGAGAATCAGTCAGTCAGTCTTTTAACACTCACCACAAGGTCTGCCTAAACAAGGATTCTAGTGACACCAGGCTAGCTCCATCTCAGCTGACTTCACCAGAGAGCCTTCCAGCCAGAGACTGTTCCAAAAGGCCTCTCTCCAGAGCCTCCAGAGGGACAGAGTCCCCTTAGAGGAGCTCCAGGGAGACCTCCTTAGAGATTGTCCTCCAAGAGCTTCCCTTCTCCAGAGCCTCTCTCAAGAGATTCTTCTCAAGCAATCCTCATCAGAGATCCTCCAAAAGGAATTCCTCCAAAAGGATATATCCTCAAGAGATTCTGCTTTTTCTTATATAGGGTTTTTTCTCCCATGTCACCTCCCCTAAGTCCCTACATCTACCAATCACTGTAGACGCTTTCCAAAGGACTGCCCATCTAAATTCCTGCTAAGTCAACCAATCTCCTCAGTAAGTCTGAACGAGAGAAAACACAGCTGAGTCAACTAATCTCATCAAGAGAAAACTTGCCTGACCCTTTTAGGTACCTAGCATCCCATTGTATCAATTCTAAAAACAGGCCTGGCTCAAAGAACTCCTTGCCTTATTATAAGCATGGGTCCAAGTACTTTCATTGTTTAGCAAGGAGTTTTCTCCCCTAAAGCAGTCTTAAGTACAGTTGGAGTAGAGGTCCTCCCATTTCTGATCCTGGTGAGTTCTCACATCAAAATGGGGAATGTTTCTCAGTAGGGAACTTGTTCCAATTAAGAATTCCCCGATGGGGAAATTTTTAACATTCACAAGTCTGAGAGATTTCAAGATTTACATATTCTTAAATGACATGTCCAAAATATTTCAAAAGCAAATAAAAATATAATGTCAAAATTATTATTTGGTTTTTAGGATCAATTTAACCAATTATCAAATTCATATATTTCAGAATTTTCATAATAAAAATATGAAATATATTTAAGTTTACATGTTTATTTAATGTGGAATGTAACTTTTTTGCATTGAACCAGCACTGCTTGATTGGCTGTTATCTATATATCACTAATGGCTTGACTTTGGTATACTCTCAACCAATCAGTAAGCAGTCTATAAATTATATTCTTAGGTTACCTTCATATTTGGAGAAATTAAATGACTTGATCAGTTACATAATTTGTAAGTGTAAAAGATATTTGTTTGTTTTTCCCTTCCTCTCCTACATTCCCATCCCCAATTCTGTAGCCTTTATGTCAGACTTCCTTTCTGGATGATAAATGAGGATGGGAAAATCCTGGATGGTAGCTCTTTGGAAATGTAACTGCTGATTATATAAATCTAAAATTGGCAATACTCAAACACAGGCAATTGCCCAGGCTTCCACAATTTACTTATACTATGGGAATATGAAAGCACATCAACAAAAAAATCATCATTATTCCTGAAAATATTTTATTTTATTGCTATTAGGAAATATAGCAAAAATATTTTGACCAATATATTGTGAGACCTATATCTTAAATAAGTTTAAAGTGTAAGCAGTAGCATATTGAAAACCTTAGTCTTCATTTCTCTTTTTTTTTTCCAAAAATCATTCCAGGATAAAATCAGTGACCTAAATTCAGAAGCATGATCAAGTACAGACCTATCTAGTACCAGAATAATAAAATCACTATCCTTTAGATTTATTTATCCTGTTACTATGCTACAACAGAATCATTTCAGTTTCTAAAGACTTTAGAATAATTTGTTTTTGCCAAACCAATTTGTATCTTGTCAAAACGAGATTGCAGTTTTATAACCACCTGAGGAACAACAAACCCCCTTCCATAAATAAAAAAGTCATCTGCATAAATATGCACTAAGGTGTCCCTATAGACTTTAAATGTGTTGTATGTGGGAAGAAAGTAGAGACAATTAAAAATGTATATCAGATAAGTTGACGGTATAACATTTAATAGTCAAGATTTGAATATTATGAGAACTGATGGTAATATAATGATAAGATTTGCCTAGTCACATATTCAGGATTAAGCATGAAATATTCAGTTAATATAGTTTTATACTATGTGAGGTTTTGATCATGAATCTCAAGTACCTGTAACTCCTATTTACCAACTATTTTCACTTAATAGCTCACGCCAACTGCTATCAAGCAAGCCCAGTTTAAACCATTTCAAACCTCTGAATCACTGTATAGTCTATCGTATTTTCCTTTCTCACTAAAATAATTTCTTTACTACCCTCTGAAACTCTGGTTAAGATTATTCTCACAAAGCATTCCTTATATCATTGACAACAGTATCTCAAATAAAACTGTTAGGTTCTGAAATCACATAAATATTGATTAGGGAACTATCTACTTGATCTGTTTTCAGGAGCTAATAAGAAGGTCCCATTTATCCTCTAAACTTTTTCTAATAATTTACTGGTTTCTGAGACTTCATTCCACTAATAAGCGATTCCTATTACAGTAGCCCTTTGGAGGTATAGGATGTTTACACTATAGATTCCGTGAGCAGATTTTTCTCAAAAGCCATGTAAGTATCATGGTGGTTAAGGAAACTCATAGATCAGAGGATTCTAGAGTATTTCTATTAAAAAGGACTGTCAAGATAATGTCACCCAACACTAATTTTACAGATGAGGAGACTCAGAAGTGTTAAATGATCTTATAATATTCCTATAATAAATTGGGTGGAAAAAAAACTCAAGTTTTCTGACACTACTTCAGAGAACATCTAAAGTAGAAGAGAAAATAAAGATAATGAGAGACAAGGACAGAAAAGAAAGAGGTGGATAGTTTAAAGTCAAATTTTATTGCTTCACAGTTTAGTCTTGTTAGTGGCCTTTATATCATTTACAACAGATATTTAATGAATAAGGTTCAAATCTTGCATTTACTGATTTTTGTAGACTTAGTCAAGACTTCTGAAGTGACCCTGACTTAGAAGCAAGGATTCTGAGTAGGAACCTTCAAACAAGGCAAAAGTGACTAGCAAATGATGGTGTCACAGAAAGAGAATAAAATGAAATTCTGCTTTTGCATTATGATTTGACAACTATAGGAGCCTAGATTTATAGCTAGAATGGGCCTTCGGGCCTATTTAATCCAATCCACTAATTTTACATATTAAAAAAATACTTTGAGAAATGCATTTTAGAATGAATTGAGGGTCTATGGTTCTATCAATGATGAGTTGGAAGACCTACTGAGCTCTTTCCTTTTTATACATCATTGTTTTCAATTCTGAGCACCATGGTTTAAAATGGACATTGATTAGCTAAAAGTATCCAAAGGAGGGGGATTGGAATAATCAGCATTCTTGAGTCTATAACATGAAATTCAGTTTAAGGAAATGGGAATATTTGCCTCAATGAGACTTACATCATATTTCTTCAAGTGTTTGAAGGACTACCATTTAAAAAAGGAATTAGACTTGCTCTTTTGGGCTCTTTTGCTAATGGGTAGACATTAAGGAGAGATAAATTTAATTTTGAGATAAGGACATTTATAACATTTATAGCTGCCACAAAACTTGAACTGCATCAAGAAGAAATGAGTTCCCTTTACTTGGAGGACTTCAAGAAGATACTAGATGGTAGGCAGAGCCAAGATGGCAGCTTAGAAGAATGAAAAACCCAAATTCTCTCTGAGAATCCTTCCATACCAAAAGTTAAAACACTCTTCAAAGAAAACAGAAATCCAAATCCAACAAGAATAAAAAGCAACAGGATGTTCCTGCTGAACACAACTTGAAGGGTAGGCATGGAGAGTCTATTTTTTTAAACCCTCACCTTCAATCTTAGAATCAATACTGTGTACTGGTTCCAAGATGGAAGGAAGGTGAGGGCTAGACAATTGGGGTTAAGTGACTTATCCAGGGTCACACAACTTGGAAGTGTCTGTGACCAGATTTGAACCTAGGACCTTATGTCTCTAGGCCTGGTTCTCAATCCACTAAGCAACCCAGTTACATCAACAGAAAGTCTATTTTCAAGAGATAAGGAAGAGACAGGCTGACTGAACATCCTTCCCTACCCACCATGCTGAGACCTGGGATAACAATGGCCTGACTGTGTGAGCCTTGGGCAGAGGCTACATCCACAAGGGAATGCCTCTGGCACACCACATGAGGACCAGGGCTCTGACAATGACTTGCAGGGAGGAACTGGGGGGTGGGGGTGGGAGTGCATCAGGCAGAACACCCTCCCCCAGCCACCATATTGAGACCTATGAAAAGAAATTAATATCCTTAATAAAAGGCCTATATCAACAAAATTGAGAGGGGGGGGCAATGAATTGGGTGCATCTTAAAAAGCTAGAAAAAGAATACATTACAAATCCCCAGATATAAACTAAGTTGGAAATTCTAAAAATCAAAGGAGAAATTAATAAAATTGAAAGTAAAAGAACTATTGAATAAATAAATAAGGCTAGGAGTTGGTTCTTTGAAAAAAAAAACAAAATAAAGTACTCATTAATCTAATCAAGAAAAGAAAGACAATTAAGTTGAAATTACCAAAGATGAAAAGGGTGAGCTCATCTCTAAAGAGGAGGAAATTAATGCAATTACTAAGAGTAATTTTGCACAATTATATGGCAATAAATATGAAATCTAGATGAAATGGCTAGAGACTTGCAAAAATATAAATTGTTTCAATTAACAAAAGAAGAAATAGAATACTTAAATAACCCCATATCAGAAAAAGAAATTGTACAAGCCATCAAGGAATTCCCTAAGAAAAAATCCCTATGGCCAGATGGATTCACAAGTGAATTCTAGCAAACATTCAAAGAACAACTAATTCCAATAGTATATAAACTATCTGACAAAATAAGCAAAGAAGTAGTCTTACTAAATTATTTTTATGACACTAATATGTTACTGATTCCTAAGCCAGGATGACCAAAAACAGAGAAATCTCCTTAATGAACATAGCTACAAAAATCATTAATAAAATACTAGTAAAGATAGTACAGCAAGTCATCATAAGAATTATTCATTATTACCAGGTAGGATCTATACCAGGAATGCAAATATGGTTTAATATTAGGAAAAGCATCGACATAATTGACAATACCAGTAGAAATCACATGATTATCTCAATAGATGCAGAAAAAGCCTTTGACAAAATATGATATCCATTCCTCTTGCAAACACTAGAAAATATAGGAATAGAAGGCCTTTCCTAAAAAAATAATGAACAGTATATATTTGAAAGCATCATCAACAATGGGGATAAGTTAGGAGCCTTTCCAATAAGATCAGGAGTGAAGCAAGGATGTCCATTATCACCTCTATTATTTAATATTGTACTAGAAATGCTAGTGGTAGCAATTAGAGAAGAAAGAAATTGAAGGAATTAAAGTAGGCAATGAGGAAACTAAATTATCACTCTTTGCAGATGATGAGATAGAATACTTAAAGAATTCTAGAAAGTCAACTAAAAAGCTAGTGGAAGTGATTAACAACTTTGACAAAGTTTCAATGTACAAAATAAACCCACATAAATCATCAGCATTTCCATATATTTCCAACAAAACTCAGCTGCAAGAGTTAGAAAGAGAAACTCCATTTAAAATTACTTTGGACAATATGAAATATTTGGCAATCTGTTTGCCAAGATAGTCACATGAATTATATGAACACAGCTACAAAACATTTTTCACACAATTATAACTGGATCTAAATAATTGGAAAAACATTGATTGTTTAGGGGCAGAATGAGCTAATATAATGAGAACAACAATTCTAACTAATTAATTTACTTATTCAGTGTCATGCATAGGAAAATACCAAGAAACTTTTTTTTATAAAATTAGAATAAATTTTAACAAAGTTTATCCAGAAGAACAAAATATCAAAAATATCAAGGTAACTAATGAAAAAAAATGTGAAGGATGGGGGTTTAGCAGTACCAGATCTTAAACTGTAGTATAAAACAGCAATCATCAAATCTATATGGTCCTGGCTAAGAGACAGAAGGGTAGATCAATGCAATAGCCTAGGGGTAAATGAGCTCAGTAAGCTAGTGTACAATAAACCCAAAGATCCCAGCTTTTGGGATAAAGCCCCAATATATGAAGAAAAAACTGTGGGAAATTGAAAAACAGCATGAGAATGATTGGGTTTAGATAAACATCTCACCCCCTATACCAAGATAACTTGAAAATGGATAAATGACAAATATAAAGAGTGAAATCATAAATAAATTGGGAGAATATAGAATAATAAACATATCAGATCTGTGGAAGGAATGAATTTAAGGCCAAGCAAGAGATAGAGAACATTATAATCTATAAAATGAACGACTTTGATCATATCAAATTATAAAGGTTTTATACAAACAAAATCAATGGAACCAAAATTAAAAGGAAAGCAACAAACTTGGGAATATTATAAGAAAACTCTCTGTTAAAGGTCTAATTTCCAAATATATATACATAATTTAATTAAGTAATTAATTCAAATTTACAAAAAAAAAAGTCATTCCCCAGTTGAAAAATGGTCAAGGGATATGAACAGGCAGTTTTCAGATGAAGAAATCAAAACTATCAATAGTCACATAGAACATGTTCTAAATGCTTCCTGATTAGAGAAATGCAAATCAGAACAACTCTGAGGTACCACCCTTCACCTAGCAGATTGGCCATATGACAGTAAAGGAAAATCATGAATTTTTGAAGGGATGCAACACTTATGCATTGCTGGTGGAGTTCTGAAATGATCCAGTAATCTTGGAAGGACTTTGATCCAACTATATCACTACTGGGTTTGGACCCCAAAGAGATAATGAACAATGTTTGTACAAAAATATTTATAGCTGTGCTTTCTGTTGTGGCAAACAATTGGAAAATAAGGGGATGTCCATTAATTGTGAAAAGGTTGAACAATTGTGGTATATGATGGTAAAGGAATACTATTGTGCTATAAGGAAAGATAAACTGCTTGATTTCTATATGAACTAGAAAAACTTCCATGAACTGATGCATAGTGAAATGAACAGAAACAGGTGAACATTGTACACAGAAACTGAACTATTATAGGACAATCAAATGTAACAGATTTTGCTACTAATAGCAGTGCATTAATCCAAAACAATTCTGAGGGACTTATGAGAAATAATGCTATCCAGATTGAGAGAAAGAACTTTGGGAGTAGAAATGTTGAAGAAAAACATATGATTTATCTCTTACTTATATGAGTATTGTGAAGATTGGATTTTACTCTCCCAATTATAACAATGAGGGTACTTAGCTCTTCTCTGATTGTGAAGATTTAAATTGTAGCTCATGTCTATTTTTAGATTTCAATCCCCATAAGTGTAAACATCCTACTTAAAAGTTAAGTATGGAGACCTGCCCATTTAGATCTAATCACCAAAAGTGCAAATATCCCATTTAATCATGAAGTGGGAGGTCTGTGACCCATGTGAGCAATAGTGGGTAATGAATCAGAATCGAGTAATTGGCTTCTGGGCAGTCCTACAGCAGAGCATCAGCTGCGATTGATAGACATGGAATTAGGGGAAGTAACATAAGAGAAAATATCTTTAAAAGTGGTGGAATTGGGATTCTTGGAGCGAAGTGCAACTTGGACTTCCACTTCTGCAGAGTACAATTCTTCATGCTTTTAAGTTGAGCCTGGTGAAGAGGGGCAGAAGGATCTGCTGACTGAACTGACACTTGGTGAGTGAAAAGCTGACTCATAATTGCTGAATTTTCTGAAGAGACTTCCTGAATCCTACACTTTGCTGAAGCCAACTGAAACTAATTATCCATGCCCAGAGGGGCCAGGAGTAAATTACTTAATGCTCAGGCTATATATCTTACCTTATCCTTTCTCTGATTTCTGGCTTCACTCTTTCTACATTTTCTAAATAAATTGTAAATAAAATCTCTTTGTAATTAATTAGATTCCTGGTGACCAAACTCTTAAATAATCAAGTCCAACCCTTTAAAAGTTAACCCCTTTTCCCCCTTACAATATATGATTGTGGGTTTTGGTTTTAAAAGATCGCTCTGTTACAAATATTAATAATATAAAAATAGATTTTGAGTAATAATAGATGTATGATCCAGTGGAATTGCTTGTCATGTCCAGGAGTGGCAAATGAGAGAAAAGGGATCATGTAACCATTAAAAATATTCTAAAAAATTATTTATAAAGAAGAAGATATTAGATGACTACTGCTCATGAACATATAAAATAATAAAAATTTCTTTGGTATATAATTTAGACTATATGACTATTACAATTTTTGTAATCTCCAGATCAAAAATGTGACATGTTCAGAGTTATAGTAATAGAGGGAGGTAGTATGTAAACTTCAGACCTCTGACTAAAAATGTAGATCAACTTCCACTGTACCATATTGAATCTAGATATTAAGATTTTTACCTTAAGCAAGTCACTTAATTTCTTTATGCCTGTTTATTCATCAGAGAATTAATTCAGTTGGACAACAAGAGCATTCAGTTTTCTTCCAATATTTTAAAAGGACTTTTAGCCTCTGCCCATTAAGAAAATACTATTTTTCTTTTAATCAGCAGTTCAGATATTTACGGTTTGATGAGAAAAAGCCTTCCTTATTTCTCCTCCTCTTGGATCTCAATACCATCCTAGGTCTGATACTATCAAAAACTTATCACATATCAGTTTTTAGTAAAGATATCTTTCCATACCCCATGTCCTACTGCTTAATTGTGTGTTTATTGTGTCTCATTTAATCTTTGGACCTTCTTCTTTACTTAGAAGAGTGTTCTGAATAAAGTAAAAAGTATTTGTAGAATTATAAAATGAATATATACATATATATGAATTTATATATATACATATATATTACATAAATATATTTGTATTAGTCCTGTTTCTTTGGAAAGAGTAGAAATTTGCTATCTTCTATTTGCTGCTTTAACCAAGAGAAGAACTATCATTAAACTATCATTAAAGAACTATCAAAGCAGAAGACATGATTTCTTTGTAGCATGACAGTGTGACCTAAATTCATTTTGAACCATTGTCAACTCATTATTCTTTGGAACCTCATTGTTAATCATTTTAACTTACTTTTGTAAACTTTCAATGGCATTAGAATAGAATAAATAATAAAATGTTAAATACAAGAAAAAAAAAAGTTATCGATAGTCATGTAAAACGTCTCTGAATCACTACTGATTAGAGAAATGCAAATTAAAAAAACAACTCTGAGGTATCACTTTATAGCTATCAAGTTGGTTAACATGATAAAAAAGGGAAATTTTAAATGCCAGAGGGTTTGTGGAATGAATTGTGTCACTAATCCAGTGTTGTTAAGGTATAAAGGGGTCCAATCATTCTGAGAGAAATTTGAAACCATGCCCAAAAAGCTATAAAACTGTGCATACCATCTGATCAAGTAATACCACTACTATATCCCAAATTGATCAAAGAAATGGGGAAAAATCTATTTGTGCAAAAAAGTTTTAAATAGTTCTATTTGTGGTGGCAAAGAATTAGAAATTGAGGGAATGCCCATAAATTGGGAATGGCTCATAAAATTGTGGCACATGAATGATTAAATATTATAGTGCTATAAAAAATAAGGAACAGGTTCGTTTCAGAAAAATCTAGGGAGATTTAGCAAACCATATACAGTAAAAGTAATATTATAATGATGATCAGCAATTGTGAAAGACTTAGATATTCTGATCAAGATAATGATCTATGTCAATTCCAAAGAACTCATAATAAAATTCTATCTATATCCAGAGAGAGAACTGATGAATTCTGAGTGTAAATACAAGTATGTATCTATATTTAGATATAGATAGATAGCATAGAAGTATCTATATGTATATATAGATAGATAGGTATAGATATATTTTTATTTTTCATTATTTTTTGTAACAGGGCTCATAGAAATATGCTTTTTCATGTTTTCCCATGTATAATTTTTATATTCTTGGTCTTTCAAGAAATGGGGGAAGAACATTATAGGTAGAGACTTATACACTGTGGTACAATCAAATGTAATGTACTTTTTTACTAGCAGTAATGCAATGATCTAGGACAATTCAGAGGAACTTATGAGAAAGAACGCTATTCACATCCAGAGAAATAACTATGGGAGTAGAAATACTGAAGAAAAACAACTGCTTGATCACATGGGTTGATGGGGATATGATTGAGGATGTAGACTCTAAACAATCACCCTAGTGCAAATATTAATCATATATACATCAATCTTGAACAACGACACATTTAAAACCCAGTGGAATTCATTGGATATGGGAAGGGGTTGAGGGAAGGGAGGGAAAGAATATGAATCCTATAACCATGGAAAAATATTCTACATTAATTGATTAAATAAAATTTTCTGAAAAAATAAATTGATGAGTATCTAGATAAAGAAATAGAATTTTGAACTAATTTTTAAAAATGATTATTAAATATAAATATTTAATATTCAAAACTTGAAATTTTGTTAGGAATACTATTTCTAAAGAACTTATTCATGTGAATGAACCCAGAAATTCTTTTTTTGGTGTTTTAAAAAATACAAAATATTTCCTAGTGAGTTACTTTTTGTTTGTATCACCAGTGAAGAGAAATTTTGGATATTATTTACTCAATATTTCAAAAAATATGTGGCATTACAAACATGATACAGATGTCCATCTTTATCATACATCTTCTATTTGGTATTTCTCTCATGTTGACAGCTTTCCTCTGAGTATTTTTACATTATATAGGCACTGAGAGAACTATTGGACTCTCTATCTATTATCCATTAGTCGTATTATATGACTGAGTCACTTCCTTTTCTGACCAGGTTTCTCTTGGATCATATAAATAATACTGCTTCTTTCTTGGAAGGCATTGTTAGAATGCTACAACTTTTTGAAAAGCATTATTTATTTCTCCATTCGAATCTGAATAACCTGCAGAGATGGTAATACTCTTTATTCCATGGTCATATGATATCACTGAAAGAATATTGGTGCTAAAAATAGTTGTAATTTTTATTCTCATTTCATGGAGCAGTTTAGAATAATTTAAAATGCTATAC
Organism: Monodelphis domestica; assembly: GCF_027887165.1. Classification (NCBI taxonomy): domain Eukaryota; kingdom Metazoa; phylum Chordata; class Mammalia; order Didelphimorphia; family Didelphidae; genus Monodelphis; species Monodelphis domestica. Next base: position 173,957,018 of record NC_077234.1, read on the forward strand.
AAACTCAAATTAATCTAATCTAATCTGTAATCTTTCTTCAATTCAATTCTGGTCCAAGTTCATGGCAGGTAATGTACTATCTGCTAGACGTTGTGCTAGTATTTGTAGAAAAAGATAAAATTTGAAAAACCTGTGACCTCAAGAAGTCAACATTCAATTCACATTATTTTTATTCCTTAAGTTTTTTTTTTTTTTAGTGTATGAAATACATGTATTTCTGGACTAACCAGCCAACTATATAACTTTTAGTCTAAATGATACACAATCTACAACAGTTGGTAGATGATACATAAGTAGATATTTTATTTTACTGAAAGGACCAAACTAATTAAGTTAAGTAAAGGAAATGAACACCAAAACAAGGCTTCTATTTCTTCTATATCGCCACCTCATTTTCATTCCTAAATTTATTATGATTTCAAATAAGTTTTGATACTAAAATACTAAATAAATACTATTTAATAAATTAATTTATATTATATAATAATATAATATATAATAATAAATTAAATAAATACTAAACAAATACTAAATAAAGTTGTAACACTTGGCAGAAAGACAAGTTATGGCAAAAATTACAACCCAAGCACTTCTTTTAAATAGATAATATTTTATCCAAATTAGAGGGATATTCCCATTAATATTATTAATTAGTTCACAAAAAATGTTAGGAAATATAACAGGGCCACTGATTTAATTCTATGTTGATAATACTAATGTTTATATATAAAAAAAAAACAGGATAGGTAAGCAAGAAGACATATCCAAAGGTGAGTTAATGGGGCTTACCTTTTAGCTATTTTTAAGCACCTACTTTCCTTCCTTCTTGTTTGGAAAAAAAAAAATATATATATATATATATGATTTTATTTCCCAGGTACATATGGTACAGCATGGCCCTAATATATTAAAAATATTGTGGACGATTGTCAGGCAATAAACAAAATTCAACAAAAATTGATCAAGTGCTTATCAAATTTAATCAGGGTTTGAATGTCCTTAAGCCAAAGGTTCCTTTTAGTCCTCTTGTTTTTGAAGACAGGTATTAAATAGGTCTTCAAAAACAAGAGGACACTTTTGACACATAAAATCCTGGTTCCTTGTATAATTGGAAAATAATAAAAGAAAATCAAACAAAGGAATATACTTAGAATCTACTTAATTCAAGAACAAAATATTAAGCAAAGTCTTCAATATTTTGGCTGAAGTTATTATGGAGGTATCATTATTATTATAAAGAAATAATAAAATACCTTATATTATGTTGCTTTAAAATTAGCAAAGTGCTAAATTCAGAAACCATTTGATATCCCATAATGAAGCTATGAAGTTTAAGTGTTTTTCTTACTTTACATATTTGGAAACTGAGGCCCCAAAAAGAAATAAGGTGATTTTCACAGTTATGTAGAAATCATAAAGTGATAGTTTTTAATTATATTTTTCAATTTTTTTTCAAAATTATATATGAATACAATTTATTTTCAAATCCTTAGTTTCCCTTTTACAATTAATTTGGTGTACTGGTATCAGTAAAGACTGCTAACTGCTAGGCAATAGAGCTTAAGTGACTTGCCTAGTGTCATATAGCTAGGAAGTGTCTGAATCCATATTTAAATCTAGGATTTCCTGTCTCTAGGTTTGACTTCAAAACCATTTTTCATATTTATTATCTGATGTTTGGGAATCCACGTGCTCTCTCCCATCCCTCCAAACTCTCCAAAAAGGCAAGAAATTCAATATAGGTTATAGTTTTCAATATATTTTGATCAAAAATGAAAGTTTATCCACTTGCCACTCTCTTGTAGTATAATACATATTTGAATGAAGCAAAAGTATTATCCTGAAAAAAAATCTTTCCCTCCAAGAACCCTGGATATTGGGCTATTTTCTTGTCTTTAAAGTTTAAGGAAACCATCCTTGAGACTTCAATGGATAAGAATGTAAATGTAGATACTCTTAGCATGACTTCTTGACTGCCCGAGTTCAAAAAGGCCATAAGAGATGTTGCCGGCATTTTCTAATGCTTAGCTAGTGGACCATGAAGATGGGTAACTCAGTCATGGAAACCTGAGTCAACTGAGTCAACGGGATATCTTCTGTCTTGTCCATATTGAATATTCTTTTCTTCATATAGTCATGCAAACTTCCTTTTGTTAATTGTTGAATGACTTAAGAAAATCTCAATTAATTCCTATGTCAAATATGAAGTATCAGGAGATTAGCATGAGTCAGGCCTTACCCAAAAGAGCATGATAATATACATTTGACTGTTGTCCTATATCTGAAACATTGAGCCTATGGAATCCTAGTGGCAAGTGATAAATAAATTCCTAATGTCCCAGACAACTTATTTTAAGATCTGTAACAGGAGCTGGTCTTCCTTCATGAGCAGAATTTCTTTACAAAGAGATCCCATTGCCAATGACACATAGTCTAGACCAAAAACAACAACAAAAATCCCCTAACAAACAAAGATTAGCCACAAGGGACACTCTATATCATTCAAGCTTCTTGAGTCCAGGAACTATTTCATTTTTTCTTTTGTATATCCTCAGCACATAGCAAGTGCCCTACAAATATTGTGTTTGTTTGTTGGTGATTGACTAAAATATTTTAAAAGTAAGAAGTTAAATAGGCAAGGAAATGTAACTTTGTCTAAAATTGGTAAGGAAGAAAAAGAAGTAACAGAATCAAATTTCTTCAATCATCCTGGAAATTGACTTAATTCAAAAAGTAGCAAAAGGTGTAACTGAAAATAAGGAAGTGATTTTTGTTTCAGTGCAGTATGATGACTAAAATTCTACAAGCTTTAGTTTTATTCAAATATAAGGGAAAATAATTTTTCTATCCATGAGCAACATAAGGGGAAAAATGTGGAATGAATTATATCATCTTCAAATCAAGAATTGCTAAAATGGCTTTTTATTTCTGAAGATATTTAAAATACACATTGGAATGAGAATAAATGAATCAGTAGCTAAAATAGAAATATTCTTCTAAAAATCCTTCAAGAAGCAAAATGTTATTAGAATTAAGCTAATCGATTCATGGTTTTTTCTTTTCTTAATGTATATTTTAGATTTCATTTCATTATACCAACTAGTTACAGGAATGACTTCAAAGGATTGACACCATCTGAGAGAAATAACTAGTCTGTGCATAAATCTGCTGTATCATTCAGTTAAGTTTCCCTTCCAGAATCCATTAGATAAGAAAAAATGTATTTAAACAACAAAGTTTAAATGTGATCTTACCTTTTTTTTTTAACACATACAAATGAACAAGAAGGACACAGAGCTCAACTTTCAGGAAACTGAAATTCCTGTGAAAAAATACAAGACTGAATAAAAAAGAAAATAGTTCAGTATGCTGAATATTTTCAGAATGAATATATTCCAAAAGGAAACCTTTGATTGATTTCCACATAATCAGTGTGATTGTCCACAATCAGTCTGATAAGCATAAGAGCTATCTCTCTAGCTGTTGCTGCAAACAAGTAAAAAATGCAAATTAAGAGTAGAAAAGAACTTTCTAATTTTATGACACATTAGGGTTCACATTTTATATTGCATATTTCAATTACACCCACAACAATATAGGTGCACCCAATTTGACTCTGTTATTTTATGTTGAGACATTCTGCCATTTATCATGAGTATCCTGCAGGCACCATGTCATCAGAGAAACAGTGCATCCAATTTATAGTTCAGTTTATAGTCGTTGGTTAAAATGATGACAGTGCGACCTGGAATGTTTCCAGTTTAAATTGATGCTATTTGGGAATGAAGAACTGTCTCATTAAAATTTGTTTTCTGCTAATAGAAGATCTACCCAACACAGTTTACTCCTTTACACATACTAGTCAGTTAGTCAAATAAGCATTCATTAAGGGCTTATATTATGTATCAGACATTGTGCCAACTGCCAGGGATACAAAGAACACCAAAATCATGGTCCTTGCCATCAGGAAAACTACAAGTAAACAGTGATGTACAGCTAAGATGGATAAAGAGTATATGGAAGGCAATATCAGAGGAAAGGAACAATAAAAAACAAATTGTTATACATACCCACACTGGTTGTTGATACTGTTCAGTCACTTCAATCACATCTAACTCTTTGGGGAAGATGGTGACTTAGTAGTACCAAAAGCCAAAACCACTCTGACTATCCTTCCAAAGCAATCTTTAAAAAGTGCTGCAATATATTATATAAATAAATATATATATATAAAATATATATATATATATATAAAATATATATATATATACACCCAACAGTAAGATGGAGAAAAGGGCTCTCCCACTGAACACATCCAACTCTTGAAGACTCCATTTGGGGTTTTCTTGGCAGATATTCAAGTAGTTTGTCATTTCTAAATCCAGGTCATTTTACATATGAAGAAATTGAGGCAAAGAGGGTTTGGGACCCTGGAAAGTCATTAAACCCTCTTTGCCTCAATTTCTTCATATGTAAAATGATCTGGATTTAGAAATGCCAGTCTTTGTGACTCCGGGTCCATCACTCTATCCACAATGTTCTAACTGTCCCCAGATTTAGACATCTATCAAACTACTTAAAGCTTTAAGTTGACTGGGCATTTTCCTTATTTGCATCCAAAGTACTTATTTTAATATAGAATTAGAAGAACCTCATCTATAAACATTTTGTATTTTATATTAATTTGAAACATGTTTTAATGATTTAAAAATCTATCAAAAGGGTAAAATAAAATAGGTCACATAAAGATCTCTAATGCTTAATGGGAATAAGTTTTGATCCTCTTCCTGTTATTGCAGATTGCAATTTACCTCTAACTTATTAATGGACCCCTAGAAGAGCAGTGACTTAAACATTCTTCATCCTCTGGCCAACCTGAAAAGGATCTTTGAACTCAGCTAGACTGACTCCCTGGCATGAGATAAGGGGCCCGAGTCTTTCCAGCCTGGGGAGACTTGCCAAAACTTATTGGCATTAGTTCGACCTTAAGAAATAAATTCAGAAGTTAGTAAATGGCAAATGGCATATCACAATTAAAAGCTAGAAACATGAGTTATATTAAATTAGATAAAAAGTGGAAGGACCATAGAAGATGACATTTATTTTATAATTTACAGTCCATTGGGAATTCTCCTATACTAGTTCTATACTATTGTCCATGACCAAAATTATTTCTATGCCATTTTCTCTATAAAGTTACTTTTATGAGTTCCACAATTTGCCTGAGACATAATATCCTATTCTTGGCTTCATCTTCTCATTCTCCTAAGTCTACATTCCTAACAGAGGTCTGGAGGAAATTCCTCCACTTCCAAGGTTATCCCTCTTTTGACTTAGAAATTTCTCTGAGCCATAAGTGCAAATATATTTGATTAGGTCCTTGCTGCAGAAAAGTGTTCGATTGTTGTTCTTTGAACCTGTAGAGGACCATAAAAATGGCCTTATTGGTGGTGTCTCTTTTCTCACACAAAAGCTGGATTTGTGTGAGATAGAGTTGCGTGGTCCTCAGCTTCATTCTCTCTTCCAGTCACTAAAGTTCAATAGCAAGACAAAAATCAAGACTGACTGATGATGACTTGGGATGTGGAGGATGACCTAGACTTCTGTGACATTCTAAGTGCTCCATAGCACCAGCTTCTGCTCCCTTTATGGCCTTTAGAAGAAATTGTTCTTAATCACCCCCTCTGCTGGGTTAAGTCTTCATGGGCATGGGTGAACACCCTCCTAACTCATCAATGAGCTTGTGGCTTGTTGGTTCCCAGCAAACTGGTTTAGCTAGTCTGCCAAAACAGTTTGCTGGGTGACTGGTGGGCATTCTATCATTTCTTGGAGCTACAGGTGAGATCTGGGTGGCAGGTGGACACCAAAAGAAGAAAGCACAAGCCCTCACATCAACAGGTACTAGTGTACTAGTCTTCCCTAAGCATTCCACCCACAACAACAAAAAAAAAATAGGAAAGACTTGTAAAAATTTTATAGCTTTACTGACAAGTGAGTAACCATGAGTTCTTCAAACAAACACATTATCTAATTAAGAGACAGAACTTTCTGTTGAAGTTTTTCCTGTGTCCAAGTTGGTTCATTTGACAGCTCCTTCACAGGTGGTGCCAGGACTAGTCAAGGGCTAGTATGACCTCTCTGGTTCTTCTCTTGTTTAATCATTACCTTCTCTCTTAGACTCAATAGTATGTGTTGATTCCAAGGAAGAAGAAAGGCTAGGCAATGGGGTTTAAGTGACTTGCCCAGGGTCAGACAGCTAGGAAGTACCCAAGGTCAGATTTGAATCAGGATCTCCTGTCTCTTGTTCTGGTTCTTAGTTTGGTAAGACAATTAGTTTCCCAAAGGTCTTTTTTAATTTAAAAAAATGTCACCATGCTGAATTTCTTGAAGATTATTCTCTCCTCCAAAAATGATAGTTTATATGCTTATTTGCTTAGATGCATCATTGTACTGAAAATTGCTTGGGAGATTTTTGTTTTTTTCATTTTATGTTTGTAGCTCCAATGCCTAGAACAGAACCTTGCCATATAGCAAATGCTTAATAAAAACTTATTAGATCCAAGATAAAATCAAAATGGATATATGACCCAGAAACAAAGGGTGATACCATTGACAAATTGGGAGAACACAGAAAAATTTATTTGTCAGATCTGTGGATAAAGAAAGAATTTATAACCAAACAAGACATACAGAATTTTACAAGAAATACAATTAATAGTTTTGATTACATTAAGTTAAAAAGGGTTTGTACAAACAAAATCAATGTAATCAAGATTAGAAGAGAAACAAATTACTGGGGTAAATTATGTAACATAAGTCTAGGACGAAGGCTTCATTTCTCAAATATATAGGGAAATTAGTCAAATTTTTAATACAAGTCAGTCCCCAATTCATAAATGACCAAAGTATATGAACAGTTCTTTATTAAAAAAAAACCAAAATCATCTATAGTCAAGAAAAAAAGTTTTATATCACTATCAACTAAAGAAATTAAAATTAAAACAACTCTGAAATACAACTCCACACCTATCAGCTTGACTAATATGACATAAAAAATGATAAATGTTGGATGGAATGTGAAAAATTGGAACACTAATACACTGTGGTGGAGCTATGAACTGTTCCAATCATAGTGGAGAGCAATCTGGAAACATGCCCGAAGGGCCATAAAAACTCTGCATACCCATTCACTCAATAATATTACTACTGTGCCTATATCCCAAAGAGATTAAAGATAAGGGGTAAAGACCTACTTGTAAAAACAATATTTATAGCAGCATTTTTTGTGTTGGCAAAAAATTTCAGTTGGGGAATGGCTGAACAAGTGTTGGTATATGGTTGTAATGAAATACTATAGTATCACAAGAAATAACAAACAAGATTATTTCAGGAAAAAATGGAAAGACTTGCATGAACAGATGAAAAGTGAAGTGAGCAGAATCAGGAGAGCACTATATAGCAATAGAAACATTTTGCAATGATCAGCTATGAAAAAATAAGCTATTATTAGCAATGTAAGAATACAAGAAAAATCCAATAGATTCGTGATAAAAAATGCTATCCAGAGTTACAGAAGGAACTACCAGAGTATGAAGTATATTGAACAATATAATCTCTCATATTATTTCCTTCATGAATTTTTTCTTGCAGGTATGATATATCTTCTTCACAAAATGAGGAATATGGACATTCGTATTGCATGACATCTCTGAAATACCCTAGACCAGATTGTTTATCTGGGGGAAGGAGGTAGACAGGAAGGATTCCAAAAGGTCAGAAAACAATTGTTAAAAAAAAATGTTTCTACAAGTAATTGAAAAAAAAAAGACATTGGTAAAAAAAAACAAAAAGAAAAAAACAACACCTTAGTAGACCAACTCAGAGCATATCCAGTACAATTAGAACTGTTAACCCTAGAATTCCTCAAGCTTTCATTCCCTCTTCTCTGTCCCGAGTTCCTCTACCTATGGAGCTGCTTGCCTATTCATGTAGCTTCAATGAGATTAACATCATCTATTCTATTATTTCTAGGGGAGATATGGGGGGTCACCTTGATTTAGCATTTGCAGTACTACTGCCTCTTAAAAGTCATCCAAGCTTTAACATCTACCCTGACTCTATTTGATTCAGGTCTCTGACACTGTCTTTAAACCTATTTAAGGACCCTTGTGGATCTATGCCACAAGGAATTCTAGGATGTTCTATCCATCCTCCAGTTGAAATTTGTTTTATGTACTTTTTCTACCCATTTTAGTTCATTGAGAATTAACTTTTTCTATTCATATCCCTAACATTGAACACAATACATGACATAACCACTTAATAAATAATTTATAATTCATTCATTGGATTTTATTAGATTGTTGATATTTTGATTATGCAAGGAACAAAAAGCTACTGCATATGCCATTAAATAAAATCATTTAAAAATTTAGACCAATTTTTCCCCTACAAAAATTGTCAAAGCTTTATTGAATAGATATCTCTTGCCTAAAAAAAAATATTTAAACAAGGGAAAAAACTCTATGAATTTGTATTTTTCTTCATCAATTCATGATGCTTCTGATAAAAAAAATAATTCAAAACAAATCTGATTATCAGAATCTTATGAATATTCCTGAAAAGTTTTCAGCTGTGATAATGGGGATTCCTTGATGGTTTGGGTTGGTCTAGATGGCTGCTGAGGTTCTTTCTAAATTGAAAATCCTGTGATTTTGTGAAAACTTTTCTAAACATTACTCGAATTACAGATTTTAATGACTCCATGATAGGCTCCTTCAGTGGCATAGTGTACAGGATATTGGATCTAAAGACAGGAAGTCTTGAGTTTTAATCTTCCTGAGGTACTTATTGCTTGTGTAACCCTGAGAATGTTGTATAATTTCTCTCAATCTCTATTTCTATTTTGAATGAGAATAATATTATTTTTATCCTATTTCTTGTCAAGATCAACCAATATAACATGTAAAGAGCTCTGCAAAGCTTAAAGTAGTATATAAAAACTATTATTTTATTTCTCTCTACCAATTCAGAATGTGTGTCATTTAGTACTTTTCACCTTTTTCCATCTTTCTCTATAAGTCTTTAAGGATTCTAACCAATGTACTGGAAACCTTCCACTGTATAACTCATCTCCTAATGTTTCTCTGAAGCTGTGTTCATATAGTTTAGACTCAATCCTAAAGCCTAACCCAAAGGGATATTTTCTCTCTCTTGTTCATCATCCTGAAGTTCTCCAGGAAATTCTCAAAATATACTGCTAGATATATTGTGCTAGGCAGATAAAATAGAGCAGTAGGCTTGGAATCAAGAAGACTCACTACTTAGTAGCTTTGTGATCCTGGGCAAGTCACTTAACCTTGCTTGCTTCAGGTTTTTATCTGTAAAAATAAACTGGAGAAGGAAGTGGCAAACCACTCTGATATCTGCTAAGAAAACCCCAAAGTGGGTAATGGAGAGTCAATCACAATTAAAAAAAAAGATTGAACAAAAATATATTGTGCTAGATTTTCCTAAGTGTTAGAAACTGGGTATCTCTGCATCCCACACACTTATTAAATCCCTATTGTGAAAGGCCTTTCTTTATTTCTTCCCGCAGAAAATAAATAAGATATAAAGGACTCAGAAGAAATGTGACAGAAACAAGATATATCTTCTTTCACCACATCAGGAATATAGACATTTGTATTATATGACAACACTCCAATAACCTATACCAGATTCTCACTCCTGGGGACGGGTGAGAAGAGAGCATTACATAATACACCATGCTTTTCTATGGAAGAAGACACAAGGAAATCATGTTCACAAGCCCTGTGTGTTCCTCCAAGCTTTGATGTAACAATTCTTTTCTTCTCCCTTTTTACTTGCTTACTTGATGATTTAATGTAGCTTCCAAGGTACCATTATCATCTTTATCTGGATGATTTCTAGGTCTATATATACAGTCCTAGTCTATCGCCTTTAATGTGGTCCCATCCAGTCTTGTGAATGTCTTAAATTGATGTCCTTTTCAGTATCTCAAGAAGGCAGCTGAATGGCATAACTGAAAAAGAAACTAAACCACCCACCACAAGGTATCTCCAACCCAACAAAATATCAGCAGAGCTTATTGTACTTCTTTTATTTCCTCTCCCTTCTTCCAAACTTTCCAGTTACTTTTTAGGGGACAGCCAAGCTCGAGCCACCTTGGCTCAGAAACATTCAGATATTCTTGTCTCCTCCATCTCACCCCACATATCCAATGCATCGCTAAATTTTGTCGTGTCTAATTTTCTATGTCCTAGTTTCCTTTGCTTCACTCACACAACCACAGAGTTTGTTCTTGGTTTTATCAGCTCCAGACCCGAAGGTCTTCAAATTCCAAACCCTTCTTCATTTAGTTGCTGAAGTGGTGTTTCTAAATTATAGTTACAATCGTGTCCCCTCCTCCTGAGTGACCTCCAGTGTTCCTGTTACCTCCTGTATCAGATATAAGCTTCAAAAAAATAATTAAAAAAATAAAAGATTAAAAATAAAAAGATTAAAAGTGGAGCTTCTGACTAAGAAAGTCTTCTTATATCTTACTCTCCTTCCCAATGCTCTCTGTTCCAACAGCATTGACCTTCTTACAGTTTCTTGGACCAGATTCTTATCTCCTGCCTAGGTAGGTGACTTTGATAATGGTTCATCACTGGAATCAGCCTCATTATCTCTTTCCTTTGTTTTCCCTTCCTACCCCTAAGACTTAGTCTTCTGAGTCTATAAGACTACCTTTTGAAGAAAAACCTTTTCCTCCTCTCAACTTTCTAATGCTTTTTTCCTCTCAGACCATCTTACATCTAGAGCATATATAGTAACTTAGTGTTATTTGGTCTTTTCAGTAATATCTGAATCCTCATGACCCCATTTGAGGTTTTCTTGACAAAGTTACTGGAGTAGTTTGTCATTTCCTTCTCCAGTTCATTTGATAGATGAGGAAACTGAGGCAAAGGGATTAAGTGATTTTCCAGAGTCAGGCAGCTATAGTGAATAGGGGGCTAGACATGGAATCAGAAATTTTGGAATTCAAATCCAGTCTCAAACTCTTCCTTGCTTTATGATATTGGAATATGTCATTTAAACCTCTGCCTGCCTCAGTTTTCACAACTGTAAAATGGGGATAATTGCATTTATCTTACAAGATGAGATAACACAGTGCCTGAGGGGTGGTAAGGGTGGTTGCAAGGCACTTGATATGTGGAATGAGATGAGGGTGGGGCTCAGCACAGTGTCTCTAAAAGGTTCACCATCACTGTTCTATACTATCTTGACTGGGGGTTCCTTCCTAGTTTGTTCATTCTAACCTTCTGTCCCAATGTTCATGCTCTAGACTGTCTGGTCTACCTAATGCTTCATATGAAATTTACTTTCTAGATAATCTGCTCTATGACTAAACCTAATACCTCCACACCAGGTTTAGTTATTTCTAACCTCAGGCATATTCAAATCTTGAATAATGATGAAATTATCTTTATACAGTTCAGGGAAGTGTGGATTTTACCAGAATCTCAACCACTAAGTATATCATCATGATGGTAGCTTTGGGACTCAATCCAACATTTGAATTATTTAGTTGCAAAATATTCTTTAAAATTAGATAAGTTATATGGGAAAAAATGGAGTGATGGGGTGAGGGAGAAAGAGTAATGACCTAAGAGTCAGAAATCTCCTGACTATGTCTTTTTAATAATGTAACTTTAGGAAAATCTCTTTACTTCTTAAAGCTGAGATCATTCAGGCTGTGGTAGTTGTCATATCCTACATATTATAGAAGATCTTGTTTCATGGGTAGTTCCTAGGTTCCTAGACATATCAAATAATCTCATAATTGAAGAGCTATCCTGAAGAGTACTAGAAAAATGTGTGTGTGTGTGTGTGTGTGTGTGTGTGTGTGTGTGTGTGTGTGTGTGTTTGGGAGAGGGAGATGGATAGGAAGATGAATCTTTTATGTCACACTTATTTGAACTGAGCCCTTTCTAGTTGCTTTGGTCAATGGGAGCTGCTAGGTGGCACAATGGATAGAGTGTTGTGTCTAGATTCAAGAAGATTCATATTCCTGAATTCAAATCTAGTTTTAGAAATTATTAGCTATGTGCCTCTGGGGAAGTCATTAGTCTTGTTTTGCTTCACTTTTATCATCTATAAAATGATCTGGAATAGGAAATAGCAAAACACTCCAGTACCTTTGCCAAGAAAACTCAAAATGAGTCACAAAGAGTTGAACATGACTGAAAAATTGACTGAACAGCATAGTCGATAAAATGCTAAACTTCAAGAATATTTCAGTTTGACTCTTCCCTCACATAATTATTAGCTATATGATTTTGGGTGAGTCACTTAACCATTCTTTGCCTCAGTTTCCATCAAAAATGAGAGAATTTTGTTTGGTAACTTCTAATGTCCTCTCTCATCTATAAATCAAAATCCTTTGAATGAACTTAGAAGAGGGAACTGGGGTCCTTCAAATAATTTCTGAGATGTGGAGAAAGAAAGTACAAATTAGACTATTGGCAATACAGTGTGTATTGGGAGGAAGAGTGGGAAATTAGGAAGATAATGTCAGAGATGGGAATATGAGGTTCAGGTTCATAGGAGAACATAGAGAGATTGGGGTAAAGAGTTAGAAATGAAAATGAAATGAGTTCAGGGTTTTTCAGATGATCAATGAGATAATATATAGGAAAGCACTTAAAAACATTAAAGGGTTATATAAAAGTAAGTTATTGCTAAGTATATTGATGGACTTTAGAGAACTTTAAAGCAAAGAGGGACTAGGTGCCCTGAAAGCATTGCCATATTTCTCTTTAATATTCTAAGTGGAAATGACTTTTCAGAATGCTTACTCTGAAGTTTTTCTTATTGTAAATAACTTCATCCTTGAGATGCCATCCCACATTCTTCTACTGTTCACAACATCTATCTTGAGCAATGTAACATTTAAAATAGTTGTCTGTCATAAATTGTGGCAGTTAAAATAGTTGAAGGTATAAATTGTAGTAGATATAAGAGTGGGTGAGTAAATTTGACCACAGAAAATATGTTTCACTAAAGTGTCTTAGTTTTAAATCAAAATATAAGGTGGTCGTCAGGGAAATATTCCCAATTATTCAAATACCCAAGTCAACTAGGTTTTATAGAGATTTTAATTAATACAAATGTGGAATTAAAGAAAAGAGAGAAAGAGAGAAAAAGGAAATAAGTATGAAGGGCCTTAAGCCAACATGGCCTAGACCTGAGTCTTAAGAGAGAGAGATCAGTCAGTCAGTCTTTTATCTCTCACCACAAGGTCTGTCTAAGCAAGGATTCTAGTGACACCAGGTCAGCTCCATCTCAGCTGACTTCACCAAAGAGAGTTCCAGCCAGAGTCCTCCTCAAAGAGAGATCCAGCCAGAGACTGTTTCAAAGGGCCTCTCTCCAGAGCCTCCAGAGGGACAGAATACCCTCAGAGGAGCTCCAGCGAGACCTCCTTAGAGATTGTCCTCCAAGAGCTTCCCTTCTCCAGAGCCTCTCTCAAGAGATTCTTCCCAAGTGATCCTCATAAGAGCTTCAAAAGGATTGTCTTTCAAGAGATTCTGCTTTTTCTTATATAGGGGTTTTTCTCCTATGTCACCTCCCCTAAGTCCTTACATCTACCAATCACTGTAGACGTTTTCCAAAGGACAACCCATTCTAAAAACACTACTGGATCGACTTAATCCCTTTAGTAAGTTTGAATCAGAAAAAAACATTGCTAGGTTTACTAATCCCCTCAGTAAATCTGAACCAGAGAAAACACAGCTGAGTCGACTAATCCCCTCAAGAGAAAACCTCTAAGTAAGTTTTCATCTCTTTGTTCCTGGCAGGTTTACAAGTTGCCCGACATTTTTAGGTACCTAGCATCCCATTGTATCAATTCTAAATACAGCCATGACTCAAAGAACTCCCTGCCTCATCATAAGCATGGGTCCAAGTACTTTCATTGTTTATCAAGGAGTTTTCTCCCCTAAAGCAGTCTTAAGTATGGGTGGAGTAGAGGTCCTCCCATTTCTGATCCTGGCGAGTTCTCACAGTCAAAATGGGGAATGTTCCCAGTAGGGAATTGTTCCAATTGAGAATTCCCCATTGGGGAAATTTTTTAACATTCACAAGTCTGAGAAATTTCAAGATTTACAGCAATGAAATCATTTGATTGTCTCCTTATTTACTATGCATGCATGGGTCTTATATATGCAACATGATGTAATAATGTTAATAATAAATAAAATTTAAATAGTACTTTGAAGTTTGCAAGGCACTTTACATATTAATCTCAGCTGCAACCTTGAGAGGAAGAGGCTATTGTGATTCCCATCTTATAGATGAGGAAACTGAGACGAACAAAAGTTAATTGACTTGCTCACAGTCACACAGATAGTAAATGTCTGATACAAGAACTGAGCTCAGTTCTTCCTGATTTTAGATTCTGTGCTTAATCCATTGTCCAACTTAGCTACCTTCATAGTTAAAGGAATGGATATCAATGTGCAGAAGGGTCAGTGTGTCAACACCAAATAGAATCAAGGCAAATTTATCTAATGGAAATTTCTTAGTCTATTTTAAAGAGACATTCCATTTGCTCACTATCATACAGTTCAATAGACTGAGGACATTATCAGGTAAGTTGATTATAGGCTTATCCTTGGGTTAAAACTCTCTGCAATGAAGAGTTCTAATGATTCTGAAATCCATTTGAATAATTAAGCTCTATGCAGACAGTAATAAAAAGCCCTTTCTTTGTCTCTTTGATTTGTGGACAGAAGGAACAAATTCACTAAAGCAAAATAAGGGTCTTTTGGTCTGTTTGTCAACATGCAGACCAATGTTCCTTGAACAGTCTCAAACTTGACTTTGAAGACAAAAGGAGGAAATGAATAGAATACTGGACCAAGTTGCCCATACATATAAAGTCAATAGTCACCTATTTTAGAGGTTCCAGAAAAAGCGATCTAATCCAAAATATATTCTTAACTTAATGTTTGTTTCATTGGGGAGGGGGGCACTATCAATCACATTAAAGATAATATTGAAAGGTAAATATCCCTTGGAAATGTAATAAATTGCCACTAGAGAACAAATTACTTATATCTTGTTCTTCCTTGAAGAGAGAGACTCTTTTTTTTTTGAGAATAGGTATAATGGAATAGAGAAAACAGTTATGTTTTACACAGACTTCATCAGCTTCAAAATTTTGTCTGGGATAGGTTTTGATATTGACTTTATTTTAATTCACTTTAATTACTTTTTTCATCTTAGAATTGTCAATTTTTCTTCTTTGGAGGCAAAAGGGATATTATTTTTTGTATATTAATTCAATGTCAAATTTCCCTTTATAGTAATAATAAGATGAATTCTAGCTTATGATGATTATAGCAAAAATCAAACAAACAAACAACATTGTTGTTAAACATTAAAAGAAGGGAGTTGAATACAGGCTGTAATTCTGAGCAGTCAAGGATACCAGTTGGTCTCCAGACAGGTCTTCATCAAAAATTGCCTAAATTTAAACTGGAGTAACGCCAGGTCCTACTGTTTTCACTTTAACCAAAGACTATAAAACCAGTGTACAAAGTGGAACAGTCACATGTTTTTTTCTGATAACATTGTGCCTCTAGGATGCTTGTGATAAGTGGCAGAAGCTTCATTTACATAAAATGACAAAGCCAAATTAATTCTAATTATCATGATCATTGAGCATTTAAATGAAAATGAAGACATTAAAGGTATCTAATTGCTAAGAAGGCCATTTGTGAGGATGAATTATGAGAAGTTTTAAACAAAGGCATTATGAAACAATAGGCTTCCACTGCCCAAATTCCATGAGTTTGTTTATTTGTATAGATCATAATGAATTAACAGTAGCATAAAATATAGAATTATTTGTCTATTTTAAAAGTCTGGGGAAAAATGTCCTATGGAAGGAAAATAGAATATTTCTATTACTCAAAAATGTGGACCACCGCTAATTTTATATATTCTTAGTCCTCAAAACAAGTAAAAGACATATTATATTAAGAACCAAATCCTTAAAAGCTTATTTTCTTCTTAAACCTTTTCTTTCCTCAATCTTTTCATCTTCTTTCACTTAAACATGGTTATAACTGACAGCATTGTTTCTTTTACTATCAGATGTTATTTTTTAAATTTTATTTTCAGTTCCAAATTCTTACTTTCCTTCTAGACTCTGTCTTACCCATTGTCAAGTGAAGCGATATAATACCCATTATGCATATATTTACATTTTAGCTATGCTGTCAAAAAAAAGAAAAAAATATGCTTTAGTCTCATACAGAGTTCATCAATTCACTATCTGAAGGTGAATGATATAGTCCATCATGAGTCTTTTGGAATTGTGGTGGATCATTGCACTGAACAGAGTTTCTGAGTCTCAATTCTTCATTATTTGCAATATTGCTGTTGGGAATGCTTATAGCTCAGAAAACTCACCTCCAGATGACCAAAAAATACACAAAAACATTTTTAAATGAATCCTGAATCAATGGAACAAATAGAAGATAGGGTGAAATAGCACTCTGGCACAAAACAGAATGGAGAGACAGCAAGTGTTGAGGTAGGAGAGGAAAACAGGATTCAGAATTCCTAATAGGAACTCCAATGCAATATAGGCAAGCAGCAGGGGAAGGAGCACAGTAGATTTCAATTCAGACTACAGACTGGGAAAAGAGAAAAGGAGAGAAAGATGGAGGTAAATTTTCTCACATAAGAAAGTGTGTAAGAGTCTACAGTGGGGTAAGATGGGAGAGTGGTGGTCAATTCTTGAACCTTATTCATTGAAATTGGCACAAAACTGGAATAAAATCCACATTCAGCTGTAGAGATATTTTTACTGTATTTGGAAGTAAAAAGGGAAGGTGGAATGAGAGAAAAGGAGGACAAAAGAGATTGGTGAATGGGAGAATCAGTATTCAAAAGCAAAGCATTTCTAAAAAAGGAAAGGCTGAAATGAGAGAAGGATGAAGATTAACAGGGGGGAAATAAGATAGAGGGAAACATACAGTAGTCATAATTGTGAATGGGAGTGGAATGAGCTCACTCATAAAATAGAAGAGTATAGCAGAATGGATTAAAAGTAAAGGTAAAAGGCTAGATCAGAATCTATTATGCCTTACCTAAAGTTTAAAAAAGAGAAGGGGTGCTAATTATGATCTCAGACAAAACAAAAGTGAAAAGTGTCCTAATTAAAAGAGATAAGGAATGGAACTGTATCTTGATAAAAGTTACCAGAGACAATGAAATAAAGATACTAAACATATATATATATATATAGTGGCATAGAATCTGAACTCACCAAAGAAAAGTTACACAAGTTACAGGAATACAATAAATACTATACTGGTAGACCATAAAATAAAACTATGTTAGTAGAAGACATTAACTTTCCCCTTTCAGAACATTGTTACTGTTCATGCATGTGCTGTTCTCCTAGTCCAGATCATTTCACTTTGTATCACTTCATCTACATCTTCTCATGTTTTTGTGAAATGATTCCCTTCATCATTCCTTACAGCATATTAGTATTCCATGACAATCATATAACATAATTTGTTTGACTATTTCCCATATGATGCTCATGTCCTCCAATTTCAACTTTTTTCCACTATAAAAAGAGCTGCTATAAATATTTTGTAAACATGAGTCTTTTTCATTTCATCTTTCTGAGATATACACCTGGTAATAGCATTGCTAGATTAAAGGGTATGAAGAGCTCTATAGCCTTTTGGGTATAGTTCCAAATCACTCACCAGATTGGTTATACAAGTACACAGCTCCACCAATAGTGCATTAGTATACCTATTTTTTTTTTCCATAGTTCCTCCAGTATTTTACATTTTCCTTTTCTGTCATCTTAACCAATACTGCTTTGGAAGCATCCCACAAAATTTGGCATGTCATTGATGTTATTATCTTTAGTGAAATTATAGACTATTTATTTTCTTTGTTCTTTGACCAACTCATTCTTCATAGATTGATTATTTGGTTTTCAATTAATTTTTAACATGTACTTCTAGAGACCTTTATTGAATAGATTTTATCAGGTTATGGTCTGAAAAGAGTGGATTTAATATTTATTCTATTCTGTATTTATTCATGCCACAATATACCATAATACAAAATAATTTTTGTAAAGATGCTATGCACAACTAAACAATAGGTATAAACCTTTCTATTCCCATTTGGTGTTCTCCGGAGATCTATCATATTTAAATTTTAAAATTATATCAATTTCCTTAATTCACCTCTTATTTATATAATGGTTAATAATGAGCCTCAAATCCTCTCTCCATTTACAGCCATCTCTCGGTTTCACTGGTGCAAATCTCACTTCTCTTCATGAGGTCTTTTTTCTCCCCTCAATCTTGGCCTCTGAGATTATTTTCCATCCACCATGGATATGCCATGATTATAATCTAATTATATGCATGTTGCTTCCCCCATTAGAATGTGAACTTCTTTTGATCAGGCTCTGTTTTACCCTTTCTAAATAATCCTAGTGCTTGTTAAGTAGAAAACACAAAATATATGCTTCTTCACTGACTGCAAATCCCAGTTCTTAAAATATCTTTTTCACAAAATGAAAATATGCAGTCATTCTATTATCAAAAACTATTGCTTTTAGATTATAGATGTTGAAAAATTGACCAAAGATGTTGGAAAGTGGTTTCCTTACAAGAATTTTTATGAGGAAATAAATAAGTATATCTTCCATCATGTGTTTCTGTATTTTTTTTTCTATCTAAACTTATGATTGTATTAGTGTGGGGATCTGTGGGTAGGGTAACTACTTCCAGAAATACAAATCAGAAACAAGCCTTAAACATCTAGTCTCAGAGAGTAACTGGGGACACTGAAAGGTTAAATGATTTGCTTGCAGTCACATAGTCACATAGTATGAGTCAGAAACCCAAATTAAGACCAAGGCTTTCAAGGCCAGTTCTCTATGCACTGTCTTATTCAATGTCTCCTTTTCCTAGGAAAAATAGTCTTATTTGTAGTACTCACTCACATTCTGTAGTAGCAGTTCAAGAATAGTGTCTTCCCCATACAGAAAAAGACACATAGAAGTCTCATCTGAAATTGCTTTATAGAACAGGCAATGATAGAACAGGGAACTGTACTTTTGAAAAGTTGGTTTACTTCTGCTCAATCTATTTTTGCCACCAGAGACCAAATGCCTATTCTTTGCTGTCTAGAAGCTCGTTTGTACAAGAGAATTGCTCCTCTGCATTGTAGTATGTTTCTGTATTAGACTGCCAAATCAAGATTCAAGCACAACTTATATCCCCATGAGTCCACTAAGGATAATACCGATTGCCACAGTGTGTCTTTTAAATTATCTAAATGTGCTCATGGCTTAATTGCATAGGGAGACCTTGTATTAATCTAATAAATATCCTTAAGGGGAGAGTCTCTCTTCCTTCATTTCTCCATCCCTAAGGTCTAAAATACAGTGCTTTGGTGCATAGTAGACAGCTAATAAATATTTGTTGAATTGAAATTTAACAAATAAACACATTACTCTTTTAAAACTGAGATAAGGAGTATACGGCTGACTTCAAAAAGGCTCATATCTAAGGTGGCATACATATCATATGTATTTTATATGATATATTTTAAATTAACATAATGAAATCATATAAATAAAATAATATTTTAATAAATATTGCTTTACTAATTAGCATTATATATATTATATCCCTTATTCCCGTGGGTCCTGCCAGAATTGGCAAAGCCTTATCAAAACCAGGTTACATATATTCTCTTTCAAGAGGCCATGAAGGCAGAAGCACAGAACATGGCTTTTGAATTAATAAATATTATGGTTCTACTTGATTCAAACCTAGGCCAGGTTCCTCCTCTGTGCTTTATTTTTTGCAGAAGCAGGAAATATTAGCCCTTTCTCCATTATATTGGATAAGAAAGAATCCCAATTTTATCTTAAGTACTATTTTCAATCATTTGTGGTATTTGTGGAACCCAGAATATAATGTGGGAGCTTGAACAGGTTGCCTATTCCTCTATTAAAGTGTTCCGGAAACTGAAAGAAGGAAGAATCCGTCCATGAGTCCAACTACCACCTAAAGTTAAAATAAAATAAAATTTTTATTTCTTTTGTTTCAATATGTACTTATACATATATGCATATACATGTTCATGTGTGTATATGTGTGCATATAGGTACGTGTAGACATGTGTGAGAATAAAAATAATTTACTTGTCTACTATCTAGTGAGTTAGCAAAATCCCAAGGTTCTTCCAGTCTCTAGCAACTCCCTTGTGAGTGGGTGAGATCAGTTTCCAAGAGTAACCTTATCTGCTTCAAAACTGTCTCCATTCATGGGCCCTCTCTCTTTCAAGAAGTCTAAAGTACCAAATTGCTCATGTGGCATTTTCTCTTCATTTTTCCCTTTCCTTCTATCCCACTTTTCCCCCTACAAATCAATACTCTCGGATGGGCACAGAAGTGAGTAGAATCTGACCTGTCAACTTTGATTTTTATCGCTTGGTATATGTAAGGCAGGTATTAGTAATGTTCAGTAGCCTTTCTTCATTACCCTTGAACAGAATAATGCTTCACATTTCCCCCTGTGTTTGTAATGGTATTGGACCTGGAAAATGCAGTATAAGATTAGACAATGATTTTGAAATAACTCCATAATTGCCACACTTCTGAACTAATGACAATTAAGTTTATTCTATTCAAACAGGTCTGGAGAAGGCTTCTGATAGTAGGTTGAACCTGTTTTTTAAAGGAAATCTTGCCTCTGGAACCTGAAGAAAATGATGTCTCCATCACCATTCTCTACCCCTTCTTGAGCGAGCAATCAGCCTCTATTTTTCAATCCCGGGATTAAATCAGAGATTTCTCTTAACTCAATATTCTTCACTTGAAGAAGGAGGAGATATGCTGTTCCACACTGTAGCAAAGGATTTAATCAGGGCAAGCTGAATGCAAAAGATGCTGCAAACCAACATTCTACTCAGAACTTCCAGGAACTGGGACTAAACACAGAGGTAGTTGCTGGACACAGTTGGTGGACCCTGGAGGAGGGAGAGTCTACTTTTTTCCAGCAGTCAGGAGAGGCCAGAGAGATTATCTGTCTGGTATTTTGGGGGTGGACCCAGAAAGCCAGTGGATCCCTCTTCTTTGGCTTTCTTGACATTTCTGCCTGTTCCTAATGTTGCTACAGGGAAGTAGATTTCAGCTGTTGTTGGTGACATCTTTCTGGGACTGTTACTTGAATCAAAGAGGACTCGTGTTGTGAGATTCTTTGGGTCCTTTTGTCCTTGCCCTCCCTACCAATCCCTCCCTAACTTTAATTAATACTCAAATTAGTTAGTTTAGAATAATTATAGAAAGTTTTATATCTGTTGTGGGTTAGAAGTAAGTTATTCCCTGATCCCTTTCCCCTCTCCCGTTAGCTAATTAAACTATTTAATTATATATGTATAATTAAACAGTATATATAGCTAGTTTGAATCCCTTCTTTTAACCCACATATAACAACACCAAGTAAGGAGTTATTTAGGAGATGACTTGTCCAGTCAGATCTGAAACCTTAAAGATAGAGATCATTACAAGAACACCTCTGAACTGTTGTTCTGGAACATGCAGGACCCATCACATTCATACCTTTACTTGAGCTTTTTTCCATAGTTCCTGTGATTGGGGCTTGTTCTGGTTTCTTGTTAAAGCCTAGGACAAATAGCAATTATGTTACCTTAGCAATAGATATTTACTCAATAAGCATTAAAAGCAGCGATGACTTTCTTTTTCTCTCTTTTTCTCTCTGTGTCTATATCTCTGCCTCTCTCTTTCTCTCTGTGTTTCTGTCTCTGTGTCTCTGTCTCTGTCTCTGTCTCTGCCTTTTCCCCCATATTTTGAGACTTAAATTCTTGATAACTATCCCTTGACTTCTATTAAGGAGGCAAAAAAGAGTATGTGGTTTATTAGGCTGGGAATCAAACTACATCTTAAGTCCAAGTCTATCTTTTCCAGTTTATATTTCTTTCCCTAAAGGCCACAGACAAACAACAATTTTAAGATGATTTATTTTTCATTTGCATCTAACTTTGGTATTTAAAAGTCTGAGAACCCCTGAATCCAAGCATTGATTCCCTAGAAGGCAATTATTTCTGCAAAAACTTGAAGCTGGATAGAAGACCAGGTGCATAGTATGAATGACAGGACTAAAAAAATTAAATCATATCTTGACTTTAGAGAAATTAGGACTTCGAATGAGTTTTTTGAAAAGTGCCTTTCCAAGGTGAAAGTAAAATGTGTGTTCATCAATTCCACAATGTTTCATTTTTTAAGTAGTAATACCAACCATCTGTATTACTACAATTTATGGGTTACTATTTCATGTTTTAAATATCGGTTAATGTTTTCTTCTCAGTCTTTTGTGTTTTAAGCATTTCTATGTAGTGGAAGAAATAAATAGCTGCCTTGTACCTGATAGATGACAGCTACTATTTTATAAATGTGGAACTTCATTGAAGGCATTCTTCTAGAAAACATAGACAGGAGTCAGATCTAAGCTTCATTTAAGAGATGTTCAGTGAATAATAAATTAAAGACTTTGAGATGAATTTGATCATCTTTTGGGGGCCAGCACTTCATCCAGAACATGCATCCAATTCATGAGTGTAGCACTGTTTTCTTTTGTGTGCAGAGGACTCAGCACCCCAGCTCCCTCCTGTCATGGTTCTTAAACTACCTTGGCTCTGAGCTGTTAGGAATCAATGAGGAGAAGATCTATTACAGCTCTACTGGTACAACAAAAGCTATGAAGCCTTTAGCCACCCCCATAACAGCATGGAAATTTATTATTTTATCAGGGTTAAAGCATTTACTCTGTTAGCTATTTCTGCATTTTCTCTAAGGCCTCAAAACTTGGACATTAATTAGCTCATCTACAGTTCTTCTCATTCATTGCTGAAATGGTTTGCTCTGGGTTCCCATGACCCTTACATCTTTGTATACTTCTATAATGTTTGCAATCCAGAAAAACATTATGCCTCTTTCAGGATGAGGGGTATATTCATCTTGTTTTATAGAAAAATTGCTTTTCCTGCCCCATCAGGATAAATAAGTGTTGAAAAAGGAAGAATCAACAAGACCCCATAAATAGTGTCCAAGGAAATATCCTGAGGCAGAAATCAAATGAGCAATGGATAAGATAGTCTACAGGTCAAATTGAGAAATACATCCATGAGTTGCCAAACATATATGTCTAGACAGGAAGTCATGGTCTGAATTTGAAAGCAATGGATCTCAAATTAAAGGAATGCTACACAGAGTAAGGTCAGAAGGACATCAGGAAGCAGGAAGGTAGGAAAACATTTTTGGGGTGCTAATGATTATATGCTTCATACTAAGGACCAATTTCTGTCATAACTGTGCTGTCACCAATCCTACTGGCTCCACTCACCATCCCCAATTCAATGAAAACCATCTAGCTGTAAGCTTAGACAATATACTTAGATGGATTCTCCTTGAATTCACTTCTGTATTTCTGACAATTTTTTTCTTCTTCCCAGATCCCCTGTTATCTTTCCCTTTCCCAGACCACTATTATCCATACTCTATTGAGAATCACAGGTATCTTTATTCCCTAGATTCCAGTTAACCTGAAGGACTTCCCCTTAATCTTCAAACTCCAGGCATAATCTAGTAATATTCTGATGCCTCCTCTACTTGAACGTCAACATAGCATTCTAGACTTTTGCATATATTCCCTGATTTCTGGTTGAGATCTAGGGAAAGCGACATTTCCCAACTTTCTATTTTCTCACCAACATCACCAATATGTCAGAGAAAAATATGTCGGGGTTTTTTCTATTGCTTGAAAATGTATCCAAGGGCTAGAAAGCAATGTGAATATCCATTCAATATAATAAGCAAATATCTGTTTCTTATCTATAAAGCTTCTTGGGACTAGTAAGATAGGGACTATGTAAATTTAAAAGTGCCTGGAATGAAAATGGCTCGGAGCTTTCCCAACAAGAGCAAAGCTATTAACCCCAAGGTTCTGGTCAAATTCTAACTTGGGGAAGTATGCAGGGCCAATTTAAAGCAGGACCTTTTAGTTTGGAAGCCACATGATTCACAGAGCAGAACATGCACTCAAATGTCATGTTCCTGGGTCTTATTGCTAGCTGACATTTCATGTGCCCCGGCAGCCCCAAAGACAAGAGGTTCAATGTTTATTCAGGGGCTTGCTGTACAGAACACAGGCATCATCTGTATCCAGTGGGTAAACTCAATTGAAACCAGAAGTGGCTGAAAACTCCAGACATGAATGAACTGATACCTAAAGTACACAGACTTCATATATATGGGACAACTGAGTCCATTTTCCTTGTGTGCCCTATAACGCGCGCTCATAAGGTAGGTAAGTGGCTTAGGAAGTTTCCTAAGGTAAATTGCAAAAGTGGCCCTAATAAAATCGAGACTCTTAAGAGCGTGAAACATAAAGCCGTCGAGTGCTGTGATGACTCTAGAGTCCCCAGGGTCTGCGCAGGAGATTCTGGTGTAGCGCAAAGAGTGCTGGAATTACAATTAGCCATCCTTTGGTTCTATCTCAACTCTAACCAATGGAAGAGCTTTGTAACCATTGTCAGATCAACTTTTATTTGTCTTCATCAGTAAACTGGAATTAATAATACATGTACAGGCAATTTCCATCAGTCAACAAGTTGTTATTAAGCATCAATTATGTCCGAGGAACAAGGAGTACAAGTTCAAAGAATGAAAACAATTTCTGCTTTCAAGAATCTTATATTGTTGGGAGAGGGCCATAGGTATGCATGTGTGTCTACAGAAATGTGCATATGAATATATACATATATATGCACACATATAAATAGAGAGAGAGACTTATATACAAATAAGTTCAAGATGGCTAAATATTACATAGATTGAGAAGGAGGACCCAAGCAGCTGGGAGGGGTGACTCAGTAGAGTTCATACAAGATGTGGTGTGTAAACTTCTTCCTAAAGGAAAACAGAGATTCTTTAAAGAAAATATAGGAAGGGAGTGCATCTCTGGCAAAGGGAACAGATAATGCAAAACAGAGGAGAGGGGAGATATGAGGAACTGGGAGAAGAATCATGTGCGTGGAGTACAGAGGGAGAGCAAAATTTAATAATAGCAGAAAGAAAACTTGTCCTAAATGCCATAGCGTTGGCTGGCATGAGGAGGTGTTTTGCAACAACAGTGATAATAGCATTTATTTAGTGCCAGGCATCTGCTGAACCCTTAAAATATGATTCCATTTGATGTTTAAAAAAACTGAAGCTGATTATGAACTCAGATCTTCCTGACTCCACGACTCGCACTTTATACACGGCATGAGCTAGCCGCTCATATTTAGACACCAGACTTTTCGTTCACCCAGATCACCTTGCAATGAATCACGCTGCTTTTAACAGAAGATAACCTGTGTCCTCTTACCACATAAGTGGCTACGGCGCCTTTCCTCTCTCTATGTAGCCAGAACAGGCTGGATATTTACAAGTACAAGCCTGGGACAGTCGTATTAATTTTTCCTGTGATGGTGTTCAGAAAAGGGTCAAGGTCCTGTTTATTCCACAGCATGAGTGGCCAGGACTGACTGAGTTGGGGAAAGAACTGCTTTTTCCCTGCTTCCTTTTATGTTGTGTCCCGGATAAAGAAGGTTCATTTGGATTTGTTCTATTCTATTCCCTTGATCTTTCCAGTTCTAAGATGCAATCATGGAATCCCCCTAGATGTGGGCACTTAAGAGGAAGGATTTCAGATCAGATGTGCAGCCGGCCAGCTCAGTAGGAAGACCCTGAGAAGTCAGGCTGTCAGGGACTCAAGGCCGCGGCAAACAGGATGAGTTTGGGCTTGGAACTTGGTTCAATGATGCTATAGAGCTGTGAACCTCATACCCTTCCTCTCCTCAGAGATAGAGAAGGCACGCAGCAAGGGATTATGCCTCCTTGGTGTTGAGAAGCTATTATATCTTTGAAGTAAATATTCCTTTGCAGAAGCTAATGTGTTCAGATTCAGTGGAACTGGGGTATAGGAGAACCCTACAAGTGAGAGACATCAGTGGAAGATAAAGCCAATTGCAAGACCCAGACATTGCTAATGTCCTTAAGTTATTAACTCATGTGGAAGGCAGCGTGGGCCAAGGTAGTGACAGAAACAAATGCCATTAATATATTTTATTCAGGCACAGTGCCCAGTCTATAGTAGGTATTTCAATTAGCGTTCATTGATTAATTGAATTCTTAAGATTCTAGATTTCTAGAGCAAAGGTAGACATTTACCTTTTCACATACTCAGCTGAATGAATTGGCTAATATTATGTAATATTATAACAGACTGCCTTGGCTGCTTACGTTCTGGTAAATTAGTTGCAAAGTCCCCCTAAATATGGATAAATTTAATAGTTTGAATAAAAATCTTTCATTAGTTGGAACCTTTCATTAGTGTCTTCCTTGAAACATTAAGACCCAAATACCTATAACTATAAGCAGTCATTTATTTTCTATAAAAAAATAGAGATAAATATATAGAGGAAGCTTTGGTAATAGCTAGTGACAGATTATCAAGTGAGAAAAAAAAACTTTTCATTAGTAATTTGGGATTCACTAAAAATGTTCTATAAAAAAGAATGTATCAGGAGGCTTACACTTTATATAATAAGAGGTATAAAATTAAATATGAGTAGAGGCACTGCAAATAATTTAAAACAGATGAACATTATATACAGTAATAGAAATATTGTTTGAAGAATGGTGTGTGCCCACCACCAGAAAAAGAATTGATGAAGAGAAATAATTAAGAGATAATTTTACATTTACATCTATCTTTTTATCAAAAGATGCCTTCTCTAATGAGAGAAGGAAGGGAGGGAAGGAGGAAATAATTTGGATATTTTAATTAACAAACCAATAAATAAATGTAAATTTAAAAATAAGCAGATTAAACATTTCCTTAGTTTGACCAAACAGCAATTACATTTATTTCAGTATGCTTCTTGGGAAAAAAATATTTAGACTGTTCCATTACCTTTAAATGAAAATTTTAAGATGTTATGCTTAGAAATGAGCCTAATCTTGGGATTCTTTGTCATAAAATATGCCAGTTCAGGGAATCGGCACCATCCTAGAAAGATTTGTCACAGCAGGTAGAGTGAGAGCCTTGGAGAGAGGAAGTCCTGCCTCCAACCCTCACTAGCTAGGAACACTAGTTGGCCTCTCCAACCCTCACTTGGTACATGTGAGATGCAGGAAAGTGATATAAAAACTGTCTATATATTTTGTGTCACTTCCTCTCTCCAGCCTTTTTTCACGGAGACGTGGCTCTGGCAGCAGCTTGCTGAGCATTTCGGAATCTTGGCATAGCGGCAGCTATTGTCCAGTTTTGACATTGAGTTTTCCATCATACTATATTGGGAGAAGCTTAGTAGCCTAGTTCAGGTCAGCCATCTTCACTGAGCTCTCTTGGAGTTTAGGC
This sequence comes from Monodelphis domestica, assembly GCF_027887165.1. Taxonomy (NCBI): domain Eukaryota; kingdom Metazoa; phylum Chordata; class Mammalia; order Didelphimorphia; family Didelphidae; genus Monodelphis; species Monodelphis domestica. Next base: position 173,984,569 of record NC_077234.1, read on the forward strand.
TGATTCTTTTCTCCTTTACCTTCCAAACATTATCCTCTTGGGAAAGCCTCTAATCTTCCTCAAAGACCTGTGGTGGAGATTTTTGAACTCCCTCTGCCAAAGGCCAGGAAGGAGAAATCCTCTCTCTCTCTCTCTCTCTCTCTCTCTCTCTCTCTCTCTCTCTCTCTCTCTCTCTCTCTCTCTCTCTCTCTCTCTCTCTCTCTCTCTCTCTCTCTTCTCTCTCTCTCTTTCTCTCTCTCTCTTTCTCTCTTCTCCTTAATTCCTTCCCTCTATATTAATTAAAATCACCATAAATTTCTAACTGACGGGTATTTTATTTTGGATTTTCTCTGGCAACCAAATTAATTTTGATTAAGTCACAACCCTAAAATTACCTTTATAGTCAATACCCCTGTAGCACTTCCTGGAGTCACTATGATACTTAAATGAGATAAACTATATAAAGTGTTTTGTAAAAACTTCAAGTATGGTATAAATGTCAGATATATATATATATATTTTTTAATTTGAGGAACTCTATAAAGACAGAGTATAATTAGAGGAATAAAATATCTAAGTGCTTTACTTTGTTCTTTATTTTTTCCTTCCAGAAGGAAAGAAAAGAGGAAATAAACATTTATACATTATCAACTATGTGCCAGGCACTGTGCTAAGCACTTTTTATTCCAAATATTATACAAATATTATAATTATAAAAATCTCATTTGATCCCTACAGCCAACCTCTAAGGGAAAAGTCATTATTATCTTCATTTTATAATTGAAGGAACAGAGGCAAAGGGATGTCCCCAAGATCCTGACTCCAGACCCAGCATTCTATTGGCTGTGCCTTTTGGTAGAGGAAAAGACTGGTAGTGGGAAAATTAACCATGCCTAGGACAGAATTCCCTGCAATGGGACAGCTATGAAGTAAAGGCCAATTATCTTCCTTTAACTCTATAACTTCAAGCTGCTCCTCTTACCTTCACCAGGTGTCTTACAAACATGAGATCCTGGCCACAAGGAGGATGGAGGGAAAGAACAGGGATGATCAGTGAAAAGATCCCTGAGAATTCTTGTCCTTAAAGAAGAGAAACCAAAAACATGCTATTTATAACAGGGGGCTATCAGCAAGTACATCAAACTATGAGATATTAAAAACAGGTTTATCATGTTATCATAACTCAGTTTCAACTGAATAGAAATCTTGGCAAGAAACCAACCCATTAAATCACTGTTCAATTGAAAAGATAAGGCCCAAAGACCATCCCAGTCCTCCAGGTAAATAGCACAAGGTGGTTTTGTGTTGCGTTTTCACAGCCCGAGGGCTCTTGCAGATGCTAGGGGGCCCACTTTTTCTTCCTTGGTACTTTGCTTTAAATTCTTATATCCATGTTAACCGAATTCAATGGATGAACAGGTAAAATTAATGAGCAGAGCTATAATCTTTCAGGGAAATCTTGAAGGTCCATTTGAACACAGTCACAGAGAGCCCAAACTGAAATTCATTAATTTTTTCCCCAACCATGGCTGGTGATTTAAACTTCCTCAAGAATAATATTCTTTTAAAGAACAAAAAAAGGCCTTGTGCTCACTCTTGCTTCACATTTGAATATGACTGTTACACAGTCGCACTAAATGAAATTTGTCATGCATCCTTAACCAGATGGATTTTGATTTTCTGTTGTGGAAAAGTAGTTATCCGGTGTTTGCATAGGGCAAACTCATATTTAGAAGGAACAAAAAGCCCTAGGCCCTTAGGAGTCATAAGCCTCACTTGTCTTAGCTCTCTTATGGAAGGGAAGACGGAGATGAAGGCTGGGTACTCCTAACCGTACAAAAACCACCATTAAAACTTGCACTACTTTGCCCTATCACCATTCATTAATAATCTGTTTCCCACACAGACCATAAAAACTGACTGGGATTGCATATTGCACAGTGTTCTACTTCTCCAAAGGACAAGGCCACGGTCTTAATAGAGATGCAGCTGGCATTCCTGTCTCCTAAAGGGACTTGGCAATGCCTTATGTATGTAGGAGATGAAGAAATGAAAATAACAAGGTGGTTATGTGACCTGCCCCAGGTAATAAGAGCTCATTACTTGAAAAGCAGAATTTAATACTCACTGCTCCTGGGTTTTCCACTCCAGAGCTCTTCAAATGAGTTACAGTCCCCAAAGAAATGGAGGTGGTGGACAACAGCAACAAAAATTGGAACCTAATAATAATGATGATAACTCAGGGTTATAGACCAGCATTGGGGCTTATGGAGTGCTTTCCTGAGATATCAAGCTTTTAAGTTTGTAAAAAAGAAAACCATAGTTAGAAATCAAAGAAGTAGTAAATATTAAATTTATTATGCTACCCAAACATCTGTAACAGATGAAAAATTTCTATTTTTGTAAATGAATAGGCATACAAAAAGAAAAAAAATGGATATTACACATGTATATGTTTGGGGTCTAATAGGAAACAAAAGATCTCTAGATTTTTCAGTTCAAAATCTATTTATTTTGCACATACTATGTAAAGACACTGTGTTACATACTAGGAATAAAAGGCATAAAGGACTCTGCCCTCAAGGAGCTGAGGGATATATAACATGAATACTACTGATAGAAATCTAAGGTTATTTTTGATGTTGTTGAGTATTTTTCAGTCATGTTTGACTCTTTGTGACCACGTTTGGGGTTTTCTTGGGAAGGATAATAGAGTGGTTTGTCATTTCCTTCTCTAGCATATTTTTACAGATGAGGAAACTGAGGCAAACAGGGTTACTTGACTTGGCCAAGCCCACACACAAGACCGTAAATCTGAGGCTAGGTTTGAGTCTTCCTTACTCCATGTCTGGAGCTCAATCCACTATGCCACCTGCTTCCCCCCAGGTAATTTTAGGTAAAATGAAGAACTATCAGCTAGAGAGATCAGGAGAGATGCAGAGGTCATATTTCCCTTGAACATTTTATCAGGTAGTAATCAGGAAACATTTTAGTCATGGACAAAAACTTGGTCAAGTACACAGAGGCAGGAGATGACGTGTTGAAGTTGGAAAACAGTTAAGAGTCCAGTGTGGCTGGAACATGTCATGAATGGTATGAAATAAGATTAGAAAGGTAGAACCAGATTGTGGAGGACCATAAATGTCAGGATCAGGAGATTGTATTATACATTAAAGGCAATAAGACTTGAAATGCCATTTAAATTTTTTGGCATGGTCAGGCTTGTCTGCTTTCAAAACACTTTCTGATGTATTATCTCGATTCAGCATCACTGTAACGCAGTGGGGTAAGCAGGGCAGTTATTAAGGCCATTGCTTTCCAAATAAGGAAGTTACATTTCAGAAAAGGGAAGTAACTTGTGCAAGGTCACATAGCACTCAGTGGCTGTATCCAGACAAAACACAGGTCACCTTTATGTAAATACCACATTACCTTGACCCCACTTCTCCTTTTCTACTTCCTCAGAATGCACCGTCACTCCCTCTAGAATTTTAGGTGGAGAAAATGTCAAATCTAAAGCCTTTTATGATATCTGCGTAAGGAATGTTCACCACGGTATTAAAGAAAGATTTTTATAAAAAACATTTCTATAATAGGTACAGGCCTACGTAGACTATAATAAGGCACTGACATGACAACAATCATAAATCATAAAACAACCAAAATCATAAAACATTTTAAGCAAATTGAAAATAATTTTATGAGAATATCATTTTAGAGAGAAAAATAATTCTAATGTAAATTTCAGTGTGTTAGAATGCCATGAGACAGGAGCAAAAACATGAATTAAACGTCTATATATGTACACAAATATATGATAGCTATTTATGTATATGGATATAAAATATATATATTTTAAACAATATGTAGACATATGGACTTTTAAGAAAGAGATAGGTCTTTTGATGATATTCTCCATTTTTCAAAATTTTGTCCCCCTTCCCTAGATATTCCCAACAATTTAAATTTTCCAAGTCAAAGGGAAAAAACAAAAACATACAATTAATCTTACAACTTGTTCTGTTTAGATATCGGTAACTTCAATGATATCTTCTTAATCTCCTAGAAAAGAATAAAAGCACTGCAATTTCCTGATATGAAGGTTTTATAAGAAATTAGCAATAAAAGGAAGAAATAAAATTCAATTCTCTCAGTTTCCAGGTACATGATCTATCCATTAGGCCTTCTTGCTTAAATAGTCAAAAATATTTCCCTGTTCACTTTGTGGGGTTTGGGTGAGTATTAGATTTTTTTAAATTTTATAATCATTTGAGTATTTATTTTAACAAGTTAATTAACATTATATATATATATATATATTCCATGACCATAATTGTATTTCATTCCCTTTTCTTGCAGTTCAATTTTAAGAATAAGTTTTATTTTGACCTTTTCTTTTATTATATTCTTCTAATGAGCTCATCAACATTCTTTTAAACAAAATATCATTTTTCCTCTGATTCTCTTAAAAGGCTATATAATTAGTAATGCAAATTGTAAGCTTGAAACCTTGGAGATGTGCTAGACTTTTCCAAGTATTTATCCTTTGAAACATTCAAAATAACATATTGACAAAGGTGTATGCTTTACTGGAGCTCTTACAAAACATCTGTGATCTGGTTGTTGCTATAGTAACTGTTTTATTAAACATTAAAATTAATAACTTTGAAAACCATTTATACTAAAGTAGGAAGAAAAAAACACCTGAACTTTATAAGTGTAATTGCAATACAGTAGGAAAATAGCACTCAAAGGGCAGAGGAGATTTCTATGAGGGACATGAAGGGAAGCATCATGCCAATTTTTAAGGAGTGGGATCGTTACTTTGTGATCTTAAGAGGAAAAATATGCAAAGCTTGTTAATATTGGTATGAGAGCTGACCAAGTAGCTGTGCCCAGGGCCAAGCTACCCCTCAGAATTTAGCATTTTCCATCCAACTGAACCAGTCTACTTCAGGGCTTCTCGTGCCAGATTTTGATTTCTTAAGAAGAATTTAGCCCACAGATCAGAGAATTGAACATAATGGGTATTTGTTTTAAACACAATCCTGTGGTAATCACTGCATTATAATGATAGTTATTGTTGTTTCCTGGATGAAACTTCTCACCATACAAGAATATGGGGAGATCCTTTTGGGAACAAAGACAAGTTATTAGGACTGACTTTGTCAGGAATTTGATAAATAGAATTAGAAATAAGAAAGGAAATATAGGTGTGTAAATTACAGAATGTGGCATAAGAGGAATAAGAAAAAAATCATTTATTTAGTGCCTACTACATGCCAGGCACTATTCAAAGTGTTTTACACTTGATCAATAGAATAACTCTACAGTGGAGATATTTTTATTATCCCCATTTTGCCATTGAGGAAAATGGGGTAGACAGAGGTTAAAATGACTTCTCTAAATTATACATCCAGTAAGGGTTAGAGACAGATTTGAACTCAGAAAGAGGAGTCCAGACTCCAGGTCTGCCAGTCTATCCACTGTCCCTCCTAGCTGCCAGATAGAAGATGGACTCCTTGTAAGTGAGCAAAAATGCAGAATGGGAGATGGAAGTCCAAGGACACATTTTGAAGTCTCAGATTTTGCTATGAGTGAATGCTATTTACCTTCATTTGAAATTTTAAAAAAATACATCATGCATTGTGGTATTTTTATTGTGCAACTGCAAATACTGTCAGGTATACTTCTCACGGTTTATAACCCTCCTCATCTCTCAACACACACTTTTTTCGTTTGTTTTTTAATAGCAAGACTTATAAAAGTTTATGCATAAAGGGGCTTCATTCCAGGGATTGCTTTAGCTGAATCCTTAGGGAACTCTACTTATACAGGAATCAGATTTCTGGAAATGCTAACCATCCAGAACAGCCACAAATATACCAAAGTACTTATTTACCCAGAGGTTAGTAAAAACCTAAAAAGAAATAGTCTTTAAATGGTCTCCGAAGAAAAGATGGTTGTGTTCATGGGCTTCATAAACAGAAAGATCTAAAGTTATCTTCAGATCAATATCTACTTTCTTTAATTTGTATGCTGAATTAAAATATTTTTAAAGTATTCTTAATTATTTGGTTTATTTTTATTGTTAATTAGTTAAAAGGGGCAAATGGGGTTGAAGAATGTTCATATCTACCTGCTTTTCTCCATTGCCCTTTATATAATGTCATTTTCAATTCTTTGGAGAATGTTGAGTTCATGTCTTGCAGGCATACAGAAAATTTATATAGCTCTCAGGATATTCTGAAGGACTTTCATGTTTTGTTTTGTTTTTTGTTTTGTTTTTGTTTTGTTTTTCCATTTGATGTTAGAAGAGACTTGTAAAGTGGGCTGGGGGAATGTTGTTATACTCATTTGCTACAGAAGGCATTCAGACCAACAACACTAAATATTTCACACAAGAAAACAATGCTAATTAGCCTCAGAGAAAAGAAATAGACATGAAGTTTTCTGATTTCTGGTGCAAAAAAAAGAATATTCTTTGCAATACACTGGACTTACTGAAAGAGAAACATATATCACTGAATTTGATATTTTTTTCAACAAAAATTTTAAAGTATAATAATTTCATTTCCCCTTCTGCTAATGAACATTTTCAGTGAACAGGAACAACATTATGAATTTTGATAATGGGAGGGGGTAGGAGAGAGAATCTTAACTAAAACTCTACTACTCTGCTTTTTGTCCTGTGGAATTTTGCACAAGCCAGGTAAGATCAGAGGGTGACAACTGAAATGAACTGGGTTAATGATGCCTCTCATTTAGCTGCCTTAATTCTATCACAACCAACCATTAAAATGCCTCCAACTTACATCTTGGCTAAATTGTTTTATGCTCTTAGTTCAAGAATCCTGGAAACCATAAACTCTCTTTACTGCCACCAATCTATGGCATAAATAAAAGACATATAAGTGTAACGATGTCTGCTGATCCTTCTTTTTGCCTAAAGAATGGGGAAAAAAGTCAGTCTGCTAAGTATTCAGGATCAAAGATCCAGAGAGGAAAAGGTCTTCAGAGACCATCTAGTCCATCCCTTCATTTTTTACATAAGAAAATAAACACCCAGGAAGCTTAAATGGCTTTCCTAGAACATACATGTATTCAGCATCAGAGGCAAGATTTGAACTCCTCTATTCAGATGTATTAATTGACTTTCTCATAGAACCACACAACTAACATATGTTCTAGTCAGTTAAACAGCCCTTGTAAATTATTTCTCTATTTTATTGAGGTTCATTGACTATAGAAAAAACACATACTGTTATTTTCTTAAGTTTTTATCTAAAATTCAGTTGAGAAGCATGTTTATAATGGTAAAAGAATCATAAAGCTGAGTGAAAAATAGAAATCTCCATGTCATTCCTTATTATCATCCAGATATTTTTTATTTTACAAAGTGACCATATTAAGTGAACAAAGAATGAATGAATGAACAAGCATTTATTTAATACCTCTTCTGTGATAAACTATATGCTGGGAGCTATAGAAACAAATGAATTTGAGAGAGTTCCTGCCTTTATATTCTAATAGAACAAAACATTATTTATAAAATGTGGTAGCCAGAGGAAATAATTTTATTTTGGGAAGTCACTAGAATTATTAGTGGGGCCATTTTGCTGTCAGTTTTCATTTGTTGTTTTTCAATCATTTCAATGATGTGTGACTCTCTGTAAATTCATTTGGGGTTTTCCTGGTAAAGATACTAGAATGGTTTGTGATTAGCTTTTCTAGTTAATTTTACAGTTGTCCAGGGACAAAGAGCTAGGGAGTGTCTGAGAACAGATTTGAAATCAGGAAGTTAAGTTTTTCAGACTCCAGCATTCTGTCCACTGCACTCCCTAGTTGACCTATTCAGTTCTCATAGTCATTCCAATAACAATGGTAACATCAATTTAATTATGTTTTTTTATCAACTATAAGAAGAGAAAATAGAGGAATTTGGAATGTATTATGTTGATAGAAATGAAGACAAGCTATCTCAGCAAGGTTTTCCCAATTACTTGGTAGATAGCTAGCTTAGATGTGAAACATGGATATCATGAATACAACTGTCAGAAAAAGTCTATATGCTTGATTGTGGATCATTCCTGTAAACCCTTCTTCGAGGAGGTTGACTCTGGTGTATTGTTTTGAATTCATGAGTTTTGTCTGCCAGAACTAATTAAGTGTCCACAATGATTTTTGTACCAATATGGTAACTTTTAGAAGTGTGTAAGGGCAGATGGGGGTTGGCCATGCTGTTTAAAGAGGATTGAACTGGTCCAAATAAAAACAACAAAATCATAGTTTTTAATTTGATTGATAATGAACTTGGATACATGAATAGCCATTGGACTTTCAATCTGGATGGGATAGGATGATTGGGATAAAGAAAGGAAAGAAAGAAAGGGAAAAGGAAGGAAGAAAAGAAGGAAGGAAGGAAGGAAGGAAGGAAGGAAGGAAGGAAGGAAGGAGAAAAAGAAAGGTAATACAATGATATGTATCATTTTTAGCAACATGTTGCCTTAAAACTAACACAACATAATAAATAATTGCCATTCCTGGAAAGTATATGCACTACACTAAAACGTTAAATCTAGCTGGAAAAAAGTAAACTAAATTAGCTAATCTTTCTGATGATTCTAGACAATTATAAATTGTCATCCTCCTTAGAACATTCCTCCCCCCCTTTTTTCAGAAGCATATTGACAACGTATCCAAAATCACTTTCTTCATATACTTAACATGAGGAAAGAATAGAGAGTAATATTATATTCCCTCCTATGTGGGCCCACTTTTCAGAGCTCACAGGAATATAGTATAAAGATAATAGAATTGCCATTTACTCAAATTTCCCATTCTATTCTAGGTCATACCTCAAGTAAAAACCTTTGAACTCAGCATAATTTCTGACTGGAATGATGCCTAAATAGTGTAGCACTTATGGGGAACTAAAAATTGAAAATGATCATTGCAAGGCTGTAGAAAGTATCCACATTAATTTTTCTATCTAAATCTATGTATATATGTTACCTACATATAGATATGTGCATACTTCACATATAATACACTAGAAAGTAAACTTTAGCTTAAAATGCTAAAATAGACTGGGGATGAGAGGAAATCCTAATTACTCCATTTCCTTATGTTAGCAAATTCTGGTTAGATCATTAACTTTAAAAAGCTTGTTACAGTTCAGTGATTTTTTTTTTTTTAATAAAAAAGAGCAACTTCTGCAAGTGTCAAAACAAAATAGCTTCTTCCAAATGTGTCAAAATAAAAGCAGTAGGCTGCTTGGGGTGGGAGGGGGGAAGGGGTGCAATAAATACTTATTATCACATCGGATATTTTAAAACAAACTCAATTATTTAAACAATCGGAGTGACTCACACAGTCTATGATAACAAACTTCACTTTCCCCAACAAGCTAGTGGCTCAGAGTGCTGAAGTATATGCCCCGAGAGCTTTAATAAAGTATTTAAAGGAGCTGGGGCAACTAAGCATTAATCCCACATTTTGCTCCTCTGACACGGACTGTTCCATTTTCTTAAGACCATCACTATGATGATGACAGACAAGGTTAACTGGGCAGTTTCCTATATATGGTACAATCAACACTAGGGTGAACATGACGACTGTTTCTTTTCATCTTCAGCAGTGATCCCATAAGTGAACAGTAAAGCCTTCTAGTCCCGTTAAGCACTCACAGATCAAAAAAGCAAATAAGGAAATAAAAATCAGATACTCACACGGAGCATGTTATTTGCTATTTAAACGAAACTTCCAATCACTCCCAGTTCATGCACTCTCTAAGACGCCTGATTTGAACTTCTGTTGCTCATTTTTCTTACAAACATGCTGCAAACTAGTGACGACGACGGCTTTCTCTTATGGCTAGAAAACCAGATTGCTACACAGGGGAATGTGCAAAGCTGATACTGTAATTTGGAACATGTGGTTAATGATCATTACCTCTAACTTATGACTAAAGCTCTGTATGTACAATAGGCAAAAGCCAATTTGTGGCAGGGAAAGGAGAGGAGGGATGGGGGAGGGGAGGAGGGAGGGAGGGAGAGAGACAGGGAGACAGAGACAGAGAGATAAAGAGAATGGCAGAAACAGAGACACAGAAACAGAAGAGGAGGAAAAGAATGGAAGAGGAGGGGAGGGAAGCCAACAAGAAGGAAAAAAAAGGAAGGGGGTGGGGGACAAGAATAGCCACAAGTTAAAATGTCAGTTTTTTTTTTGAAAAATAAAATAAAAGCAGAAGAATAAAACCATTAAGATGGGGAAAAAGTGGTTTGATAGATTTTTTTCTGACCCCAAGTGTTACCTGATTGATTGGCTTATGACTTTAGATGATTGACAGTTACACCTGACTTCCTACCTGCCTGACACAGCTGGGGTCCCTTCAGCTATGAACCTTGCCAAACCACTCTAAAGAATGCTGCTGAGGGGGAACCCACCCTTAGCCAGCAATGAACTCTGAACAACACACTAACATGCTGACATTTAGAAGCCATAGTAAAGTGATCAAACATTTTCCAACTGAAATGGGATCCATAGCTAAAGCACTGCACTTAGCCCTTAATATAAAGTAATAATATGAGATGATTTTATATAGCACATCCAGGTTTGTAAAGAGTTTGACACAAAATGGACTCATTTGATTTTCTAAACCACCCCAAGGGATAGGTTCTGCTATAATATGAACTGTATTCTAGAGATCAGGAAAGTAAGCATTAGAAATGTTATGTGACAGCTATGGACCCAAAGCCAATCGGTATAATGGATAGGAGTGGAAGCCATGATTTTCTTCAATCCACATCCAGGTCTTTTTCTATAAATGTAGATGTGTTTGTGTGTGCATATTCTCTCTCTCTCTCTCTCTCTCTCTCTCTCTCTCTCTCTCTCTCTCTCTCTCTCTCTGTCTCTGTGTGTGTGTCTTTCCCTTTCTCTTCTCTACTCTCTTTCTTTCTCTGTCTGTCTGTCTGTCTGTCTGTCTGTCTCTGTCTTTCCCTTTCTCTTCTCTACTCTCTCTTTCTCTCTCTCTCTCTCTCTCTCTCTCTCTCTCTCTCTCTCTCTCTCTCTCTCTCTGTCTCTCTCTCTCTGTCTCTGTCTCTGTCTCTGACTGTCTGCCCTCTATGCCCCTTCTCCCTCTCTTTAAAAAATTCCAAAATGTACAAAAGAAAATTAATGTCATAGATACAACTTGACAAATAACTTGGTGTGTTTCACAATTCCCAAAGCAGTGTATGAGTTCTTGATGGGTTGGCTGGTCCTGAAGTCTGTACAGTTTAGCATTCTTATAGATGATCTGGATGACAGAAGTGCAATCATACTCATGGAATTTGAACAAGGGCAGGTAGAAAGAGCTTGGGAGCAACAAATTTTCTCAGAATTATGTTCAGAGGGACAGAAGGCATAGCATGCACAAATTCTTGATGGAGAATGGGTGAACGAACATGTGCAAGCAAGACTAAAAAATATCTGTGAATCACAGCAAATAAGTTAAGCATGACTCATGAAAACAGCTCTGTTGTCAAAATAAAGTCAGAAAATAGTAATTCATAGAGTATTCTTTTTTTTTTCCTTTCTCTGTGTTTTATTAGAAATTTGACAGGCGTGGAGACTAGAAGTACAGCAGTCATTCAGAGAAAAATTAAGCTTTGTATAAAGAAAAGGGAAGGCAGAAATAAGTATTTTAATATTATACACACACACCCAAAAATGTCAGAGATATAGAATATGAACAGGGCAATCACATCCAAAGACCTCAAGAGTAGGGAGGGCAAAGTGAAGAAATACTGAAGAGTTTAAGTGAGGGATGTCTCTCCTCTAACACACACACACACATCCTCATCCTATCAAATCCATGTAGTAGAGCCTTTTGGCCACAAGAGATGAGGAGGAAAGTGAAGCAATATTGCAAGGAGGTTGGACCTCAGCATCAAACAAAATGAGGCACAGGTAATTGAGGGAAACTCAACATATATGCATGAAGAAAACTCTGTGAAAATGTATTCTTATCACAGTTAAACAAAATGTAGTATTATTTTTTTAGAGAGGGATTTGGACCACAGAAAGAGATTTGTCACTTTTTATCCAGCATTCAGCCCTTTGTCACTTCAAAGGATCTATGATCTCATTGATGTGGGCACTCCCCCATGAGGCAGATCTAGCAACCCATTGATGGCTTCTTATCCTCTAGGACTGGTGGCAATATCCTCCACAGGGAGCGCACTAAATATTTTGAAACCTTCCCTGGATCTCTTAAAGTTAAGTGGAGACCAAGAGAGACAACCAATTGTTCATCTGTTGTTCTGCCTGCTTACCACATGATTAATTCAACTCTTTTCTGGTCCTTAGGTTTTCCTGATGGCATATTTTATGGTGATTTTGGTGATGAAAATGCAGGGAGACCAAGACAGTGAAAAGGAAGCAGTGCAGACAGTTAGGAGCTTTTGCCTCTGGATCTCCAGAGAACAGGAGGTCTATCTCTGAGGCAGTTGGCTTATAGGAAACTGATTGAAGTAGTGAGTGGGTGGTGGTTGTCAATTATTTAAGGAGTTAGGTACTTAGTGAATCATTTATAGCTAGAGTAGCTTAGAGTAGTCCTGACATTTGCCAGGCAAGAAGAAACTGTCCTCAGAGACAGGTTATTCGAATTTTAGATTAGGAAATTTAGGTATAGTCATAGGGTATTAGAATAATAATCTCTCTTTACTCTTTTTAAATTCTCTATCTGTATTTCTTTCTCAAATTAAGTGTTTTTATCCAATTGTTCTTGCTTTTGTTAAACTCCGACTTTCCCCCCCAAAACCAACAATTTGTTTATTTTAATTTTATATATATTTCCATGTTTACATGATTAATTTTCTTTCCATCCTCTCTTCCCTCCCCTCTCCCAGAGTCAACAAGAAATTCCACTCCATTGTACAAATGTCAAACTCCGACTTTTAACCCTTACAATTCAGATATTTTTTTTTGCTGAATTCTCAAGATATTTTCAAGTCTTTAGCAATAGTATGAAATTTGTCATTTTTAATCTTAAGCTTATGTTATCAAATTCTAACTATGAAGTTGGGTGTCTCTACATATTTGTTAGGTGTTTAATTCTTGCTGCCTACAGGGATGCATTGCACAGATTTTACCATTGTCTTTCATAATGTGCATTATTCAGTAAGTCTTAGCACCTTAAGGATAACCCATGTATAATTTTTAACAGTTATTGCCTGATTTTAAATTGATTATAATATTTTTTACTTTTATAAGTAGATAATATGATAGTGTTTGGGTCTTCTTTGTCAACATATTGTTAGTTGAGTTCATATGGATGACTTCCATGGAGGGTTTTTTGATCTCACTTTTGGATCTTAATCATTCAATAGATTCTATTTGGAGGTCAACCAGTTTCCATTTTATTCAGTACTTTTAATGGTTTGACCTATTGCCAGTCTTAATTATTGCTCAATTAAATGATGTCTATTGTTTGAATAGTTTTTCTTTAACTTTCTGATCTCTTCTTATACATTCTAACACAATTATCAATGCCTTTTCTCCCTTGGATGAAGAAATACTCATCTTTGTATATTTGCTGTAGAAATATAGACCTTTTATTTCATTAACACTGTATGGGTTAGTGAAAAAAAGGAATGTTGAAAAAGATTTAAATAACATTCTTGACCCCCCAAATTAGATATAATAAAATGCCTTTCTCACCATCCATTCCTTTTCAGAAGTATTGTACCTGAATATGCAACTTTGTAAATATAGTCAGATTTTTTATGGTTGGTTGTTTTTTCTTGTTTTCCTCTTTCTATTTTTTAAATTAATCTATTTTAAAGCTATCTCCGAAGTCAGAGGGATACAGGAGAAATTCAGGCAATATAAAAACAAAATTTATCAACAGAAATTGTATTTAATATATTGTAAATATTTTGTGTGTTTTTGACAGAATACTTCTCCAAATCTGCTATACTCCATTTTATGCTTCTAAAAGAGTTGGTTATGCTTCTGAAGAGATAGGTGTTAATTATTTTGGACATGCTCTCATTAAGCTTTGATTTCATAATGATGGTGATGATGATGTGTTGCAAAATTTCCTAAATGTAACAGCTCACTCTCTTCCTCCCATTCAATTTTGAGACCAATTCATTGTCCATCTGGGACATCTGGAAACAATGTATGTTTTGATGAACCAACTATTCTAACTATAATAATCTGTACAACAGGCATTCTTCAATCATTTTGTATTTCCTGAGTGAATATTTACACCAAACTCTGAGTCATAAGCTCATTTCAGAGACTGCAGTATTCAAGGAATTGATGTAATAAGAATAATGATATTTATTTTTTTAGAAAAGAGAAGAACTCATTTTTGAGAGAGAATTATCCCCAGCCCAATTTGGGTTCTTCATTAATCTTCCTCCATGACAAGGGCATTCACTTTTATTGACACTTCCATCGTTATTTTGTGACTTTCTCAAAACTTACTCATCAGAGAGCTATCAAACAAAGGTATTTCTGTTGTTTTGTCCTTTTTGAATATTATATTATTTTGATGACAGAAAGTTTTTGTTTTTTTTTTTACTTTATTTTTCCCTCCTGGATCAAAGGCGTGTGCATAGTCATCCAGCAATGGGCACAAGAGAATCACCTGTACTCTGAAACTCTTACCGAGCTCTTTGTGACTTTTAAGAAGTGATGTGAATTAAACATCTAAGAAGAGGTTTTAGAGAATATAAGACCCGTGATTAATTTGACAGAAGGGAGCTCTCAGCAAGGAAAAATCTCCAGCAAAGCAGACTGTCATTTGCTAGGAAACTGGCAGTCTTAGAACTCTTCTACGTTAGAATTGATACTAAGAGAGAAGGTAAGGGTTGGAGTTTTGTTTTGTTTTGTTTTTTATTCCTAGGTAAAACTCTTTATTTCACACATCCCTTAGCAGTGCTTCCATTTTAAGGTGTTTTATCAAAGTTGTTTGAAGGATAATTTGGTACAGATCAGGCAGGTACCTAAGGTACTTTGAGGTTAATTGACTTGCCAGGATTACCCCTACAATAGGTGTCAGAGATAAGAATTAACCCAGGTCGTCCTATCTCAGAGAGAGGCTCTTTATCCTTTACTTCATGTTGCCTATGCAGTTAGAATCTCGTTTTCAAAACTTTATTTCCTCTTTTGTATATTTTTGGGGAATGGCCTTTATATGTGTATGAGTCAATTTTACAAAGATTTTAGGAATTTAGAAAGCAGATCATTTTGGATGTTACTTACATTTTCTCAATGGGTTTTTGTTTGTAGCAGTAATAATAACTGTATTTTTCTGAAATATTTTATATTCTCCATTAAAAAAAACATTTTGGGAATCAATACTCCAAAAATCGTGTCATTTCAGGCATAGACTTCTAACTGGTCTAGCTATTCTTCCTGTCTTTTGTCTCTGATATCATTCTTCGCTATATTGTACTCATAAAAGACATTAGTGCTTGTAAGGGTAAAGTTCAAATATGATGCTTTCACTGTCAAGTTATAGATGATATTGTTATTAAAACTCCTTAAATATTTTAAAAAATGTTAACTGGCTATTGTCCTGTGTTCAGATTAAACCTTAAATAAATGAAGGACGATCCGACTTATTGGCTCTCTCACTAAGATTTAATAAACTGGATTTTTTTCAACAGAGTCCCTTACTCTTTTATGAGATAATACTGTTCAAAATCTTCTTCCATCTTCCTCTATAAGATTTTACTGATGAGTTTGTACTATAATTTGATGTTGTCCATTGTTGTCATATCTCTCCATTTGTGAAGAAAATTATACATTTGCTTTGTGGGTCAATTTCTAAACTCTCTTAAAATCTATTGATCTGATTAACTAGAATTCTTTAGAAAATGATAGTATCTTTTGCTGATGAAATTTTTGTCAATTTGGCATCAATAGATTTTTTAATAGGCCAGATGAGAACTAGTTTCATCATACACTATCTTTCTATTCAGCATGTGTCCTTGAAAGTAGATTATCTGATGTAGGCATCTAAGCCTGATTTAACAGAAAGATCAATTATCCACAATGGCAAATAGGTTCACTCATTAAAATGTCTACAACTTGTATACAATATCCTTCAAAGACCATTCAGGTCACTAAGAAAACTTTAGTAACTAATTTTGTTTTAGTATTGATGGAAATAAAAGAATACTTTGTGTAGGCCATATTATATTAGCTACCTAGATATAACTTCCCTCTATAGGTCCCATTATGGAGAAATAAATTGTTATTCTCCTTTAAAAATCAATCTCCAGTAAATTTATTCCTTACTTGAGTCAAATGACTTTCAGGTGAAAAAAATTACATTTCCTAACCTGCTAATTTGAGAATTTGGCCCAAGAGCATTGTGAACCAAACTTGAGATTTCTTAATTAACCACCCATAACACTGAGGAATCTTCAAACACTTAGAATAACTAGACAATTTAATTAATCCCTTTAAGCTATTAATCAATTAATTCCATTTTTAAAAAAATTGAGCTGGTTGCTTCAGGTTGGATTCTGATTTTTATTTAGTTTAATTTTTTCATTGGCTTTGGTTTTGCATTTTAGTTTTTCACTTTTAAACAATATGTGTTGGTTTTGGACAGATACAATGACTGAAAAGGAATAGTGGAAAGCTGGAGATTATTTGCCAAGGAACTTTTTAAAAAACTTAATGTATCCAAAAGTAAGGCTGAGAAGGAAATATATTTCATAATAAATATTTTATAAATTATTTATTATAAAATATTATAGTATTATATTATAATTTATTATAATTTAATAAATATATAATATAAAAGATAATAAAACATTATAATGTATTATAAAATATTACATAATAAAATATTATGGATTTTTATTATAAATAAATATATAAAAATAAATAAAATATATTTATGAAATATATTTCATAAAATAAAAATATTATATTTTCTCCATTAGTATATCAAGGATTCATTATTTCATTATCAGTTAATAAATAGTTATTAAGTAGCCACTGTGTTTCAGGAACTGTGGTAAGACCTGGAAATGAAAAGGAAAAATGGCCAACCTGGATTTCAAAGAACTCCTAGACTAATGGGGAAGACCACATGCAAAAAAACTATGAACAAACATGCTAGATATAGCATAAATTATGTGTAGTTAACAGAATTATGCCCATGTTTGGTATGTCTCAGAATCCACAGAGATGAAAACACTTTGCATATTTTAGTGCATTATTTCAATATTTGTTTGCTGAAGGATGAGGGAAGAGATGCCAAAGTTTCTTGAGAAATATGTCATTTTTTTAACAGGTGGAAAATACAAAAATAGAATAAATTAGAGACACCATAGTAGGAAAAAGACCTGATGTATAAGAAAAGAGGAATGGATTTGGAATGAGAGAAACTATCTACTGTAAGGAAGAAAATGAAGGAAAGCAAAACTTTGCAAAAACAGAACTGTGCAGAAGTAAAATTCAAGGGTTTGCAAGAGGGTCTGGTCACAGGCACAGAACTAAAAGGGCTGTTTCAGAACCTGGGGAAGGGATACAACTGAGGGAAAAAAGAAAAAAAAAACAACTATGTGACTTTGAAGCACAGAACAAGAAAAATAGTACTCTGGAGTCATGGGGCCAGAATCCTCCCCACCTTTGCCATTTAGTCCCTGTCATCTTGGACCATGTGTCCTCATTTGTAAGGTGAAATGATGTATCCTGATGTCCTCCAAGGCAACCTCAACTCCAGGTCTCTGTTCCTATGTTTCGATGGGAGGCTTCAGGGTACTCGGCTCTACGATGAGAACGTTTGACTAAATGATGGATGAAGATCTTCCAGGTCTTGATCCTATTCTATGAAGCTATAGCAGACACACACACACCTTTTCTCTGTCTCTTTTTCTCCGTCTGTATGTCACGCTTTGTTTTTCTTTCAAAACTTGCTCCTTTCTTTGAGTGTTTCCTGTACCCCCAAGGGTGAATCATCAGAAATGTCTGCTGGGTAAGAAGATAAGTAATAGAAATGAATCTCCCCTCTTCTATGATCCTCCTGGATGATTAGCTCTTAGTCACAGTTCACACAATTGAAGCATCTGCAAAGGTTTTCTAGAAAAGCAAACTATGTATGAAATCAAACCACTACTCATCCCAAGTCATCTTAACTTATGTCAAAGTGCTTTGTGTGAGCCTGACCCCACACATCAACGCTTAGCAGTCCACAAAGAGTACAAATAAGCAGGCTTTGTCTTTCATAAATAAAAGGAACATCATTGAGGCAGCATCAGTAAGATTTGTGCTTTGGAGTATTCTTCTAGTTCTAAAAGAGAGAGATTCACAGTTATTCTGTAACACAATTGCTTCCCTCACTCCTTCATGTTGAAGGATTCACTTTCCTGAAGCAGAAGATTTTGCCTCTGCCTAGAGCCATAGAATTGAGCAAATTCATAATTTTTCCATAAATCAGGGCATCATGGTGCAGAGTCCTGGACTTAGATCCAGAAGATCCAATTTCACATCATGTGTCACTTTGAGACAGTCATGGAACATATCTGAGACTCAGTTTCCTCATCTCTAAAATGAAGCCATGAGACTGGTGGGCTTCTAAGGTCCCTTTAAGTTCTCAACCTATCATTTTGTGATCTAGTTCCACCACTTTGAAATATAAATGACTTGGTTTACCAGCCAAAGGATTTGCAAACAATGAAAAACTGAGTTTATTGGGAAAAGTAATAGACACACATTGCTTATTGAGAACTGATGTCAGAAAAA
This sequence comes from Monodelphis domestica, assembly GCF_027887165.1. Taxonomy (NCBI): domain Eukaryota; kingdom Metazoa; phylum Chordata; class Mammalia; order Didelphimorphia; family Didelphidae; genus Monodelphis; species Monodelphis domestica. Next base: position 174,003,307 of record NC_077234.1, read on the forward strand.
CAGATTGAAAAGTGTTTTATGCTGAGTTTTATCTCTGTTATTCATTGTGGAAGTTAGAGATGAAGGAAGACACTGCTTAAGTGTTAGCCATTGTGTGGCTAGAAGGCAAACAGGATTTTTTCCACCATTTATAATTTGATAAGATTGTAAGGATATCTTTCTTGTTTTAAACTGAAGGGGAAGAAATCATCAGGGCTTGGAATTGTAAAAATTAATCCTCTTGAAAGGGTTAAAATTTTTATCCTTTCTGGGTCTAGTTTTCATGCCTACAAAATGAGGTTCAGTAAGAACAGGAGTTCTTAACCTTTTTGTGGGTCAGGCACTCCCCATTAGAAGTCAGGTGAAGCCTACAGATGCCCCTTTCTCACATGGTTGCTCTCGAATACATAAAATAAAATTCAAAGAATTAAAAAAAAATATTTTAAAATGCAATAGTCAAAATGTTTTTAAAACAAGTTCATAGATCTGCAGGTTATGAACTCCTTGATGAGATGACCTCTAAGCCCTTTTTTATTAGTCTATAATTCTATTGGTCTATAATTCACTGTCCACTAGAGAGGGCAGGTGTAACATGAAGGAGAGAACATAAATTCAGTGATCTCCCCTCCTTCCTGCAGCTCTCCACCATTCTTGAATTTGTCTATAGCCAGAGAAGGATTGAATTGATAATCTCTGCTGCTTGAGGGGAAGAGGTTATCAATTTCAAAGGAGAGAAAGAGAGCTTCTCTCTGGTTTAATGGTAGTTTATATGTTCTGCTGCTCCCTGCTTATCTATAGTTTTACAGAAATAATGGGTACAGACCAAAGACAAGAGAAACATATGCAGGCCAGAAAACACCAATTAGTTAAAGCTAATTAAATCCACTTAACTCAATCCAATACTGAGTTTCAGAATAAATTCTAATTCTTAATTAAAAGCAATTGATTTTCATATACGACCACAAAGTTTCAAGGTTTTATCTTTATAAAGATCTTAACCTAATGTAAAATTTATTTGGTAAACTCTACTTTCACATGAATAATTTCTGATCTTTCTGTTAAAATTTAAAATGGAACTACTCTGGAACAAAAGAACTAAATGGTTTTACAGGAATTTTTAAAAAATCCTTTATGAAATTTAGTATAAATTCTGTTTCATTTGTTTAGAGTCAGCAATATAGAATTTTGGGACTTACCTGGAAAATTATGCTGCAGCCAAACTTTCTCAAATTTGGTATTCTCCATGTCTTTTTCCCAGCTTTGCACAGATGATGGTTTTCCATAATTAGAATTCCCTTTGCCATACCTCCACCTCCTAGAATCCTTTGTTTCCCTTAATCATACATAAAATAAAATATACAATATTACAAACAAAACCAATTCTGTTAAAATTCAAATTATCAAATTATTTCTTAAGAAGAACCTTGCCTTCCTTTTTAAGCAATATACTCATGCTCAAATGTCACCTCATATTCTCTTTGCAAGTTAGTATTCCAACTCTAACCAAATAATCTCGAATTTACTTTTTGCTGTTGTTTAGTCATTTCAGATGTGTCTAACTTTTTCTGACCCATTTGGGGTTTTCTGTGCAAAGATACTGGAGCAATTTGCAATTTCCATCTCCAGTTCATTTTACAGATGGGGAAACCAAGGCAGAAAGAATTAAGTGACTTTCCCAAGATATAGCTAATAAGTGTTTGAGATTGATTTTTAAATCAAGTCTTTCTGATTTTAGTCCTGGTGTGTGCTATTCACTGTATAGGCTTGTTGCCCCTGAATTTACTCATCTGTATATAAAGTGAGTGTCCAAGTAGAATGTAAGATCCTTAAAGGTAATATCTGTTTCTGCTGTGTTCATTTTTTTCTCTACCCTTATTCATAATAAGAACTTAATAAATATATATGATGGAATGATTGAGCTAAAAGGAACCTTAGAAACAATCAAGATAAATTTCCCCTTTTTAAAAAATATGAGAATGCTGAAATTTAGAAAGAGATAATTAACTTGCTAACTGAAATTAATGTAAGGTATCTATCATGGCAGTGTTAGAACCAGCACAAGAACTTCTGATTCCCAGGGTTCTTCCCAGCACTCTGAAAGAGCAGTGAAACTGGTAGGAAAAAAAAAAGAAGATTCAATGTTACTTAATCATTCCATTAAATTATAATGTTCCACGATTTTCATAGAATTATTTGAAATCACTCAATCTCAACATATTTCTTGAGAACCCACTTCTCATGCATAAACTCACATGTATATTCACAAAAGCAAACACAGACAAACACACTCACATCCATCCATCCCTCTGACTAATTTTAAAAAGAAATGACATAGGGTTAAATGTAAAGTCTTATATCTGGTTTGTAAAGACAGCTACATTCATAAAGACAATTACAATATGGAGGAGGGGTAGTATTTCTCCGGAAAAAAAAGAAAATCTCTCACTATTTGTTGACTTCACACTGCACAGTGTGATGTCATTAAAAACAGTTTTGGTTGCATTGAGAAAGGCACACTGTGATGTGACCCTGGAAAAATATTAAAAAAAGAATAAAAGCTTTGGAAGTGGGAAAAAAAAGAAAGTCACGATGTATAGAAACAGGGAGTTCTGCTATGCTGTGATTAACCCAAATATAGGTTATTGTGTTCAGTTCTAGGTGGCACATTTTAAAATCATTTACAAGCTGGAGGATGTCCAGAAGAAGGTGACTGATAATGAATCTTGAGCTCATGCCACGAGAGGACCGGATGATGAAAATGAGGATGGTGAACCTGGAGGAGAGAAGAAGGCTGGAGGAAAAGAAATGCATCTCGTAACTATCTTCCACATGTTTGAAGGCTTGTCCTGTGGTAAATAGATTAGATTTGTTCTGCGTAGCCCCAGTGAGCATATCTAGGAATAATGAGTAGAAATTGTAGAAAGATAGATTTTTGCTCCAAATTTTAAAAAAATCCCCAACAATTAATACTGTTTTCAAATGAAATAAGATTTCTTGAGAAATCGATGATCCCTTTCTTTAGATGCCTTTAAACAAAGGCTGCATGTTGATATGTTAGGTATTTTAGAGAGAGGATTCCAATTTACACACAATCATCTTTCTGGCCTACATCATTAGCCTTTCTTCCCAACATAGTTATTGGAATACATGCTTTCTTCTTTTATTTTTCTTATCCTTATTTGCAAATAATTAAATCAATCAAAAATATTTTGTGAGAATATTATGTGAGATGCGTATTTTTTTAAATTTTACAATAATATACCCCTGTATTCTGAAACAGGATATCCAAATACACCGCTTCCTCCCCACTGCCACTTAGCATCCCTAGTTTCCTAAGAGCTACTGTGGAATGCTGGACTTCAAATGAATAAAACTTTAATTCAAATCTCGCCTCAGGTAAAATGTGACCTTGCCAGTCACTTAATCTTGCTCAGCTTTAGCCTCTTCATTTATAAAGTGTATAAAATCACAGCATCTGTTTTATTAGATTGTTTTTGGATCAAATGAGAAAATGTGTATCAAATATATTAAAATTACCTATTAATATTATTCTCAACTCATCTCAAATAGGGATCAACCCAATACATTCATCCTTTCCTAATGTCTCCACCTATTCATGCCTTCCCACTCAATATTTATCAGATATAATAGAGGAAGATCTGAGTTCAAGTTCTGCCTCAGATACTTCAAGCACCTAACCTCTCTCAGCCTCAATTTGCTCATATGTAAAATGGGGATTATAAGAGTATATATCTCACAAAGTTGTTGCAAGGATAAAATGAACTAATTTGTAACACCCTTAGCAAACTTTAAAGCTAGTTATTATGCTATAAGAGCTTACACACACACACACACTTATAGTGTAAAATCCCACTAAGATTTTTGTGACATGAATATTTACATGCATTTTTCTGTAAAAAAAAAAACAAAAAAACTATGTATATTTCTATGTCTGTCCTGATAAAATGTGACCTCAATGAAGACCAATACTGTTCTATATTTTTCTTTGTATTCCTAGTAACTATCACTATTCCTGGCACATGAAAGTTGGTGGAATGACCTTCCATTTCCTTCTCCAGCTCCTTTTACATATAAGGAAACTGAGGCAAATAGCTCTAAATGGCTTACCCACAGTCACACAGATAGTAAGTATCTGAGGCCAGAATTGAACTCAGGAAGATGAACCTTCTTGGCTGGGTCTAGCACTTTTCATTGAACCACCCAACTGCCCAGAAAGACACAAATGGGAACATAGAGAGTTGGACAAGATTGAAAAAGCTCCTCAACAAAGCAACAATAAATGTAGAATGATATGAAAATAATTTAATTTCATTTGATGGTTATTAAATTAGAGATAAAATAATTATTTTCATGATTCTATTTCTAGGATTTTACTGTTATTGTGAAAAGAAAGCCTTAATCTGTCACCTAGAACTCAAACTACAGTGTATTCCTAAAAGCTCATTTTGGTTAGCAATTTATATATAAATTAGAGGAGAAAAAACAAATGGCTTCTTATACAGAAAAAACACTGAAGTCACTAAATTACACAAATAACCAAAAAGAATAGTTCTCCAAACCACAGAAAGCCTTAAGAATTTTAATCTCTCTGCGTATTTGGGAAGGCTGTTTTCGAATTGTGAAACCCAATTAGGACATAACACATATTTTCAAACATGCTTAACGATAATCTTTTATAAGACTATTTGAGCACATATAAGAAGCATTTGAAAAAAAAAGTTATGCTCATTTTAGAATCAAGATAGGCACTCATTTAAGAAAGAAGTTCCTTTAAGAACATTATTTTGAATTCCATGAGTACCAGTCAGCTCCCCACCCCACCCAATTCTCACCACAAATCCTATCACACTCACTCCTACAGAAAATAAATGAAATCATCTCGGAAAGCAAACTATGTTTGAAAAACAATTTCTTCCTGATGATTTTTGAAAGGAAAATTAAAAACTATTCAAAATATGTATAAGTATACTAAAGGAAGATGGTTAGCCAGAGGCAGGGCTTGCTTCAACAGCTTCTCTCTTCTTCTTTGGTAAAATTTAATTCCAATTACTGAGCTCCATGAAAATCCAAGACTACGCAAGTATTCTAAGAACATTCTCTTTGTGCCACTTTAAATTTAACACTAGCCTTTTACAATTACAACTGGCCTATCTAGGATTCCGATGAAGTGTATTCACCACAGAGCAATAGGTCTTTCAACAAATCTTAAATGCTTCCAAAACCCTAACCCACTGCTAATTTCATAGGTAAACATTTTATCTTTCCAGTTTTGTTTAAATAGAACTTTTAGCCTTTGATCTAATATAATTTAAGGTGTATCAAATGGAAGTTGGCAAATCCAGCTCCTGAAAAGAAATGTTTAGTGTTTCAGTTCCTGGAGAGAAGCATCACTGACATATCACTTTGGCAAAAACAGGTACCATACAGCCTGTTTGACTATAGGAAACAAAAGAGGCACTTTTTAAAGGGAAGGACCTAGGCTAGCACAGAAATGTTACTGTAAAGGATGTTCAACTTGCATTACCATATGGCTTTCTTGGAAGGATTCCCGAGTACATTAGCTATATTTTTGGCCCTTGGAGCTTTCCTTGGATCTATGACATGATTAGACTGCTTTGAAGATGTCTGGATGGGTTTAGTATTGAAGGTAATGTGCCATTGCCACGCCCTTACTTTAAAATATCATTGACATTTGCAATAAAAAGTAGTAGTAAAAGAGTCAAAATAATTTATCTCTGCATAATATTGCCACCCATAATTATATATGAATACATATATATTTTATATGTATATATATTGATATGAATACTCATATGGATATACATATAGAGATTTTGTATTTTTATATGCATATGTGATAGATAGATAGATAGATAGATAGATAGATAGATAGATAGATAGATAGATGTGGTGGGGAGAGAAAAAAGGAAGGAAGGGAGGGAGGAAAGGAAGTAGGGAAGGAAGGAGGGAAGGAAGGAAGGAAGGAAGGAAGGAAAGAAGGAAGGAAGGAAGGAAGGAAGGAAGGAAGGAAGGAAGGAAGGAAGGAAGGAAGGAAGGAAGGAAGGAAGGAAGGAAGGAAGGAAGGAAGCAAGGAAGCAAGGAAGCAAGGAAGCAAGGAAGCAAGGAAGCAAGGAAGCAAGGAAGGAAAGAAGCAAGGAAGCAAGGAAGCAAGGAAGCAAGGAAGGAAGAAAAGTTGATCGGTTAGTATGAATTTGTGATTTCATTAGTATAAGGACCTCTAGGAAATTCTCTGTGCTAGTACACTTTGGTGACTGTGTCACTGCTTATAATGCTGGAAAGTTGCATAGAACATTGAGAAGTTGCCAGAATTGCCAGGATCACATAGACAAAATGTAAGGAGTAGGATTTGAACCCAAGAATTCTTGGCTTAAAGTAAGCTACCTATTCTCTGTTCTTTACTGCATCTCTAACCATAAATATTTGGGAACTATATAGAGCAATTAATATATTATTCCATAATTTAATATCAATGTGTTTCACTAATTTTTGGAGGAAAACAGTGAAAACATATTTCTCTGAATTTTTCTGAAATGAATCACTGCTGTCAAAACAAAATTTCAAGAGTGATCTTTCTTCTTTTATAAATCACTACTTTAGTATGATTTGCTCCTGTGTTCAAGTATGGAATGGTATTCCCCAAACTCAAAAGAAGCCTGATTTGATGATAAATTCCAAATTTTGAAACAATAGAAGTTTAGGACTGCTAACTTCTTTTCATGTCTTTGCAATTGTATGGTATTATTGAATATTGACCATAATAAATTGCATATGTTGGGGCAATTAATATTTCTGATTGTCCTTGTATGATATTGAACATACATGAATTTGGCCATATTAAACATTAGGTTTTTTTCTCCTCCTCCACTATCCAGCCAACTACTGTCAAACTCATTGTGAAGAAAACAGTAAATATAACTATGAAAAGTAATAGAAATGATGTCATCATCATCACATATATGGACACATAATCTTGAGATTACTTCTTGCCATTTTTTCACTGTTTATATTGAGTTTATAATATGTTAAGTTTATAATCCCTAAATTGCTAATACTATTGCATTTTCAACATATGAAGGAAAATATTCCCCTACTGGAAATTTTTCATTCCCAATATTGTATATTCCACAGTATATTTCATAACGCCCAACTTGAGCACTCTACTCTGCACTAGTCCAACCTCATCTTGAGCATGATTTTCGTTTCAAGGTAAAATATTTTGAAAGAATATTGATAAAAATAAGAACATCTGGGGAGGGCTACTAGGATGGTCTTAATGTCATGTCATGCAAGCTAATGTGGAAATGTTTTGCATGACTGAACTTGTATAATCTATATTAAACTGCTTGATTTCTCAAGGAGAGAGATTGGATGGAGGGAGATAATTTGCATTTCAGTGTTTTTTGGAATGTTAAAAATTTTGTTTATGTGTAATTGAGAAAGAAAACAAATAGAAAATTAATATTAGCTATAAAAACATACTGTTACTCCAAAAAACCATTGAAATGGAGTAAATCCCTGGTAGGGGATTAAGGAGGGATATCTGAAGTAACAGTGATGATATAAGAAACAGGTTATCCTATTCATATTTTTTTAAATCAGCTTATTTAAGAGTTACTTAAAGAAAATGAAGATATTCAACCTAAATAAGAGATGACTTGATATGTAATGGGATTATGACAACATATTCAAATACTTAAAGGCTGTTTTTTTCAAAAGGTATATTGAACGTCTTAAATTTAAGAAACATCAACTAGATGAAGATGAAAATTCAAGAGCCCAAATTAATGTTTAATAAGGGAAATTTTCTTAACAATTAGAATCATATCAAAGTAGAATGGGCTTCTGAATTTCTCCTCCCTGGAAGTATTTAGACAAAGTCTGAATTCTTAGTTAGATAATACCTTGCAAGTTCCTTCCTATTAAGATTATGTTCTTTTATATCTCCTAGCACTAGCCTTATTAATATATACCTTAAAGATCCTTTCACCGCATTATGACTTTTTGGCCCCGCTTTAACTAGAATTAAGGAAGGATTTTTAAAATCAAAATCAGAATAAACCACAATAACAATGTTTATTGAGGAAGATTAAAGAAAGCCATATTTCGACTTTTCTCTTCCTGTCTTAAAACATATCATTACAATCTTCTTTTGTCACAGAAGAAAGAACATTCTTCCTTAATTTTCAGTTCTCAAGGATATTCGAGTACTTCTTTCCTCCCTGGTTGTTAAGGAGAATGACTTGGTCATTCCTAAGAAAAATCTTGGAAATTTCTTCTAGATCAGCCATGAACCTGATGAAAAAAATAACATTTTTATTTTCACTAATATCTAATTGAAATCCAGCATTTCCTCCATTTTTAAATTCAGGTCATAAACCACAGTGTATGAGCAGTATCCATGACTTTGTCACCAATAGAAATCTCACATATTTTCATAGCACATTACAGCTGTGATAGATATTTATAAATATCAGATACTATTATCAGTACTTTGAAATCAATTGAGTTATTAGACCTCTTGCTAGATCATACAGGATAAGTCATCCTTCCAAAGGTACTTGGGCAACACACTTCTGTGCCTAATATTTTGCCACAAAATAGTAAAGTCAGATATTATTATAATTTTTTCCATAATTACTTTTTTGATCAGTTATAACAGGTAAGTCCAAATGAATCTGGTTATTGAAATAATTATATCACAAGAAGTTTTGCAGTGCTATAGTACAACAGGTAAGTTCTGTGAGTAGAAAGTGGCTTTTTTAACTCGATTATTTCTTCATACAAATTGATTTTAGGACAAAAATAAATAAATTCTACCATTGCTGTCTAATTAAAGACTTTATGGAATTCTAGTTTTTCTTTTGAACTGGGATTTTCAGTGTTTATAACCCCACCCAGTCCCTCCAAAATAGAGATTGATTAAATGTCTAATATGTCTTGCATATATGCACAGCACATTGTCAATGATTATTATCCTATATTTTAATGTTCTTATTCATCAAGCAATAATAGCCTTCACATTGATCTGTCTGTAAAAGATAAAACTTAGCTTTAAAGTGTCATATTTTAAATTATATCATCTAGTTATATAATATATTAATAAAGGTTTAAAATGTTTTATTATTTTTATTTTAGCATAACTTGTTTATTTTAATTTTGTACATTAAAATAATATATAGAGAAGAGATCTATCATATGTATATTATATATCATCTCAAACATATCAGATTGACTAAAATGATAAAAGGACAAAATTACAATGTTGCTAAGGATGTGGGAAAATACTGATATATATTGTTCTTGGAACTGTGAATTGAGGCAACCATTTTGGAGAGAAATTTGGAATTATACTCAAGACTTATTAAACTGTGTATACCTTTTGGTCTAGCAATACCACTATTAGCTTTATTTCCAAAGGCGATCAGGCTAAAAAGTCAAAGAAACTATATTTTCTAAAATATTACTAAAATTTTCTAAAATATTTCTAAAAAATTTCTAAAATAAATTAAAAAGCTTTTTTGTGGTGTCAAGCTACTAGAAACTGAAAGATGTCCTTCAGTTGAAGAATGGCTGAACAAGCTGTGCTATATGATTACAACAGAATTTTGTTATGCCTTAAGAAATGCCAAACAAGATGATTACAAATAAATCTGGAAATACTTATATGAAGTGATGAAAAGTGAAATAAGCAGAACCAGAAGGACATTGTCCACAGAAACAGGACAACTCCTTGTGCCTAATGCCTAAAAAGGATAACCACCACCATAGAAGGAGGAGTCTAAATACCTATGGAAACATAGCATTCTTCATTTTATTTCTTCCATGAATTTTTCTCTAGTATAAGCAATACCTATCTTGTTTTACAACATAATGAACTAGAAAATATGCTATATATAATATTATGTACACACACACACACACACACACACACACACACACATATATATATATATATATATATATATATATATATATATATATATGAAACTTGTATCATATTACTTCCTTTTGGGTATGGGGAAAGTATGGGAGGGAGGAATGAAAAAGAAGAGACATAGATTTTTGAACATAGCTAATATGAGAACTTGTTTCTATTGGATGAGCATATTTATTATAATTCACTACACATTTATAACAAATTATATTTATTGTTGTTATGGATTACATCATGTTATACATTAAAAATAAAATAAATGTTAAGAAGAAAAAACGAAAAAGAAAAGAAAAGTGATCTATAGATTTCACCAGACTGCCAAAGGCATCCATGACATCAAAAAAAAGTTATTCATTCCTGCTGTAGACAGAAACCTTGAGATTGGCATCTTACGTTCCACCCTAATGCTAAGAAAGCCTGGATAAGACCAGAGTTCACTGTTGCTTTTGCAGTCTTATCGTATGAGAAATGTAATTCACAGACACCACTGAAATCGCCTTAATTTCGCTCAAAAGTTTAATGTGTATATACATACATACATATATATGTGTACACACACACACACACAGAGGGAATTATGTATGCATGCACTGTTTGTATTTTCAGCTTGTAGAGTTAATGTTGCTGTCAGAATTTCAATTCCTGAACTGTTTTGCTTTTCTGTGTTTAAATTGGCAGCATAAATGTTGCTTCACCCTCAGTTTTGCATCTAATTGCCTAGGATTTAATATTAAGCAAAAAGTAATTTCTTTAGAAATATGTTTTTGAAAATATACAGAGAATGATATCATGTAGGAGGAATTTTGGAGGAAAAGGTACAAAGCAACTCCAGCAGTTAATGTTTAGCTTTCTTATTTTCCACTAAAATGATTTTCCCCTCATGGCTCATTATAATTCCAGTTAAGGATTTATTATTGATGGAAATTTGGGGCATATTTCATCTTAATCTCTTAAGAAATCAAATAGCTGTTGGTGCTGACATTTCTATTTTTAAAGCAACAATCCTTTAAAAGTAAGTGTGACAAAATGAGTAAATATAAAAAATAATGTAACTGCAGAATGCTTTGGTTTAAGTAGGAACTCTTTGCTAACACATCAGGAAGATAATACTTTTTGTTGAGTTAGACACTTTCAGTAGTTCAGTCACTCCCTGCTTATAAATTAAATATCTTGGGAAGGTGCATTAGGCCTTTGGGATCCCCAGGGTTCTGTTTAATTCACTGAAGCTGTAATTTACTAAATAGTGCTCTGGAGGCCCACAAGAATTAATGGAACCTCCCAAGGTGCCTCACTTAAAATTGGGAAGCAGTTTGGACATGGGAGTAATCTCTTTCTTTTATCAAAACCTGATTTAAAATGGAAAATTCATTCCTGGAAAAAAATATTTTCAAAGCATTTATGTTAGTGGCAAAACAACAAAAAAATATATTTTCTATTTTTATATGAAAAACAATTCAACATACTCTATTTTGAAATAAATTATCAATCTAAAATTTTGGAGTTTATATTATTTCCCAGAAAAAATTTCAAAACAAATTATTTTATTTGCATATATTTTGTTTGTTTACATATAAGTAGCATGAGGTAGTATAAAATGCAATGTAATGGAGGTCAGGAAGGCCTGGTTTCAAATCCCTCTGCCATCATTTACCAGAGACTTTTAATTTTGTAAAACCTGAATTTTCTCATCAGTAAAATAAAATTAACAATATGGGTAGTAATAACTTAAAAGGGTTGGAATGAGTTTCAAACTATAGTCATGTTTTAAAAGCCCTTCTTAAATTGTAGTCTACTGTACTAACATTAGGTTTTAATTTTTTGGAGACTCATTTTTAGAAATTTCTTCCTCACGTAGAGCAGGAACAGAAATAGAACAATTTGAAAAAGAACTATTGACTTGATAAAAGGACTTTATAAATTTTAAAGTGCTTTATAAATATTTGATTTTTATTGCTGTCACTACTGTTAGTTTTTTAATAAGAAACTAAAAAATTATCATACGTATCTCTGAAAAGATAGGTTTTCTCCATTTTTATTTTAATGCTAGGACCTTTCCTCTAAGAATATTTCCACATTGCCATACATACATACATATATGTATACACTTATACATATATCTGTTATCTATACTTATTATTTGAATGTTTTCTCCCTGCACTAGAATATGAGTTCCTTGAGTAGAAGTAGATATTGCTTTTGTCTTTTATTTGTATTATCACTGAGTCAAAGTACCAGGCATATAGAAAGCATTTAACAAATGTTACTAAACTTGACTTGATATGATTGACATTTCCTTCTTAAAAAACAGTTCACACACCATCACATAGAAAAATGAGTATGATTCCTTTACAGAAGTGCCCTTGCCTAAAGATCCAAAATTCATCATGCCTTTTCCCACTGATCTGCTGAAATGGTAGCCATTATTTGTAGAGAGAAGCACCATTTTAAAGGTGATGATTTGTCTTATATGGAAAAGATACACAGACTTATTTTTGGTGACCTGAACATCTATTTTATGAGTTCAAGAAATTAAATATATAATCTTCCATAAAACACACCTCCAAGTTTATTAATTAAAATATGTATATTCTTGTTTGGATTATATTGGTATGGTCACTTGCTTCACCCCACTTCCTACATTGAGTTCCCAAAGGACAAGGGATGGGTCTTATTTATCTTTTTTTTTTTCTAAAACACATGACACAGTGCATTGTAAATAATAGGTCCTTAATGGTGGCTAAATGGTTGAAGATGACAGCATTAATAGGCATTGTTTAGACATAGTCATGGAAATGGTTATTAACAACATTCCATTTTAGCTTATGAGAAGATCACATCAGGGAAGAGATGGCCTCATGGCTCATCTCCTCTACTCACAAGCTTTGTCGTCATGAATGATAAAGACACAGAACATTTTTCAAACTTAGTCTCCCTATAAAAAAAAAGTAGAGAAAAATAGCACTTTCATCCTCAATCTAATGGAGTTGTTGGTATGAAGGCATTTGTAATCTTAAAAGCTCTTTATAAATGTGAATTAGCACCCTTGCTACCAAGAAGAAATACATGATGTCTAATGTAAATCTGACATCTTCCCTAGGACCTAGGGACAATACTTTGCAACCAAGAGGTGATCAATGAATGAAAAGTGTGGTCATTCTTAGTTAAAACTATTTATTTTTATCCAAAACCTTAGAATTCTATTATGTAAGAAAGAAGTCTGAGTATAGACCTCCAAACTAGATATAAAATCAGAAGTTCCCATAACTGCATGGAAGGAACATAAACAAACAGTATCTAATGCTATGATATATCCCAACTTTGTTCGCCTCATGTTCTCCTTTGGCATTCATGTGAAACCTATGGAATCTTTCTCAAAGTCACATTATAAAATCATTAAAAATACATAGTATAAAAACAATCCAATTAAATTGAAATATAGTCATCAAATTGTTTTTAAAAGATAACCTCATGGAGTCTAGGTTAAGAACCCTCATTCTAGCCTATTTATAAAATAATGCTATAGGGATATAAACATGGGTAGAAGAGAAGAGGAAAAAGACAGACTCAGAGAGACAAGGAATGAGGAGGGGAGAGGAAAAGAGAGTAATAGTGAAGAGAGAGAAACAGAGAGAAAGACTTATGCAGGTATGTATATACATGAATAAGTATATATACAAACATATATGCACCTTCTCTACAACTATAGATTTAGAAAATTGCCTAGAACATTGACGTATGTGATGTGATCAATATCCAAAACTGTTAATGTCAAAAGTAGAACTTGTACCCAAATCTTCCTGGTTAGTCCTCTTGTCACTTCTCGATACTGGATTGTGGCATTTCTGGAAGAGTGAGGCTGGCACCTTTGTGCAACTATGACTTATTTAAATGCAATTCACATTTAAATCAAGACATCATACACTGTGGTACAATTGGATGTAATGGACTTCTCCATTAGTGGCAATACAATGATCCTGAACAACTAGGAGGGATCTACAAGAAAGAACACTATCCACCTTCAGAGGAAAAACTGTGGGAGTAGAAACATAGAAGGAAAACAACTTCTTGATCACATGGGTCGATGGGAACATGAAAGGAGATGTAGACTCTAAACAATCAACCTAATGCAAATATCAATAATATGGAAATAGGTCTTGATCAATGACACATGTAAAACCCAGTGGGATTGTGTGTTTGCTACAAAAGGGGGTGGTGGGAAGGGGAGGGAAAGAACATGATTCTTGTAACCAAGGAAAAATATTATAAATTGACTAATTAAATAAACATTTTAAATAAATAAATAAATAAATAAAGACATCATCCCAGAATGTCAGTATTTCTCTTGGAAAATGAAAGACCAATAATAATTGGTTCATAAGTCTTATTTAGAATATATTAATATTAATAGATATATAACAGATATAATGTAGACCTGTGGGTACATATGTGTGTCTAATGTTTATTGAATGACCACACACATATACATACACAGAAAAAACCTTAAGCTTTTTTTAGTACAGTTTCCTTACAACCCCATATTGAATGTGTTAAAAGCACTTTGATGACTAAATCTAGAAAAGGTGTTATTAACTTTTTCTGCTGTGTTATAAATCCCTTTGCCAGTCTGATGAAACCTATTAATAGCTTACCAGAATCAACATTATAATTCATGGGGGAGGGGAAAAGAAAAAATGAAACACTGAATTAAAGGAAATCAACTACATTGAAATAGTTATCCATTTGTTTTAAGTTTACAGACACCTAGCTAAGAATACCAGATAGATAATATTTACAGCTGTAATCATATTCATTAATTTAATAGGTATTAAGCATCTATATCTATAGATCAAGAGATAGCAAGAGAGAGATAAGATTCCTCTAGATTTTCTATAGTATTAATTTCAAAAAGACCTCAAAAGATGTTTTGAGTGCTGCATATTTATCCTTCTCCCATAGGGGGAAAAAAAAAGAAGGAGGGCACAAAAGTGGGTGGATATAAAGCCACTTCTGGAGATAGGAGATAGAAGGATATGTGTTCAAACCTGGTCCCAGGCATTTGCTAGTTGTGTAATTCTGAATAAGTCATTTATTACCAATTTCCTAGCTTTTGCTACTCTTCTGCCCTGGAACCAATGCTTAGTATTGATTCTAAGACAAAAGGTAAAGGTTAAAAAAAAGTCCCATGTGGGTTATAGGAACTCTTATTCTTCTAGTTAGATTAGATGTTTATGCCTAATGGATTTACCTAGGCAATGTAGATATGGGGCTTTTGATTCATATGAAACATTTAAAATCATAATGCATTCAACTTACAGACATTTACTGAATATCTCCTGTTGCAGTCACATACTAAGTCCCAGGGCAGAGATAAGTGTTAAATTAGACAAAATATCTATATTATGGAAATATTTTTTTTCTCTTTTGGAATTTATTTTCATTTGGATTTTACCTTCCCTTTATAATTCCTTCCCTTCCCCAACCAATTAGGAAGGTTTAGTACATATTGTACAAATTATACTTATGAAGGTATCCAAAAATTTTTCCAAATTAGTCATATTGAGAGGGTGTGGCAAAATGAGAAAATAAAGGAAAAATATTTCTCAATCTGAACTCTGAGTCACTATCTGGATATACATATAGCATTATACATTATAAATCCTTTAGAACTGTGGTAAATAATTTCATTTATCAGTTAATAAGTCTTTGATAACTATCTTTACAATATTGCTATCACTAAGAACATTGTTCTGGTAATAATCATTTCACTTTGCAACAATGTACATGGGATATCTAAAGTTTTGTTTTATTTTCCTTAAACCATCCTTTTTATTACTTCTTATAGTGCAATAATGTTCCATCACATTCATATACCATAATATGTTTAATTATTCCACAATAATTGGGTATCCCCTTAGTTTCCAGTGCTTTGACACTTAAAAAAGAGATTATATATATTTTTATAACTTTGTCTCCTTTTTCCTTTTTTATTCATCGCTTTGGGACATAAACCTAGTAGCCATATTACTGGATTAAGGGCAAGAAGAATTTTATAGCTTCTTGTCCATAGTTCTAAACTGTTTTTCAAAATGATTGGATTAGTTCATAGCTCTATCAATACTGTGTATGTGTACCTATTTTCCCACATCCCCTCTAGTATTTGTCATTTTACTTTCTGTCATCTTCAACAATCTGATGGGTGTAAGACAAACACCTCAGAGTTATTCATCGGCATTTCCCTTGAAGGGGCAAGCCAAGATGACTAATTAGAGGCAACCTAACTCAATTCTTAAAATACTCCCCTCCAATTAACTTGAAAATAATGCCTAAATCAAATTTTAGAAAAGCAGAGTCAAAATATGACATTCCTGAAGGCAAAGGAACTAGGATTAAAACCAAGAATAATCTTTCCAGCACAACTGAGTATAATGCTTCAGGAGGAAAAACTGGAATTTTTCATGAAATAAGAGAATGGCCAGGCATTCCTGATGAAAACACCAGAACTGAATAGTAAATTTGACCTTCAAACTCAAGATTCAACAGAAGCATAAAAAGGTAAAAAATAAAGAGTAATGAAAAGGATCTCAATAAGGTTAATCTGTTTATATTACTATGTAGGAAGATGATACATATGATGCCTAATAACTTTGCCATTATTATGGTCATTAAATGGAGTTTACATAGATAGAAGGCATACATGTGAGTCAATTATATGTGAATGATTCCCCCTGACCCCCAAAAAATAAAGGAGTGAGGAAGAGGGATGCACTAGAAGGAGAAGAAAGGGAGAGGAAGAATGGGAAAATTATCTTACATAAAAGAGGCATGCAATAAAAAAGTTTTTACAGTAGAGCAGAAAATGGAGTGTGGGTGATGCTGAACTTCATTCTTATTACCTCTCATTCTTACTACAATTGGTTCAAAGAGGTGAGTGTGTGTGTGTGTGTGTGTGTGTGTGTGTATGTTGTGGAAAGGAAGACTTAATCAAGTTTTTGGCCTTTCTGCCACTGAGATGGAACTGACAGCAGTTGAAATACTGGAGTGAAGATATTGACAAGAATGGCAGTTGGTGGGGGGAGGGGCCACTTTGAGAGTGATAGTAACTCTCAAAGAACTCTTCTGCTCTCTCCCTGTCTCTGGATAGAAGTACCTCTATACAGCACTTTTCTCAACTGTTTGCTCTACCTGGATTCCTGTGATCCTCTTATCTAAAAAAAGGATTAAAGGGGAGTAGTTTGAACTGTATGGTAGGTCTTTAAGGGCATCAGTCTGAAGAGATAGATCCAACCAGTTCTGAAAATCAGAACCTTTTCTTCCTCTTGCTGTCTACTGCTAAAGACTTTGAACTTAAGATAGCTAGCATAAATTAGCATAGACAGGAATAAAAGAAACTCTCTACCAGTCTTTGAAGCCTGGCCTCAGCTCAAAAGCTGAGAGAGACTCAAACCCAATCTGGAAAAAAATATAGGGAACCCCTCTTCCCTCTTCCATGAAACCTCCCTAATCCAAACTTGTTATTAAATTCATCTTTATTTAAATAACCCACAGTCAGATAAGAGAAGAACTATCATTTCAGGGGAACATAGAGGGAGCAGAACCTAAGAGCAGCCATTCAACCATAAATGGTTCTTATTGGACCTTGGTCAGGGGGAGACTTGTCCTTCAGTAGGGTCCATGCATACCTGCTCTCGGGTATCTCCAACATCAGTCAATAGAGAAGACATCCCCTCAGGCTATCATAGTTGGCCCATTTCTCAGGAACCCCATTTTTCAAAGACAACCTCTCAGCAGGGGGTATCTCTCTCCTTTTACCTCACCAGCATACATATTCCCTCTATCCCTTCAACTTCTCCATTCCCTGTTACAAAACCTTCCTTATCCCCCGTACCTCTCAAATCCTCTACAACTCCTTTTAACTATTACAGTGTGTGTGAATTTGTGTATGTTTGTGTACACAATTGTGTACACAAAAAACACCCACTAAGGAAACTGTAGGGGAAGGGGATAAGAGAAAAGGGAAAAATGATTTTTAAAAAGGGAGGGAAGATAAAGGGAGTTAATGATTAGAAGGAAAATTGACTTGAGGAGAGACAGGATAAAAAGAGAGAGAAGAAGAAACAGAAGAAAATGGGATAGAAGGAAACATTTAATAATGATAACTCCATGTGAATGAGATGAGCAAAACCATGCAATGAATGCTGACAGCAGAATGGATAAGAAACCAGAATAGAACAATATGTTGCTTACTTGAAACAGAAAGAAACATGGTGTTAAAATAAGGGGCTATCGCAGAATCTAATGTGCTTCATCTCAACTAAAAAAAGGCAGATGTAGAGATCATGAACTCAGACAAAGCAAAAATAAAAATAAGCCATTAAAAGGGATAATCAGGAAAACCACATTTTGCTAGAAGATTCCATAGTTGAAATAATATCAAACTTTTTACAAGTTTCTCTGACAATGGTATCAGTTCTGAAATATATGCCGAGTATAAAAATGAGTCAAATTTATTAAAATGAGAACCATTTCCCAATCAATCAATGGTCAAATGATATAAACAGGTAGCTTCCAGAGGAAAAAAATAAATCTATTTGTAGTCATACGAAAACATGCTCCAAATTGCTATTGATTAGAGAAAGGCAAACTAAAACAACTACAAGGTACCACTTCACACTCATCAAATGAAAAATGCTGGAGGAGGTAAGGAAAAAATAAATATATTACTGAAATTTTGTTACAGTACTGAACTGGTCCAGCCATTCTGGAGAACAACTAGAAACTACATGCAAAGGGTAGAAAATTGTCTATCTTTTAAGCCATAAGTACAAATATTAGGTCCGCGTCCCAAAAAGATCAAAGGAGAAGGAAAAGGACTTCTGTATACAAAAATATTTAGAGGTTGTTCTGGTGGTGGCAAACTGAAAATCAAGGGGATGTTCAACAATCAGGGAATAGGTAAACAAGCTATAGCATATGATTGTGATGGAATATTATTGTGCTGTGAAAAGTGTGGAGGGATGCTAACAGAAGGGAAAAAAATAACAAAACCTGCATGAAGTGATGCAAAAGTGAGGTGAGAAGAATCAGGTCATTGAGCACATTAACAGCAATATTGTAATAATGACCCACTATGAAAGACTCTGCTACTCTGATCAATACAATAATTCAAGACAGTTCCAAAGGATTCATGACCTTCAAAATACTGTTGACATCTGGAGAGAGAACTGATGAAGCCTGAGTGAAAATTGAAGTATAATTTTCTTACCTTTATTTTTATTATGGCTAATATGGAAATGTTGTATCCATTATTTCGCATATATAATTTATATTATATTGTTTTCCTTTTCAATGTATGGTGAAGAGCAGGGGAAGGAATGAAAGAATCTGAAGCTCAAAATTTAAAAAGGAAAGAATGTTAAAAAATTTAAAAGAAATCAAATTGGTTTTTTTTTCATTTCTCTAGTCATTATCAATTTAAAGCATTTTATATAACTTTTGATGGCTTTGACTTCTTGCAAACCACTTAGACCTATCCTTTGATAACTTATAATTGGAATACATATATATTATATGAATTTGGTTCAGTGCTCTATATATTTGAGAAATGAAACTTTTATCTGAGAAATTGGCTATGAAAATTTCCCTCCAGTTTCCTGCTTTTCTTTTCATTTTGACTGCATTGGTTTTGTTTGCATAAGTACTTTTTAATTTTATACAGTCAGAAATTCCAATTTCCCTCTCAAGAATATCTCTATATCTTGTTTCTTCATAAACTCTTTCTCCTAACATAGATCTAGATCTTCTATTTCCTCTAATTGGTTTCTGCCATCCCTACCAACCCTAATTTCTTATTTTGAGATTTTCTGAGCATAAAGTATGAAATGTTGTCCTAATCTAAGTTTCTGTCAGACTACTTTTCAATTTTCCCAGCAGTTTTTATTAAATATCACATTCTTACCCAAATAATTGGGATTTTGAGTTTACAAATACTAGGTAATTATGCTCATTTGCTTCCATATGTTATGCACTTAATCTGTTCTACTGATCAACTGCCCTATTTCTTATCTGGAAACATAATTACTTGGATAATTGTAGCTTTGAAATATAATTTCACTTCTGATATTTCTAGGCCCCTCTTTTCACTGATTCCTTTGATAATCTTGATTTTTGATCCTCCAGATTAATTTTGTTAATGTTTTTAAAGAATAAGGTAATTCTTTGCTAATTTTATTGGTAGCATTAATATTATTTCACTGTGTTTTAGTAGGTAGATTCCCAAGTATTTTATACTGTCTGAAATTTTTTTAATGGGATTCATCTTTTTATTATTCCTGCTGGTTTTCATTGAGAATGTATAGAAATGTTGATGATTTGTGTGGGTTAATTTAACATCCTACATCCTTGCTAAATTTGTAATTGTTTTGCCTAGATTTTAAGTTAATTCTTTAGGATTCTCTAACTATGCCATTATATCATCTCCAAAATGGGATTGTTTTGTTTCCTTATTGCTTCTGATTTATTATTGAAATTTACTTTCTTTTTAATGTAGATAGTTCTTTTAGTACCATACTGAATAATAATGGTGATAAGGGACATTCCTTCTTGAGCTCCTACTCATATTTGAAAAGTTTCCAGTTATCCTCATTATGGATAATATTTGCTCTTCATTTTAGACAGCTATTACATATTATTTAGGAAAAGTTCCACTTAGTTTTGATGTTTTCCAGTGTTTTTAATAGGAATGGGTATTGTATTTTATAAAAATAAAAATTCTGCATCTATTGATTAAATTCACATAATTTTTGTTGTTTTTGTGAATGATATGTTTGATTATGTTTAGTTTTCCTAATATTTAATCTGCCTTACATTCTTGGTATAAATCCACCTGATTATAGTGTATGATATTTGTAATATATTGATGTAATTTTCTTGCTAGTCTTTTATTTAAATCTTCTTATAAGTATTAATGAGGGAAATGAATTTCTATGTTTCTTTCTCCATTTTTGTTCTCCCTGGTTTGGGTACAAAACCATATTTCTGTCATAGAAGAAATTAGGTAGCACTCTTATTTTTTAAGCAGATTATATGATATTGGAATTAATTCTTCTTTAAATGTTGGTAAAATCTGATTCTAAATTCATCTGGTTCTGGTTCTTCTCCCACTCCCCTAAGGGAGCTCATTTATGGGTTGTTTATTTCTCTAAGGTGGGATTATTTAAATGTCCCATTTCCTTTTCTCTTCATATGATTAAGTATTATCTTTGTAAAATTTTTTTCACTTAATTTAGTTTTTAGGCATATTGGTATAAATTTGGGGAAGAGAGCATCCAATAATCATTTTAATTTCATCTTCGTTGGTTGTGCGTTATATGTTTTGTTTTAGTCATGGTAATTTAGTTGCCTTCTTTCTTTTTAAAAATAAAATTAGCCCATGGTTTATTTACTTTTCCCAAAAAATAGTTCTCATTTTTATTAATTCATCTCTTTTTACTTTTAAATTTATTATCTCCCCTTTGAATTTTAGACCTTTTAATTTGGCATTTAATTGGAGATTTTTAATTAGCTGTTTTTTTTTTTACTTGAGTACCCATTTCATTGATCTACTCTTTCTTTCACTTATGCAAATGTTTAGTGAAAAAATTACCTTCATTACTTCTTTGACTGTAGCAACTAAATTTTAGGCTATTTTGTCATTGTAGTCATTATCTTTAGTGAATTTTTTCTAATAATTTCTATTGACTTTCTTTAATCTATTATAGGATCAGAATATTTCGTTTTCATAAATTTAATCTAAGTTTCAAAAGCCCTTTACTGAATGTAATTTTATTTTATAATGGTCTGAAAATAATACATTTAATATTTTGGTTTTAAAGCAATCACTTCCTGACTAGGGGTTTAATCATCTTACCATCATTGGACACTGGGCATTCCTGGTGCTGCCACTGTTTCCCAAAACCCAAAGTTTATACCACTTCTGTTATGTTCTCACACAGTCCCAAGTCTAGGTCTGATAGACCCCTTTTTCTGTCCTAAGCTGCCCTAGACAAAAAAAATGACTAGCTGTCAAAATGCTTTCCACCCAGTAATACCGAAAGGTAAGTAATAAAAGTGTCTCTAAATACTGTGATCTCGCCTATCTCCCTAAAGAAGGAAGAGTACAGACATCAGCATTAAGTTTAGGAATGGAAATTCAGTAGTTGCCTTCTCTGTAGAGCTACCTCTGTAGCTAGATGACAGTAGGCACATAATTCACTAATCTTCTGACTTCAGCCTCCCCATATACAAAATTAGGAAATAATGTTTTTACTTTCTCATTGCATTGCTGTGAAAGATGGGGGTCAAAGCTAATATAGATGAGTAAAGTGAGCAATTTTGCATTGTTTACAATCATTGGGTTTTCACTTGGGGCCTGATATTTCAAATATGATTAAAGGATCATAAATTTAGAGCTAGAAAGGTCCTCAAAGGTCATCTAGTCCAACACCCTCATTTTAAAGATGTGGAAAACTCAACCTCAAAGAGATTTCTCATTCCTTGACTTCTCAACAAAGAGTTTTGTTTCTCAGAAATACCTTAAAATGGAAAGTTGAGAATTCTTTTCTGACTACATCCAATTGCCCCTCACACTACTAAAGACTGTAGTTGAAAATAAAGAGAAAATGGCACTTAAACATAAGTTTAGAAGCCTTTTTCAATTGGCAGAATCCAGAGGCTATTGGTGGTTAATTATTAATTCTATAAACTTACAATTTAAGGTCTGGTCAAATGTGGGGTTGGGCATTTAAAGTGAGAGAGTGGTTTTTTTTTTAATTTATCTGAACCAGCTCTTTCATCCTTAACCATTAAATTCTATTGTTCAAAGATGATGTCTTAAAGGATAGATTGACTGTGGAGACAAAGTACAGGCTAGGCACACAGAATTTATTTGCTGCAACCCTGCATTCTTGTAATGTTTCTGTGGGTGCCTTTCAGAGTAAAGTGGAAACAAAAACAGGAAAGTGACTTACTCCATGATAAATGAATGTGCCTGAAAACATGAGGCGGTAATACCAGCCAGAATAACTGATTCAGTCTTGTCAAGAACAACATGAAAGAAAATAGAAAAGAGTTCTGTACCAATGCCAACTTAATCAAAGGCTTCAGTCCTGTTAGCAATAAAAGTTGATAGGAAAAATGAATATAATCTACTGGGTTTTTTCTGACTGCTGTGAGATGTTTGAGGTGCAATATGAATTTTGTAATTACATAGCATATAGTGAGTAAATCTGCATGGATTTGGATGGTCCTTGTTACTGCTTCCATGGTCCAGATTATTCTTACAATATCTATAGTTGCAGAAACTGTAAAAGATGGATGGATGAAATAGTTCTTAATGGAGATATAAAATACAATAGACATTATAAAGGTGATGAATATGTAATATTTAATACCTTCTTAAATTATTGGCAAACTTACTGGTACTGCTAATTACATGCTGTAAGGAGATACATCTTAGAGAACAAATGCCCCCTGAAAAAAAGTACCTTTTGAAATACAACTGAAATTTTAAAGGAAAGGAAACTATTGTTTTTAATAATTAGATTAAAAAGTGAAAAGTTTCCTGTGCTACATCTTTGTTTTGCACCATTCATTTTTTCTATTTTTCAAAGAAATCTCATACTAATTACAAAACTTATAAATGGTATTTGTCTCAAAAAAGTGAATTATAACACAAAAGATACATGACAATATGAAGTTTGAGGAACTACTCAGGAAACTTTTCATGTGAAATTGGAAATTTCCAATGAGAACTGACTTATTTTCCTTATGATTGAGCAATAACAGCATTAACATCATCATAATCACATACATGTTCAGGGAAAATGTCTATACCATGAGTATTTTCATGAATTCATTTGTAGGGGTTCTTACTTTACAAAGATAAACCATATTGCCACAAAATCTTAATTAGATGGTTATCATGAGAGTTGGCAACTAAGAAGATTCACTATCCATTAGTCTATATTCTAATGATAATTCCCTTCCAAAAGTCCTTCTTTGCAAAAGAGAAATACCATCATATTTGGGCTGTCAGTCAAGGACTTCCTAGTTTAATTAACCCTTTCAGAAAAATATGCTCTAAAAAACCTTGATTAACCAGAGCCACTTCCGGACCATGACAAAATATTAAAGGAGGACATTGGTGCAGTTCTCCATCCATCTGTTATGCTATATTACTTTATATTACATTCTATTATGTTTTATTATATCATATGTATCATATCATACGGTGCTATGCCACATTGTACCACACCAATCATATATTATCATAGCATATCATTATAATGACATATATTATCATATGTTATTGTGTTATGTGTTATGTTATATTGTGTTATGGAATATTGTATTTGGTGTGGCATAGTATGGTAAGGTATGTTATGGCAGGACATGGTTTAATTCATATGCTATGCTATGCTATAGTATACACAGTAATCCATGGCATGGCATGCCATGTTACACATCATATGATATATTATATATTATATTACAGTTTATATAAATTTTGCACTGAAGTTTTCAATAAGTATCCTCAGCCAAAAATTCAGCACATGCAAAGACACAATTGGCCATATAGGGATTGAATGAAAAAGAGATGATACCAAAACTGTATCACTTTAAAAGCCACAGAGGATTTTTCTTTATTTCCTGGTATGAACTAATATCCTTTCACAGCCATGAATTATGATTGTAAATTTTATATATCCAGGAAAACTGCCTAGGAGATCATAAAGTACTAATCAACTAAGCATAACTATCAAATTGGCAGATAATATATTTTTCTATTACAGTGATCACATTTCACTGATGCTTTGTTATTTGAGTTTAATGGAAAGAGGAAAATAGATGACAGCCTTGTAGCTCAACTCCTACATTTACATAGTAACGTTACATTTAGAACCTTTAGATGAGAAATGTTTTTTCATGGAACTCATCCCACCCCCAACAAAATCGTTGTGTTAGGAGTTGCTCTTCACTGTCTGCAATCACCTAAGCCTCTCAGGGAGTTTCTAGTGTTAATACTTTATTTAAATTCCATGAATAAACAATTTAGCAAAATAAATGTGTGTGACATGGCCACCTACCACCAAGAGACTTCTGTGTTTGTTGGCCTCAGTCCCAGATTATTGTTTGGGGAAATCAGATTGGTAGTAAAATTTGCCGTTACATGAATGGTAATGGTTGAATTTGTTTAGAGCCTAATCCATCAAGATAAAGGGCTAGCACAGTACCTTATTCTTAGTAGGTCATCTATAAATATGTGTTGACTGACTGACTGAATGAATGAATTAACTTTTATGATCAAATATGGATTGCCTGATTTGAAAATAAAACCAGAAAGGAATGAGTCTTTTATCCTTTCTGCAGCCCCACATGAATTGTTGTAATGGAGAGAGAAATAGGCAAAATATTTTATTTAAACAAATAAAAAAGACATTAAAAGAAGAGATAAAGAATGTTTCCCATACATTTCTCCAAAATTCTAATTTTATGAGCAACTAGAAAAATTACAATGAAAAATAATAGTGATTAGAAAGAAAAAAAGTGAGAATATGAGTTAGAAATTGATATTTTTGTTATCCTATAAACAGAAAAGCTAATTGGGAGTGGAAATTCTAGGACTTTTACTAACTTTCCTCTTTTGTGGAGGATGCCAGTATTCTTTCAGTTGCCCAGGAAACTAACCATTCTTGACTTTTCATTCTTCCTCATTATCCATATTTAATCAGTTGCCTGGTCTTCTCAATTCTACCCCCACAACATATTTTGTACCTATCCCTTTCTCTTTACTCACAAAACCACCACCATAGTTCCACCTTTCATTAATTGTTTCCAGAGCTTTTGCAACAGCATCCTGATTAGGCCCCTTGAGTCCTATTGCTCTTATTTAATCCATTCCAAAAGTAGTCTCCAAAAAAAAATTCTTCTAAAACATAGGTCCTACCATATTAGCCCTCTTCTTAAGAAGTTTCAATGTCTCCCTTTTGCTTCTTAACAAGCTGACTCCAAAATGTCTTTCCAGGCTTACTACACATTATTCTACTTCATATAGTCTATAATTTAGTCAATTTGATCTACTGAATACACCTCACACACCACATTCCATCTTCGTGTTTTGTACTAATGCCCTCATTTATCTCCATCTCTTAGAATCCCTAGTTTCCTTCATATTACAGCAGACACACAATCTCTTAAACACAACCTACAGCTAATAGATCTGTTCTCTCAAAAAAATACAGAACTAACATTCCATATGACATGTAACTCATAGATGTTTCATTTTTATATCATTTTGATCCCTGGCATTTTGAACTGGGATAAATATTTTTAAATAATGTTTGGTAATTGATCGATGGAATATTTTCCCAGGGTCACTCAAATAGTGTATTTCAGGGGTAGATCTGAAATCCAGGTGCTAATATCATATTTGTTCCCTGTTCTCCTAATTTACTTATGCTTTTTCCTTTTATTTCTAGGTCATGTATCCATTTTGATCTTATCTTAGGGTTGGTCTATACCTACTTTCTGCCAAACTAGTTTCCAGTTATCCTAGCAATATTTTCAAAACAGTTATTTGTTATCCACACAAAATTAATCTGTTTCTGTCAAATGATAGAGCATTGTAATATTTTAATGCTGTTAGTTGTATGTTTGTTCTGTTCCACTGGTCTACTTTTCTATTTCTTAGCCAGTACCAGATAGTTTTGTTAATAACTGCTTCATAATGAAATTAAAAATGTGGTACTCAAAGGCCTCCTTTACATTTTTCATTAATTCTTTTTTACTTTTGATCTGTTAATTTTCCAAAATATTCTTAAATATAAAAAAATCTGGTATTTGACAAAATCATCTATTCAGGATTTGGGGATAACACATCATTGTTTGAAAAAATGCTGAGATAATTAGAAACTAATTTGGCAGAAACTAGGTATAGACAAGCATTTTACACAAATTACTAAGATGAAATCAAGATGAATATATGATCTAGTCACAAAAGGAGGTTCCATCAGTAACCTAAATGAACAGGGAACATGCTATCATATTTATGGATAAGAGAAGAAATTTATTAGTCAAAAAGAGTTGGAAGCATTATGAAATATGTAGTAGATAATTTTGAATATATTAAATTGAAAAAGTTTGGTACAAATAAAATGCTACCAAGATTAGAAGGAAGGTAGAAAATTAGAGGTGGGTACAATTCAGATATTGCTAATCAGAAAGAATTCTCATTTCTAAAATAGAAGGGGAATTTTTTTCAAAATTATAAGAATAAAAGACATCCCCAATTGATAATGGGCAAAAAACTATGAACAGACACTTTGGGTTAAAGAAATCAAAGTCATATATGGGTATATAAAAATGCTTCAAGACACTAATTATTAGGGAAATGCAAACCAAAACAACTCTGAAATATCATATCATAACCCAGACTGCCCAAAATGACAAAAGGACAAAGTATCAAATTTTGGAGAGAATGTGGAAAAATGAAGACACTAATGCACTTTTGGTGGAGCTGTGAACTGATCCAACAATATTGGAGGGCAATTTGGAATTACACCCAGAGAGATATGAAAGTATTTATATGCTGACACTCTATAATACTGTTGCAAGGTCCATTTCCCAAAGGAGCTTAGGGGAAAAAGAAAAGAACCCAGATTACCATAATATTTATAATGGTGGCAAATAATTGGAAACTGAGGGAATACCCATGAATTGGGAAATGACTAAACAAATTGTGGTATATGATTATGTGGAATACCACCTCACCAAAAGAAATAATTAACAAACTTATTAAAAAGAAGACTTGGAAAGAACTATATGAGAACATGAACAGTGAGATGAGTAGAACACTTAGAGTATCATATACAGCCATATAACTAATAATAAAAGAATCAATTGAGTATGTTACTTACATAAAGTGAACAGAAAGATAAAACATAAAAAGCTTAACTTATATGAATACGTTGGCATCCCAGATGAACTATATGAAGCAATAAAGGTGGAGAGGTGTTGGAAAACTTGTGGATGGTAACTATTATGCAAATATGAAACAAGTAAGTTAAATACATATCATATTTGTGATTTCATTAGTGTAAAATCTTATTTTTTATATATGAAAATGAATATTTTGTTTTTGAAACCAATGAATATTAATTATAAAAAAGAACTACAAAAAGAAACTTATACTCTGCTGAATAGAAGGCTGCTTTTTAACAATTATGGAAAACTTCCTCTTATGATAAATCAATTGAATGAAGATCAATTTTATGATCATTAATTGGAGAGAATTGGCACAGAGGGCTAGAAATAGATTTGGAATTAGAGACCTCTGCTATCACTGTTTGACCTTACAAAGTCATTTTCATTCTCTGTACTCTAGTTCTTCATCTATAAATAGAGTGTTAGATTATATCATCTCTAATGTGTTTTCTAGTTCAAAATATTCTGAAAGTAGCATTTTTGTTTTAAATTTTTATCCCTTTTCCCTATGAATCAAAAGCCATCATATTGATCATCACATTCCATAATGCCCTATAAAAATAGAAATATTAATAATGAAGCCAAAGTAGCTATTTCAGCTGATATATAGATCAGTTCATATTGTTATATATTTAATGAGAAAAAATTTACAACTTTAATGGTCATTTTGGATGAGATCCAAGGATTAAGAACTTTTAATAGGGTTTTTTTTTTTTTGCTATTTGTGTTGTGATTTATATATGTTGATTTACAACAATTTGAAACAATTTTGAGTTACCTATCACTATGTCCAATGCATTCAAAAGGAACTTTCAGATCAGTAGAGGGATGATAAATCAGGAGGAGATAATAAACATAATTAACTGGTGAACAATTAAAGCAAACCAAAGTAAAATCTTTTTAAAAAGGAGCTGAATTATGAAATGGAACCATTTAACATAGTTGTTTTTTTCTCCATAATTTTTTATCTCAGATTTATTAAAATATTATAATAACCAAGTCCATGATATTTAAATTAGAATATAACCCAACCCAATATCTTAAAGGCCAAGTCTAAAGACTACTGATTTAATGTTATGAATAGTAGTAGTCATTTAGAATATCTTAGACATAAAAAATGAAAGATAGAAATATTATGTCATTCTGGTAAATGGCCAGGATTATACCTTTAGTGGGTTGCTCAAACCTACCTTGATTTCCCAGAAACTCTAATAAAATGTTACAGCATTTAATTTCTTCCTGGTTTCACATTTTTGCCTCAGCAATTCCAAAGTAACATTTCTCAATGCAACAGCAGGACCCATTAAGAAACATTTTTTTTTAAATTTTGACATATCAAAACTTTGTTGAATCTGTAATCTCAAAGTGGATATTCGCTTTAATGGATCCCATGGCAACGTAGCAATGCTTTTCCATTCTGTGTTATACTTTCTATTTTTATAGAAATTATTTAATTGACCCCAATATTCCTTTACATATCATGACATAATGTGAGTCCTACTAGAACTTATAAGCTATCTCCTGATTAGATACACAAAAGTGCCTGACACATAGTTGATGATTAATAAATGCTTATTGATTTGACTTGAGTGTCCCCACATGAATGTGTCTTATCTATAAGGATATGTTGTAACCAATTCAAACTATCTCTCAAAAGTCAATTGTTAAATTTTTAATTCTAGCATCTCATAAATTGGCAAGCACTGAAAATCATAGCCTAATTTATTTATTGTAATTTTGTTTTCTTGTATTCCATTTCCTAGACATAAAAAAGTAATCGTGAAAATGTTAATGGTGCAGATTAAACTTTAAAGTGTGACATTCATGTATTTGTTTCAGAGATTTGTTAAACATTTACCAGTATATCAATACTAACTTTTTAGCATAGATTTTTGTATTTTCTTTCTTCTCTACCAATTATATTCCTCCTACTCCTATTTTTTCCTCATGATTGTTTTAATCATCATATTGACGTAAGTGTCATAGTGATGCAAAAACTATTAAATATTTGCAGGGAAACTACATCATAAAATATATTGTATCAAAATAAAAAACCTTTCCCCAGAATCATATCGAATTTTAGTGTATTTGGACTCACTAATAGAGCAAGGAAAAAAAAAACACCACATGTCTTCCTCAACCAGGATGTCAAATTCTTTCCACAATTTTGAAATATAATATACAAATTAAAGTTATGTATCTGACAGAAAATTGGTTGGTAGCACAGGAACTCACTCGTTCTGGGAGCAGATAGTTTGGAAAATAAATTTGCAAAATACGCAGCAATAAATGTTCAGATAACACGAACAAAATGAAAATTAGAGAAGATTTTAAGTCACTGTCAAATATGATCTCTAGTAAATTCAATACCTATAGAATTTGATTTGCAAACTATAAAGTGTGTCATTTTTTCTTACTAAAACTTTAGTGTGTAATGTAGCACGGATGAAAATTTCCGTGATTTGTAGTAAATCTTTCTGACTGCCCAGCATAATATTTTGAACCTGCACATGGCTTTACAATTAAATCAATGTAGTCTAGAAGCTTGACTAATTTCAAAATATTCTGGAATGAAAGTTATTTTAAGCTGAATAGTAGTTGAAATGAGTGTTGACTGAGAGCTTTTGGATTTGATTCAAATGAGGGATCAAAAATGTGGATTTTCAACTTGCTCTCTTTCTTTTCAATTGGAATGGCATTTCCATCCAAACAATTTTCAGAGAAATGGTAGATATTTCTTGCATATAATCAAATATATCAAATGTGTATTTTTCTTTCTTTCTCAGCAGTCCATTTGGGGGCTTATAAGAAACAGGAGACGGTTCATTATATTATGGATCTGTCATTTAAATATGGCATGTAGTTTCAACCTTTCAAATATCATGTGTAGAATTATGTTTTTCCCTTTTTTATGGCTGTTAGTTCAGCTCCTCACTTCTAAAAAGACTAGAGATATGAATGTGGCAGAAAGGTACAAGGTATCATTTCAATGGCTGTTGTCTTTTCCCCCAAAATCCAGGAGTGAAGATAAAATAACCTATTCTTAGTACTAAGATCTTTGTTTCTTAAAGATTACACCATTTTCTTGACTATGGTTTTAACTACATTTCGATTAATGTATTTCTTTCCTATTTTATAAACACAAAAATGTAGATCTAATTCTGAAAGGAATCTAAGAGAACATCTAGTCAAAAAAACCTCATTTTATAGATAAGGAATTGTGACTTAGAGTAATTCAGTACTTTGCCCAAGGACACACATGTAATAAATAGTGGAGTTAACAATTGAACCCAGTTCCTCTGACTTTAAAAGAGAATTATGCCATAAAGTGGATGTGTGGCAATGCAACTTAACACCAATAACTCTATATAAACCTACAAAGATTAATTTGCATAGTTTAAAAAAATAGAAAAGGTTAATGTGAAAACATATGTTAATGGGACAACTCATGGAAATGGGCCCATGTCATTTTAAATTGTCAGTATATATGATAATCTTTTGGCCTTTGAATGTAGGATACTCACCTCTCCAAAACCTGAATTCAAATTCTAGTTCTAAATCATACTTACTAGATGTGTGAGCAAGGACAAATTGTGTAATTGCTTTAATCATCAATTTCATCATGTGTGAACTAGATAAAATATTACTGATACTTCTGATCTTACAGGGTTTTCATGAAGAAAATCCTATCTAAATATGTTACTATCATCATCATATTAAGTATTCTAGGGCAAAAATAATGATGACAGGAATTAAAGTCAAGAGTCAGTTGGGGCAGTAGATAGATGCTTGGGGAAGTGGATAGATGCTATGGTAGGAATGAGTCATAGACATCCATTATAAAATTATATAGCTATTAAAAAGGACATCAGAAATATAAATATACATATCTATGCACATGCATATGTGTTTGCATGTCATTAGTCACAAAAGCAAGTGGGCTAGTTACATAGAAAGAACAAGGAATAATTGATGGATATCCCATGCAGGTCAGTGAGATATATGTGAGGTCAAAAGAATGTGAAGAAAATTCTTGTCATTGTAGATGATCCCTCACTCCAACACCCCCCCCCCAACACATACACACACTCCCATGTGGAGGAGCTACAGCAACATAGAGACAAAATTTTCCCAGGATGAGAGGACTAGGTTGGTTTTTAATTTTCATATCTGAATTAGTAAAGTATATGTATTAAAAATATCACAGATTCTTTAAAGTATTGCAATAGTAGTAATAATAGTTGTAGTAGTAGTAGTAGTAATAGTAGTAGCAGCTGTAGTAGCAATAGTAAAGTGGTAGTAGTAACAGTATTAGTAGAAATAGTAGTAGTTATAGAAGTAGTAGTAATAGTAATGGGGGTGGGGGTTGTTTTAGCAGTGTGACTTTACCTCTTCCTTCTCTTTCTAATACTACTTCTCTGACTACTATTAACCTTCTCTGACTAACTATTAACTAGGACTGTAGTGAGAAAACCACTATGTAAATATTAGTAATTATATATTTTAGTAACAAATACAGTTATTATGAAAGACAGTGATTAAAATACTAGAAATAATAGAAGTTGATGATATGCCATAGATGTTGTTTTTTTGTTTATCCTAGATAACAGAAATCCTGGTTGAATAGATACTTTCTTGATGATGCAAGTCCACTAATTAATGGATATTTTGCTATTATTAATATCATATTAATATTAGTGATATTCTATGTCATTTTTCAAGACAAGAAGCATGGTCAATTAAGATGACGCTACAGTTAGAGCATCTGAAACTTTCAGGACTCGGTTAATTTATATTTTAATTTGTGGAAGAATCCTTTGGAATTTCAACTATGCCAATGCCCTGTGTTGATTTGGTCACAGAGATAAGGTGATAAAGATCCTCAGAACTGTGTTATTACCAAGAAAGGCAGTGAAAATACAGACAACCCTGTTGTTTTATTAATTATTGTGCCAATTCAGGATCCGTCTGATGTCAAGCCTAGAATGGGACTGGATAATAATAAGAGAATGAATAAAAACAACGATTTATATAATTTGTGAAGCAAGAGGGTAAAGGGTGAGATTTTGCTGTTGAGTCCTTCTTTGTAGAATTATTCTGGGAAAAAATATCCATGATCATCGCTGTACATAAAATCTGGAAATTAGAAAAAAAAAGTGAAAGGTTTCATTTCCATTGATTTATACTTATATAAGTATACATATATATATATGTATATATGTACTCTGAAGAGTGAATCAAATGTTCTCTTTCAATCAGCAACATTTAAGTTAATCAAACAAAAACTTAAACACCCTCACTTAACACTAAGTAAGAGAGTTTGTAAGTCACTTAATAAAGTGAGTGACAACTCCAGAGGCCACTGAGCACCCTTTGGGAAGTGCCAAGCAAATTGAAAGAGTGTAATTGGTTCCTATAAAGTGGAGGAAGGGAAAGGAAGGGATGTGGGAAAAGGACTATAAAATGTCCTCAACTTTCTGTCTAGGGAGCTTCTCCTGGTGACTTGGCTTTGGAGGTGGCTTTGGACTTAACTTTTGGCTTGAACCTTGACTTTAGTTCTAGGACTGCTTCTTGGAGGATTTTTCCTTGATCTTCTCCTTTGGACTCATCTTGGGTGAGGGTGTAGCTGGCCTTCCTTTCCTTGCTTCTGGAGAGATTAGATCCAGAGGGGCCTTCCTTTCCTAGAGAAGACTGAATTGTTGGGACCCTTTCATAAGACACTACCAGGTCCTCTGGCTGAGGGTTACTGAGCCCTGCAGAGCCTAAGCTGGACACTGGAGCAACATTTAGTATGATAGGCTAGATATTTTCTCTACCCTCTTCTTACATTTTTCTACTTTCACTCTTTTCACCTGTTTGTAAATAAAAGCTACTAAAAGTCATTTTGACTTGAGCTATATTTTAAATCTGTAATCACAATATTACTTTAGAATTCTCACAGTTAGTCAAAACCTAAATTTAATTTATTATATTTCATATACATACTTTATTTTTATCACTTTGTAAGTTTCTTGAACTTTTTCAAGTTCTGCTTTTTTAATATCTCTCCAAATTCCTATTTATGAAGTTAAATGAACTTAAACTGAGTTAAAGTCAAATTCAAAGAGTTAAGTTCAGCATGAATAGTCACTGTCTTAAAGATATGAAAAAACTTATCTAGTTTAAACCATTCTTAAATATCATTACAACATGCCAGACTCATTATCACCTAGTCTTTGTTTGAAGATCATCCTTAAAGGGAGGCCCTTTACCTTCCAGGGAAACCTATATGACAAACTAAACTATTTCAGCTAATCTGAAAATATAGCAATATCTCAAGGCCTTTCATCATTTTAGTTGTGTTCCTCTCCCAGTTCTCTCCTCCTTATTAAAATTCTTTCTCAAAATGTGTAAGGCAAAACCAAGTGCAATTATTCAAATGTAGTCTGACTGGGGCATAAAACCATATATCAATTTGCTTCATCCTGTACATTTGTCCTTCCTGAATGTAGCCTGAGTTAGTTCATTTTCCAGATGGCTATAATATATATTTTATTCTACTTTCTACATTTCTAATTCTGTCTAGTTTTCTTGATTGTTAGAATAGAAGATGACATTTAATAACAATTATAAAACAAGTTTTACATTCTTTAAAACAGGGATGCATGTTGTTCTTTAGTAGCAAAACAAGGGTTATTTAAATTTACATATCAATTTCATGTTTCCATCATAAACCAAAATGAGCATCTCCTTCATTAATAATACTTTTTTATATTTATGACACAGTCACAAAAACATCATAGAATCACATTGTACAAAATCTCCAAGCTCTTTAAAAAAAACATAAATAAATACCTTCTTGTCATTTTTAGCCCTTCTTCTATTTGTGGCATTTTTTTCCAAACAGAAATGTAAAAGATTATAGTTGTCCCCATTAAATTTCATTTTGCAAAATTCATCTCAATAGTCAGACTTCTCAAGAACATTTTAAATCTTGACTCTGTTATATAATGGTTATCTATAGTCACTGCAAAATAGGATTTCTGTAGGATAACAAAAAAAAGAAATGACTATTCCTTCTGTTCAAATGAGATAGGTATGTAAATCACTTGTTAGCCTTAAAGCACTATTCAATGTCAACTTTAATTGATTATATTATTACTTTACTATTCTTGTTCTAAGTATTTCTATGTCTTTCTTAGAAAGTACAGTGTGTTGAGAACAAGTCTACATAACTATATTGGTGAAAGAATAAATAGATTTGAGTACACCCACTTAAGGAAGTTACTGATAAAGAATGGAAAATGTTCAAAGGCTATAGCAAACAAATCAAGCTTAATTAAGGTTAAGGATGCCTTGACTTTTGACACTGTGATTCATGATCTGCAAAGAAGATTGTGTGGTCTTTAAATCCTATTGTAAGCAACTTCCTTTTTCACATTACAGTTGGGCCAGGAGAGATAATAGGCAATCACTGTGGATCTGGGGGTAAATAGAAGACATTGACCCAGACAACCCTGTTTCTGTCTAGTTTTCTTGATTGTTTGAATAGAAAGTGGCATTTAAGTATAGCTATAAAACAGGTTTTTCTTTCCTTAAAACAGGGATGCATATTCTTTAGTAGCAAAAAAAAAAATAAGGTCTATTTAAATTTACATATTAAGTTCATGTTTCCATTATGAATTAGAATGGACATGGCATACATTAATAATACTTTTTTTAAAATTTATGATGATAGTCCCCCAAACATCCAAGTTTTCATTGTGCTTTGGTCTGCAGAGAGGCAAATTAAAATGCCCCCTACCCTCCAGAAGCTTATAGCTAGAAGCAAAAAAATACTAACTATTTTAAGAATAACTTCCACCAGCATAGCACTTCATATTTTTCAGAGCGCATTCACATACAAGACTGACCTTGGATTTGCGGTTCACGGTTTCCAAAACTGGTAGGCTCTGTGCCAGCGAACATTTTTTTCTCAATGAGATTGTTTTTACAGGATTGGTTGCAAAGGTGAGGAATGGGGGAATGTATAATGTGCGTGGATTTTATGTCCTGCTGAGAAGGGAGCAGCTCCCCAGAAATAGTAAAGGAGGGCCTTGAAAACTCTCTTGCTCAAAAATTAAACCCCTCAGGAATTGCACCAATTAGAGTCTCATTTAGGTTAGCAAACCCCACTTTAAAAAAAATGCAAACTCTCTGGTGTCCCCAGCTGCCTAATGCTGCCCTTGGTGGTGGTGGATGCTGTCCAGCTGCAGTGGATTTAGAAAATGGTAGAGGTTGAGGCCAATCTCACATTGCCAGGCATGAAATCATGCAGACAATCCTAAAATGCTAAGTGAAACAAATTAAACATTTTTTTCCCCAAAAAAAATCAAACTGGTGCTCTTGTTTCTTATGGAAATACCAGCAACCAACACTCGACCACAGAAGTCTCTTTATTTACTCCTTTGTTTCTTCCTAGATTGAGACTTGTTTTTCCTTTGGACAGTGCTTCCTTTCTCCAAACCCGTGTCCTCGTTACACATTCCAGATGGTGTACAACGTTCATACCTGGAACATGTGCTTAATTTCCAGGTAAGGATGATTCAGCCTGAAATATGGAACTTATTTGTGTTCATCCAGTGGCAGATCACCTGAGATTTACTGGTAGCCTTCTTCCCAACTTGTATATTACTTTAATAAGGAAGCCAGATAAACACCAGCTTTCCCTAGAGGAATGAGAGGTATTTTGATTGAGACAAGTAGAAAAGAGTAATTTTAGGGCAATGAACACTTGGGGGAATGGATAGTTCTGAAGGCAGGGGTGGTGTTTATCTTTCTTTGTCTCTATGGCTTTTTATAATATCTGGCACATTAAATACTTAATAAATGCTTTGTTATTTTTATTGTGTCACACTTTGGAAATCAGAGTACACGATTAGGACACCTGGTATCAGCACAGCAGGATAGAGGAGGCACAAGTAAAAGGCTTTAAAAGAGAGAGGAAAGGGACCGTTAATTTTGTCTAGATTCCTGGTGACAACCAATAATTCCCTGAATTTGGATACTCCTACTTTGACCATTTGAAAACCTCAACCTCCACAATTTAGTGTGTCTACCCAGACCAAGATAGTTAAGTTTTCCCAGGACTTAATCCAGAACCCAAACCAGAGTTGAGATGAACCTTAGAAATAAATTCTTCTAATTCATGTATTAATGCAGGATACTTTCTACGATAGTCTTAACAAATGGACATCCAACACAAAGTCATTCAATCTCTATTCAAACATTTCTAGTTCTTCACATCACATCTCATTCTATTTTTACATGTAACTAATAATTTTAGCTATTTATAATTATATAATTTATAATAATTATTTTCAAAAAGTTATTTATAATGTTGAACAGAAACCTGACATCCTTTCCTTTTATTTCATGAGTCCTAATTTTGGTGTTATATGTTTGTAGCATAAATCTTTCATGCTGACACACTTTCACACACTGGAAAATGATCATGTTCCTCCATTCACTGTTTCCAGCTTAAGTATTCCATCAGTGATTCTTCATGTGCTATGTTTTGTTTTGTTTTGTTTCAGACTTCTCTCCTTTCTGGCGACGTGACTGTAAATCTAGGGCATGAATTTGCTAAAATGTCTGTAAGGTATAATACTCAGGAATGTATAAAAATCATGCCAGTTATGGTCTAGCCAGTGTAGGGAGTACGCTACCAACCTAACCCATTTCTGTAAAGGCACCATCGTTCATTTAGTTTCTTTGGTTGAACCCAGAATTATGAGAATTTCTTATCTTGCCTTACCTTACATACTAAATCAATTGTCAAATCTATACCTATATAAGGTCACAGTTGTATTTCCACTTCCTTCAGGCACTAACTTAACTCCACCATGCACCTAGACACACAATCTCAAATTATCCCTCTACTTCAATTAATCCTCTGCATAGTTGCCAGAAGTATTTTCTTTAATTGTTATGTCATTTCCATACTCAGTTGATTTTAGTACAAAATTTCAAATCCAATTTATTTTTTTATTTTTTTAAATTAACCCTTACCTTCCATCTTGAAGACAGAAGAGTGGTAAGGGCTAGGCAATGGGCGTCAAGTGACTTGCCCAGGGTCACACAGATGGGAAGTGGCTGAGGTCACATCTGAACCCAATACCTCCCATCCACTAGACCTGACTTTCAATCTACTGAGCCACCTATCTTCCCCTGACTAATTTGTCTAATTTCTTTCAGGATACAACTCAAGAGCTATCATTTACATAACACATTTCCTGGTAAATAGCAGATGTCTTCACTCCCTCACTAAATGTCTTATATTTATCCAGTATTCATTTGTAATTATTTTCTTTACATTTATTCTATATATTTCTATATAAATAGATGCTACCTCCTGTGATACAATGTAAATTAATTGAGACCGAGGGTTATTTTTGTTTTTATTTTGTACATTTTAGTTCCTGGCACATAAAGAATGTGATAGTGACTGGACATGGAAGCTTTCATTGATATAGGACACTCTGAAATGAGGAAACTCTGTCTCTGAATGCAGATTGGCATATTCTCTTTGATTGAGGTTTAGAGACTTGTCAAGAGCACTGATCCACTGTGTTGCTGCTTGGAACATAGTAGTGCTTATTAAATGTTTGTTGACTGATTCATAGACCTGTTTCTATTAATTCAACTTAATCTTGAATTCAGTGATTCAAAAATTGCATCACATTTGCAGAATAGTATTTTATTTAGCTTGAGAATAACTAAAAGCCTTATATTTTCTTATATAAAATAATTATTTTCTTTATTACATAAAATATTTAAATCAAATCAGACAATTTAACTTTTATCTGATGGGTTATATATATATATACATATATATATATATATATATATATATGTCTACATATAGACATATATGAGGAGTTTTCAGACCACCCATCTAGTCTATGTATGCCTTTTAAAATCCTAATGCTTTCATTTACCCATTTCATTAACTCATTAGTCAATTCTTCCTGTTTGGTATCACTTAAAATCTGAAAAGTATATACTATTTATCATATTCTAGAAAAGTTATGGTAAAAAAAATAAAGGGCTATATCAGAGCCTAGGATATGCCAATAAACATTTTCCATTAAAATAACACAAATTCATCAATCAGGACTCTAAACATTTAAGCACCTGATGTGCTAGGTTCTGAGAATTCCAGGAAAAAGTGAACACAGTACTTGTCCTTAAGAAATGTAAATTCTCCTTGTTTTTGATGGTGATAGTACCTGAGGTATAAGTTCACTCTACTGTAATACTATCTATCCTATATTTCTTATTCTTGGACAGAAAAGTCTGATGAGAGATATTTAGTATTAAATATCTTGTTGGAATCAAAATATTCTATATATGGAAGGATACTCATCTCCAAATTTGATAACTCTGCCAAAAAATGATTTTCTATTTGACATGAATTTTTGTTTTTCAAAAATCCCATAATGTACTGACTCACTGTGATAACTACTTCCTTTCCCAGATGCTCATAAATCATCTATTTAATGACTCATTTTAGAAATTTTCTCCAGATTGACATTAACCTTACCAATAGTTTCTATAATATATCCATTTTGAAAAGTAGGATATTTTCCAGTCTTTTATCCTCTACTATACTCCTCTTTAATATTATTTATTTTTACAAAAATATTTTATTAATGTCTTCTTATATTATAACATCTATCTCTAGGTTAAAAATAAGCTCATACTACTTCTTTTCCTCCTCTTCCTACACCCAAGGCTCAGCACAGAGAGAAATAAGTTCTACATTATGTTTTAAATGTCATTTATTATTATTGGTTCCACCATCATATTTCTTGTGCTTCACAAATAGGGAGGCAGATAGATAGGTAGTTAGGTAGATAGATAGATAGATAGATAGATAGATAGATAGATAGATAGATAGATAGATAGATAGATAGACAGATAGACAGATAGACAGACAGACAGACAGACA
This sequence comes from Monodelphis domestica, assembly GCF_027887165.1. Taxonomy (NCBI): domain Eukaryota; kingdom Metazoa; phylum Chordata; class Mammalia; order Didelphimorphia; family Didelphidae; genus Monodelphis; species Monodelphis domestica. Next base: position 174,043,251 of record NC_077234.1, read on the forward strand.
GATAGAGAGAGAGAGAGAGAGAGAGAGATGGAGTGAGATATAGAATATATGTGTATATGTGTGTGTTTAACACACCCACATATCATATACATTGTTGTTTTCATGTTATGAATAAGGCAGCTAGGTGGTGACATTTATAGAATGTCAAATATATAGCCAGGGAGATTTTTAAGTCAAATACAGGCCCATACATCTGCTATCTATGTGACTCTGTATAAATCATTTAGCCTTTGTCTGCTTGAATGTCTTCATCTGTAGAATCAGCTCATCATAACATCTACTTCCTGGGGTGGGTGTGAGGATAAAATTAGATATTTTTAAGAGCAAACTTGACAGTGCTCTGTAAATGTGATGAGGAGGAGGAAAAGGATGAGGAAGAGGAGGATAATGATCATGATGATAGAGGTGATGGTAGTGGTTGTGGTGCATCATTTTGTGCTGTCCTCTACTCCCTTTGGGGTGTGAGTTCCTTCAGAGAAAAAACTGCTTCATTATTTACTTATTTGTTTATTTATTTTTTAACTTTTCCTTTCTTAGTATCCTTAGCACTCCACACTATTTCTGATACAATGTAAGATGTTAAAAGCTTGTTGACTTGACTTGACAAATTGTATATAGAACAACCAGACATTTCTACTTACTTAAAGGGGCTATATCATTTCTTGCGATCTTCTCTCCTCTGACATATCAAATCATAGAGTTGGAAGATTTCTCTGAGGTCGTCTGGTCAAATCCATACCTGAAGAGGAATTCTGCCTGTAATATGCAAACAAGTGGTCACACTTCTAGTACTTAAAGAATTATTGTTGGGTGGAACCTATTGACTTTCACAAGGCATTCCATTCAAAATTTTGGTATTTCAGTTTAGAAGAGGCTTTTTGTTTTAATTTCTTTGCTTTAGGTTGTTTTTTTTTCCCTGCTTTGCATTATGCTCAAGCTTTTGAGATAGACAAACAAGTGAAGAGAAATGTATTGTACATTTGTTTTTCCAAGAATACCACACAGCAAGATATGAGTTTCTTAGAGAAATAGTTTTCAGTGAAAAAACCTTTGCCTATGAAATCAAGAGCATTAGGAAGTAGGGATCACTTACTAAAAGAATAATTTAATGGAGAGGAAAATTCAGAACCACCAGTAATCCAAGCAAAAGGAACAGAAAAGGAAAGAAATATGGGTCAGGTAAAGGTTTGTTTGTTTGTTTGTTTGTTTGTTTGTTTGTTTGTTGGCTATATTAAATCCTGAAAGGCAGTCATAGACCTGGAAAATATGACTGAATAATTCAATACTCTCTTTTGGAGTCAGTCTTTCAATGGAGGAATTTTTCCATTTCTTTCACCACATACAGTTGTCTGTTTGTTTTCTGGGCTATATCAGCACTCTTTAGAGACATTAATTGCCTGCTGCTAAAATAAACAATCATTTTTATAAGAATAGCAGAAAGTGCCAATTTGGCCATAAGGCCATGGTTTCATATCATGGTATTTATGGAAGTCTATGATTTGGATTTCTATAATTAAAGGCAGATATTCCTGCCCAACTGATATGACATTGAGAAGGTCCATCAAAATCATGTTACTCTCTGCCTGTTGAAGACTAGAAGCTTAATCAGGCTAATGAATAGCCTAATAATAAGGTCTCTTATTGACAAATTCTTATGTCCCATATCCAAGAAGCCATGACTATGAACAATCAGTGCATCATAATAAAAGGGATTACTCTTTGGTCTAGTCATTTTTCAGATTTAGCCTTTAGGAAAATTTACTCATGTAAGATAGACTACTTATGGAGATATTTCTGGCTGACTCTCTCTGATTCATTATTATTTCTTCCTTGCCTCAGTATCACTCAGGCCTTGAAGGGTTTACCTTTTAAAGAACTCAATACAACTGGAAACAACTCCAGTCTCCTGCCCCCCACCCCACCTATAACTGTCAGGTCTCCTTTCTTCTGTAGTGGTTCAAGCAACACCTTCCCAAAAATGGTTTGGAGGAATAAGACAAGGTTTTGTGGGGAGGTGTTTTGCTTTCCAGCAGCAAAAAAAGTAGACAAAGAATTGATTAAACAAACAAACAATGGCTAGTATATATTTATCTGGAAGAGAGAGGTTTTACTAAATGACTTAGTGACTTAGTGGCAAAACTGAGTTTCTGAATAAAGTGAAGAATATCTTCATCCATTCCCTGTGGAAGAAGGTGTCAGTCCCTTACAATAACTCTCTAAAGCAAGAGATGCATTATATTACTTCCCCAGTGAGGTTCTTGTGAAGTATGTTATGCTGGGCAAATTACAGGAAATCTGTGGTATGGTATTAATGCCCCTAGTGCTTTTCCTGCTCATTGGAAATTCCATGTATCAGAGGATAGACCCAATGGGAACTGAAAAAAACTCTTAATTCCCTGACCATAAAGTGTAATAAAAATTCCAACCTGTGTCAGAGGTGTAATCATCTGTCTTGCAGCCCTGATGTTACTAGTGTTGCTCTGTTCAATATCACTGCAAATATCTGTTATCCCCCCCCACCACCACATGGGCCAGCATGTTGAAATGTAAGGATCAGTCCCTCTGAATGATGAAGCAAAGCCTAGGATATCTTATCTTTGTTTTCTTCCATATCTAGTCACTATTACAAAGGATCCCATTTTTCAAGGGTGAGAAGAAGCAACTTAATTCAGTTTTCTATTTTCCCCTAAGTTCTGCTTGTGCCAGACTCCCCATATCCTGGAGATTAAGGCAATAATTAGACCAATTAAGTCCCTAAATGTCACTTAAATGGACAAACATCCTCTAGAAAATCTTTTGCACCTTGCCAATAAGGGATGGAAAGTATGATAAGATTTGTATCTCCCTGAGTCTACAGTTAGTCATTATGGAGGCTAGGCTTATTCTTTTCTTACTCTAAGGCTCAAGTCATTTTACTATTGATGTAGCTTTCTGGTTCCCTCAGGCTATGCTGACATGGTTTCCTGATTCCCTAAGAGCATGATCCATTTGAAATTAAGGTTATTCAAATTTGGAGGATGTCTCAAAGCCACACAAATCACTCCCCCTTGACAAGATACACTTCCCAGCTGACCAGCTATATTCCCATATGGAGATAAAGAAGATTGAATCTATTCTAGGTAACTGCTTTATCTTTGCTGAGTGTGGAATCTATATTGTTCCTCCTTTTTCAAAAACCATGCTTTCTATTTCCATATTCATTGTATTATGAAAGAAGACATATTTATTATACTACAGAAAAATTCACAGAGGAAATAAAGTGAAGAAGAGTTTGCTTCAATCTGCATTAAGACTGTCATTTCTTTTTATGGTGTTGAGTAGTCTTTTTCCTTTGGAGTTATCCTGGATCCTTGGGTAGTTAAATCATTCACAGTTGATCATTGTACTTTATTGTTGTTACTGTATGCTACATTCTCCTGGTTCTGATCACTTCACTTTGCAACACTTCATATAATTCTTTCCTGGTTTATGTCTCCTTTTGTTAATTGTTGTGTGCCCACTTATGATTATGTTATCTCAGTCCAATATTGGCCCTAAACTACTAGGATACTTAAGTAAAAGGAAATTAATGTTTAAATTTAGTCTTTGACTGTGTGAGTAAATATAAAGAAATAAGTGATAGAAATGTATAGGCAGGAATGTAAAGATTTAGCAACTGAATGGTTACATAAAGTGAGGAAGAATAAAGAATCAAGAGGAAAAAAAAGAGGTTCTGATCCTATTTAACTTGGAAAAAAGATGCTGTGTTTGGGAGATAAAAAGAAATCTTATTAAAAAGGAGATTTGGAGAAGATTAAATGTTCTATTTAATGTTCTACAAAATGAATTTGAGATGTCATCAGAACATTGTTTGAAAAGTTGATAAAGCAGTTGGTAATATACAAATGAAATTCATAAAGAGATTGGGGTTAGATATGTAATGGGTCTGTGTGTTATCTCCCTACAGATAATGATTGAACCCATGGGAGCTAATGAAGTCACCAGAATGAAGAGAGTACAGAGAAAGAAGAAAAGAACAAACAGGACAGTTATATGAAGACTGATCATAGTTGGGGAACATGATATCAATGATGAGCTTGCAAAGGAAACTGAAAAGGAGTATCCAGACAAGTATAAGGTGAACCAGGAGTCGGTCATGTCAGGAAAGCCCAGAGAAAAGAGAATATCTAGGATATGAGGATGGTGAACAGTGTCTAGTGAAGCAAAATCAATAAAATGAAGACTGTGACAAGATCATCAGATTTTCCAGTTAAAAGATCATTGGTAAATGGAGTTTTCATTTAATAGGTGTGGTCAAAAGCCATTCAGAAAATGGTTGAGGGATGAGTGAGAGAAAAATGGTCAACATATATAGATAGATTTTATAGGTATTTTGCCAAGAAAAAAGAAGAGAGATTGAAAATGATAACTGAAGTGGATGATAATGTACAATAAAGGCTTTTTGTGTTTTGTTTTGTTTTTGGTTTTGAGAGAAAAGATTTTAAGGTGCTTGCAAGGAAAGGCTAGAGAATGGATATCAGGTGAGAGGTTGAGGGGAAATTGGAATGGACTGATACCAAGGCCCCATAAATAAATGGTTTGGCCAGACAGCAAATCTATCAAAATCAAATCATTATGTTTAGTAGCATAGATCTAAAGATAGATTTCTGCTGCTCTCAAGTAAATACATGCCTCCTGTTTCACATCAATTCCCTAATGGTATCCTTTTTTATAGTCATTTAATCAGTTCTGAATCTATATAAATATACTATAATCTAACCAATATCACTCAATATTATTCCCAAGTATTTAGTAAGATTTTGTGCAATGTCCTTGCTAGCCTTAGCATTTGCTCAAACAATGCCTTAAACTCTTTTTCTTAAAGGTTTAAATTTTATGTTTGCTTTTTCTTACCAGGGAGAATAAATATTCCTAGGTTGTAAGGAAGGAATGACATATTTCTTTTATCAGTTTACAGATGTTAGTACTAAAGTTTGAAGGAAGTGATGAATCAATGAATGAATATTGAGTGAAAAGAATAGGGAAATATCCTTGGTACATAGGAAACACCATACAAATCATAGTATCCAACAAAATTTAAGAGAGCTCTATCAAACACCCACTGCAAACAAGCAAGATGTCATGATAAAAATATAAATTTATAATTGAAAGTGACATTGAAGAATACTGAATCCATCTCTCTCATTGTATAAATGAGGAAACTAAGAACCAGGAAAGTAAAGTGAGTTGCCCAGGCTACTTGTACAGCTACTAATTATCTGAGGTGAGATAACATGTTATCTCCCTCAGTCATTTGACTGTAAGAACTTTGAGGGGAGGGACTGTCTTTAATTTTATTAATTGTATCTCCAGCACTTAGCACAGTGACTGAAATATAGTAAGCACTTAATAAATGTTTATTAAATTCAATTTGGATTTCTTCTAACACCTTGCCTTCTTCTTAACTTTACTACTACTGTCAAGGATATCATCATATCCCCAGCTTGCTAGCTAGATGTCAACCCTCAATTCTTCATTTTCTCCCACTTCCCATATCCAATCTGCTGCCAAGACCTTTCAGTTTTGTCTGTATAATATTTCTCCATATGCTCCTTAATCTCCTTAAATATTGCCACCATCAACTCAGATAAGCTCAGACAACCCCTTATCTCTTTACATTTGAAATACTGAAATAGACTACAAATTGGTCGTCCTGACACAAATCTGTTCCCACTTTCGTCTACCTTCCACTCAATTGTCAAAGTAATTTCTACAAAGCATGATTCTAAGTTTTTCATCCTACCCCCTACTCAAAACTCTTGTGAGTACCTGTTACCTCCAGTATCAAATGTAAATCATCTTTTGGCAATTAAAGCCCTTCACAACCAGCAAACATTTGCATGTACACCTTTCCAGCCACCTTATACTTCCTCACATACATTGCCCTCCAATGACGATGATGTCTTTGCTATTTCTCAAACAAGACACCCCCATCTTTTGAAATCTAGAAATATTTGTTCTTTACAAAATTATTCATTTTAAAATGTTTTTATTTTTTAAATTTTGAGTTCCGAGTACTCTCTCCATCATCCATGCACTGAGGTGAGCAATATTATTATTAATTATACACACAAACCTATTTCCATATTAGTCACATTTTTTAAAGCAAGGAATTTTTTAAGTCAGAAAATTGTATTTTAATTTGTACTCAAAGCTTATCAGTTTTCTCTCTGGAGATGGATAGCATTTATTTTTTATTATGAGGCCTTTGTAACTGACTCGGATCATTGTATTGATCAGACTAGCCAAGTCTTTTAGAGTTGATCACCATTACAACATTGCTATTACTGTGTACAATGATTGCCTAGTTCTTCTCAGTTCTTTTTGTGTTGGTAAAGAATTAGAAATTGAGAGGATGGTCATCATTTGGGGAATGGGTGAACAAGATGTGGCATATGATTGTAATGGAGTACTATTGGTCTAGGGAATGATTTCATGGGGGGGGGGGGGGAAACCTGGCAAGATCTGTATGAAACAATGCAAAGTGATGTTACTCTATCAACAGAGTGACTCAGAAGTATGTACAGAAAATAGAGATGCCAATCAAGACTAGTGATACCCAACATCAGCAAAGGGTCCCCTGTAATCTCTTTCCGAACAGTTGTCAGATGCACTTACTGTCTTTGGATTGAGAGCTCTAAAAGCTGCTGCTGCTGTCACTATGGCTACTGCCAGATGTATGAGCTGAGAATAGTTCTCCACCTCATATAAACTCCTGCCTAGCTCCTAAATTTTCTTAGGCTTAAAACATCACTCATCTTGACCTTTTGTTGGTTCTATCACTCCAAAATTTGAATTGCGGTATTAAGTCATCTGGAGGCAAATGTGTATGAGAGTCCTGCTGGATTGCCTCTAGTACACCATCTTGCTCTGGGCATTTGCACTGGCTGTGGCACACATCTGTCTTTTCCCTCCTCATCTCTGCCTCCTGGCTTCCCTGGTTCTAGCTATTAGCCCAAACACTTTCCTTACTACTACCCCTCAATTCAAGCCTACTTCCTATTGAATGTTTCTGATTTTTCCTATCTATATCTTTTGTAGATAGCTGTTTTCTTTTTGCCTTCCCCATTAGATTATGAGTTTCTGGGAAAAAAAATAGACCTTCTTTTGCCTTTCTTTGCAACCCCATTGTTTAACACAGTACCTGCCATATAGTAGACACTTGCTATATACCTGCCTAAGGAGTTCAGGCTTTATGTTGTGAACTTTGAAAAATCTAAATACTTTTGTGAACAACAGTAATGAGATCAAAGATGTTCTTATAGAATGATTAATCTACATGGTTGGAAGGGAAAGAAATTTGAGAAAACAACTATTTAGTAGCTACTTCAGTGGTCTATGAATTGAGCTAATGGTTACTTTTCCTCATATCTACACAATAAACCCCACATGAAACTTCAAGATTCCTGGCTTGTTTGTGTTTCCTTCAAGATATCTCATTATCTTATCTATCATCTCTCTATCTGACATTCATTTATTAATATAATTTAGCCACAAGTGTCATAGCTTCTCTCCTTCCTTCTGCATCACATAAGATATCATCCAGGAGACCAATAAATTCGAACAAATTAAGTCTTTCATATTTTTCTTTTCAGTTCACTCTCTGGAGGTAGCACAGACAATTTATTCTTTCACTATTAATTCTGTAGCTATTTTTAATGTTCTCTTGGTTCTACTCTTTTCACTGTTCATTATACTGTGTAGTATTTTTCCAAGTTTTATTAAAATTAGGCTGTTTATTGCTTCTTATGGCACATAATATTCCATCAAAACTATATTCCACAATTTCTTTAGCCATTCCCCAACTGATGGGTGTTCCCTTAACTTCCAATTTTTTGGCACTACAAAGAAAGCTGCTTTAAATATTTTGGAACATATGGGTTCTTTTCCTTCTTTCCTCTTCTCTTTCAGAAACAGATTCAGCAATTGTTTTGTTGGGTATAAGGTTGATTTACAACTCTGGGTGTAATTCCAAATTGTTCTCCAAAATACTTGGATCATTTCATACCTCCACTAATAGTGTATTACTGTTCCCCTTTTTCTGCATCCCCTCCAACATTTGTCATTTTTTTTGTCATTTTAGCTAGTCTGATGGGTGTGTGATAATATCTGAGAATTGCTTTGGTTTTCATTTCTCTAATCAGTAGTGATTTAGATCATTTTTTCATATGCCTATCTATGGCTTGATTTCTTTATCTGAAAATTGCCTCATATCTTTTGCCCATTTATCAATTGGAAGATAGTTCTTATTCTTACATATTTAACAAAATTATCCATATATTTGTTTCATAAAGGATCTTAGTAAAGCTCCTTCTTTACCTGCTTTTTCAAATAATTTATAAATGTTTTCTAGAATTCACTTTCATATCAAACTGGTCCTGATGCCTTCTTCTTAGGAAGTTCATTAAAATTTATTCAATCTCTTTTTCTAAAATAGGTTTATTTAGCTATTATATCATTACACTGATAGTCTAGGTAGCTTATTTTTTGTAAGTATTCTTCAATTTAATTTACATTGCTCAATTTGTTTTCATGAAATTGAGCAAAATAACTCTTAATGATTGCTTCAATTTCATTTTCATTGGTAGTATAGTCATCATTTTCATCTTTAATGCTAATTATTTATTTTTGTTTTTCTCTTTTATAAAAATATTAAACTGTGGTTTATCTATTTTGTTGTTTTTTTCTATAAAGCTAGCTCCTAGATTTTTTTAATTTAATGGCTTTCTAACATCTGGATAGAATTTAGAGTATCTGAATGCCTCTATTTTGAGATAGGCCTGATTTTTTAAGGGCAAAACAAAAATTAAGCTTTGGTTCTTCAATATGGAAGTATGAGGGTGGTAAATTCTTTGAGGAATAAACTATATCTTCTCTAAGAACTGAGATGATGTTTTAGAAGCAGAAACTTCAATCCTCCTAGAATCTAGTAATGATCAATCAACAGAAATTTCTCTTGCTTCTTCTCTGTTTTGATTTTGGGGAGTCCTACAGATCTTTGAAAATGAGATACTTCTATTTTATTCATTCTACCTTTCCATTTGAAAAATATTTCATTTATCTGAGAATTTGGAAACAAAATAAGAAATTAAAATACCTAGCTTTCCTCTGTTACCTAACAAGTCTTCCAACAGATGCATCCTTTCCATCCTTTAAAAAAATGATAAAAATTTTTCCCTATTTTAGCCTTTCTGTGTTATCAATTGGGACTCTTCCCTGAGTAAAAGTAGAGGAAAGAAAAGAAAGTGGAATAGGTAGGATACAGGCTTTCTACCAGGAGACAAGTAAAGCAGAGTTTTGTTTTTAGATCATTCCCTCAACAGCCCTATTTACAATTAATCTGAGGGACTCATATGTATGATCTTTTGATTCTAAGAACACTGGAGATGTGAAGAAAGGCTGATATACCTTTGTTTTAAAATAACAAAACTGAGACTTGGAAAGAATCTCTACTGCCCAAAGACTCACATTTAATTACTGTCTAACCCAGAATGATATGTCAAAGATTTTCATTCTCAATTCACTTCAGGTTATACTACATAATACTTCTACTAATGTATGACAACTATTACTCCTTTATCATTTTTTCTGAAATAGTCACAATTTCAAGAGAAATGAAGACTTTTTCACAAGCCTTGACTAAGGGAAGATCCCCCCCCCATTGTGTTTCCCAAATTAAAGTTTGGAAAATATAATCACTGTAATCATAAAACATATGTAAAGGACATAGATACAACTATATCAAATAAACCCATAGACTAAATTATTTACATTTTAAAGTAGTTTAAGTAGTACAAATAGCTATATAACTTGGACCTCAAACAATGAAACTAATGAGATTTGTATTTTTTAAGTTGCCAGTTCATTTTTAGTTACTGGGGTTTTTGTTTGTTTTTGAGGAGGGAGAAGTGGAATTTTAATAAGTAGAATTTTTTTTGAAGGAAGCAGAAGCAGAATTTTAGGAACATGCATTGGATCGATTCCCAGTTTCTCATCTACACTAGGATAATTCATTTATTTTTAATGTATGCTTATATTTTCATCAAAATCTTTTTGATCACTGCATGATAAAATATGGAGCAAGATGCTTCAGGGGATAGAACAGTAGGCTTTGAGTCAGGAAGATCTGAGTTCAAATATAGCTTCACACTCACTATCTATGTTGCCCTCTACAAATCACTTAACCTCTATTTGTCTAAGTTTTCTCATCTGTAAAATGGAGATAATGAGAGCACCTACCTCCCAGATATCCCAAATAAGATATGTGCAAAACACTTGGAATATAATAGGCATTTTGTAGATGTTAGCTATTATTGTAACACTCTGTTCTGGGGTGAGCAAATAAGCATCCATATTTATGGATCATTTTGCATGCTATAAACATTTCATTTCTTCTGATTCTTTTTACTGGGCACTAAGTCAATATTGATTCTGGGGTACAGTTAGGCTTGGTACATTCTACCTAAAAGTAAACTCTCAGGCTTTAGTAAAAGTCCTGATTTATGTAGCTATCAATTCTGTTTGCCAAGAGTGTAATGAACTGAGATATAGAGTTATCAGAAGACTCCAATACTCTAAAGTCAGCAAATTTCAAATGATTCACGGTGTAAAGGAAACTTTAAGAAACAAGCAGGTATTTGGGGCCTTGATAATAAATTCTGGGGACACAGAGAAGCTAAAAGATTTACTTTATATGTGAAATTCTGTGTAAAGTTTTCCATATGATGCAAAAACCAAGAACATCAAATATATGTGTATACACATTCATAAATATCTAGAAATTAAATAGAAATAGTACATATGATAATATTACAAAAAGAGATCTAAATATCTAAATGATCCTACTACAATACTTCTTAATGATAAACCTGCCTTTTTCACTTTATACAAGATGAGTGTCTGCTACAGGCTCTGAAGATCTATTTAAAATTATTTATTTTCCATGAGTTTGCCTTAGGTTTTATTATAAGGACAAACTATATTATCTCGGCACCTAAAATACTCCCCTTTTTTAATTTCAGCACCTTTGTTATCATCATTAACTCTTGCACCCAGATCTCTTACAGTACCCCAAAGTACTAACATAATGCACACATGTAGGTGTTAAGAAAATAATATTTGGTGATAACGATGATGATTTCCGAAGGCTAAGGGATATTGAGCTCAGGGATGTGACAGTAGTGGTGGGGCTTTGGAATTGCCCTCCTTGGACATCTTTAAAAATAAGATAAATTCTCATCTGTTTTGGATACTTTAAGTGCAGCCCTGTCTGAAGGTGGGGGAAGGTCTATCTAGAAGGCTTCAAGTTTCCTTTCAATCTCTGATTCTATTGAGTGACATGATTCATCCTGTAGAGATTTAATAACTATCTTCAGACATTTAAAGGAAGGGCTTGTCTATTGAAGATGATGACCAGCTGCTCCCTATCTTCACTGATTACAGAAGAGGAAATGAGTTTAAGCTTCAACATAAGGGATTAAGGGCTTGAGGGGAGAAAGAATTTCCTGAAGCCAAGACTGAGCCAGGACTTGAGGTGAAAAAGTCCTGATAATGAACTCACATTTGCATTTCTCTGGTAGAGAATTTAGGAAAGTGATAAGCAGAGGAATGCATCACTGATAGAGTTCTATTAAGATAGTTAGCTGCCCTGGGCAGATAGGCATCTGACAGCTGATTTTTATCTCCTTCAAAGGTCTGTCACCTAAGGAATATCATCTAATAATCCCTTCTAAACTCATATAATATTAGGTTTGCATTTGGAATATTCAATGGCTCTATGACTTCACCAGCATAACTACTTCATTCACCATCCTAGATTGACCACAATCCCCCCCTCATTATTTTGGTGACATTTCAAGAATTTCTGTGGTCAAAAAAAATATATCACCACCTTTGGTCAACTTTTGGTCAACTTTGGTCACCTGTGGTCAACTTTCCAGTTAATAACTTCAACAAAATTAGTTAGGCTATTCTTTATTTTCCAGTTTGGTAGGACTTGCCAAATTTCGTATTCCATTTTTGGTCCTAGGAACATTTCTGTACTACAACGAGCCTTCCTAGTAGAACTTTACTAGAAGAATACATGTAATATTTTTATGATAACTTGAGGAAAGAGAGCAGATGTACATGACAAGAAGATCTGGGTTTGACTCATTCCTCTGATACACATTGTACTGTGTGACCTCTGAGAGTGCCATTCTTTAAGACAAGTTGTAGAAATGGTGCTGATTTGCATGGATAAAGAGAATAATTCAATAGGAATTCTCTACCCTTAAAAAAAATTCCAGATATAGGAAAAAAATTATTATTCATTATGCCTTTTTCAGTTATTCATTTTTTACCTGATTTGGCATTGGATGCACATATTGTTAACATGTTTTTTAAATTCTTCATCATCAAATCATACTTTCATTATATTAAATATTAAGTATACCTTTGATTAACCGCCTCATTTTTCAAGTCCAGCCTAGATTATTGCCCACAGATTTTCAATGACCTTAAAATAGATGAGTTCCCACATGATTGGAGAATATGTATATTCAGTTTTAAGATAAATTTCTTAAATTTTGTGGTTTATGGACAGATAGAGGGCTAGGTTGTGCTATTCTAATTCCATATTGGAATTCCTATCATACCAGAACAATTCCGTTTCTAAGCATGAAATGCATGATATGAGTCCTTCATTGGAGATAAGATTGTTAGGCCCACGAAAAGTAAAACAAACAAACAAACAAACAAAAATACCTCTCCTCTCCTCAATGTTTTGGATGTATCACCACCCCCCCCCCTTCATAGGGTGATAAAGATAACTAGATCTTATGCATTCACTCAGATTTCTTCTCATTAATGGATCTTATGTAGTATAGAATTTAAGGATATAATATAGACATCTTCACTTTTCATAAGCTTTCTATAGAAGGGTTATCCCTCCTCTTTTCTCAGTCACCAATCTTATTTTATATCTCACTGAAAAAAAATGGAGGCCATTCCCAGAGATGTTTCCTTTTATGCTCCTTTGTCTCTCATCACTCAGACATATTTCTCCACTATATCATTCACTATACTCTCAAATGGGCAGGTACCCCTTTAACCAAACCATGCTCCTGTGCATGCTCACTTGATCAAATCATTTCCAATCATATTAAGCTGATTGTCCTCACCCATCATCCCTATTTCCTTCTTTTTTTTTAAACCCTTGCCATCTGTTTAGAACTGAGACTAAACCTAGATTCCAAGGCAGAAGAATGATTAGGGTCAGGCTATGGGAGTTAAGTGATTTGCCTAGTGTCACAAATCTAGAAAGTGGCTAAAACCAGATTTGAACCCAGGTCCTCCTGACTCCAGCCTGGCACTCTATGTGCTGAGCCACTTAGCTTCTCTTTCTTTAATCTTCCTAATCTACTAAAACATTAGCTGATGCCTACTAACATTACCATGTTTCCCTGATTCTTAAAAAAAAAAAAAATCAAGCATTTTACCCTATAAATCCCTGCAACCTGTCAGATATATGTGCGACATGGATTATAACTCTAACTCTTAACTCTACCTCCCTCTCTGTCTCTGTCTCTGTCTCTGTCTCTCTCCCTTTTGGATGAACTCCTTTAGGGAGCTGCCTATACTTGTTGCCTCTACTTTTCTTCCTCTCTTTTAAATCCTCTGTAAACTGGTTTCTGACCTCATCGTTCAACATAAACTAGTTTCTCCAAAGTTAGCAATGATTCTATAATTGCCAAATCTAGTGGTCATGTCTGGTACTGATATATACTTTCATTTATATCTCATCCCTTTCTCTGGATGTGGTAGAGGACTTAGAACACTCCTTATCCCCATCACCATTTCCAGAGTCTTCCTGTCTCACCATCACAAGGCAACCTATCCTTTGAGGTTCATTAATCCAAAGTTATTACTCAATCAAGACTCTGGTTGCTGATATTTGTCGAACTTCAAGACATTCCCCATAACTACTTCTGAGCTTCCCTCTCTTCCTTCAACTCCCAATTAAAATACCATGTCTTATATAGAGTCTTTCATGTCAAAGTCTTTTAGAGCTAAAAAAAAATTGAATGTTTTCCCTCTATTAATTGTATCTAATTTCTACTGCATATATTTTGTTTTATTATAGTTTTTTGCATGTTGTGTCTCACATTGGAATATGAACTCTTTACAATAAAAAATGTCTTAGCACAGTGACTAGCACTTAGTAGCTGCTTATTTTATTTTATTTTTTTACCTATTGACTCTTCTTTTATCAATGAGTTCAGATTCTGGACCTATTGCTTTTTATCTCAACTCTAGCCCTCATACTAGAGTACTTCAACATACATATTTGTACTTCCTCAAACACTTCAACTGACTAGTTTCTTAATCTATTCATTTCCCATGACCTTAGTCATGCATTCACTCCATCTTGGCTTCATACAAAGATGATTATACCCTTGTTCTTGCCATCACTCACCAATGTTTCTCTTCCATATTCCTGATCTCTGAAATGCCTTTATTTAATCATTAAATTTTACAATTCTAACTTCCTCTCTGCCTTAAAATACTCAACCTTATTCTTCATCATTGTCATGTTTCCCAATACCTCTATATCTCCATTCCTCCCTCTTCAAGTCTACCACCTCTATACAAGTCGCATTTTCTTCCTTTCCCATTTTTATCCCTTCATGAGCCAGATAACCATGTACACAATCTTCTCAAGAATGACTTACCCCTTTGTCCTATTACCAATCTTTTCCTTAGAAATCCAACTTTGAGTTACTCTCACCATTCAGAACCTTTGTATTTATTCACATGTTATTGAATGTAACTGAACAAAGATCACAAAATCATTCTCATTTCATTATGAATTATTTTACATAGTATCAACTGAGACCTCACTGCTGCAAGGCAATTCTTTTATATCTTCCTATTTGGCTCACTAAATAACTCAATACAGCACCTACTTTATTCCAAGTATTTTTATCCCTCATCAAACTTCTAATGGCACTCTTTCCCTTTCTGTTCGACTGAAGATATCTATTATATTTCTGTAAAATAAAAATTGTAACCATTACCCAATGTCCCTTTCTTCTCACTTCTTTGTTACATAACACTGAGATATCATCACAACTATCTCTTATTTTATTCCTTTTTCAAACAACATAGTGGCCCTGTCCTTACCAAAATCTTCCACACTTAAACCTTTCAGCCCATTCATTCCTTCTTTATTCAGTAGCTTGTCTCCTCCATCTTCATTCTCTCACTAATTGCTATTCCCTCCCTATCTGCTAGCTGCTTTTCTCTTGCCTGGAAACAATGTCTATATTTGCTCATCCTAAATAAATAAAAAAAAAAGCATACAAAAATCACTTTCACTTGATCTGTCCCTTTTAGCTATCATTCTATATATCTTTTGCCTTTTGTTGCTAAACTCCTTTAGAAACCCTTTAAAATCTGACTTTTTAAACTCATCATTTCACAAAAAACTATTTCTTCTAATTTCTTGATGATGACTAAAAACTGCTAAATCTAGTGGTCTTTAATTTGATGATTTTTTCCTAAATCATAGGTCTGAGAAAGTCACCTCATCACTTAAAGCTCATACCTAGATAAAATCCAGGCTCCCTTTTACCTCCAGGTTCAAATACAATCTCTTCTCTTTGTGATTTAATACTCTTCATAAAATGACTCCTGCTCACCTCTCTAGCCTTCTTTCAGTTTATTCCATTCTATAAA